>NC_140581.1:183206447-183806447 GCF_964204655.1 Triturus cristatus
TGAATAACTTTGGCGCCGGTTGACGAATCCTCGCGAAATTTTCCAAACTAATGGGGCGCTCCGCTCAGCTCCTACCCGGAAAGTCTCGGGGTGATTCGTCAAGTGGGGGACGAGAAAAAAGGGGGGTCCCAAAACGCGTTTTCCCCATGCATTTTTGCCATAGGACCTTTAGACACAGCTACAGCCCGAACGGCTGAACAGAATTACTTGAAATTTGGCAGAGAGGTAGCCATAAGGTCAAGGAAGTGCCTTTTGCAGGTGTGGTGTAAATCTGTTCAGTATTTCATGAGAAAATAGCATTTAAAAGCATATCAATATCTATACGCGCGTACCGTGCGCGCACTGAGCAAGCCCTGTGCGCGCACCTTGCCGTGCGCGAGCGTAATTCTGATTGGTTGTTAGATGTCAGTAAACATTCGAATCGGTCGAAATCAGGAAGTGTCGGCCGCCATTTTGTCTGTCGCACTAAAAAGGAAAGGTGGAGACCGTGAACAGGGGGCAGGGTAGGGAGTTCCAGACCCCCTAGTCATTGTCAGGGGGGCACAGTAGGACCACGAAGGGCAAAAAAAAGATTTTAATTTTTAAAAAAATATCGCGAGGTGCGCGCACTCTACGCGTACCCGAAAAAACCTTAAAAACATCACGAGGTGCGCGCACCCAGCACGTACCCGAAAAAATAAATACAATTTTTTTTTTTTAAATCACTTTTAAGTGTTTAGATATTAGGTGGCTCTAAAAAGAGCCTTTGTGTTCATTGAGTGTTTTTTGGTACCTACAAGTAAGTACCGATGCAGAGTCTAAAGTTCAAGAGGAAGACTCTGTTCCCTTTATCATTGAAATGTACACCGTCTCCTCTCTAAATGTCTTGCATGTTGTAACGCAAGTTGTTGTGGTATATAGAACCCATACCATAGTCTCTGAGGAAAGCAGAAACAGACTTATTGACGTGCTTTCTTGCTTTGTCAATCTGCGGACAAAATTGGTTGGACCAGTTCCACTTTTGCCTTTGGCATATATTAGAATATACAAAGGCAGTTTGTGGAAAAAGTGACATCAATTGCAGAAAGGTGTCCTTAATAAGCATTTCCAGACCTACCCCAGTTAAAGTGCCTAGGTCATTTCCACCACAGTGCACAATAATAAGGTTAGGCTGTGGGAGATGTAGAAAGGTTTTCACCAAAGGCATTAATTGGTGCCACTTTGACCCTCTCTGACCAATTCATTTAATGTCTACATTTGGCAAAGCAAGGTCTCTCACCATACCTCTTTTTTCTGCAAATTTTTCACTCCAGAAGACATAGCTGTGACCTACAATCCACACTGTGAACATCTTTCAAGGAGAACAGGATACACTCAGGAGGTGTCTTTCAGTAGAATGGCAATATGAAAAGAAAGACAGATGAAAAATGGAGGCATACATACTTTTTTTTAATAAAAAGAACTCATTGGCTGTTTCAAACCATTCTACACTAAAAACTAGGCTGTATGTTTACATTTTTAAAAGCATCTTTTGGATTGATTCAGAAAAATGCGTTCCCACTGAACATTACTTTGGATTTGCTGTTAGGTTTGAAAAGTCAAGCAGTCTTGCTCTTTGGATTTGAAACATTGTCTGCTGAACTTCTGACCTCTCTGCTCACACCTGTGTTCCATGAGCTGTTGCTATGGTAGCAGGCAGAAGTCATGTTGGGGGAAGGGATGATTTGCAAAGGGGTTGAAAGTAGCAACCAATAGAAATGTGTGATTCCATTTGAAAAAATGTGGGAAGGACTGTGATTTTACATTAACATGTATATGTGGGAAAAAAGAGAGGGACAAATTGCCATTTACTGGTTGTGGAGAGAGGAGAGAGGTGTACAGCTCTGAGATTCTGGATCTGATAATCTGCTGTTTGAGTGCCACATTTCTTTCTCAACTAATTAATTTTAAAGGTGAGTTATGAGTTTGAGAGGGGAAGTATGTGGTGTATTTTGATATAAATGATAGAATTGTCATTCTTGTTTTAAAGTTGTGTTTTACATTTTGTGGTTTAGAAGATATTTAACTATCTTGAACTTGTAAGATATTATGGAGTATGTCTTCACTGTAAGTTAAGGTGTAGTGGTATCAGTGAGGCATATTGTTTTGTGACTAGAATTACATCATGAGTCTGTCTGCACACAGGATTTGTTGACAGAGATTGAATTCATGTTGCTTTTGTTCTGTTAGCCTTGCACTCGCAGAAAAGGGGGTGTTTGTTATCTTAAAGTGTGATGGTTAGCATTCAGCAGAAATCATTTACTGACCAATGAGAGGAAAATGCAAAAACATTTGAAAATAGTATGGTACATTTTCCTACCACTTTAAAAGTTGTGTTTTACATTTTATGTTAAGGAAGATATTTAAGTGGCTTGAACATGTTATATATTATGGAGTATGTCTTCATTATAAGTTAACGTGTACTGGTATCACCCAGGAATACTGTTTTCTACCTATAATCATACCATGAGACAGTGAGCACACAGGAAATGTAAACAGAGATTTCATTCCGGTTGGTCTTGCTCTATTACCCTTGCACTCGCAGGAAAGGGGCAGCTTGTTTTTTGTAACACTCTAGTCTAATCAGTCACCCTCTAACACATGGTCATGGACTCAAGGAGCTGTTAGGACATGTGCTCCTTTGTGCTTGTCTAAACTAGAAGGAACATGTGTAAGTCTGTTACAGTAATTATCACTTGCTCTACCCCAGTAGTAAATGTGCTTTCAAATTGCCAAAGGAAATATCGCTTTCTGCCTAGAATGAGACCATTAGTCTGTGTGCACACAGGAATTGTTGTCAGCATTTTAATTTGTGTTGCTGTTGTTCTGTAAAACTTGCACATTCAGGAAAGGCCCAGCTTGTTTTCTTCCAATGTGTTGGTTAGCACTCAGCAGAAATCAGTATGTCAAAAATGTGAGGCAAATGCAAACACATTTGAAAATAGCATGGTAGATTTTTCAACAATTCTTGCAATGGCTGAGGTGGTTCCTACATGTTGAAAACTCCAATTAACCCTTACCACACATGTACTCTTATACACATGTCTGTACTCTTCATGCAGTTGTGGGAGTCTCCATGCAGATCTCTCTTGCAGCTGACAATACACAGTCTCCAGAAACACACTCTTTGCACACACGCAGCAGCTTCTGCTTCACTCCCATGCGTAATAGTCAGCTCTGTGTGGTGTTTCAGATAGCAGTGTGTAACGCAAACAGATTCAACGTCACCAAGGCTCATTTCCTTTGCTCTAGTCTAATTACTCACCCTCTAACACATGGTCATGGTCTCAAGGAGCTGTTAGGACATGTGCTCCTTTCTGCCTGTCTAAACTAGAAGGAACATGTGTCAGGCTGTTACAGTAATTATCACTTGCTCTACCCCAGTAGTAAATGTGCTTTCAAATTGCCAAAGGAAATATCGCTTTCTGCCTAGAATGAGACCATGAGTCTGTGTGCATACAGGAATTGTTGTCAGCGTTTTAATTTGTGTTGCTGTTGTTCTGTAAAACTTGCACATTCAGGAAAGGTCCAGCTTGTTTTCTTCCAATGTGTTGGTTAGCACTCAGCAGATATCAGTATCTCAAAAATGTGAGGCAAATGCAAACACATTTGAAAGTAGCATGGTAGATTTTTCATCAATTCTTGCAATGGCTGAGGTGGTTCCTACATGTTGAAAACTCCAATTAACCCTTACCACACATGTACTCTTACACACATGTCTGTACTCTTCATGCAGTTGTGGGAGTCTCCATGCAGATCTCTCTTGCAGCTGACAATACACAGTGTCCAGAAACACACTCTTTGCACACACACAGCAGCTTCTGCTACACTCCCATGCGTAATAGTCAGCTCTGTGTGGTGTTTCAGATAGCAGTGTGTAACGCAAACAGATTCAACGTCACCAAGGCTTATTTCCTTTGCTCTAGTCTAATCACTCCCCCTCTAACACATGGTCATGGTCTCAAGGAGCTGTTAGGATATGTGCTCCTTTCTGCTTGTCTAAACTAGAATGAACATGTGTCAGGCTGTTACAGTAATTAGCACTTGCTCTACCCCAGTAGTAAATGTGCTTTCAAATTGCCAAAGGAAATATCGCTTTCTGCCTAG
Source organism: Triturus cristatus (assembly GCF_964204655.1). NCBI lineage: Eukaryota > Metazoa > Chordata > Amphibia > Caudata > Salamandridae > Triturus > Triturus cristatus. The sequence goes on from NC_140581.1 coordinate 183,210,573, forward strand.
AATCAGACCATGAGCCTGTGTGCACACAGGAATTGTTGTCAGCGTTTTAATTTGTGTTGCTGTTGTTCTGTAAAACTTGCACATTCAGGAAAGGCCGAGCTTGTTTTCTTCCAATGTGTCGGTTAGCACTCAGCAGAAATCAGTATCTCAAAAATGTGAGGCAAATGCAAACACATTTGAAAATAGCATGGTAGATTTTTCATCAATTCTTGCAATGGCTGAGGTGGTTCCTACATGTTGAAAACTCCAATTAACCCTTACCACACATGTACTCTTACACACATGTCTGTACTCTTCATGCAGTTGTGGGAGTCTCCATGCAGATCTCTCTTGCAGCTGACAATACACAGTCTCCAGAAACACACTCTTTGCACACACACAGCACCTTCTGCTACACTCCCATGTGTAATAGTCAGCTCAGTGTGGTGTTTCAGATAGCAGTGTGTAACGCAAACAGATTCAAAATCCCCAAGGCTCATTGGAGCCAAAGGAAATATCGCTTTCTGCCTAGAATCAGACCATGAATCTGTGTGCACACAGGAATTGTTGTCAGAGATTTAATTCATGTTTCTTCTATTTTGTAAGAGTTTGACTCGTAGGAAAGGATCAGCTCATGTGATAGGATTTGAAAAGTTTTTTAAAAAAAATGTAATTAATTTAAATTACATAAAGGTATTTTTTTTTGGTTTTTTGCAAGTATTGGTGAGCAACAGTGAAAAAATATAAAGATGCCCATAAAGTCAAGAAAAAGAAAAGAAAACAAACAACAACTCTATTTGAAGACGACTGATAAAAAAAAAATAGGAGGCGAAGCACGTGTTGGAAAACAGAAAAAGTCTTCTGGTAAGCAAACTAAAGAATTTTTAAAAAATATCTTCAAAAAAAAAAATGATCGGAAGATACATTCAAACAGTGTTTCAAGTACAAAACAACAACAGAGTTGACAGCAAAAAGAAAATGCTAATATAGACTCAGAAGTTAGGAAGAGTGACTTAACACGGAAAATAGATTTTAAAAACATTCGTCGAAAAATGTTTCAGAGAAGAGTGATGTTAAATTTGCTGAAGGATGTGAAAAAATATAAGAAAAAAACAAAATTTTATAAGAAAAATAAATTTATTGAAAGTATTGTTACGAAGGCTTTAGAAATAAAAAAAAAACTATTCATTTTAATTTTGAACAGGATGCGTAGATTAGATAAATTAGTGAATGCAATGAAGTCACAAAGCAAAAGGAAAAGAGAAGTAAAAAAAAAAACTTTTGTAAAGTGTTCTTAGGAGAATGGAAACATAGTTCAAGTACTGAACCATTTTTTAATGAAGAGAGTTATCTTCAAAGTAATAGTTTGTTGCATGCAGTTGACACCAATGGTAGAGCTTATGAAGTTAAGGATGGTTGTGTAATGGAAAAGGAGAAAATGGTTCCAAGAAATGAGGAACAAGTGATGGCTGATGAGGTTATGGGGAGACGTCCTAAAGCCCCAGTGTACACTTGGAATTGTAGTAGTATTTGTACTGTGCGTCAGGAATCTATTGATAAATTACGTGACTTTCTAAGAGAATATAGTAAAAAGAGTGTTAAACAGAAAATTAAGGTGCTTCAAAGACTAGATCCATGCAGAGTGAGAGAGAATACTGGTTTGCAAGGACATTCTCTGGCTTGTCTATCTAGGAAAGTGTGTCAAAGTGTTTTTCACCATTTTAGGATGCTGGCTGTTCATCATACTGAAATGAGAAAGTTTGTGAGAACATTGTATTTTGCTAAAAGTCCAGCACTAAAGTTAAATGAGTTGAATAATGCTCTGTTCCGTGGATCTGTATCAGATGTAGTGAAGGTTACTGATGAAATTCAGTTTTGTTACTTTGGTCCAGAACAAGAAAGTGCAGAAAATGACACAGTTATTGATGAAAATGTGGAAGAGAATGTAGAACTCACTGTTAGTAAAAATGTTGATGATGAAATGACAAAATTTGCTATCATCTCTAATGAAAGACCAAATATTACTTGTATATGTTGCCGGAGAAGCCATTACAAAAATCAAACGAGGAATGTTGATCTGTATAAAAAAAGTGAAAATGAAGATAATTATAAGTGGAAAGATTTTGCAACATATATATTTCTGGAAAATTGTTTTGATTTGGGTGAAGATCAGCGTATTTGTAAATACTGTTATAACAAGTTAGAAGAAAATAGAATGCCAGCTAGAGCTGTACATAATAATTTAGAATTGGTTGATATTCCTCCAGAACTTTCTGATTTAAATACGTATGAGTCTATACTCATTCAATGTGTCCATCCGTTTCAGACCATAGTGCGTATGGAGCCAAAAACTGGTAAATTACCTCCTTCGGATTTACAAAGAGGTTTAAAAGGAAGAGTTGTCTATTTGCCATCAGATTTGAAAAAAAATATGGAAACAATTGATGCAGATACTTTGGAAACTGAACCATTAGTTATTCTGGTTAATGGTGTACCTACAAAGAATAAAAAAAATTGTCAGGAGCTGGTGGATGTACGAAAAGAACAAAGAGCAAATTTGTATTTGAAAAAAAATAATAAATGGTATGAAGCCATTTATATGGATGAAGATGAAGAAGAAATACTAGAAGACACAGGAATACCAACTGGGCAACTTGAAAAAGTGGATAAGTCAAAAGAAGAAGAAATTTATAAACATTTCAGTATACATCCTCTACATTCTAAAGAAGTTATGGGACACGCTATTGATCTGTTTCAGATGAAGAAAGCACAAGGAACTCCCGTGAGTGTATGGGAGGAGAGCTTGGAAGCTTGTTGTTTTTCCCAGCTGTTTCCTACAGGAGAAGGAGGACGATATGATGAACGTCCAGTACAGATTCCTGCTACTGAGTATCGGACTACAAGACTATATGCAGAAGATCCTTGATTTTGTCAAAGTATTCCTTATATGTTCCATCTTTTATTTGAAAGTGACTTGTCAGCACTATCTTATGCAGTAAATCACATTTTGAAAACTGGAGTACATCTACGTAATGTGACTGCAAAGGATTTTATGAACAAAGTGCAACAGCGAGATGATCATTTGGAATTTCAATTGATCAATTTGATGGCTTGTCAGCGTGGGACGAATGAATATTGGTACCGACGCCATGGAGAATTGAAATGTATGTTACGGAATTTAGGAACTCCTACATGGTTCCTTACCCTAAGCTGTGCTGAGTACGCTTGGGATGATCTTCTGGATTTTCTTCGAGAGGCAAATTCAAATATTGAAAACATCCAATACAAGACAGCTGGAGAATTGTGCTCATTGGATCCAGTTAATGTTTGTAGATATTTCAATCATAGATTTGAGGCTATGATGTCCTTCATCTGCAATAAAAAAAAATCCACCTCTTGGAGAAGTTGTGGATTTCTTTTGGAGAAAAGAGTACCAAGCCAGAGGTGCTCCTCATATTCATATGCTGTTGTGGATCAAGGATGCTCCAAAATTTGGAACAGATTCTGAGGATACAGTTTTAAGTTTCATCGAAGGATATGCAACATGTGCTATACCTAAAAGCACAGAAGAGAAAAATTTAAAAGAGCAAGTTTTACGTTTCCAAAGTCATCGGTGTGGAAAATACTGTCGACGAAAGTATAAGAGTAAAGATAAATTCTACACAAAATGTCGATTTGGATTTCCACGACCTGTTCTTTCAAAAGGAAGAGTAAACAGTTTTATGTCAGCTGTGCGACATACTATTACAAGAAAATCGCCTAAGAATACCTACAACCTAAGAAGAAAAGAAGAGTCAAAATATATAAATGACTACAACCCAGTCATTTTATCCATGTGGAATGCTAACATGGATATACAGTATGTGGCTGACAATTCTATTGCTGTTGCTCGCTATGGCTCATCTTACATCACTAAATCTGAGAAAACGGAATTGAAGGAAATGTGGGAAGAGATTTCTCACGAGAAGACTGTCAGTAAGAAGCTATACAGTTTCAGTTTAAAGATGTTATCGCATCGAGAAATTAGATCCTACGAATGCTCAGATAGGTTATCATCTGCAAGTCTGTACTCAAAATCCAGAAGAATAATTTGGGCAAGTTTAGGCCTTGCAGGAATGCGAAATCGGGTACTGAAATCTATTCGAGAAATTGAATATTTAGCAGAGTTCGAACCAGAAAGTACAGACATTTTAAGAACAAACATGTTGGACACATATTATCCACAAAGAAGTCATCACCTTGAGAACATGTGTCTCTATGAAGTGCTGCAGAACTTTATTTTTAAACGGAATGTCACAGAAGATATCAACAATGGAAAATATAAAGTCATTGGTGAGGAAGGATGTTTGGTGAAGCAAACAAAAGGAAGTTTGATAAATCACCGGAAGCTGAGTTGCGACACTCCTGATAAAAAGGAATTTTACTACCTGGCACTTTTGCAGCTGTTTAAACCATGGCGTTCAGAGGAGGAACTACTTGGAGAATTTCAGAGCTATGAAGATTCCTTCAATGCTAGCAAAGACAGCGTCGAATGCAGTACTTTCACAACTTATGTTCAAATGTTAAATGAAGAAATTGAACAAGAAGCAACAATTGCAGCTGAAGTAGCTAGAGACAGTTCTCAAGACAGTCAAAGTTCTGGGACATTCAGTCAAGATCCTCTAGGACAACCGATCATCGAAAATGAGGCAGCAATAGCTATGAACGAAGTGGAAACAGCTATGAATCAAGCTCAGGAAGATTTAGTAGACTTAACATATTTGGAGGAGCAACTGAATGAAGAACAAAAACAAATTTATGAAGAAGTCAGCCAAAAAATTGATCACGAATTACTACATGAAAATAAAGAGTGCTCATGCACATCTTTTGAACCAATGAGAATGTATGTAAGTGGACAAGCAGGAACTGGAAAAAGTTTCTTAATTAATGTAATTAGAAGCTACCTACAGAAGAAAATGGATTCCATTTTGTCTTGTGTTGTTACTGCTCCAACTGGGTTAGCAGCGTATAACATCAAAGGAGTTACCTTACATCGTTTGCTAATGTTACCAGTAGAGCATGAGAACAAAATACAGTACCACAAACTAGCAGGAGAAGCATGCTTGGAAGTTTCAAGAGTACTGAAGAAAATGAAAGTACTTATTATTGATGAGGTAAGCATGGTATCAAACTTAATGCTTGCCTTTGTGCATTTAAGAATGCAGCAAATTCTGAAGACAGACTTTGACGTCCTTTTTGGAGGAAAACACGTCATAGTTTTTGGAGATCTTTTGCAACTTACTCCAGTTAAAGGACAACCGGTATTCCATACACTTACACATGAAGACACAAAAAAGTCATTAGGAAGTATAGGCAATGTAAATATTTGGACATATTTTGAGTATAAGGAACTCATTACCAATATGAGGCAAGCCAATGATGAGGACTATGCAAGTATTCTGAAAGATATAAGAATTGGACTACTCACAGAACATGGCAGAAAAGCATTACAGAGTCGATTGCTGAGTAATTTGTTTCCAACAGAACAAATAGTTCCAGAGAAAATATACAAGGAAATTGCAGAAAAAAATACTGTAATCTGCTTAATGCCAACACTACATGAATGTTCTGTATTCAATCAAGAACTTTTGAAATTGGAAAATGAAGAGATTATAAAACTGGAAGCTGTGGATAAAATAGAACATGAACGAATAACTGTTATATTGACAGGCAAATTGGGTACTAAATTGGATTCTCTGGAGAAAAACATTTCAAAAACAGCAGGTTTGGAAAATAATCTTTATGTGTGTATGAACTGTAGAGTAATTTTAAGACAGAATTTGGATGTAGAGAAAGGTTTAGTGAATGGAGCTATGGGAAGAGTTGTGGGTTTTATTAATTACCAGAAAAAAGTTGGAATTGAATGTTTAAAAATAAAATTTGGTCAGATACAAGAGGTTAAAGACATTTGTCGTTGTTCAGTTCGTTTCTTGCTTGTGAAAGACTTATATGTGCGTAGGAAGCAGTTTCCATTTTCTCTAGCATATGCTGTAACTATTCACAAGTCTCAAGGATTAACTGTAGATAGTGCTTTTGTAAACATTGGATCTAGTGTGTTTAAAGAAGGTATGGCATATGTTGCTTTGTCACGCGTGAAAAAATTATCTGGTTTATTCATGATAGACTTTGATGACTCAAAAGTAAGTGCTGATGCAAACTGTGTAAAGGACTATAATAGATTAAGAAGAAGCTATGCTCCTCATTTAGGTCAGTATCCTGTGTTTGAAAAACGTGTTGTTTGTCGGAAAAGGAGATTTGAGGATATCTGTAATGAGGATGTACAGAAGAGAAAACAAAAAGATAGTGATGTGACTGCAAGCAAAAAGAAAAAGGACAGTGTGGAAGAGGTTGTTGGTTGTCATTTTGAAAATAGCTCTGGTGTCAACTGCTACGCAAATGTAGTGCTGAATGTTGTATTTTATCTTGAATTTTTGCAAGAGCAGATAACACTAAATCATGAAAAAAGATTCTGTTCTTTGCTGAGTCTCCTCTATGAGAAGCTGAGTAATGATAAAACTAAAATAGAAAGTGCTTCTGATGTTAGAAATCTTTTAGATGTATGTTCTGGACGTACACAGTTTACACAAAATGTCCAGCAAGATGCACAGGAATTCTTGATGTATATCCTGATGGTACTGGAAGATGAAGGGGTAGAAGTAGAAAATGTATTTGGTGTCTCTTATAAATGGGAACATTGTTGTGATAACTGTATGAACACACGCAGTAGTAATGTTGATTCTGAAAGGTTCATATATTTACCATTACCAGAGAGTAAAACAGTGACTTTTAGTAAATTAGTTAAAGATGCTAATCACAACATGGAATGTTCTCAAAGTAAATCAGACATGTTGTCAACGTTATTTTTAAAGAATGATGCAACGTTGTAGAGCTGATGGTTCAAAATTGGACACTTTAATAAAGAAGTTTACAGGACAACAATTATCAATATCTGGAAAAACTTTTGTTGCAGTTGCAATAATTTTTCATGATGGACCTTCTATAACTTCTGGTCATTACACAGTTTATCTTAAATGTGAAAAAGGATGGACACTGTGTAATGATTCTCAATTGATTTTCAAGCAACGTTTGCCTTATGATTTACCCAATTGTTACCTAATTTTTCTGAAACCCAAATTTTAAATACTAACATCATCATTGGAAGGAAGCATTATTAAAATTTAAAAGGATTTAAATTGGATATTTCGCTCAAAAGAGATTTTATACTTATCATTTGGCCGTAAGGAAAGGTTAAACAAACAATTGTGGACTTCTTTGACAGATATTATTTTGGAAAATGTTCTTTTGCAACAAGGTTTACAGACGTTATTTTTTGGAAATTGTTATTCTTCTTAAAAGGTATTTTTAACATTTCTATTAAAGTATGTTTTAGTGCGGATACATTTGGGGCTTTTTTAAACAATCTTTCAGATTGTTTTTTTTTTTGCCCGCTGTTAAATGATGAATACAATTGATTTCACTATTTTCAGTGAAAATCAAAACATTCTGAAAACAGCAAAAAAAGGGCAAAAAATTGCTTTGCTAAATATGAAAAAACATGTACTGTTTAATAAAGTGTATTGTTGAATATTAATACTTTTTTTCTTTTTTTCAGAACTAGAAAGAAAATTTAGAAGATGTTATTCAGTTATCTTTGCAATTAAATAAAAACATTTAATTCTAAATTATTTATTTTGATCGTCAGGTAAGTTTAACATATCTGTATGTGTCACTGGTTTCGTTTCATGCTTCCTTTTCTTCACCTCTCCTTACTCTACTTTTCTCATTTCTCTTCTCACTCTCTCTTCCTGCTTTACTACTCTTTTGTAACTTCCTCACTCCTTCTATACTACTCCCCTACCTTTACTACCTCCATCACTAATTTTTCATCCATGTTTCTTTTTCTGTATCCATATGTCTTAGTCTTTTTAACTGCCTTACTCCTTGTCAGTTGTTTACTCTCTGTGTCTGTATCTGTCACTCTTGGTTTGTCTGTTTTACCCTTAATTTCCTTAACATCTCTGGGGCACATTTACAAGCCACCTGTGCCACCACTACGTCAATTTTCTTGAGGAATTAGTGGCGCAGGGTGCTCCTCCATATTTACAAGGAGAGGATAAGCCTTTCTGTGTGTCTTTTCCTCTCCTTGTAAATACAGCCAATTCAAATGCAGCACTAAAATGAGCTATTATGTTTTTTGGGTACCTATACATAAATACTGATGCAGAGTTTAAAGTTTAATAGGAAGACTCTCTTCCCTTCATCTGTGAAATGTACACCATCTCTTTTTTAATTACTTTGCCACTCCCCTCTCTTTCTCAGGGAGTTCCTGAAGGTTTACTAAAGGTGAAAAAAAATGATTTTTTCTTTTTTTTTTTTAAAACCCATTGGGTGCGCGCTGGGTGCGCGCACTCTAAAAAAAAAAAAAAGAAATAGATTCTAAAAAACAAGTTGTGGTGTTTTGATTTTAGGTGGCTGTAAAAAGAGCCCTTGGGTTAATGTAGGGACAGAGGAAGAGCAAAACGAAAAAAAAAATAAGAAAATTATGGCCTCTCGCAAGGATGCTCCTCAAATTTTTTTTGAATGAGATCAATACTGCTCTCACCCAAAGAAATAAGAAGACCACAATCCATACAGTGTGTACTCATCCTCCCAAAACAAGGACGAATATCCAGAGGTGTGGGAGACGGTGAGGCTCCACTGCAGAAGAAGTGCTTGCCTGAGCTGCCGAAGATGTGCTCGGCTGAGCTGCTGCAGATGTCGTCGGCTGAGCAGGTGGAGGGTTTGCTCCAGAAGCTCGACGAAAAGTCACTGGATGCATTACCTCAACGTGCCTCGTCATAGTATGAATACTAAAAGAATACTTCTTGTTAGTATTCCCACGTGACAAGACGCGCTGACACAGTTTGCAGGTGACCTTTGGTGCATTCACCTTCTTTTGTCCCTCTGGAAAAGTGAAAAACTGCCATATAAAGGAGTCTTTCTGCTTCCTCTGCCTCTGTCTCTCAAGAGTGTCCTGTTCACTCTCAGAAGATGGCTGCTGCTCTGCCATTGTATCTCAACACACAGATTAGCTCCTTCTCCTAGGGAATCAGAACTAACAATGAGGGGGGTGGGTGTGATTTTGGAAGAATCTGGAACTAAAAGTACTCTGAACCAATGAAAAGTGATGTTTCTTCATCACATGACTTGCCATGAGGGGATTGGGTGTAGTATTGAAACAATATGAAACTGAAAGTAATGAAAACCAATTAGAAGTGTTGTTTTATTCATCACATACCCCGAGGTGCGCGCACCGAGCAAGCTTCCTGTGCGCACGGTACAATTACGCATGCGCGAACGCGTATGCGCGCATGCGCTTACGTACTATGAGCGTACATAATGCGTATACGCAGAACGCACGTATGCGTAAATGTTAGCACCCGCAGTCTACGCGTATACGGAAGTGTACCGCATGGAGTACGTACGACGCACGTAAGCATGCGTACGTACGCATGCGTACTAGGTGCGCGCTCTGAGCGCGCAGTAAAACGTATGTATGCGTACGTAAATAACGTACACCGGAATTCATGAAAAATGTACGCAATTGTAATAGGTGCGCGCTCTGAGCGCGCACCCCAAGAATTTATATTAAAAAAAAAAAAAGTGGACATAACTTAATAGAAGATATTAACTATGCTGTTCAACTTTATCTTAATTAAAACTTTAAAAAAAAAGAGCCACACCAAATTAAAGGATACAGATAATATATAAATGTATACATAGGGAAGTTTTTAAAAAAGAAATATTTAAAAAATATAATTAAAAAATACAAAAATTAGCATTTAAAAAACCTTTGAAATTCACTGAAAAAACCATAGGTTTCACACACGTTATAGTTAGAAATTAGCATTTAAAAAACCTTGCAAATTCACTGAAAAAACCATAGGTTTCACACACGTTATAGTTAGGAATTAGCATTTAAAAAACCTTGCAAATTCACTGAAAAAAACAGAGGTTTCACACACGTTATAGTTAGCTGGACATTTTACTCGTAAAAAACCAATGAAATTCCCCCGTTATAGTTAGTTCAGCTAACTATAACTCGCGCGCCCGAAATCCACTGCTGATGATGTCACATATTACATCACTCATGACATGGTCAGTGACATCACTGATGACATCACTGATGACATCTCAAATGACATCACTGATGACATCACTAATGACATCATCCTTGTGATAGAGTAGCACATCTTCTCACACTCTAATATAACCTTTGATACACCGACTAAAAATTTAAGAGTTCCATTCTCAAAACCATACATACTGCAATACCAATAACTACATACCCAATTATTAACTCTTAGGTACCTCCACACACTCACCTGTACAGTCACTCATACTTACAGTCACTTCATACAAAAGTATCATATGAATTTATACACACACATATATAGACACTCACACACTACCAATCATCCATAGAGGTACTCTCACACTTACTCAATCATGCAAATAATCACACTCCCATTTACTCACCTAGGCAGTGAAACACACTCAAGTTCACTTACTCATAAAAATACTATCACATTCTTACGCTCTTAGAGAATCATTGATACAAGCACACACTCATCCATACAGTCACTCTCACAATCACACTCTCACATCTACCCACTTATATACTCTTACACGCATATATACTGCCTTTCACATATGTAGTTAGTCACACATGTACCACTGAGATATACATTCAATCCCTAACACACCCATACATACACTCACTCAACCATACAGTCCATCACAGATGCACTCTTAAAACCATGCACCCAGAGAATCACCCACTCACACATCTATGCACAGAGTAACACACACCCTACCCACACAAACACTCATGAACCCATAGATACTCAGACAAGCAATCAATAACTCATATAGACACTCATATAGCTGTTCTCAAAACCATGCAGCCACTTATACACCAACATACAGACACATACATACATTTACACAGTTTACTCACTAGTCTGCAGTAAGATACATTTAATGACTAACTTAAAGAATCATGTTATGCACCACAGAAAATCATCCATTTACACACTTGTACACCCACTCATTCTTAAACAGGCCTTTCCCTATATATATTAAACATATTGAAATTTTTCAAAAACACATACTCACTGGATGATGTCATCAGTGATGTCATCAGTGATGTCATTTGAGATGTCATCAGTGATGTCATCAGTGATGTCACTGACCATGTCATGAGTGATGTAATATGTGACATCATCAGCAGTGGATTGCGGGCGCGCGAGTTATAGTTAGCTGAACTAACTATAACGGGGAAATTTCATTGTTTTTTTACGAGTAAAATGTCCAGCTAACTATAACGTGTGTGAAACCTCTGGTTTTTTCAGTGAATTTGCAAGGTTTTTTAAATGCTAATTCCTAACTATAACGTGTGTGAAACCTATGGTTTTTTCAGTGTATATATATATATGTATATATATATATATATATATTCCAATCGAAAGCACTCCCAATTGAAAACACCACTCGCAACGTGATTTTCTCCATCATTTATTGGCAGGCTACAGAGTAACTGACGCGGCAGTTTCAGCAGTTCATGCGCCTCTCTTTGGCCATACGCGTTTCAGGTAACTTCTCCCTTGTTCACTGGCTAGGCTTCATGGAGACCAGGTGGGCAACAGTGACACCGCATTTGCAGCGTGATTTTCAAGCCTTCCATAGTGGGCGTGTCTTTTCAGGCATTGTGGTACTTGTAGTGTTTGTAAAATACCCCACCAACTCGCTCCTGTAAGTATCTCTTACCCGGTTGGGTCTGCCTTCTGTGCCGTGTAGCGACTCTGTTGTTCGTAGTCCACCAACAGGTCACGTTGCTCCTAGGCACCTTAATTCGCAGTGCTGCGGACTCGCTCAGTCGGCGATGGGGTGTTTTCGCGACCTGGAGTCGGCCGCTATACATTCCAATCGAAAGCACTCCCAATTGAAAACACCACTCGCAACGTGATTTTCTCCATCATTTATTGGCAGGCTACAGAGTAACTGACGCGGCAGTTTCAGCAGTTCATGCGCCTCTCTTTGGCCATACGCGTTTCAGGTAACTTCTCCCTTGTTCACTGGCTAGGCTTCATGGAGACCAGGTGGGCAACAGTGACACCGCATTTGCAGCGTGATTTTCAAGCCTTCCATAGTGGGCGTGTCTTTTCAGGCATTGTGGTACTTGTAGTGTTTGTAAAATACCCCACCAACTCGCTCCTGTAAGTATCTCTTACCCGGTTGGGTCTGCCTTCTGTGCCGTGTAGCGACTCTGTTGTTCGTAGTCCACCAACAGGTCACGTTGCTCCTAGGCACCTTAATTCGCAGTGCTGCGGACTCGCTCAGTCGGCGATGGGGTGTTTTCGCGACCTGGAGTCGGCCGCTATACATTCCAATCGAAAGCACTCCCAATTGAAAACACCACTCGCAACGTGATTTTCTCCATCATTTATTGGCAGGCTACAGAGTAACTGACGCGGCAGTTTCAGCAGTTCATGCGCCTCTCTTTGGCCATACGCGTTTCAGGTAACTTCTCCCTTGTTCACTGGCTAGGCTTCATGGAGACCAGGTGGGCAACAGTGACACCGCATTTGCAGCGTGATTTTCAAGCCTTCCATAGTGGGCGTGTCTTTTCAGGCATTGTGGTACTTGTAGTGTTTGTAAAATACCCCACCAACTCGCTCCTGTAAGTATCTCTTACCCGGTTGGGTCTGCCTTCTGTGCCGTGTAGCGACTCTGTTGTTCGTAGTCCACCAACAGGTCACGTTGCTCCTAGGCACCTTAATTCGCAGTGCTGCGGACTCGCTCAGTCGGCGATGGGGTGTTTTCGCGACCTGGAGTCGGCCGCTATACATTCCAATCGAAAGCACTCCCAATTGAAAACACCACTCGCAACGTGATTTTCTCCATCATTTATTGGCAGGCTACAGAGTAACTGACGCGGCAGTTTCAGCAGTTCATGCGCCTCTCTTTGGCCATACGCGTTTCAGGTAACTTCTCCCTTGTTCACTGGCTAGGCTTCATGGAGACCAGGTGGGCAACAGTGACACCGCATTTGCAGCGTGATTTTCAAGCCTTCCATAGTGGGCGTGTCTTTTCAGGCATTGTGGTACTTGTAGTGTTTGTAAAATACCCCACCAACTCGCTCCTGTAAGTATCTCTTACCCGGTTGGGTCTGCCTTCTGTGCCGTGTAGCGACTCTGTTGTTCGTAGTCCACCAACAGGTCACGTTGCTCCTAGGCACCTTAATTCGCAGTGCTGCGGACTCGCTCAGTGAACAAGGGAGAAGTTACCTGAAACGCGTATGGCCAAAGAGAGGCGCATGAACTGCTGAAACTGCCGCGTTAGTTACTCTGTAGCCTGCCAATAAATGATGGAGAAAATCACGTTGCGAGTGGTGTTTTCAATTGGGAGTGCTTTCGATTGGAATGTATAGCGGCCGACTCCAGGTCGCGAAAACACCCCATCGCCGACTGAGCGAGTCCGCAGCACTGCGAATTAAGGTGCCTAGGAGCAACGTGACCTGTTGGTGGACTACGAACAACAGAGTCGCTACACGGCACAGAAGGCAGACCCAACCGGGTAAGAGATACTTACAGGAGCGAGTTGGTGGGGTATTTTACAAACACTACAAGTACCACAATGCCTGAAAAGACACGCCCACTATGGAAGGCTTGAAAATCACGCTGCAAATGCGGTGTCACTGTTGCCCACCTGGTCTCCATGAAGCCTAGCCAGTGAACAAGGGAGAAGTTACCTGAAACGCGTATGGCCAAAGAGAGGCGCATGAACTGCTGAAACTGCCGCGTTAGTTACTCTGTAGCCTGCCAATAAATGATGGAGAAAATCACGTTGCGAGTGGTGTTTTCAATTGGGAGTGCTTTCGATTGGAATGTATAGCGGCCGACTCCAGGTCGCGAAAACACCCCATCGCCGACTGAGCGAGTCCGCAGCACTGCGAATTAAGGTGCCTAGGAGCAACGTGACCTGTTGGTGGACTACGAACAACAGAGTCGCTACACGGCACAGAAGGCAGACCCAACCGGGTAAGAGATACTTACAGGAGCGAGTTGGTGGGGTATTTTACAAACACTACAAGTACCACAATGCCTGAAAAGACACGCCCACTATGGAAGGCTTGAAAATCACGCTGCAAATGCGGTGTCACTGTTGCCCACCTGGTCTCCATGAAGCCTAGCCAGTGAACAAGGGAGAAGTTACCTGAAACGCGTATGGCCAAAGAGAGGCGCATGAACTGCTGAAACTGCCGCGTTAGTTACTCTGTAGCCTGCCAATAAATGATGGAGAAAATCACGTTGCGAGTGGTGTTTTCAATTGGGAGTGCTTTCGATTGGAATATATATATATATATATATATATATATATATATATATATTCACTGAAAAAACCATAGGTTTCACACACGTTATAGTTAGGAATTAGCATTTAAAAAACCTTGCAAATTCAGTGAAAAAACCATAGGTTTCACACAAGTTATAGTTAGCTGTACATTTCACTCGTACAAAAACCTATGAAATTCCCCCGTTATAGTTACTGTAGGCAACTATAACTCACGCGACCGTAATCCTCTGCTGATGCTAATACTGTATTTAGACACTTATTTGCCCATGTCTTCTTCCATAGAATTTTAGCTATACATATATTACAAATATTTTTTTTTCATAAAGACACATATGTCATCAGCACAGGATTACGGTCGCGTGAGTTATAGTTGCCTACAGTAACTATAACGGGGGAATTTCATAGGTTTTTTACGAGTGAAATGTACAGCTAACTATAACTTGTGTGAAACCTATGGTTTTTTCAGTGAATTTGCAAGGTTTTTTAAATGCTAATTCCTAACTATAACGTGTGTGAAACCTATGGTTTTTTCAGTGAATTTGCAAGGTTTTTTAAATGCTAATTCCTAACTATAATGTGTGTTAAACCTATGGATTTTTTATTTAATTTTGCACGGTTTTGCTTATTTTTTTTTTTTTTATGCATTTTTTTCCGTGCGCATACGATAAGCTGACGTTACGCGTACGTCACGTACGTATCACGTAAGCGCACCGTCCTTATGACGTACGGTGCGTTTTCGTAATACGTACGCGACGTACGCGTACACGCATGCGCGTTGCGCGGAACCAATGTCGCGCTTACGCGGGTGCGTGTAATGCGCATGCGCGAGTGCCGTCATACGTACGCGCCCCGTAAGCGCTCCGTAAGCGTTACGTTTGCGCATGCGCACTTTTTTACGAGCGCATACCGTAAGCTTACGGAGCGCGCACGGTAGGTCATGTGACCCACAAGGAACACTTTTCATTGGTTTAAACTACTTTCAGTTCTAGAAACTTCAAACACCACACCCATTCCCCTCATTACTGCTTGAGATCCCTTAGGAGAAGGAGCTGGATTGACATTGGGATACAATGGCAGAACAGCAGAGCTCTTCTGAGAGTGAGGCCAGCAGCACCACCATGATCCAGAGAAGGAGGAAACAAAAGACTTCTTTTGTATGGGAGTATTTTACTTTTCCAGAGGGGGAGAAAAAGGTGAATGCTCAATTGGTCACTTGCACACTTTGTGGCCGTGTTTTATCTAGAGGAAATCCAAGGAAGAAATATTCCTTTGGAAATCACTCTATGAAAAGACACCTGCAGGATAGACATCCCAGGACCTTTGCTCGACATACTGGAGAAAACTCTTCAGTAAGTCACCAGAGCCCAACCTCAGATGCTCAGCCGAGTACATCATCGGCAGCTCAGCTGAGCCCTTCCTCTGAGGTGGGAGCATCACCTTCTTCTTTTCCTGTGGACATTAACCCTCGATTTGGGAGGGTTGAAATGAGGTGTACAAGATGTGGTGGTCTTATTGTTTATGGGGAGATCAGTCTTCCCCTTATTAACAATAAGATAGACCAGCATGTTTGTAGACGCTTATAATATTCCCATTCTTTCTTTCCTCTATCCCTGTATTAACCCAACGGCTCTTATAAGAGCCAACCTTACCTCACAATTTTTTTTTTTTTTTGCCGTGCGCGCACGGTACGCGTAATTCCGCGAATTTCGCGGAATTTCGCAGTTTACACCGTGCCCGTACGCTACGCGCATTCGGCGATTTTTCGAAAAAAAAAAAAAAATCATTTTTGCCCTTGAGGGTCCTTCTGGGACCCCCTGACCAAGGCTAGGGGGTCAGGAACTGTCGAGCCTGCCCCCTTTTCACATTATCCACCTTTTTTATTCACCCCCCTGACAGTGCGAGTGACAAAATGGCGGCCGACACTTCCACCTTTCTTCCGATTCGAATGTTTACTAAGATCTAACAGCCAATCAGATGTGAGCTCGCGCACGCCACCGTACGCGCACGGTAAGCGCACCGTAAGCGCACCGTAAGCTGCCACAGATATATATATTGATTTAAATGCTATTTTCTCAGAATCTACTGAACAGATTTACACCAAACCTACAAAAGGCACTTCCTTGACCTGGGGACTACCTCTCGGCCAAATTTCATTAAATTCTGTTCAGCCGTTCGGGCTGTAGCTCTGTCTAAAGGTCCTATGGAAAAATGCATGGGAAAAACGCGTTTTGGGACCCCCCTTTTATCTCAGCCCCCGCTTGACAAATCCCCCCGAGACTTTCAGGGTAGGAGCGGAGCGTAGCGCCCCACCTATTTTGAAAAATTCGCGAGGATTCGACGACTGGCGCCAAAGTTATTCAAAATAGAATGTTGCGGATTTCCTATGGAAACGTGGTCCTAACTATAACTACCTACTGGCGACCGCCAGTAGGTAATATATATATATATATTCGCCAAGTTATTGGATGAGCTCCGGCCCGCCTCACAAAGCAAGCAAAGTAAGAGCTGCTGCCAGGTGTAGATCGTCATTGACGAGGAGTTGGTTTTACTGATTTCCATCTCTTGGCCCGACGGATGCCTGCTTTTGGGGCTGAAATGTTATGCGGGGACTCGAGAAAGCCATAAGGACACTTACCTGATCAGACACCCTATATTTTGGCACATCACGTCGAGTCCCACACAGCACGAGTCCATTGAGACGAGGATTCCACCACAGGTTCCCCGCGCAGTATCTTTTCAAAGTGAACTGTGGGAGTTGTAGTCAGTACCAGGCTGCAAACCGATGGGTGATCACGTGACCTGGGAGAACAGTGCTTGCACCAATCGGAGTGCAAGGGAACTAATTTGAACGTCGGTGTGTCAGCGTCCGAACTCTAACGGCATCTGAGGAAGGCTATTTACAGCCGAAATGCATTATGCCCAGCAAGAGGTCCAATAAAGTGCTTTCAAGATGAATTTCCCCATGGGCTTCTTCCCTTTTGTTTCAGGAGGGGTTTTGGTGATATATATATATATATATATACATGAGAAGAAAACTTCTGACGCAGCTGATCACTTTCACCAGGCCTGGCAGCAAGTCTCCTTTTGGGATGAAGGAGGATGAGGAACTTTTTGTCCACATTGGATGAGTAATTGATTACGTTCCTCAGTTTACGACCTGCTTCCTCTGTGATCATGATTTTCCCTGGTTTTACTGGATGCCGGTGGGGAAACCCTAGACGCCATGCAGTATTAACAGTCCGGAATAATTTCACAGGTAGCCTAGTAGGCCGGGGCTTAGGCATCTAGGCAGTTAATGGATTCATATAATAAGTTTACCTGAATAGTGGTTCAGCAAGGCTAAGGGGTAGAGGATGCGTCCTCCTGGTGTACCGGTTTTAATTCCCCCGTTTTCATTTTTTAGAATATAATTTTTGCACGATATCCAACATTCACACAACTAGTTCCCCCCCCCCCCCACCCCCCCTTTGTTTTTTAATTGAATACTTGGCAGGCAGTTGTGGACATCAACCATGGAACTTTGTGGTGTGGAGTAATGTAGTCTAGGGCCACTTGGCAGGGAATTGTAGAGTGAGTCCGCACTTGCGTAACGCACTGGTTAGACCAGTACTGCACGTGTACCTGTGCAATGTCAGGATTGGCAAGGCAATAAGCAAAGCAGAGACACGTTGTGCAGGGTCTTTTTCAGCCTAAATACTCTAGACTCGAACCATAAAACCCACGGAGTTTAAATAGGGTTACCAGGGTTACAGGATGATGCAGTGGTTGCTTTGCTCTGATATGATGGGATATCAGTAGCAGTAAAGTCATAATAATATTTCAACAAACTCTAATGCTTTAATATCAGGATCATGAATTTCAATTGTGAATGAAGAAATATGTAAACAATCACAATGCATGAGAAAATGAAGTATGACATAATAGTCTGTTCATTGTGTCCACGTACACAGCCGGAAATAGATTGTCTGTTTCACTTTTTGTTTCACAATAGAATGGTGAATTTGTATGCAGCAATTTGGCTTGGAAAAAGACCTCTGTGGTCGAAATGCGTTGTCGTTTAAACGAATACGTCTATAATTGAGATCACGATCCTGAAGTACGAGTCTTCTTTGTATCTATACTTGTGAATACAAAGGTTTCCTTTAATATATATAAATAATATATATATATATATATTATTTTAAAATTATAAAATAAGTTAAAATTAATAGTTTATTAATTGTTTTAAAGTAAATGTATATGAATTATGTATGTGTGTTTAACTTTTTTTAATTAAGTTTATTTATTATAGGTATTTAAATTTATATTAAATCTACTTGATTTTTTTATATTAATTTTATTGTTTAACATGTTAATTTTTTTAATATATATATATGATGTTTTGGAAGGTCCATCCAGGGCAGAATTGTATTGCAACTGAGAACGTTGTTTGCATGTTTAGTAATGGCCGCCAATGTGGACTGGAGTAAGTCCTATGTTGATATCTATGTTTGTAAATGGAGTATTTATGCCCACTGAGAAGTTGTTGCCTCTAGCAATTGACGAAGGCGATAGCTGAAACGCGTTTTGCTGTAAGCTGGTCCAAATAAAAAAAAAATTGGACAACTGTTCCCGTGAGTGCTGGTGCCTTTGTACCCGGAGCTTTGACTGAGTGCGGTGTCCGTCGCCGCAGAGAAAGCACCCGACCGCGAGTGAAGGGGCGTGACGGAAATATGAGCCGGATATATACATATATATATATATATATATATATATATATATATATATTTGAACACTTTCAGCGTAATATCCTCGGTGCTGAATAAGGAGAGCACACTGGTATCCCTTTGCAAAGTGCTTTAATGTAGACCCCTCAACTCCCCAACAGACGCGTTTCGCCTTGCGGCTTTGTCAATGTTAGGTTTTTGTGCAAAACAAACGACAATTTCATATTGTGAAGCCTCACGAGCTCTATGTAAGCAAAAAAGATGGACTACAATACATTCTCAAATAGAGCGGCCGTCTTGTAACATGTTTCATAGAGTGCAAATCATTGAAATGTCGTTTGATAAAGTGCTGTGTGCAGTTAAAAATAAAAACAACAACAAATTATAAATTAAAGGGAGAATGGGTATAAATTTGTTATAAAATTAATTAGGCGGAATCTGCTATTGCAATATCATCAATGTTTGCATTCGCATTGCACTTATAACATTTGGCCAGTTGATTTTGGCACTTGCTAATAGATTCTTATTGGATAGCTCACACCTTGTATTTCTCCCCTGTTTTTCTATCAAGCCCTGAATAAGCCTACATCCTAGTATCTGGTCAAGAGCTGTGGATCAATGGTGTTCTAAGTCTAATCCTTATACTTATATAATGTCGCCCTCCTAGTAATAGCACTAACAGTAGGTCTTAATTTCTTTCATTAATGTCACATTCTGTCCATTTTTCCTCTTTTTTCTGTTTTCATCCTTCTCTTCTGATATTTATCGTTATCTGTTATATGACAGATTTCGATGTTAATTACTCTCTGTACATGTCCTTATAGATGTACCCACAGTTCTTCGTCATTATTCAACCCTATAGGTGCCTTTGTCTGGAGATCGATAATAAATTTGGATTCTAAAATCAAGTGTTTTCACTCTATCTCCTCCCCTTTCTTTTCTGTCCACCTGATCTAGACAATAAAAGGTTAATAGGTTCCTATTACTTTGATGATGTTGTTCAAAGTGTCGTGCAACAGGGTATGTTTTATCCTTATTTGTTATTGCGCGCATGAGTTCAAGTATTCTCTTTTTAGTAGGGTGAATAGTGCTACCGATGTACCGTTTTGCACATGGGCACTCTAAACAGTATACCGTAAAATCAGAATTACAGTTTAAGAATCTTTTGATTTCTCTTATTGGTCTTACATCATCTGGCCTTCCTTTGTATGTTAGTACCTTCTTGCTGTTTTTACAAGCCTTACAGCGAAGGCACGGATAGAAGCCTTTGACATTAATTGTCTTACGAGATTGTGGCAGAGTGGAAAAGTGGCTATGGACAAGATGATCCCCAAGACATTGGCAGCGTCTGTAGGTGATAGATGGATGATCAGGGAGATGTTTCCTTAGGACACTGTCTGTTTTTAAGATGTGCCAATTTTTATTAAAAATGTGCACCAATTCTCCCGATTTGATATTAAAGTCTGTGATCATTCTGGCAGGTTCATCTTTTTTCACTTTAGGTTTTACTGCCAGTAGACTTTTTCTATCTACCTTCGCTGCCTTTTCAGCAGCCTCCCTCAAGATGTTGTCTGAATAACCTCTATTTTTTAACCTAGTCCCGGACTCATCTTTAGCCCTTTGGTAGTCTCCTATGTCTGAACAATTACGTTCCAGACGAAAAAACTCACCAAAAGGAATATTCCGTACTAGGCTTCTGGGGTGATGGCTTGTTGCATGTAGCACGGCGTTGCCCGCCGTGGGCTTTCTATACAGCCGTGTCTGTAAGATCTTATTCCCCACGAAGACTTCTAAATCAAGATAATTGACTGAAGTAGCACTAATAGCGCTGGTAAATCTAAGATTCCACTCATTGTTGTCCAGCGCGGCGATGTATTCCTCAGCCGAGGAACGGTCTCCACACCAAACGACAAAGAGGTCATCTATGTATCTTGTCCACATCATGATCTTATCCATCCAGTGATCATGGGTATCGCCCCAGGCCACGTGCTTCTCCCACCAGCCCACAAATAAATTTGCGTAGCTGGGGGCGAAGCACGTGCCCATTGCAGACCCTCGTGTTTGTTTGTAGAGTTTGCCTGAGAAGAGAAAGATGTTGTTATACAAACAGAACCTTATCATGCATAGCAACATTTTGTTATGTTTGTAATACTTCAGAGGTTTTTTTATCAAGAAACCATTTTATCTTGAAGAGTTTTCCAGGAGACTACCAAAAGAAGACACTATCGGTCTCCCTGGGGGATTTCTTGCGTCCTTATGAAGTTTGGGGAGATGGTAGAAGGTTGGTAAGATTGGTGATTCACACTGGAGAAATAGGAATTCTTCCTCATTCAACATTCCTTCATTTTTCCAATCTTCTAAAATATTCTGGTATTCCATTGTGCATATTACATATTCAGATTTCTTAATTATTTCATAACTGTTTGTGTCTGTAAGTTGTCTCAATGCCTCTTGCTCATAAAGTTCTTTCTTGAATACCACGACATTTCCCCCTTTATCTGAGGGTTTAATTTCGATATTTGGGTCGGTCTTCAATGATTTTATGGCCTCCCACTCTTTTCTAGAAATGTTGGAACATCTCTTGTTGTCTCCGTATGATGGTTTTATAAATTTTTGTAAATGCATAAGTATGGCCTCATTAAATACATCTATGGCATCATGCGGGGTATTTGAAAGCATCTTTGATTTCCATTTCAGCTTGCTGGGATTCCTTATTTGAGTTACCCCCGCTACTTCCAGACTCCTTGCTGTGTTGTCGATTTCTTCTGTTTGTGTTTGTCCCATGGACTGTAGGGTCAATAAAGTTTCCAGATCATTTCCAAGTAATTCCTCTGGATCATCCTGTCTGTCCCTGATGTTTTCCATCCCCAGATGCATTATAAAGATTTTTGAAGTTTTAGCTTTCTTATATATTTGAACAAGTCAATTCTTGTTTGTATCATGTCAAAATCGGCAGTTGGACAAAACGTTAGACCCTTCTTTAGAACTGTTTTTTCTTCTTGGTTCAGTGGTCTATCTGAGAGGTTAATGACTGTATTGTCGTCGATATCCATTACCATTTGCCTCTCCTGCCTCTGCTCCGTGTAACTCTTGGTGATGCTGCCGGTGCCTCTTCCCCTCTTGCCCCTCCTTGTTTTGCCTTTCCTTTTAATTCTTTGGTTTGTGGAGGGTGGGTTCTTTGTGGGGGTCTTTGTCATGTTTCTTTGATGACTTGATACTCGTGAAAAAAAGGGGACTCTATAGATCTTTCCCCTTCTCTCAGGTTTGTTGTTTGTTCTCCTTCTGATACATCAGGATCTGATTCAGAAGTGTCTCTATTGGTGGTATTGGGTGTACCCTGCGCCATTCTTTTCCTTGTTGCATCAAATTTACGGGCAAATGTTAAAATCCGGCCTGTCCTATAGTCTTTTACATCTTGCTGGAATTTAGTTTGCTTTCTCTTTCTTATGCCTGCTTCGTAGTCTTTCAATCTCTTGGATTTAATGTCTTTATCTTTACTAATCATTTCCTCCAATCTTCGGATTTCTGCCAGATATTTCTCACGATCGCTCCAAGCACACTTTATAAGAATTTGCACCATCCCTTTTGCTGAATCTGCAGTATAATCGGCCCATTCTATCAAAAGTGCCAGGTCAGGGTTCTCATATGATGGTACAGTGAAAATCCGTAGACCTCTAGGAATTCGATTGCAGTCTACGTAACGCTGTAGCGATTTGGCCTCCCACCATTTTCTTATTTCTCTTTCCTGTGTTTTTTCAAGATGCTGGTACAGGATTTTTAAATTGCAGGTAGGGAGGTTGGACACAGTGGCATTATCAGTTCTGGCGGGTATCTCACTTGCGGATTTAAAAATGTCCGCTGCCACTGACTCTCTTTCCTCGATACTGAACATAGTGATTGATTAAATGTCTCTCGTGTGCACAGTTCTAAGGGTTGTATATATATACAATTTGACATTTTGCACAACTATAATTTTTACATCAATATTTCTTTCCTCTATATTTTTGTACTTACCTGTTTAAGTATAGAGTCGAAATTTTTGCATTCTATATTTTTAACATCAATATTTTGTCAGTGAACCCTCCACCATTTGGAAAAGCTAGTACTGTTTTTAGAGACTGTGTTTAAAGGAAATATCCACTCCCTGTTTTCTTGATTACCCATGTCGAAGCCTGCCTGAAGATTTTTTATTTTTTCCTCCAAGAAATTTGACAATTTCTTGCACAGCTCCACTTAGGGGTTAACCACTAAATTGGCTTTTGGCTATAGAAAATGGTAAGTAATTTGAAAAATCTCCTGTATCTCATTATATGAATTATTAATCCTCGTGGTGAACACATTTGTCTGAGCAATTCTATTGGGTTGCCTATGAGTTTTAAGTGAAAGCTCATATTAAATTGAATCTGTCACTTTTTAGGTTAAGCACCAACAACTATTCCAATAATATCTAAGAAGAATGAAGCCAAGATAACCAAGATGCAAACAAATTCAGCATTTTATCAGTACCAGGTGAAGTCCAATGCATTCTGGTCCATGAATTCAGTAGTTTTGAATGTAGGTTCTGTGGGGATTAAATTGTACTCATGACTGTCGCATAGAGAAGCGTACACCCAACAACCCCGTGCAGATGTGGTCTTCGACGATGTATGGCCTGTGGATTATAAAAGATCCCCCAATGAATTGTGCCAAGATTATGTTGTCAATCTCCATGTTAGAGTATCTCTTTAAGTATAAAATAATACATGTGAATCATATTAATGCGTCCATCACATTTCAGAGGCTAGTGAGAGTGTTTCCAGTTGACATAGAAACATCACATTATTCCACCTTGATGACATGTTGCGCTGTCTGTCATTTTGAAAGACAGAGTGATGCACCTCCAGAAACTATTCAGGGTCCCAAAAGGACTCCTGCATTCTAGGCATTTCAAACAAGAGTTGACTGCCCAGATGGAAGCATTTATCATACAATTGGACTAGTGTTATCAAAGTTAAATGAGAAAGGTGAAGATCCGGCTGCAATATTCATCAGTATGAGGTTGTTAGCAAAACAGCAGAATTGGGCAGACCTTGATAATGCTTCCCATTGTCTGGTCATTACATAATTTCAAGATATATTCATTTGCCAGTCACAGTGCAGCGCAGTGCCTGGGGACACTATTGCGACGGAAGGAGATAAGTCTCAAGCATCTGCGAGTCACAGGGAGCATGCCCCAATTTATTCTGTTAGTTCTGTTAGACTTGACCTGTCAGACCTGGATTTGCAGCACACTCCACCAAAATGTATCAGCAGCATCCCTCAAAGCCCTTCTCTGCTGCCACTGCTATTTGATATCTACTTATAGCTCCTTGGCAGAAGTGATTGCACAGTATCTGATTTTCTTCCAGATATGTAAAAATGAGTCTTGATGCTTCTTAACAAAAAGAGCATGTTAGAAACATTGATTATAGCATTAGAGGCCGCTGTAGCGGGCTATACCGGCTATTAAAGGCCCGCTCCAGTGTTAAGGCCTTTAACAAGGGAACGGGCCTTGGCCTGCAGCTGGAATCTGGAGGACACTGCCACATATTTCATCTCGGAGGAGCGACACCCATCCGGCTGATGCTGGGGGTGGCCCACAGATGCTTCCTAAGGGCCCTGTGACTTTCGGGCGATACAGTCTCAGACGCACCGTCACTGCCTTTGCAGGGCACGTCAGCGGGCCATCACCAGGGGGGAACTCTTCACCTGGAACAAGGTGGGGCTGTGGACGTTGGGAGATCTTTATTCCGACGGCCAGCTGGCACCATTTGATGTCCTGGTGGATGAGAAAGGACTAAGATGAGGTCAGTTTCTTCTACACACCACATTACTTGTGGCGTTATGGGTGATGTGGGGAGAGATATCACAGGAACCCACCATACACCTCACTATACAGTACATACATGTGATGGGTACAGGGAGAAACCTCATGAAATGGTTCGCTGACTCGTTGCGTACAAACACGGTGCAACCACTCGACCCCCTCAGGCATCACTGGGAACCAGACCTCCTCCGACTATACACAGAGCGTGAGTGGGAGGCAGTATTGGAGGGACCTACGCTCATCCCCAGAAACGACAGGTTCCAGCTAATAATACTATATAATACATAGGGCATACCTGACACCGGTCAGAATCAATAGGTACTTCAGCTGCACCAATGCCCGCTGTCCTAAGTGCCACCTGGTAGACGTGAATCTTCAACACATTCTGTGGAGCTGTGTGGTGCTTGGAATTTACTGGCAGTCTGTGGTCCCTCACCTGACCAGCTACACCCGGTGAGTGGTGGACTGCACCTGGGAGGTGTGTCTGTTAGGCCTCTACTGCAGATCCAAGAGACACAAGGTGACATCTAAATTTATCGACTTGGGAATTATCACGGGCAAGCACTTGATCACCAGGCACTGGAACCGGCTGGAGCCCCCACCTGTGGCGGCATGGCTCCCTTCGTTGATAAATTGGGCTCAAGCTGAGAGTGTCGCTCTCCATCACAAAAGCCACCCTGGGACTCTGGAAGCTGCAGATGGCGGCATGGGCACAATACTCCAGGAGTTCTGCGGCACCTGGCAATCGTACGACGAATCCCAAATATCGACCATGGGTACATAGGTAGTGTAGGAAGGTGGAATCTGACTGCATGGTTGCCCCTACTTTTTTCCTGGTGTTTTGATGGTTTTTGACTTAGTTTGGCTGGGAACCTGCTATTCAGGTCCCCAGCCTATCTGCTTTCTCTTATAAATTGATTCCATGTATTTTAGGTACACTCCAGATTAGATTCTGGGGTACCCTATACTAGGGACTCATAGTATATGGCATTCTATGTACCCAGGGCATAGGTACCCCAGAGGCCTACCAGGGGCTGCAGCATATATTGTGCCACCCCTGGAAAGCCCTCCAAAATGACACCACAGGTCTGCCTGGGTAAGGTGGTGCCTGCACCCCTTACTGAGGTATAGGTTCACTATACCTCACCTATCACTGCACATAGAAACCTATCAGTCACCCTTATGGCAGGCCTTATCAATTCTGAAGGCAGGGTTCTTGGTTATATGTGAGAGGGTGCCCAGGCATGAGCTGAGCGCCTCTACAGCCTTCAGAATCTCTTCTCCAGGGTTGTCAGTGGTGCAGCCTGACCATATACGCTTAAATTCATTATATCTTAAACAATTAATGCTAACTTTGGACTGGCTGCACGGAAACATGTCATGTTTGGTGTCAAACACCTTGGAATCATACCCCCACATCAGTTCTTGATGTGAGGATATGATCCCACCCTTCTAGAGGGAGAGACATGGCAGTACTGGTATACCCGTTAGAAATCTAATAGAGCCCTGGCATCACAAAATGGATGCTGCAGCCACAGACACGGGTCTGGCCTCCTGCTGCTGATCGAAACTCTGACAGGGGAGGCCTGGACAATAGGTTTCCTGTCACAGGGAGGTGTAACCACCTCCCAGACAGGCTTATGTGTATTGGGGCTGGGTGGGAGCACTCTCTGAGTGTTTTGAAGTCCTGCACTGGGGGCACATTTGGTGTCCCTGTGCATAGTCCAGCTCAAACCGGTTCAGGGGCTTTCTGCCCCTGCTCTGGCTCAAAACTGGACAAAGGAAATGGGTGTAGCCACCCCTTTTTCCAAACCCTCCGATAGGTGGGTCCCCAGAGTTAGTCCAACCCCTTCCTTAGGTATAAGTAAGGAACCTCTGTAACCTGGATGTTAGATATCCCTGGACGAAACTCTGAAGCTGAATCCTGGAACTTCAACACCCTAATAAAGAGTAGAGGACTGAAGAAATCTCCCTTGGAGTCAAGGAGTGACTCCCCTGCTTGGCAGGAACCAACGAAGCATTTTGCCGGTCTGCATCTCCGAAGCGCTCGCCTGACTCCGAAGAAATTGCAGCCCAGGAAGAGGATTTCCAGACATCTCAGAGGCTGACCCAAGTCCCCAGCAAAGCTGAGACCCGCAGCCCTCGTGAGTAGCATGAAACCGGAACTCCTGGTCACCATGCACTTTTGCAAGTGCATTGACTTCTTGATGTCTCTTGAAGGGTTACTTGTAGCTCCTATCTCAAGCAAAGAATCCACCGAAGATTGTTGGCCTAGTCACCCCTAGTGACCCGTGGGTTGCCATTTTGTGTTTCCTCTCGAGGTCCCCTTGCGATCCCTGATCCGTCGACTGGTGGTTCCCTGAGAGGGTAACTTTGATTTTCCTTGGGCTTCCCTGGTTTCCCCAGACATGCCCTGACTCTCAACCAAGTGGTGAGTCCCTCAGACCTTGCTGGTCTGCACCGAAGCATCTTCTCCTTTCTGCATGGGTTGCTGTTGCCAAGGCTTGTTGTGTCCAATCCGGGCACCGACGCTGTAGCACTCGACATCCTTCGTGGTTGTCCTCGACGCCTCCTGGTCCTCGTGGCTGAAGAGTCAAGCTTCACCTCCTTCACCTGAAATCACCCGACAACGGTGGGCATCTGCCTATTGTCCTCCTGGTCACTGGCAAGTGACCCAGACTCTGTTCCCTCTGCTTTCAGGCTCTTCTCGACTTCGATCCGGGCTTGGATCTCTTTGGACACTTCGCATCTTCCCGGCAGCAGCACTTCTTTGCCAGCTTCCATTGAAATCGACGACGCGACCCAACACCATTTGACACCTATGCACCCGGTTTCGCTGGGTGAGGTAACACGAGTACTCCAGTACACCCGTGGGTGTTGGCCCTAGTACTTCGTAAAAACCAAAGGGTTTGGTCCTGACTCATTTCTAAGTGTCCCTAATCTTTAAAAATCTAACCGCGACTTTCCCCATAGAAGCTAACGGGAGCTCGCAGCTGTGTTCTCACACTGCACACGGCCCGTGGGTCCCCTGTGTCACTACCTTGGGTGGTTCCTTGGGGTCCCAGCGATTCTACAGGCTCTAGGCCTTGTGTCTAGTTAAGTCATGGTTCTTATACCACTATTTTAGTATATGGTTTAGCTCGCCCCTAGGCCTGACGTGTATTTGTGCTATTTTACTGTCATATTTGAAGTGTAACTTATGTGTTTTGACCTCTAGCCTCATATAGAGACTAGGAGGGTGTGTTTAGAAATAAATACATTTATTTTACATATATACCTGGTGTGGTTGTCTTTCATTTAGCCACTCAAGAGAATATAGACTGGTAAAACAAGCTGCTTTACATTCCTTCAAGACTTAGCTACCACTAGGATAGCTTTGAATAAAGGTTGTCTTTAACCTGTCATCAATAAGGGGGTTGTTTGAACTGGTACAGGGTGCCCACTATAATTAGTGGACAGCATATTATACCAGGCCAACTTCTCACAGGTGGCACCCGCGGAGATTCGCGATGAGACATAGCGGGGGTGCTCCAGGGACCTTGGATTAGCCCCCATTTTAGCATCCCTTACACATAATTCGACAGGGCAGGTAGATACTGACATCACACACACTATGGGTGACACAGTAGCCTTGGGGAGCGACGGGGACCTGAGTTGTGCAAGTTTACTGGTTCATCCCTTACCCCACCTTTTCCTACCTTCCTACACCCCTCACCCTCCCTCACACAATCCCAATGCACCTTTTGCAGACATGGGAGCGGTTGACATTCGGTGTAGTAACTGCTCCTGTATGCCACATGGCATACTGTAGCAAGGGCCCCTGTAGTGCGGGCTCGGGGTAAAGCCGAAATCTGTAATGTGCAAAGTTGCCTCACCAATTATGTGCTATACTATTTGAGTCTTGAAGCTTGCTTTTGATTGACGTAAATGCATGCAAGGCACCTGTTACTAAACCAGAAAATCAATAACGAAATGTAAAAAAAAAAGGAGCAGGCCTTTTTAATGGCCAGTAGAGCCCAGGACAGAGGTCTCTAAGGTTATTAGAACATTCCGCCCCTAGAGGGCCTCACAGAGCACAAGGGGGTTGAAATCTGAGGCCTTTGTTAAACATTGGAATGTTGATGCTCCAGGCTTCTACCAGTCAATAGAAGCCTGGAACACTCCATTGTTTTCAATGGAGCGCTCAACATTCCAATGTTCTAATAATGCTTAAAACACATTTGTATGATGAGAGCCATTTGTTCCTCAGTAGTTCAAAGACTGTGATTCTAATTATAGGACCTCCATCAGATGCCACTGTATGCTTGACCTGAACATTCAAACTGAGAGCAACCCCAATGTCACTGAGAAAGGCAAACTATCTCTCCTTCGACACCCAGATCACAGCAGTCATAAACTTCAGCAATTATAAGTGCTTGTAACACTTATAATGGCCCGCCAATAGCTCCTAAAGGACGACTACATTTAATTCACAAGACCAGTGGCCTTACGTTGTCTAGATTTCTCAATATGATCTGCATCAGAGCCCCAAAGTCTGACTTACCTACACTTCAGACCATCCTGAATCAAGCGGCATGGTTCCTACCGCTAGATATGGGGAAACTGCATCACATCTTGTCAACCCTTCTGGTTCAAGTTGAACAAGGACCCACGTGTAAGTTTACATTCAGGGTTTAGAACCATGCAGAAAAAACAAATCACATTCAGGAGAAGGAATCTTGTGAGCTTTCAAGACAGCATTAACAAGCATTGAAAATGCAATAGGTCTCGCCTTTGATTAAGTTAAAGCCATTTGCTTTGCTAATGGTATTGTATAGCAAAGCAAATGGCTTTAACTTAATTGAAAGGCGAGACGTATTGCATTTTTAATGCTTGTTAAATTATGCGTTTGAAAATGCCACTTTTAGAAAGTGGGTATGTTTTTTGCTTTAGCATTCTGTGCCTCTGCCTGCCTGTGAAATCAACGTCTGGTTTAGACCCAGGGGCTATTTTGTGCTTTCAATGTAGACAGTCACACAAAGGGAGTTGAGATGTGTCCTGCATATCCTAATGGCCCATCACAAGGCTGATAGGTCTTCCTGGGCTAGAGTGGTAACAGTAGCTGCCACTGACACCAGAATAAGGCTGTGTCTGCCTTTCACAATGCTGTCTCCACCCCCTGTAGTGTGGCTGGACCAGGGAGGTCAGAACTGGTTCTATTAAGCAAGAGAGACTTTCTTTGAAGCATGAATACTTGAAAGGCTGAAAGTATTATAAGTAGTGGGGCTCTGGCCCCAGAACTTTAGAACACTTCTCAACTGAGGACTCTGCCAAGAAGAAGAGCTGAAGAGCTGTCAGGAGGAGTACTGCCCCTTTGCAGTGTGTTGCTTTGCTGGGTTGGCCTCCAGTTGCTGCTTCTGTCTGTGGGCCGTGAAGGAATTAGACTTTGCTGTTTTAATAATGCTTTCCAAGTTTCTCCAAGGGCTTGAGTGTGCCTAACTCCTGTTGGAAGTCTCAGGGCCATCAAAGACTTCATCTACAGCACCTGGACTCTTGGGAGTCCTGAACCTTCCAAGTGGTGCTAATCCCAGTTTTGGGCAACTGGGCTGTAAACTCAAGATAGGTTACCCAACACCATCACCAACACCGCTGCCTGCACCGACGCTGTGGTCACCGCTTGCTGGGTGAGCACAGCACCTACCTCAACGACACTACAGTGCCTGTCTCACCGACGCCGACGCTTCTCACTCACATCGATGCCACTGCTGGCACCGTAGCCATGGTTACCGCCCTCAACGTGACCCCAGCCCTTGGTCTGTCAACGACAGTGCTGTCAACTCCGACGCCAGCGCCGCACCGACGCCATACTGCTGCCTGTACCAAAGCCACAGACACTGCATCGTGAAGTGCATGACACACCGCCTCTGATGACACCACAGCCCTGGCACGGATGTATGTCGTTACAACGCACACTTTTACAACGCATGCACTTACAACGCATTTTTTACAACGCACAATCCATTACAACGCATGACATTACAACGCAGGACACTACAACGCATTTTTTAAAACTACCTTTACAACGCATTTCCATTACAACGCATACTACCTTTACAACGCATACCATTACAACGCATAATATTAAATTGCATTTAAGGTAAGTATTAGATAGTATAGGGGTAAAAATTACTATTCTAACTCCAGGGGATGCAACAGTAGGGTAAGTGTTGGATAGTATAGGGTTAAAAATTACTATTCTAACTCCAGGGGGTGCAACAGTAGGGTAAATGTTGGATAGTATAGGGGTGAAAATTACTATTCTAACTCCAAGGGGTGCAACAGTAGGGTAAGTGTTGGATAGTATAGGGGTAAAAATTACTATTCTAACTCCAGGGGGTGCAACAGTAGGGTAAGTGTTGGATAGTATAGGGGTAAAAATTACTATTCTAACTCCAGGGAGTGCAACAGTAGGGTAAGTGTTGGATAGTATAGGGGTAAAAATTACTATTCTAACTCCAGGGGGTGCAACAGTAGGGTAAGTGTTGGATAGTATAGGGGTAAAAATTACTATTCTAACTCCATGGGGTGCAACAGTAGGGTAAGTGTTGGATAGTATAGGGGTAAAAATTACTATTCTAACTCCAGGGGGTGCAACAGTAGGGAAAGTGTTGGATAGTATAGGGGTAAAAATTACTATTCTAACTCCAGGGGGTGCAACAGTAGGGAAAGTGTTGGATAGTATAGGGGTAAAAATTACTATTCTAACTCCAGGGGGTGCAACAGTAGGGTAAGTGTTGGATAGTATAGGGGTAAAAATTACTATTCTAACTCCAGGGGGTGCAATAGTAGGGTAAGTGTTGGATAGTATAGGTGTAAAAATTACTATATTATGCGTTGTAATGGTATGCGTTGTAATGGTAGTATGCGTTGTAATGGAATGCGTTGTAAAGGTAGTTTTTAAAAATGCGTTGTAGTGTCATGCGTTGTAATGTCATGCGTTGTAATGGATTGTGCGTTGTAAAAAATGCGTTGTAAGTGTAGTGCGTTCTAAAAGTTGCGTTGTAAAGGTTGTTCCCCCCCTGGCACTGCTGACGTCAGTGCTCCTGACTTAGACTGCGCGGATTTCGATCTGCAATACAAGTGACTCCAAGACTTCACCGACTACTGCACCAACATGCAGCACCGACGCCAGTGATGCCTCCCTGCTACACTGCGCCGCAAGGTCCTCGAGGCCTCTTCAAATCCAAGGTACTGTTGGCGGGTCCGTCCCGATGCCGTAACCGGCCCTTGACTCCATTGAGATCAGACTGAACTGTTGGATTTGTTGTTCACGACACCACGATAGCCCCGGCTGGCGCCATTGACTTCAAGGAACTGTATTTTTGCTTTATTCTTAAGAAATTCATTTCTTAGCTTGTGTATGTTGGATTTTGTTGTTTTGGTCTTGTTTTGATTAGATAAATATTGGCTGTTTTTCTAAACTGGTGTGGTGTCCATTTTGTAGTGCTTTCTCTGTGTTATTGTATGTTTGGGACAAATACTTTACACATTGCCTACGAGATAAGCTTGAATGCTCGTGCCAAGCTACCAAGGGGGAAGGAAGGGGTTGTGTTAGGGGTGTAATTCCTTTATCCTGACTAGAAGGAAGGGTCCCTACTTGGACAGGGTGCTAGTCACTGACAACTAGAGACCCCCATTTATAACATGAGGAAAAAGCTGCGGCCACAGAATCGCATAATTCCTGTAGTCCTGATAAAAATATATGAAAAAACCTTGAAACAGACTTTTTCCCCTCAAGCAGCACTTAATCAACTGATAAGGGTCACCAACCACCATCATCACCCGCTTCCTCTCGGAGACTGACGACTTCCTTCTCCCCCACTGCTTTATGGCTAAACTATATTGAACTGTCTTCCTTCACAGAACTTGCTCATTCGTGCCTCCATTTACAGAGCACAGCTCATCTCAGCTAGTGATTTGTGCCATATACATACGTACAAATACATGACACTGTCATTGACCTTTTACAAAAAACCCGAAGACTGTCTGTGGCTTGTAACAAATCTGTTGGGTTCTTTCATCAAAATTAATACATTATCAGTTAGCAGCACCTTTACTGGACATTGCCTTTGAAAAATTATTTTGAAATGCTGCATATGGAGCAAATCGTTTAAAATATAAATGTGTTTATTAAGAGATGTGTTCAATAAGTACGGTATGGCACATTTTAGAGTCAAAGACTAACTTGCAAATCATTGCTTCGTGCACACCAGATCAATAAGCCTTGCCCTGCCCTGTTTCTGTGTCTTTCTATAGCATAGCGAACAATGCGTCGGTTCTTGCAGCGGCAACAGGCGCTGTGACGATCTTCGCGGCGGCGGGAATTTAGAAAATTTTCAGATCTTCTTCTTGTCCAGATCCCCAAACAGCAGGCAACAACTTCCAGAGGCCCCACAATTGGTCAAGCACTCTAGGAAGGGCAGAACGCACTCAGCAGAGTTCAGGGGGGAAGCTGGGGGTGAAGTCCTTTTGTTCCTGGGACTTTTTAACAGGAGGCCAGCTCTTCTCAGGCCCTTGGAGATCTCTTCAAGCAAGGGGACATAGGAACAGCAAAGTCCTTCCCCTCTCCTTGGCAGCAAAGCAACTGCAGGTCAGCCCACTAACACACAGCAGGACAGTCCTTCCTCTTCAGTCTTCCAGCTTTCTCCTTGGCAGAGGTTCCTTCTTGATTCCAGGATGATCTAAATTCTTGGGATCAGGGTCCCACTACTTATACCCCAAAATCCTTTGTCCTCTGAGGGCAGAGGGGCCTTTGCCTAGTCCAAACCAGTTCTGGTCAGTCCTGGAGCACTTTGTTTACATGACTCCTTCTTTCCTTTCGAAGTGCAGGGCAGAGACATCAGACGCCCCACAGGAGGTTGAGGCAGCATTGTGGAGGAAAGGCACAGCCGTGGAGCACTCTGTTGACATGATTCCTTCTCTCCTTTCACAGTGCAGGGCAGAGACATCAGACACACCACAGGGGGTGGAGCCAGCACTGTGGGGGGCAGGCACAGTCCTATTCAGGTCCCAGGTGCAACTCCTCCCTCCCATCTAGATGCAGATCTCTCTATTCACCACTGGGCGGACTCACCCTGTCTCCTGGAATTCCCCAGCCCTGTCACTCAACCTCCAGACAGGGAATACACAACCTAGCAGAGGCAGGTTTGGATGGTTAGGCAAGAAAATACCTACTTTCTAAAAGTGGTATTTTCAAACTCAGAATGCTAAAACCAACTTCACTAAAAGATGTATTTTATCATTCTGGTTTCAGGCATACTAAACTCGAATTTCTACCATGTTCCCAGGGTCAGTTAGGATTATAGGATGTAATAATCCAACTGCCCATTCTGGCCTATGGAGAACAGGTAGCCTTGCAATAGTGAAAAACGAAGTAGGCTGTAATTCACTATCAGGACATGCCACACACACCAGGGCATGTCCTACCTTTCACATACAATGCACCCTTCCCACAGGGGTACCTTGGGCCTATCTTAGGGGTGACTAACATGTAGAAAAGGGAAGGTTTAGGGACTTGCAAGTGTGTGCACTTGCCAAGTCGACATGGCAGCCCCAGGCTGCAAACAGACTCTGCAATGTAAGACCTTAGACACACTTTACAGGCTGTTTGCGTGGGTGGCACAATCCAGTGCTGCAGCCCACCAACAGCATTTGATTTATAGGCCCTGGCACTCTCAGTGCACTTTACTAGGAACTGACACATAAATCAAATAGCCAATCATGGAAACACCAATCAAAACACAGTTTATACAGAGAGCATATGCACTTTAGCACTGATCAGCAGTGCCCAGAGTCCTATTGCCAACAACCACGGGTCAGGAAAAATAAAGGAGGAAGAAGCAAAACGTTTGGGGATAACCCTGCAAAAAGGGTCATTTCCAACACAACCCCCTTCCAGCCTAAAGCCAGGGTAGACCAAGCGATACCTCAATGGGATTCCCTGCTTAGGGCGATAGAACACGGAAACTGGCCCAAACAGCAGGGCACTATTCCTGTTCTACTCCTTCCTGAACCCGGTTGGATCCCTCCATCCATACTCTCAGGCTCCACCAAGCCAACCCATGTGGAATCCTCCTCTCACCTGTGGACACCACCTGTGCAGCACCTAGCCTTAACTTGCTCACAGGTGTATCCCAACAGACAGACAGTAAGCCGCAGTGACCACTGACAGTGGTCAGGGATGAGACCCAGGTCTTATGCCTCTCAGGGCTCTCACACCCCTGTGGCGTCAGAGGGTGGGGGCAGTAGCCCCAGGTGCTTGGCACCCTTTGTCCACTCCCTTTCCTGTCAGGTCCGGTCTGACGACCTGGCACTGTCCCACCAGCCCCAGGCCTGTATCCGGTGGCTGGACAGGAGGCTGGGGCGGGCTTTTCCATATCCGGTCCTCCTCTTCCTTGGGGCTCTGTACCCTCCCACCTGGAGCGGTACCCACTTCTAGAATAGTCAGGGCACCTGTGGCAGGTGTCCTGCACCATTCGCCCACCAGTTCAGGGCTTCTATCCTGCAACTGGGATTCCAGGTCAGGGGGGACACCCCGGACCTGGCCCTCCAACCTAGGGTCTAAACCCTCCAGGTGAACCGGGGTCAGAGGCGAGGACTCCCTCCCTCTGCACCCCCTTCCAGAATTCTGCACCCTCCCACTCGGAGTGGTACACCTCAAAGACAAACTGGTAGAACACTGCTTACAGATGTCGCTCCCTCCAGGTCAGGCAACACCTGCACCTGGCTTCCCAACCCAGGGACCAACCCCTGCGGTTGAACACTTGCCGGGCGCACCAGGACTTCACTCACAGATGTGTCCACACTGGTAGATAGTACCCACATGGCCAACACAACAATGTGGCCCAGTCCACCCCCACGGTGTGACTCCTGCCCCCCTTCCAGGGGCAACCCTGTCTACCAGGACAACCACAGGGGCCACTGACAGAGGTCAGGGATGAGACCCAGGCCTCATGCCCTCCAGGCCTCTCTAACCTCTGTGGCGTCAGAAAGTGGGGGGCAGTAGCCCCAGGTGCCTGGCACCTCTCTTCCACTCTCCCAACTGCCCAGTCAGACACTCACCCACCAGCCTCAGGCTGACCAGAGGTCACGGGCGAGGTTCTCCTCTCCCTACCTCTCCTTCTGGGGTCCCGTCCTCTCCTCCCCGGAGAGTCACCCTCAGAACATAACTCACCTACCAGTTCAGGACCTCTCTCCAGCAACTGGTCTCCCAACCTACGGTCTAAACCCTGGTGTTGCACCGGGGTCAGAGGCAAGGACTCCCTCTCTCTGAAGCACCTTCCAGAGGGCTGCACCCCCCCAACTGGGGTGGTGCTCCTGGAAGCCAAACCGGTCAGGACACTGGTTACAGATGTCCTTCCCTCCAGGTCAGGCAGATCCTGAACCTGGCCTCCCAACTCAGAGACTAAATCCTGCGGTTGCACACCTGCCTGGAATACCAGGACTTCTAGGGACTCACACAGTATCTCCCCGAGGGTGACACATGACTCATGTGTCTCGTGACAGTCTGCCTGGCGCAGATCTCCCGGCCCCTGTCCACCTGACAGTGCCCAAAGATCCCCCAGGACAGAAGTGGTGTCACCATGGTCACTCCTAGGGGACTCAGCCTTTCTGGCTGGTCCCTGACCCACTGGTTCTCCCACTGGGGAACACATCCCCCTCTCACCCCTCAGTCTGGACTTCTACACCCTCCCAACTGGAGCGGTACCGCCAGACACCAGAACCACTGGAGCTCTGTTTACAGACGCTCCAGGTTCTCCTGACACTAGGAGATCCTCCTCAAATGGCCTACTAGCACCGTCTAGGCCCCCAACCTGGTGTTCCCTTAAGGAACCCTCCAGGCCCTGAGACTGGGTGTCGGGCACCTTGGGACCCACAGCCCCATACTCACTCCTTCTCCACTGAGACAGGACCTGAGCCCCTACACCCCTCCCACTACACTGGGACCTAACTGGGCTACACTGAACCTCTTCCACCTCACAGGTCTGGAACATATCTGCGCCACTCCTTTTGGGATCACTCCCCAATGCCTCTTCAGACCCTCTGGCATCCAACCAGAGGTCTGCCTCCAACGCAAGCTCCCTGGAATCAGAGAACTCACACTCCACCGGGTGTTGGCATAGCTCTGGAAAATAGGGACTTAAAATATGCTCTCCAACAAATGAATCACACAGCCCCCCACAGTTGTTAACCAAGCTACCCTTTGCCTCACCCTCCAGTGCCTCACACAAGTACACCACACCACTCTCCTGAGACTGGCAAGACAGTATCTGACTGACTCTGTCACATAACCCACACTCTTCTGGGAGGTCTTCACACTCACACACCAAGGTTTCTACCATGGGGAACCCCTCTCCCTGTACCTCTCATCTAGGGTCAGTAGAGTGTCCCTCCCACCACTAGGAATATGGTCCCCTGTGTCAGTTCCCCAATCTACTTCAGTGACACTGCACCCCACTGGAACTACATCATAAACCTGAACCCCCCGGTGTATGTCAACCCCCTCCCTCAAGTCAGGTGCCACATCTCTGGGTGTTTGTACCTTTCTCTCAGCACTAGAAACTACAATCTTGCTGCCACCATCTGAGCTGGACTCCACCTCCAACTAAGCAAAGCTCACTTCTTGAGCTAACCATTTTTCTTCTTCAGCTGAGACACTTATGGCCTCAAGCCTCTCGAGCTCCATATCAAGCTCCCTCATTCTTAATTCATGTACCAAGGTCAATTTCAATTCTTCCAAGGCATACATCTTCTTGCTCTGCTCTGCCTTGCTCCTGCCTTCTATTTCCATCAGCTTTGTCTCAAGCCTCATGACTTCTAACTCATGATCTCTAACCCTTTGGTTTTCCTCCAACTCCTCTGGGGAAAAACTTCTAGCGGAATGGTTGCTGCCAGCCCTGGAGGCTGCTCTGTACACAGGCAGATCCTGTGACCTGAAACCATCCCCTTGTGCATCCTCATGCACCTCTGCATCAGCTGTCTCCCCAGCCACTTTGGCTTCCCACCAGGCCCTTAAGACCTTCCGTAGCTCCTCCTTCCTGGAGCTGCTCTCCATGGGACATCCAAAGATCCTGCAGAACTGCTTGAGTTGACCTACTTTGTTATCACTTAACATTTCAATATCAAACTCCAGTTCTGCGACATCACTTGCTGGTTTACCCTTCTGAGACATGATGCGTGGATGATTCAAGGATCAGATCAAAAATAGAACCAAAACAAAACACGGTATGTGGTTGCGTAGTGGTCTGCACTAAACTAGTGATGTACACCAATTACTGTGGGTCAAGTACAAATACAAGTTCAAGTCCTCACCGCTGACCACCAATGTTAGATCTGGGGGTCTCTAGTTGGCAGAGGTTGGTACCACCGTCCAAATAGGGACCCTTGCTTCTAGTCAGGGTAAGGGGGATACACTCTTTAGATAACCCCTGCTCGCCCCCTTGGTAGCTTGGCACGAGCAGACAGGCTTATCAAAGGTAATGTGTAAAGTATTTGTACCAACACTCAAGTAACACAGTGAAAACACCACAAATGGACTCCACACCAGTTTAGAAAAATAAACGTATTTAATCTAAACTAAACAAGAACAAAACGACAAAAATCCAACATACACAGTTCAAGAATATGATTTTCAAAGAGTTCTAGGGTTTGCGTCAAAATAATCCACAGTTGCATCACTTTTAGCCCAAAGTACCTGTAGATGCAACAAAAGTTCCAAATGGAAGCTGCAGCGTTGAAAAGCAAGCGATGTGTCACTCCTGAGACCCTGGGGATGTGTTGCGACGAATCCAGTCTGTATGGGGAGGGATGCGATACCTTGTGTGGATTCCGGTGCGCAGGTTCAGCAGGAAATTTCTCGCACAGGCACGATGAGACGATCTTCGGGGCGGGGACGATCTCAGGTGCGGCAGCGATGCACGGCGCAGCGTCGATCTTCTCCTCTCACGGCCCCTCAATGCGATGGCTCTGCGACGATGTTCGCAGCGACGTGATGCGGTCCGCAAGCAAGCGGTGCGACGATCTCATCTAGCGACGACAGGCTCTGCGACGATATTTGCAGCGACAGGAATCTTCCCGCACCGGGGCGATGCGCTCTGCAAGCGAACAATGCGTCGGTTCTTGCAGCGGCAACAGGCGCTGTGACGATCTTCGCGGCAGCGGGAATTTAGAAAATTTTCAGATCTTCTTCTTGTCCAGATCCCCAAACAGCAGGCAACAACTTCCAGAGGCCCCACAATTGGTCAAGCACTCTAGGAAGGGCAGAACTCACTCAGCAGAGTTCAGGGGGGAAGCTGGGGGTGAAGTCCTTTTGTTCCTGGGACTTTTTAACAGGAGGCCAGCTCTTCTCAGGCCCTTGGAGATCTCTTCAAGCAAGGGGACACAGCAACAGCAAAGTCCTTCCCCTCTCCTTGGCAGCAAAGCAACTGCAGGTCAGCCCACAAACACACAGCAGGACAGTCCTTCCTCTTCAGTCTTCCATCTTTCTCCTTGGCAGAGGTTCCTTCTTGATTCCACGATGATCTAAATTCTTGGGATCAGGGTCCCACTACTTATACACCAAAATCCTTTGTCCTCTGAGGACAGAGGGGCCTTTGCCTAGTCCAAACCAGTTCTGGTTAGTCCTGGAGCACTTTGTTTACATGACTCCTTCTTTCCTTTCAGAGTGCAGGGCAGAGACATCAGACGCCCCACAGGAGGTGGGGGCAGCATTGTGGAGGAAAGGCACAGCCCTGGAGCACTCTGTTGACATGATTCCTTCTCTCCTTTCACAGTGCAGGGCAAAGACATCAGACGCACAACCGGGGGTGGAGCCAGCACTGTGGGGGGTAGTCACAGTCCTATTCAGGTCCCAGGTGTAACTCCTCCCTCCCATCTAGATGCAGATCTCTCTATTCACCACTGGGCGGACTCACCCTGTCTCCTGGAATTCCCCAGCCCTGTCACTCAAACTCCAGAAAGAGAATACACAACCTAGCAGGCGCAGGTTTGGATGGTTAGGCAAGAAAATACCTACTTTCTAAAAGTGGTATTTTCAAACTCAGAATATTAAAACCAACTTCACTAAAAGATGTATTTTATCATTCTGAATTCAGGCATACTAAACTCGAATTTCTACCATGTTCCCTGGGTCAGTTAGGATTATAGGATGTAATAATCCAACTGCCCATTCTGGTCTATGTTGAACAGGAGCCTTGCAATAGTGAAAAACGAAGTAGGCTGTAATTCACTATCAGGACATGCCACACACACCAGGGCATGTCCTACCTTTCACATACAATGCACCCTGCCCACAGGGGTACCTTGGCCTATCTTAGGGATGACTAACATGTAGAAAAGGGAAGGTTTAGGGACTTGCAAGTGTGTGCACTTGCCAAGTCGACATGGCAGCCCCAGGCTGCACACAGACTCTGCAATGGCAGGCCTTAGACACACTTTACAGGCTGTTTGCGTGGGTGGCACAATCCAGTGCTGCAGCCCACCAACAGCATTTGATTTATAGGCCCTGGCACACGCAGTGCACTTTACTAGGGACTGACACATAAATCAAATAGCCAATCATGGAAACACCAATCAAAACACAGTTTATACAGAGAGCATATGCACTTTAGCACTGATCAGCAGTGGTAACGTGCCCAGAGTCCTATTGCCAACAACCACGGGTCAGGAAAAATAAAGGAGGATGAAGCAAAACGTTTGACCATTTCCAACACACTCACAATGAGTTTATGAAGTCCACTGATTCTTAAATCGATTTGCAGCCACTCAATGATACAATGAAGTCCACAGATTCTTCAGTTGATGGGCAGTTACTCACAATTAGTCAATTAAGTCCACAGGTTCTTAAATCGATGGGTAGCCACTCCATGATACAGTGAAGCCCTTGGAATCTTCATTTTGTTGCAGGAATGTTTTTGGGCATTGATAACAGCAAGCCTCAAGTCTTTTTGCTTAGAATGATAGGTTGCTGCAAGTGTAAAAATATGCCATTTCAAGATGGACACCAACCACAGCATTACCTGTGCCAGCGCTTGTTCATACCGGTGTGGGGCAGCTGGCCAAATTGAAAAACAACAAAAAATGAATGTCACTGGCCGGTCACCAGAAGAGACCTATTGGCATTATCAATGCTCTTATTCTAATGATAGTCCAACCTTGGTTAGATCTGACCAGTTTTAAAGCCCATTGATGGAAAGAAGAACGTTATACAGTTTATCGGGATTTACTCGATGTAGCTTTATTTTAAGTAATAATGACTTCAATACACACGGCTTGTATACACGAGTAATGCCTGCTCCAGTTCTGTGGAGTGCTGCGGGCACCTTGGCTGCATTCATCTCTAAAATGTTCCCCTAATGCTAACAAAGCACATCTAAATGAAATGCATAGTTTAATGTGTTAGGAGTCTGCATGGTTTACAAGCCGTACTTCCGCCTAAAATAGACGGAAATTAGCAATCACACCATATCCCTGTGAGTGGGCAGAGAGAAACTGAATGTTCTTTGCTTCCTAGGGAAAAAAATCTAGGGCTGTCACTAATAGCTGCTTGGCAACTGCGGTGAATATTGAGAAATAATAAGAAATATTGAAAACGTGTATGCGTCTTTCCAAATCCATGTCGACATTCATCTAATATTTCAATTTAAAAATGGCTAAATATTAATAATAATAAAAAGACGAAATATTAATATTATATTAGTTAATTAGTTTTATTATTATATTTGTACATGGCTATTAGAGCTAGAGAGGTATAAACGGATGTAAAACACCTAGATGCAATCAACATTTGCGCAAGGTATGGAGTGTGTCTTCGCACACATTATACCCAGGGCTTTAAGTGGGCTGGGTCCTGCTAGTGCTCAGCACCGGCAACTCTAAAAAGCAAGTGCTGAGACAGGTCCTCATTTTTGTCCTCAGGATGAAAAAAATTCTGAACTCTGCTGCAGAACCACCCTTCACTTCCTTTGATGTAACTTCAAAGAGACTCGGTATAGTTCTTTCAGTCTCATAATTTCACAACCGAAGCATTTTCATTATTTACAACGAAGCTACATTTGTTGCCTACTTAATTTATGCAATAACAACCGCTGACAAAGCCAATAGTCCTGGCTTGTTGTAGGTATAATATTACTTGTTGTATCATATAAGTATAAGTATAAAGAAGCTTATTAAGCGCTCGAATGCCATAAGGAGTCTTGGCGCTAGGGTGTGTGAGCGTTGACGGAGAGGAGGGCTGATAGCTAGTGGAGATTGAACAACCAGAACTTCAGGGCTCTCCTGAAAGAGGGAAGATTCTGTTGAAGTCGCAAGGCCACTGGTAGCTTGTTCCATAATTGGATCGCGCAGCTGGCAAATGAGCGGCCACTCCATCTGGCCGTCTATGTCTGGAGGTACATATGAGGCCAAGATTGGCCGAACGTAGATCCCGGGAGGCCTGAACCTATCCACCGAACCTCCTCCATACCGTGCCTTGTGCACCAAGCAGAGCGCCTTAAACTCAATTCTCTGCTGAACCGAAAGCCAATGTAATGACTTTCTTCCATTCTTCCATATATCTGTATACAATGACAGAAGAATCAAAATACCAGACGGGGACACACTATGATAAGCACAGATTTTTAGTTTGCGTGCTTTTCAGCCACGCCCTTAAATACATCGACCACGCCCCTTTGAGAGACCCCCCAGTTTTTTCATCCCACTTAAAGCCCTGATTATACCTGCTTAAAAATAATGGAAATAACATATTTTTGAGATGATCCTTTGTGTGGGTTACCCATCTCATCCTGCTTGCAGTGGGAAATACCACCAACCGGAAAATGTCTGCAC
The DNA here is from genome assembly GCF_964204655.1 of Triturus cristatus. Lineage (NCBI taxonomy): Eukaryota > Metazoa > Chordata > Amphibia > Caudata > Salamandridae > Triturus > Triturus cristatus. The sequence continues at coordinate 183,253,401 of NC_140581.1, forward strand.
AAACACAACGGCATTATCTGCTCTCACCTGCTAAGGGCAAATACACAGGCACCAAACCGTTTACACCCATTTCTGGCGCTTGTTGCCAGATTAAAATGCCCCCCTGAACATTTTGATTAAAAATGTAAGTGATTTATGTTTTTCGTTTCTTTTGCATAGCAACAATCATATTACCTTTAAGCCACTTTCCGACACTTCTGGCAGATTTACAGATGTAAGTAACACAAACAAATGATCAGGGGTGTCGTAACATACTTTGCTCCAGTGACTGAGCAAATTTACTCTGCTGACTTGCATTTTTGCACTAGCATTTGCACTGACCACATTTTCACCATCACATTTGCGCTAACCGACCAATGCTAGAATTGCATTTGCACTAAATGAGGAACTGCCCGGTCACTAGTTCCAAATTGCTCAGATCCACGTGCGAGCTATGTGATTTTGGATCTTGTACTCTGACAGCTTACCACACCCTGCTCTACTCACAGGGCATTGTTTGTGCGGCAAAGAGCACTTTGATGTTTTAATATATGCCAACGCTATTTTCGGTTTTTCCTGCTAATGGGACAATTTGGGTTGGAATATAATTCATAAAACCTATTTTGTAGAACATTAAGTCACTGTTTATAATAAATAGACAAGTCATTTTCACTAAATAAACGTTGTCAAATTTGATATAGTTCCATTCAGCCATTTGCTCTGTAGCGCTGATGATCAAAAATCCCTATCAATTGTGTTTTTGACCCCCTTTTTTCGTGGCCCTTGTTTGACAGATCATCCAGAAAATGAGGTGGATGAACTTTTTTGGGGTTAAGTTTCATGAAATGAAGATTCGCTAAACTCCGCCAAAGTTATCAGTAAACCAAAAAACACTCTTCCTATGGTAACTAGATTCTAACTATAACTACACAGCAACAGACAATGTAATAAATATGTATATATATGTACACATATGTATACAGTATATATATTTACATATTACAGTGGCTGTTGCTGTGTAGTTATAGTTAGAATCTAGTTACCATTGCATGAGTGTTTTTGGTTTGCTGATAACTTTGGCGAAGTTTAGCGAATCTTCAGATATATATATATATCTATATATATATATGTCCGCTCCAACACTCTCCCATTTGGAAAGAAGTACTAGCACTCGCGGGCTTTAGGTTCCACAACCTAGTTTTTAATTCAAATTACGGCGTTGCCAAAACAAAACAAACGCGTTTCGGGGTTTCCCTTCCTCAGTGTTTACACTTTGCACTGAGAGGCGCTATTTTTAGAAATTACAAAATATCGCAATTTGTAAAACCAAGTGTTCGCAATACATATGATATTGATCGCTTCGATTATTTTTGCCGTGTATTGGCTTCTTGAAACGGATAATTTGATAGTTTACAAAAGAAATAACGGAAAAAACATCATCAAAGAAAATTATATAGAAATTGTATATACAGAATCAATTCTTACAGGCAAACAGTTCTTACGAAATATCAGTAACAAATTTGTGTGACATTGGACAGTTATCCGTTTCGAGAAGCTGATACACGGCTTGATTATGACTAATAGAAGAGAGCAAACTTAAGGACTTTGGGCAGAACCAAATAAAGGTTCTGCACCACGCCGATACACGGCAAAAATAATCGAAGAGATCAATATCATATGTATTGCGAACACTTGGTTTTACAAATTGCGATAGACGCTATAATTATTTATGTGTTTACAGCAAATGTAATGTTTAAATAATTTTGATGACCAAGTAGAATCAATATGATTCAATGAATTTTGTAATTATCGTATCTACGATCTTTACTGATGGATTTATAACAATCAGGCACACTTTAAGATGGCGCCCAACAACTCTGTGGTGCATTTGTCCTTTGTTTGTTTGCATGCTCGTAACATCTAAAAATGGCGCCTCTCAGTGCAAAGTGTAAACACTGAGGAAGGGAAACCCCGAAACGCATTTGTTTTGTTTTGGCAACGCCGTAATTTGAATTAAAAACTAGGTTGTGGAACCTAAAGCCCGCGAGTGCTAGTACTTCTTTCCAAATGGGAGAGAGTGTTGGAGCGGACATTTGAACAAGGGCACCACCGTGTCAGAACACCCGCCACATGAGTGATCCGATTTGTAAAGGTGCAGTGAAGCAGGAATCTATATATATATATATATATATATATATCTGTGAGCAAGGATGTTCCAGTCCGAAACGTGTCCGATTTTGAAGCTCTAAATAAAATAACAACAGTGCCTAATTCTGAGGATTTGTGTGGTCTCTGTTCGCCACACGTATTGCGGAAGTGCGGAGCTTTCCAGTTTTTGTTAAACTGCAGCTGCTGATTTATTTGAAAACCTACCCACAGTTCAAAACAACGGATGGATCAAATTAACAACCAACGATCAACCTGAGGGTGAGGTAAAGATACTTTTTTAAAAACTGGAGAAACTAATGAGGTCGGAAATGACCAAGTGGTGGGAGCAGAAATCACTTGACAAATATAAGTGAACAGGGTGCCACGAGGATTGCGGATTTTGCTTGCCCCTAATTTTGAAAATCCAAATCCCGAAATGTTAAAAGAATGGGTCAGCAGTAACTTGGAGGCCTCCATGCGAATGGCCCATATCCTTATCAAATACGCCAGAATAGACCGGGAGTTGATAATCAAAGAGATCAGTGAAATCAATGAGAGTTGGGCCAAACTGGATTTTAAAGATCTGATTGAAAAAACGAGATTAGAGATTCATGCACGTCTAAAAAACACAGGAAGATATTATAAAAACAAGAAAAGCGTACAAGTACGCACGGGACAAACAGGACTATGAAACCGGGCGAATCTTTACATTCTCAAAAAAATATGAAGGCTTAAATAAGCAATTACCTCCCTTAGGTATATTGAGTGGGACACAAGGCACCATCAATCAAGAACAAGTGAGCGAGTCCCCTTCTGAATCCAATTCAACAATCAGTGATATTGACTCGGATGGCAGTGGAATCACTGGAGTCCAAGGAAGGGAAGATATGGGTGCCCTCACTCCAGGAGAGGAACTGGATTTTGTACAGCAGGTGCGGCGTCAAATGCTAAGACCACGGAAGCCCGCACAAAATCTGCAACAAGAAACAACAAAAGAAGGAAAGCCAGAAGGAAAGCCTGGTTATGCAAGAAACGGACAGCAGCACAAAAAGAAATGGAGCAACAAAAACAGAGTCCAATCCCAATACTGTGGTGAACTTATCGTCTATTCAATTAAATCAGGCAGAAACCCAATTACTGGCATTGGGGTTATCCTTCTGCCCTGAGAGTAGTTTCAACTACGTTCAAACATGTGTAGACATCTTTAAGTTCACCCGCAAAATGAAATTAAAAAAGTACTTTGAAATAAAGAATTCTAAAAAAAGTGCATAATCTTTGACAACAACCGATAAAGAGCCAGTATCCAACCTTTTAACATCAGACATTCGCACTCTTTTAATCATGGGCAATATGATAGACACTGGCCAGGAGAACTCTGTTGGATCTACACAGGAGTTGGCCGCAGAAACGGGTGTCAGTGTATCTGTCAGAGTCAAATCCCCCTTCAAACCTAAATCCACCTTCGTTCCTATCATGCCGCGTGATGCAATACATATCTATCAAGACATCATTAATGAAGAAATCAAAAAGCTTTGTTTAACTATTAACCCCTTCAGTGCCACGCCCTTTCCCCCTCCTGTGCCGGGCGTTTTATTAGTGGGTGGGGTTCATGACGAGATAGTCTTGTCATGGGCACAGGGCAACCGTGCTCCATGACGAGAGTATCTCGTCATGGGCACTGAAGAGGTTAAGAAACGAAAAACTGGCACTAATTTCAAATTCAAACAATATCAGGATTTGATTAAGAAATTACAGAAACATAACCAGGTGATTATCAAACAATCAGATAAACGGGGCAACATAGTCCTGTGGCCTAGATAAGATTATAAATTGGAGGCAGAGAAACACCTAACTGATGCCCAATGTTATGCCAAATCCAATGCACAACAACTATCAACACTTAATGCCACACGTTTGCAACAACTTTTCAAATGGAAAAGAGACAATTTGATCACCAATGAGATATTTAACTACCTGCAAACTGAGTTTCCAATAACCCCAGTAATGTATTTCATACCTAAAATACATAAGAGAACTGTGCCTGTATCGGGGAGACCCATAATCAATGCGAGAGGAGGAATTCTGGAGAGAATCTCTGAATATGTGGACTTCCACCTGCAAGGATTAGTAGTTACCCTGCCATCTTTTATTAAGGACACTACTCACTTCCTGGAGACACTTAAAGATATCACCTGGTCATCTGAATATCTATTGTTATCACTCGATGTGTGTGCATTATATACTAATATTAACCACATAGATGGTATCAATAAAGTAAAATCCTTTTTAGGAAGTAGACCGATTGAATTTTATCAACATGGCAAAATGCTTATAGAAATGATAACACTATGCCTCTATAATAACTACTTCCTATTTAATAAGGATGTCTACCATCAGATCAGGGGAGTTGCCATGGGGGCCTGTTTTTCCCCCAGTTACGTGTGTTTACACGTGGGATAGTGGGAGGAACAGGTCCTCAGGGTGGAATATAAAAACATATGGGAAGAGCGCATCATAGGATGGATGCGCTTTATAGATGATATATTTTTTATATGGAAGGGACCTGAGGCTTTGGTCAGAGATTTTATCCAGAAACTCAATATAAACAACCTTAATCTCCAGTTCACTGCAGAAGTCAATAATAAATCCATTGACTTTCTAGATGTTCATGTTTGCATTGGAGAAGGTGGCATTGAAACTACACTGCACAGAAAAAGTACTGCTGGAAGTTCGACGCTACATGCGTCGAGTTTTCACCCTACTCACTTGATAAGAAGTATCCCATATGGGGAATTCTTAAGGCTTCGTAGAATCTGTAGCACTGATCATTTTTTTGAAGAGTGTATAAATGAGAATAAGCTCAGGTTCTCAGCTAGGGGTTACAGTGACCAGGTTATTAATACAGCTTTGGCCAAAGTCAGAACTAAATCCAGGAGTGATTTACTAACTTGCTCTACCATTACAGGATTCAAGAGAAAGGGGAATGCCGCCTTTGAGGACACAGAAACCAATTCAATGAGATTTGTAACAACATATAGTAGCCAACACAAGAAAATTAGGAATATTATAAATAAACATTGGCCAATAATCCAAACTGACATAGTACTTAGTCAGTTATTCCCGACTCCCCCAGCTTTGACATTCAGAAAATCTGTCTATGTACAATGCCTTAGTCAAGCCAAGTCCAGAATTGACAACTTTAGCCAGCCAGCCCAGTACAATGTGGCTAGCACCACGTAACGGTTTTATTAAGTGCAACACATGCAGAGCATGTAAGTTTGGAATAAATACTACTCAGTATACTACCGTATTCGGTGCATCGAACAACCAAATCAAGGCCAGATATAGCTGCCGCACGGAGTTTGCCTACGTATTGAGTTGCACATCCAACTTGCAATATGTAGGCAGCACCAAACTTCAGGTGCCCATACGCATCTTGCAGCACCTGAGAGCAATAGTCAATTCAGATATGACTTATCCAGTGGCTAGACATTTTAAGACATTCCACAGGAACAAACTAGAAGATCTTAAATACTATATCATAGCTGCGGTTCCACCTATGAGAAGGGGAGGAAATAGGGAAAAAGTCCTTAGACAACTGGAGGCGAAATTTATACTCGAACTAAACACCCGCACTCCCAATGGACTCAACAATGGGGAAGAGTTGTACAACTTTTTATGAGAAAATAATGCCCTATTAGATCTTGTGGATTGTTTTTTAGAATATTTGCATTTTTATAGGAATGGAATATTATATATTTGTTTTACATTTGTTCTATAAATATTTATATATATTTATATATTTGTATATGGATTTTTAGAGGCTATTTATAAAGTTGTTAAGATATTTTTATTCTGGCAATTTTAACAATTCCCTTTGGAATAGAGGAAATGTCTATACACTAAATATAGATCTTCTCTTTTTCTTGAACATCCATGTTGACATATTTATTCACATATTCTTATGCTGATATTCTTAAAACCTCCCCACTGTACCCGTTAAGGACCCCATTCAATTGCATTTGGCGAATATAATCTCACAATTATTGATTTTCTGAAATCATTTCTGTTCCTTAACCTAAAATTTGAATCAATGATTATAATATTAGATCAGTAACATTGACCTAAGATCCATATTTTTTCCATTTATTATAATGTTTAAAAAAGTTTAAAATGTTCTTGATAAAAATCTGAATCAGCAGTCTGCTTTTAATCTTCCCTTTAACTGCCAAAAATCTGGATTGTTAAATCAATTTGGATTTTTTGTTAGATTTTTTAATCACAGTAAGTACAATTGTGATTATTTAGTTATTAGTTTTAAGCACTAAACACACTTTAAACATCACTTTTTAGAAGTATTTTTACATGGTGTTCACACTTAGATCTATGGCTAACAAAGTAAAACAGTAGCAATGAATTTAAATCAAGGGTCGAGAGCAAGACATAAGGGAAACTCTCATGAATTATTGCGGTCCATTGTTTGTCCCCCTGAACATAAAAATGATTCAGGACAGTGCTGTCATTTCAGCATGAAATATAGAAGGTACCTTCACATGTATGTATGTATGTATGGCGTACTTGTATAGCGCAATACTGTCACCCGAAGGGTATCCTGGCGCTTCAGACAATTATACCAACACCACACAAACAGTCAAGAAGAATTAGCCAAACCTAGGGAAGAGAAATGTTTTTAGTTCCTTCCTAAAAGAAAGGAAATCCCTGGAGCTTCTCAACGACAGGGGAAGAGTATTCCAGTGTTTAGCTGCCACAAATCCAAACGCCCGCCCGCCCATCCGAGCCCTTATTACCTTTGGGATTGCCACGAGATGTGCTGACAAAGACTGAAGGGAGCGAGTGGGAACATACCACTGAAACAGTTCCTGCAGCGGAACAGGTCCTTGCCCATGAAGTCCTTTAAACACTAAACAAAGTGATTTAAAGATAACTCGTTGCCGGACAGGTAGCCAATGAAGATCGACTAGCGCCATAGAAGAGGAATCGGAACGGCGTCGGGATAGAGCCAGCTTGGCCGCCATGTTCTGCACACGTTGCAGCTTAGCCACCAAATTAATTGGGGCTCCCAGCAGTAGTGCGTTGCAGTAATCCAATCTGCTCAGTATGGTGCCACGCACTACTTCTGGCCGAACATGAGCCGGCAGCAGCAGAAGAATCTTCCACAGCATACGGAGTAGCATCATGCAAGTAGCCACAGTTTTATTTACGAAAAGGTCCAGTTGGAGGTTAGGCCCAAGCATTACGCCCAAGTTTCTGGCAGAAACTGCTGCCACGGGAGCGTCCTGAAAAGAGGTGGGCCAAAAATCAAGGGGCAGTGACCGAGGGACACGATCCAGCGAGCAATGTAACACCTCTGTTTTGGAGCCATTGAACTGCAGAGAGTTCTGCCTCAACCATTCTGCAGTTGATGCCATACACTGATGAAAGGTTTCCAGAGGCACCGCATCCTTGCCCTCGATGGAAAAGATGAGCTGTGTATCATCGGCATAGTTAATAACCGAGATGCCGAATGATTTAATCAGACTCACCAGAGGGCGAAGATAGAGATTGAACAAGATGGGGCTAATGGCAGACCCTTGCGGGACACCCTGTTTAACCGCTTTAATCTCCGACTGAAAAGGTGGCAAGGCCACTACCTGGTGCCTATCACCCAGGTAGGAGATCAGCCAGTCACGAGCCAAGCCCTTCACCCCTACATCCTCAAGTCTTCTGACCAAGATGTCGTGGTTGACCGTGTCGAATGCGGCCGACATGTCGAGCAGCACTAAAAAGGCTGCTCGCCCAGTGTCGGCACGTGAACGAAGGTCGTCCAAAACGGTCACCAGGGCAGACTCCATGCCGTGTGCTGGTCTGAAGCCGAATTGAGACGTGTCCAGGCAGAAATTGGTCTCCATAAAACTGGACAGATGTTTGGTAACCAGTTTCTCCAGAATCTTAATGGGAAAAGGAAGCAGCGATATAGGTCTATAATTCGCTGGACAGGTAGGGTCCAAGGTTTCCTTCTTTAATAAAGGTGAGACCACTGCTAATTTCCAACACTCCGGGACACGTGCCAAAGAAAGAGACTGGCAACAGATGGCATGCAGCGGAGGAAAAAGCTCCGCCTGGAATACTTTGCAGTACTTGTGTGGCAGTGGATCCAGAGGGGAACCAGAGGATACACTATTAGCCAACAGGCAAAACTCCTCGAGGGATGGAAGGGGAAAACTATCCAACTGTGCCCGTCTACCAACTACCCTTTTTCTCTCCTTGGCAGCCACTAGTGCAGGACCCTGTGCAGGCTGAATAACAGATGTGGTCGTTGAAGCAAGCTTGCTTAGAATCAAAGCAATCTTATCTTCAAAGGCCTGCGCCAGAGAGGTACACAGAGCTTGGGAGGCAGGGATATCATTAGCCGCAGATGCAGGTCGAGAGAGATCCCCAACAATCTTAAACAAGGCCTGCGTTTTATTCGATGCATTTAAGAGCGACTCCTCTAGGAATCGTGCTTTAGCACCTTTAATCTGTGTTTTATAAACCAACAAGGCCTGTTTAAAGAGGGCTTTCTCAGAGTCTAGATAGTGTTTTCTCCAGGCCCGCTCCGCACGTCTACAGCAAAGCTTCAGTTGTAGTAGCTCAGTGGTAAACCAAGGCATAGCGGTCTTAGATCTATCCCTGATTTTGCGCAGAGGGGCCATCACCTCAAGGGATTTAACGATTTTCCGGCTGAGGCACTCATAGCTTGCATCCACACTATCTCCTAGAGAGATTTCACCACCCAACAGGGATGGCAGGCAGGGTTGTTTGAGTAGCCTTGACCACTGCCTACCCATCTTAGTCCTAGTGCCGATACTTCCACTCCCGATTGTTACCAAAGGGAGTGCAACGGAAAAAAGGACCAGGGCATGGTCCGTCCAACACTGAGGGAGGATATCTCGAACTACCACCTGTCTGGTGTCAGCAAAGATCAGGTCGAGAGTATGGCCCTTAGTGTGGGTCTGTGAGTGTACCAGCTGCTGCAGATGAATATCACTACAAGCCTGAACCAGATCCGAGAGGGCAGACCTTGTAGGGCCATCCGAACAAAGATTAAAGTCTCCCAGAATCATAGTCCTAGCATGGGTGTTGGAAAGCTCGAAGATAGTATCAATTAACACGGATACTGCTGACAAAGTACTGGCAGGGGGCCGATAGCACAGCAGTCCAGAATAAATAGTACCTCCGTGCCCTTTCATAGAAAAGGCCAAAGTCTCAACGCCCAAAATACTCTTAGTGTCAAGCATTGAGACGTCGAGCGATTCCCTATATATAAGGCCCACACCACCTCCTCTAGCTCCCTCCCGCGGATTGTGTCTGATCTTATAGCCAGGAGGACAGGCTAACCCTAACTCCACCATACAGTCCGCTCTGGTCCACGTTTCTGTCATAAACAGAACGTCTAACTTACCAGACTCTATGAGTAATGCAATTTCCATATGATGTTTGCTCAATGATCGCACGTTCAACAGACCGCACAGCAAGGGCTGCGCACCCCGCTCAGTGGCATAATGCTGCTGGTGCATACCCATACCTGGATTGAGTTGTAACAGCATATCCCTAGTATATGTTAACCGAGCACCGGGCAATGAGACAGAGTCCCCGGCTCCCTGCACGACCTGTGCGCGAACGGGCGCAAACGGGCTTACCTCTGGCGCACCTCCGGCGCGCCGCCGTCGCGCTCGCTGCGCGCCAACGCTGCGCGCTGGTACACACATCCCTTATATGCTGTGGCGGTAATCCGCGCGGGAGTCCTGCAAGGACACACCTCTCGCCCCACCAAAGATGGCACCCGGAGGCAGCCTGATCCAGTTAGCCTCACCTAAGATGGCGGCCGGAACGCCGCGATCGCGTCCTAAGCGGTCCCCCAGAGTCTACCTAATCCCGCAAAGTGCAGGTGAGTTGTCAACTTTTAAAGTGCAAGTATGACCTGGCTATCCCCTCCAATAATAGGCCACCAAAAAGCACAGAAAGCACAAAGCGCCAGAGATAGCAGCGCGAATTACAATATAAAAATGCATAAAAACAAAAGCAGCGGCATCAGACTACGCGTTAGCGCTGGGTATAAAGTCTACCTATAGGCACAAGAAGGCGCCTTAAATACACTGCCCAGTGCGCGGGAGTCCTGCGAGGACACACCTCTCGCCCCACCAAAGATGGCACCCGGAGGCAGCCTGATCCAGTTAGCCTCACCTAAGATGGCGGCCGGAACGCCGCGATCGCGTCCTAAGCGGTCCCCTAGAGTCTACCTAATCCCGCAAAGTGCAGGTGAGTTGTCAACTTTTAAAGTGCAAGTATGACCTGGCTATCCCCTCCAATAATAGGCCACCAAAAAGCACAGAAAGCACAAAGCGCCAGAGATAGCAGCGTGAATTACAATATTAAAATGCATAAAAACAAAAGCAGCGGCATCAGACTACGCGTTAGCGCTGGGTATAAAGTCATCATAGGATTGTAATATTTCCCTTGGGCAGTTGCAGGCATATTAACCCATACAGTCATTAGACGAGTATGACTTTCTTGATAATGATATGTATATATTTTGTATCTACAAGAATGTATTTTTCAACATATTTTTAACATGCCTATTTTGCACTTGATTTGTCGTAGTATTTAAACCAATATTATTCAATTGCTCATGACCATGTAGTGCACGTTGCACTTTATATATATATTTATTCTGGGATTTATCCAGTCATTTTAAAAGCCATGATAATAGTGTTGCTTTTTCACTGAATATCAAAGTGATTCACCTAAAAAGTATTTCTTCTACTTTCACTAAATCACGTGATGCAATGAGTGGTAAAAAAAATGTGTTTAAATACTGTGGTAGCCGAGAGTCTCGTCATGTGAACAAGCCCACCTGCTGGGCGAAACGCATCATGCCACCATGCCGAAGCATCTGCTTATTTGAATAAAGAAAAAAGAAATCACGCACCAGCCTGGACTCCGTGTCCCTATCTTCGCCTCGTGTGTGGAGCAAGTTGTGGGAATTCTGGTGTTCTTAATATATATATATTATCTACTGGCGGTCGCCAGTAGATAGTTATAGTTAGGACCGTGTTTCCATAGGAAATCTGAAACTTCTATTTTGAATAACTTTGGCGTCGGTTGACGAATCCTCGCGAAATTTTCAAAACTAATGGGGCGCTCCGTTCAGCTCCTACCCTGAAAGTCTCGGGGGGATTCGTCAAGCGGGGGCCGAGAAAAAATATATATATATTTTCATCTCAACAAAGACTTCATGAAAGGTAGCCTTCAACCCTGCAGGGCGGCTTCAGCTTAAACGGGAATGGAGCAGCCCGTAATTAACATCCAAAAGAGAGTGTAGAAAACCAATTCCTTAGACAAACTACGTTTTGTTTCGAAGAAGAAAACACAGCATGACTGCTTCCTTCCGCATATCGGCATACTGCCTTGATCACAGGTTAGTGGAGTCAAAGTGAAGTTTGCCTGAACAGAGGATTTTCCTGGAATTATATGTGCAGAGGTGAGAAGGGGACAGGAGAGGTGCTATCTCCCTCTTCTTAGCAATTCCTGATTTCTGTCGTTTTCACAAGGTATTGTAGATTATGTCAGCATGGACTACGAGTGGGACTTTAAAATATGCAATATGAATAATAGACTTTATTTTGCGCACTTGGCATTTATTTGAGATTACTTGCACCTGCACATTTATGTCTGAAGTAATAGAGACGCTATGCAGCAAGTGTTATAAAATATACTTCAGACTAGAGACACACATACATGGTGCATTTTGGGAAATGTATGCCACTATGGACTACACGTCACGTGCTGCTAGAACTTTAAATATATTTTGAATATATATATATATATGTACAATTGTGCTGTAAAATAAATTGTTTGGCCCCATTTTTAAATCAATTATCAAAACCTATTAACTTAACAACATTGGGCTGATTATTTTATGTTGTATTAATACAGCTAAGTGAGTTGAGCACGCATGCTGACTGTTGTGTGCATGTATGTACTTATAGGTACTAATACAGCACAAACACACCTATTAGTAAACATAACTCTGTACAATAGGGGGGGGGGCAGTGAGGAAACATTCAACGTATTTATAAAGGGTAGAGTTCAATGTACATCACTGCCTTGGATTCTAACTGGGCGGTCTCATCCTATTACTTTTGCTCAGCTATTAAATTGACAGTGGTTACATTTTGAAATATTGGAACCTTTTATTTAAAGCACTTAAGAACAACATGATTCCATATGAATTGTTGATTAAAAAAAAGCAAAGGCTATTATGATGAACTGTGTTACTATGATCCTATTTAGGTCGAGCCTGCAGGACAGTGCATGAGCTGTCTGAGGTGAGGCAAATTGTGGTTTACTAGAAATATAGAGGAGCTTGGAGTACATCCATTGCTGACAATTGATTAGTTTTCCTTGTCACTCTCATTTGCCTGCTTCCTATTCGTGTCCCAGCTTGTCAAGCTTGTGTTTGTCCCTCCTATGGAGCTTTGCCTCTTTACAATCTCTTTGATTGGCTGGCATTGCAACTTCCACTGCTTGCTTTTCAAGCAGTATTTTTTTTTTTCTATAAAGCACTACATTGGAGTGCACATGTATTTTGAGCCATCTCCCTCGTCTATGTCTCTCTCCTAGCACTCGTCACTACTCTCTGTTGCATGACTGCTTCACCTTGCCCTCTTCGCTCTTGTGCTCACCCATGTGCTTCTCCCTATTGCTTCCGCCACCTGTGCCCTCTGTGTTGCTTTCCCAACCACTGTGTTGATTTAGCTCCTGCCCCTGTTGCTTTTGTGACCCCTCCACGCCTCCCCCATTGATTTTGCGTCTCCTCCATTGTTGCTTTGGTATTCCCTCCACTGTCTCCTGTGTTGCTTTGCCGTACTCCCTCCACGCTTCCCTGGAGGGAGTATGTCAAAGCAACATGGGTGAGGGTTGGGGAATGCCAACCTTCACCCATGTTGCTTCTGGTTCATCCAACCTACCGAAGTTAATGTGCTGTTCACCCCACCCTCACACATGCTGCTTCCACTCTCCCCCACCCCTGCTTGCCCTCTTTAACCAAAACGCCTTTGCATGTTTTAGTTTCCGTTTAGTTACAGACAAGAAAAAAATGCCTGTGTTATTTTGTAGGCATATTTAGTATTGCTTAAAGACTTTCAGGTCTCGCCTGAGCCAGCGCATGCGCTGTCTCAGGCGAGACATTTAGTATACGGGATTTCAAAGTGCTACCAGCGCTGGCCTAATGCTTGCGTTCACGCGAGCGTGAACGTGCACAGCTGCCAGCTTTCAGCACCAACTGGAGCATGATTGCATTGCTTTCACTTTTGGCAGTGCTGCGCGCGCACCACTCGCGTGTTTGCCGGCACGCACGCGCACACCCCTGCAATGCTTGTTCCCTTGCTCTTTCTGAGTGAAATGTAGAGCACTCAAGCAGCTGTTAAGTACAACTGGGCTGCCTGATGACTGCGCCGTTTCTATAGCTTGGTGTGAAATACTATAACGTAGGCATTCTTTGTTTTTGTTTGTTACGTATGCAGTGTCTTTGAAGAAATAGAGATTTGTTCCGCATTCTTGAGATTTTCATACAAGCCTTAAAGCAAGTGGTTACAAACCAAGGGCCACAAGCAGCAGCGTAAACGCAGAAGGTATTTCCCAATGTGTACAGTCAGAGACAGTTAACAATTGCTGCAACACCTCTAAAACCTTGCTTTAGTTTGGGTGTGATTTGGCACTGCCGAATGGGGGTATTGCTGCTAACTTAATAAACCGCTCACTTTGTTTCAGTGTGTATAGTATTAGTTCATTATGGTCATGCATATCCAAGAGCTTCTCTTTATGGAAGAACTCCTTATGGAAGTTTTGCACATTGTGTAATCACGTGTTGTAGCCGCCACTTCAGCCGTCAATGTCGTTGATCCATTTTTTTCTTTGCCTCTTGTTTCAAAATGCGTTATATACCAAATACTCAAGGATGCGAATGATTAGTACTACGATTGTTGATCACCGTATTTCCACCGCCTAGAAATCAAAATTAGAGGCCTAAGCTTTGGCAACATATTCCTGTGGTCACAGTTATGAAAGAATATTATAAAACATTATACAGTTCACTTTTTTTGTAATTATGGTGGCTCAAATGCAATGATTAGAAATATTGCATGCAATGCAACAGGATTATATTCCCCTAGATCTGGAGATTTCACCAAAAATGCTATTCTGTCTGTTTGTAATTTTTGCATGATGCTACTCATTATAAAATCTCATCTATTTTGATTCTACTTGATTTACCCTAATCCTTTCACATTTTCGAGCATTGTTCTTGCCATTTCTTCCTTCGTTATCTCTAGAAAAATGTTGCATTTATTTACTTCTTATTTTTTATGTGCCCTCTTGTCTTATAAATGGCCTTACGTTACTTTGGCGCTGTCATCTAAATGTTACGTTTTCACTCTAAATATTCTACTTTCATTCTTATTTCTTTATTTAGAAGCAAGGCTCATATTTATGAAGGCGATTCACAAATATGTTTTTTTTCCTAATTATCTGCTTCTTTACATAATAACATGTCAGCTTGATTGTCTTTGATTGAGTCCTGCTTGGCATCTTCTGTTTTTCAACCTGAAACCGAAGAAAACTGATGTACTCTTTTTCTTGTCTCTATGAATATATTGCCACCAGTTTCTGTTTTATTTTTTCCAGCTCAACTGTTTTTTTCAGTGTCTGCTCATACTGATGGTTTTGTCTTTAATTCATTTATGAATATATTTCTCTTTGGTTACTTCAGTTGAAAATGTTTTACCAAATCCCATTTTATTTGCTATTTTGCCTTGGGACCCGTGTTTGCAGCAGCATGCTGCGTAGGAAGACGAATGTACAAAAATTAGCTTTACTGATATTCTTAGGGACTTTATCTGTATCTATATTGAAAGGGGGAGTTGCTTCAGAGTCATTAGGTTGCCTGTTCCTATTTTCTGTAGCAGTCCAACACTGGCCCCATCATGTAACTGAAAAGAGGAGTCATTCAAAAGGTATTAATATGGGATTTACCATCAAGAATGGTGGCCTGTTACACTGCACTCTCCTCATGGTCGACATGCACATATGAACTTCTTTGGTCCCTTAGCATATGTCAGATTAATTCAACGTGCATCTGTCTGATCCATGCAATGCAATTCATTGAGCCAGTCAGGATTAATTATTGGGCTTCCTCTCAAATCTATGCCGGGGGCAGCTACAAGAAGGGTCCTGACCCCTTTGAATGCTCTTGAAACGTCAGTGATTTTTGTTTGCACTGACTTTACAAAATAGTAAAACTAAAAACAAGCATTGACAAAGCCAATAGATTTCGCCTATGCGAGACTCAGTGACTTTCTCAATGTTTTTTTTTAAATGTTCCACAGCAGCTCATGCTGCAACATGGCACAAAATAAATAAAAACAAAATGCTATGGCGTCCAGCATTGATGATGCCATAGCGCTTTGCTTTTATTTATTTTAAGCCATGTTGCACAACAGCCCGCGTTGCTGTACAGCATCTTTAAACAAGCATTGGCATAGCTAATAGGTCTCGCCTTTGGGACCTTATAAGTGTTTAGTTATCCAGCACAGTATCCTTGGTGCAACAACATCAAGTGTTGCATGGCTAACCATTTATAAGGTCTCAAAGGCGAGACCTATTGGCCATGCCAATGCTTGTTTTTTTTTTTACTTTAGCCACACTGCACAAGATCACAGATGCTGTGCTGCGTGACCAAAACCCGATGGCAAATCCAATAGGTCTCAAAGGTGGGACCTATTGGATTTGCCAATGCTTGTTTGTAATCCATCTACTAACATGCAATAAAATTAGCTGGATTTCTTAAGTTCAAGCATTGTATGTAAAATGTCATTGAAGAGCAAGGTATGCTTCACGTTCATCTGGATAGTAGTCAATACTGAAAAAATTCTTCACCACTAGTGTTAGATAAACAGAACATGTATTAAAGGCCACTGATTGCTTCTTATCTTTTAGTTTCCTGTTATGTTTCTCCAGATAAATGGGCAGTTAAGAAACAGAAAACCTTTGAATTTAAGACACACATAAGACCGAGGTTTCTTTTTATCATTAAACGTAAATGGTTTTGATCAGTAAAACAGAAACATATGTTTTTTAGGGTGGGTGGGGCTAACAAACTGTGCACAATCACAGGGTTACCATGAACCAGATCCAGTGGCTGTAGCAGAGGATGTTGAAAAGAGGCCACACCCCCTCTGAGTCTTTGTTGGGTGGTGGACAGCCCCCCAGTCCAGGGTGACACTCCCTAGATTTGACGCAGAGGGCAGGTTAGGACCGAATTCAAGATTGGGAAATGCGCGCGGAAAACACCAACTCCAAGGGACAAGAAAAGGGCAGGATTCGATGCATTACCATAGGTCAGAAGTGGGAGTTGGAAATGGTAATGTGGGGCAATCTATTCTCTGCATCAAACCCACGTGAGTGAGTAACAGAGGGAGTAAATCAGTGAGCAGCTCGGCGGCGAGGGAGTGAGCGAGCAAGTGAATGAGTGAGCAGGATTAAATGCATTAACTTGGGTCCTAAATTATAGTTTCAAATAAGAGTGAGGAGTGACCTGTGCATTACACCCATGTGAGTAAGAGAGTAAATGGGTGTGTAGGTAAGTTGGTAAGCGAGGGGATGAGTGACAAAGCGGGTGAGTGAGCAGATTACATGTATTATAAGAGGTTCTAAGTGAATGTTGAAAATGCATTAAGCCCATGTTAGCGAGATGAGTGAACAGAATGAATGAATGAGCAGGCAGAGAGTGAGTGTTCACATGGTTGAGTGAAGAAGTACATGAGTGTGTGAGGAGGTGGTTGGGTGACCATGTCAGTGAGTGACCAAGGGAGTTAATGAGTGAGTGAGTAAGAGCAGATAAGGGGCTGAGCAAGTTAGCAAGGAAGTGAGTGATCAAGTGGTTGAGTGAGCTAGTGAGTGTGTGAATCAATCGAACCAGATTTATAGAGCGCGGGTAAATTGGGTGGGAGGGCATTAGTTACATATAAGCGAGCAAAAAAGTTGCTATTTGGTAATCACAAACAATGTCCTACAGTACATCTGGCCCCAAGTCCCATATTACAAGTTGGGCAGAATAGAGTGGGACACTTACCACACCCAATAAGTACCATTACCCCAGGTGGAGGTACTTACCAACAGTGGGAAAACACCTCCTATTTTGACTTTTGAAAATGAAGCTTAACATGCAGACTTGTTTTTACTAAAGCATACGTTTTGCCTTTTTTCTGGGCCTTCCCCCTTGATACATCTCGGCGGGCTTAGCCTTTCAGAGTCAATGTGAGGGTGTGATGATTATCAAACAACTCATAATTCACAATCCCTGTTTGAAGTCCTTTTCATGCTGGGATGGGAATATAGCCCTGAACTTGTAATCAGGGATCTAATCCCGCATTTAGAGCTGGCCAGTAACATGCTTATAATACCAGGCAACGCCACACCTGAGTGTCACCAACACCAAATGTTCCGTTGACTCCTGATTTTTTTTGGGGGGGAAGTATGTTGGCTGTCATGTATTTGAAGAGTGCAGAGAATGATTTAGCAGGTGCACTTGCACTGTTATTTCAGGCCTTTGGCCAAGCCAGCAAACCCTCATGGAGGCTCAAATATTGCATGTCTTGTATGGAAGAATAAAGTAATCAGGTGAGCCTGAGCTGAGTCTAGCATGATGTGCATGTATGTAGTGATTTGACTGCTGTGTTCCTGCAGGGTCCGGCTCCTGCATGCCATAGTAGATTCAGAAAGTTCATTTGGAGGTGGCCTAAAGATTGACCCGGTCGAAGTCAGTTGCTCATAGCAGTGCTACATGTGGGTCTTCCCTGTAGGGTCTTGGGCCTGCTAAGCCCAGCTGGGGAGAAAGCGTGAAAGCAAAATCTTCCCTCTGAGAGCGATTCGGAGATGGACTGGATCCTCGTGGCCTTCCAGGTCTCTGTCCATCATCACCAGGAGAGGCACAGAAGACAAAGAAGTCCAGGGAATCCTGCTCTGGTGGCTTCTATGCAGAGAACAAGTGAGCTAGGCACATTTTATGACACCAAGTTGGACTTGCTCCAATTGGAAAGTTATCACAATCTCGTCCATCAATCCTAGAAGAGGCGCCAAATGTCTCTCAGTTAGGGATTCTAGGCATAGTCGGCATTTGAAGTGGACTCCTGCGTTCCCCTGTCTTCTCTTTGCTGATTGGTTGCCATCCCAGAGGAAGTGTAGGACACTTCTGAGATAGTTACCTCCAGGGAAGGAGAGCTGACCTGTGCCCGTGGTGAGACGAGGAAGATTGAAACCCTACCTCTCATGGCATGAGTGAAAGCCACCAAGACCGAAATGCATGAGAGGTACTGATTGATGACTTGTTTCCCAAATGAAAGAGTGACATGTGTGTTTCCTGGTTTACGATGGCTATGGAAGTGTAAATATGGCCTATTCCTTCTCTGCCAGAAGCTAAACAACGTGCACGTAAATTTGCAAGTAAGGCGTCCAGCCTGCTATGCACAAGCTGTTCCTCAGTGAGAGGGAGACTTGCAAACAGTGTTTACTGGACCTCGATAACCAGGTAGGGTCACTAAATAGCATCATGGTTTATTTCACTGAATATTCTTTGCACACTGGACCAGTGATGTGTACCTGCTCCTGTGCAGGTTAGAGCAAGTCAGTGACTAATACAGATATCTCATCGCAGGCGTCGAAGGCGCAAAGAAACGAGGGCTACAGGGACATGCACAAGTGGCATGTTGAGTAATTGTAAGAAAGTGATATCCCCTCGTCTACGATCACCATGGGTGTTAGTTAATGTCATTAACAGCATTCAGATTGTGTGCAGCTGTGTTGCCACCATAGGTGTTAGTGGCACATTTCTTCATGCAGCCATATCACTGGAACAAGTGTTTGCAGTAGTGATGATGTGATTGCAGCCTGTAGAGGCACACCCGGGGCTTATCGTTGCTCTACCCCACCCTGCACCAAGAACCGCCCTGTCTCTGGCACGTGGAGATAGTAGCTTCCAAAGTGCCTATTTACTAGTCTTCTAGGCAGCCTACCCCAGCCACAAACACCACTGTTCTGGTGGCTTGGAGTGATTGCTTCGGCCCCATGCTGCATGCCTGTACATTCATGCTGCCTCATGGCGACCCAGGCTACCTGCCCGGCCATGACCTGCTCAGCAGCTTCCCTGACACATGTTCTCCTGGTCGGATACACCAGACGGCATGTTCACAGTTGCTTCTGTGGTAGGTTTGCATTCCACCCTATGGACACCACGGGCACATCTCAAGCCTGTTTGCACTTTTTATGTTGACTGTTCACCTGCTAAATATTCTCACATGCCATGCTAACCTGATTTTCTACCGAAATATTTACCCAGTTTTTCATACGTTGATTACTGCTTTTCCTCCTTGTTCAGTTTTCCAGCTCCTCTTTCCAACCCCTTTCCCATTCAGTTCCGCTACTCACTTCCTGTTCAGATCATCTCCCACTGCAGTACTCTCCATTCCCTTTCACCCATTCCATGGCTTCCGGTTCCTTCTCCAATTATGTCGGTGTATCGTCTTTAAATGGCTCCATCGGCTGGCACACCTTAGCTTCATCCCCTTGTGCACACTTGTGCTCTCCCTTGCACACACTTGTGCTCTCCTGTGCACACACTCGTGCTCTCCCTTGCACACACACTCGTGCTCTCCCGTGCACACACTCGTGCTTTCCCTTGCACACAGTATTCTTTCTCCCTTGCACACACTCGTGCTCTCCCGTGCACACACTCGTGCTCTCCCTTGCACACAGTATTCTGTCTCCCTTGCACACACTCGTGCTCTCCCGTGCACACACTCATGCTCTCCCTTGCGCACACTCGTGCTCTCCCTTGCACACACTCGTGCTCTCCCTTGCGCACACTCGTGCTCTCCCTTGCGCACACTCGTGCTCTCCCTTGCGCACACTCGTGCTCTCCCTTGCACACACACTCGTGCTCTCCCGTGCACACAGTATTCTGTCTCCCGATCTCTGCTGGATGCTCTCCATCCCCGTGCAATCACAGCTGCTCCAGCCCTCTCTCCCTTCTTGCCTCTTAGCTTTGGAACTCTTCCCCACCTCATCTTCCCTCTGCTCAAACCCTCGCATCTCTCTATGACATCATCAGGTGGTCTCCTTTCTGTACCCTCCTATTCGTCGCCCTGCCGCGCCACCAAAAATATGCTGGCATGTGCTTTTTTCATTCTCTGTGTGTAAATTTATGCTAATTGTTTGGAGAGCCTAACAGTTCAAATGCAGGTAGTTGTCAGGAAAAGTGCCGGGTTTCCTCTTTCCCTCGCACTGTTTCCCTTTCTCGCCTCACTTTCTCACGTTTACACTTGCCTGCCCCCCTCTCCTCTGCCGCTCTCCTCCCTTTATCTCAGCCCCTCATTAGTTCTAGTTTCATTTGTACCTTCTTGCTCCTCTCCCCGCCAGTCCCCTGTTCCCTCCATCTTCCCACCTTTCTACCACCCTGTGGTGCCCAGAAGTGACCCCTCTCTGGCACATCAAGAGGCAGCGGCGCGCGATCCATGTTTTATGAAGGTTTTTCTAGTCAGGAAGTACAGACGCAGTGACGCCTCACCAGAGACAGATCTTCGCGGCTCAGCCTCTGCACTCACCCGCAGCTCCGATACTCCGAGCATACAGAACACTCACGCACAATAAAATCCACAGAAAATACAGCTGAACAGACTGACGCTCAGGAGAAGAGAAAATGGACCAGATGTCGTTCATCTTACAGAAAAACAAAGATGCACAGGAACCACTTCACATCAAAACAAATGAAAACAGTCCCTTAGGTTAGATACTATCCCATCTAAAATGATATAGTTCATAAGGCAACATAAAGCAGAACTTCAGCCGCAACCAACCAGCAGTAACACAGCTTCTCACTCCCATGCGACAGCAAAACACTCTTGCATCTCATGATATAATTGTGCACCATTCACCTTAAAACTCTACTCTATCCAGACACACAGAGCAACACAGTCACTCAACACTTTCATCTCAGCTCCTTTATTCCTTCGAATTACACAAAGTCTTCACACAACACCTTCAATCCACACCCACATGAGGACACATGGACATAAACAGGATAAAACTATCTGAACGAGGAACAGACCACGAAAAGAGGACTACACCAACCTGCAAGAGTACAAGCAAAACAGAGAAAGGGCACGCCAGCCCTGTGGAGTACACACCATGCACTCACGCAACTATGAACAGCGCTGCAGTGGGAATGCCAGACAGTACAAAGCCATGCAAAGCAGCGCGACAGGCAGACCACCCTGAGGAGCGCAACATGCATCCCACCCTGAGCCACTGGAGGCCTGACCTTCCACTCAACACAGCCTACCAGGGATTCTACTCCATGGACTCCACACTCTCCACCCACACAGCGCAACTGGCCTCCCACTACCCATCACAGTCAGAGATGATCCCACCCACTGTAGAACGGTCTCTTCATGCAAAGCAGCGCGACAGGCAGACCACCCTGAGGAGCGCAACATGCATCCCACCCTGAGCCACTGGAGGCCTGACCTCCCACTTAACACAGCCTAACAGGGATTCTACTCCATGGAATCCACACTCTCCACCCACACAGCACAACCGGACTCCCACTACCCATCACAGTCAGAGATGATCCCACCCACTGTAGGGCGGTCTCTTCATGCAAAGCAACTTAACTCTGGCAAACAACACCATCCAAATCTATTCTAGCATGAATGTCTTCACTAGCATAAGAATTAAATCAACATCAACACCACCACGCCACCCATCAAAGAAAACACAACACATCACAAACACAGTTAAAAGCAGAATCCTCTTTACAAAAATCCTCAAACAAAAGTGGTCCTTATGCTGTGGGAAGAAACAAAGGAGGGGTGCACAGACAACCACAAACATTCACCGTGTTTGCTTCTTTCAGGGACACCGCGCGTCACCTAAAGCGAGGTGAGACATTTGAGCGGTCAGTTTCAGCAGCAGGACAGCCCCTGCCAAGAATCCGCAAACTGCGGAAGAGGCCTCTGAACCTGGAGCAAAATAATGCACACAATGATAACACAACAACGACAAATGCATCTGTCACTGGACTCGAAGCGGGCATCCCTCAGGGATTGCATTGGAATCCTGAAGTTTAATGGGAAACATTCATCAGACATTGATTTCTGATTGGCTGTCACAGAGCCCTATTTTAGTTAGTAATTCGGTTTATTTAAAATGTAGTTTTATACTGAATATATGCTCCCTGAGATATTAGTATTGACCACGCGCATGCGAACACCCCCAAATATTGGGGCACTCTAAAGAGGTCCTTTGTTTACTAGGGTGGCTTTTGGATATGGAAAAGAAACTATGGATAACAATATTTAAAGTAAAGAGAAAGTATCCTGGACACTTTTTAAGGCACAGTTCGGCGGAAGCAGCCTTGACAGAGAACTACAGCTTCAAGCAAGCTCATATTTGGAGGCGTCAGGGAAGAGCAAGGGGGGAGGGGGGGGGGGGATGGTGCAAAATAAATATATGAAATCACAAGCGGGCACATACACCGCTGCCTAAGTCTGCCAACAATTTTTGTTTTGAAAGGGGGGGGGGGGCTATGGTACTTTTCCGACCCCAACCCACATCTCAGAGTCAAGGGCTACAACACTATTCAGTTTTCACCTGATTTAGCTGACATTGGCTTTTCATAATTTGTTGTGTAGCCTGTTTGGATGACACAACGGACTTGTATACACTCTCTTTCTTGTCATAACAATTAGCCAGAAAGTGGCCTCCAACATGTTGAGCACTTTAGATATTTGACAACCCTGTGCCTCTCCCTGCCACTTTGACACAATTGTTCAGATAAATGACATGCCTGTCTCCTTGGTATGTCCTGTTGCAGCATTCCTCTTTTAATTTAGCCTTGTCATCTTGATGAACCCTGTGTTTTCTGCCTAGGGCCCTCTTATGAAGTCTGGCAGGAGGGCCAATGGCCTGCCAGGTCAGTGGGAGCTTTGGCCTCCACGCCCCTAGCACAGAACCATTTGCCAGATTTAGAGATGCCTGCTTGCCTGGCGGAGATCTCTTCCTTTACTGGCGCTATTACTGCAGTGGCTTCATTGAAGAATCTAACCCTTTTCTGAGCGGGCGCTATATTTGACGTGCCTGCTCCACAAAGCTGGAGTTTGCAAATCCGCGACTACATTCAATGGCCGTAACATGCAGGGAGTTATCTCCCTGTGCGTGGCAGCCATTGTGCAATTTCCCTCCACTGGAGCCATCATGTGAGACATGACAGTCTCAAGTAAAAATAATGAATGACGGTCTCAGAAGGGCGGAGCGACCGCCACTGTGATCTTGCGATCCTGTTGTGGAAAGAGCTGTCAATGGTTCTCTGAGGCCTCCCAGCAGAACCCCCACTGGTTCACCTACCGCTAATTGGGGTGGAGAAAGAACAAGTTTTGTGTAATAGTGCATCAGTTGTTTTATGGAAAATGAACCATACTGCCAAACTAATGCCCTTTTTCTCATCTCCTGCAATTTTATGTGTACTTTTTTAATCATAATTTCCTGTCATAATCCTACGTCATCTTAAATTTAGGGTTCTCAAAGCTAAATCCCCTCCTTCTCTTCACCCAGGTTCGCCTTAGATATTCGTTGAGAATATGTGGTGCAATCACTATTGTATAAGAATTACCTATAGTTGTAAAATCCTTTCCTAGCTTTCATTCACTGGTTGCACTTTATTAACTGGTTCTATATGGGATTATGGAAGTTATCAACTGGCACGGCTTATTGTACAGGAGTTATAAAACTTGCCCATGGTGGTAACTTTGCAGCCAAAAATCAAACTTCAACCTACAAATTGAAGTCCAATGTTTAGTTGCCACAAAGGTGTAAATAATCAAGGAGAGTGAAGATCCCCACTCTTGTCACCGTACTTCACCCATTAACCAGGATATTCTGGTTTGGTGTAAAAACAATGAGAGGAGTTTCTCTTCTATTTCAATCATTGGCCATCTGGACACTTTTAGCACCAAAACCAATGGTCTAGGAGTGGTAGGACACCACTTGGGTCCAGGTGCGGGTTTAAGATAGTGGCACTCTTTATGTACATGGTGCTCTGAACAGAAGGCCAGCAAATTAGCCCTTGGAGTCGCTCTAATAGTCCTGAGTTCAGGTGAAGATGCAGGGCTCAACAGCAGGGCTTTGAGGGTTTAAGAGAGGCTCCAGGCAGCAAAACAGTCCATCCATATACATCAAAGCAGCCTTGCAGAGGGCACAGCAGGTCGCAGCAGCATGCAATCCTCTGAGAGTCCTTCCGCAGATTCAGAAAGTGAACTGAAAAGGTGGTGTCTGAAGTCTGATATTTAAACCTGGTGCCCTTCCTTTGGTAGGTGAGAGAAACTTCTAGAACTGTTCTTTGAAGTGAATGAAATTTCTTGACTCCCCTGCCCTGGCTCCCAGCTGACTGCAGTGACAATGTGGAAGTGATAAGTCCTTTGTATGAAGGTAGAGCACAGCCTATTCACTGGCAAATGGGGCTCAATTCAGCTCTGCCCCACAACCTGCCAGCAGATGGCCTATTCAGGAACACCTAATCCCTCTATTGCGTGACTATCTGGGAAGAATTCACAAAGTCTGCCAGTTACACCCAGCCACAGGCTGCAGTCACAAAAGGTCTAAAGAACGAAAAATGTAAACTTTCTAAAAGTGGCATTTTCAAAATTGTAATTAAAAATCTGACTTTACAATTGAAGAGGATTTTTCATTACAAATCATACATACCAAACATGAACTATCTACCTGGTCCTAATCAAACGTTAGCACTTGCTAAATGTAATAAGGCAACCCAGTGTTTTCCTCTGGAACTGGTAGGCCTCAGAGTAGTGAAAAATGAATTTAGGGCACGTCACTGTCACAAAGGGCTGCCTCTGAGACAGCAAACACATATTTTACTAATCAACAATACTATGTGATGGAAAACTACCAAAACAACATCAAGCAGTAGCTATTTTTAGATTAACTTCCTGGAGATGTCAAATATAGCAGCCTCTAAAAATCTTCTTCAAATGTTGCCCATTATTCTTTTCTGTTATGTGAATCATCATTTTGTAAGTTTGTTGTCAGAAAATGTACTTTTAGCCCTAATGATTTTTTTACGACAATGTTGTGTTCGAGTACCATTAGACACTACGGGGAATATTTACTAATGTTTAATGCAACACAGGGCAGCAAGCAAAATTGCCTCACTGCATTGCATGAACAACACTAGCAGATCGGACACACGGATGCCTAAGGACTGGAAAACATCATAGGATCCAAATACCTTCGGGAGATTGTTGGTCCAGCGATTTGAGATCTTGGAATATCCACTCATAAGGAGGGACAGTGTAAACAGATTGACCTGAAATCTTTGGGCTCAATTGAATAGAACACTCACAATGGGATTTTTTTAATTGGAATGATGGTATCCTTAGAATAAACGGTGGACCCATTTCCCTACAAGGACCATTCACGCCTGTAGGATACTCGCCTTAGTCACACTTTGCGAGCCGAGACGATTATGTGAAGACGGATGCGTCTATTTACTGACATATGGTTAGCACTGTAAACCTCTGAGTGGATACAACTTTACCGCCCAGAATGTTGTTCTAAATCAACTGGCCCTAATACATCGGCATAAGAAAAACGCATTATAACATATACTGTGAGCTCTGAAGAAGTCCGATTGCGGAAGAAACGCGTTGGCGGTTGCAAAAACGTTTTTAAAAGATTAAGAAAAATGAATAAAGGATAAACTCAAAAAAGCACAAGATGACATCGATCTTTCTTTGGGAAAACAGTTGTGTCAAAAATTACTGTCTGTGTATTATACATGTTTGACTTTTTATAAGCGTGCAGGGCTGTTTGTTTTTGTAGGATACTCGCCTTAGTCACTTGGGTATTTGTTTGAAGATTCTAAAAGGAGATGCACAATATATTTGTCTTGATAAAGGTGGCCATTACTCTGCGAACACCATCGAAACGGGTCGACGCTTGGGATAAACTAAATCCAGTGTACCGGCCAGTCATTGTGATAAAAACACTTGGACTGCATACATGTCTGGCATTTGAGAGTTTTATTACCTGGACTAGTCCACGAACCACTAATAAGTGTACTGTCGTAATTGCTGTCTGACTCTATCTCTTCTTCTTTTGTTTTATCTTTCTTTTAGACTAAACACTTTCAATTGTTTTTAATACATGGATATAGTGTATATACTATTTGTAGGATTTATATATGTGACATAATATTTGATTTTGCTACTTGATGAATTTTTGCGTCTCCCTCTTGATTAATTGATATGCTGTCTATGTAATACATAAAATTGTATAATGATATATGTGTTTTATATAATATGAAGATTTATTAATTCTGTATAATGAACACATTCCTAATGGTTCCAACATTCTTTAAATAAAGTACAGCTGGCATTCCATTATTAGTCAGTGGTTGTCTAGTGCCATTGCAAATATAGGTATATGGGGTTTTTGTATGATTGACATGAATGGTTTGTGGTATATTTGAGATGCTTGGTTGAAGACTTCTTTTATTTGATTACCAAAGGGAATTTATCTTCTTCTTTGAGAGCAGAAACGCTCCATATTTAAAAAGATATGGTGCATTTTTGCTCCTTCATTGCAATAGTTCACTGTGTGCTGCCTCATGCCAAGGAAGGCGTGCTTGACCCACACAAACAGTTATAAAATGAAAACACAAAACAAGAAAAATACCAAACCTATTTAGCAAAATAGAGTAAATTGTGACATATACAATAATACCAGACCATCAAAAAAACAATTAGTAGAAACTTAGATATGTAATATGAAAGTTTTAGGTAGCTAGAGCTTCTAAAAGCACAATTCACGGTCATCTGGTCATGCTACACCAGGTGAATCTCTCAATTTCAGGTCAACCGTGATGGAACATGGGCCAGATAAAGAGATCACGTTAGTTCTGCTGAAAAAGATACCATATCAAAATCTACCATATACTAGGGACTATTAATGTGTCAATCAGTTGTAGGCCAATTTTACCATGTTTTAGGGCGAGAGCATAAGCACTTTACCACGGGTTAGAAGGGAAAACAAAAACAGGTTCCACAACAGAAGGCAAAAAGCTGGGGGCGACCCTGCAAAAAAGGCATGGTCCAACAGTGGAAAACACATTTTGAATTCGACCTCCTCCTTGACTGAAATATGACAAAATTTACTCCCTTTCTCGTTGACTAATGATGCAAAATATGAGGAAAGCCTGTGATAGCCTTCAACTGTGGGCCCGCCTAGACCTTAAATAATTGCGTGGAAGCCTTTTAAAAGGGTCTCCATAGGGAGTGTTGCACAATCATTAAGGCTGTTTAATTTAGTAGAGCACTGCCACCTGTTCTGCATTGCACAGAACATTGCTGCAACCACTTAAACTCATGTAATGTGTTTCAGGACATCTCGTATTACCAGTTATATGGCTATCTGTAATTCCCAAGTATTATGAGTAACCTATAGTATGGGTCCTAGATATCCACCTGAAGTACCACATCTGTATGCTTTAGAGAGAATGATTGAATGCATGAGTGGGAGAGGTGAGTTATGAGACACAATATCTAAAGCCACAGTCATCAAGCACAATGATCGCCATGGAGACCCCTTGGTTGAGAATTAATCTCAGCTTCTGGGTAACATCTAATTGGGAAGATTCCATATTGTGAAAGTGACGGAAGCCCGACTGTGATGAATGAAGCAGTTTACAGGATTCTAAATAGTTGGAAAGTTGTTGATTAATATGCTTTTCCAGAACTTTGGTGGGAAGAGGGCGCAGAGAGACAGGGTAGTAATTATAGGGTTTGATCAGCCCAAGAAAGGTTTTTTAAAAGCTGGAATAACCACAGCATGTTTCCCCAATTGAGGAACCTTGGCCAAAGAAATATACAGATAAATTAACTCAACTAGTATTGGATGTATGATTGGTGAACCTTTGTTAATGGCATTGGACGAGACATAATTGAGTGGAGAGCCACATTTGATCGAGTTAATAATATTATGAAAGTCCTCCAGCCAAATAGGCGTGAAGGTAAATAGACATGGCCAGAAAGCATTTGAGATCTCAGGTGTAGATGTCACAGATTTTTAGTGAATAGAACACTGCAAGCGCATTACATCTGATGACGGAGTTAGGAACTGAATGGGTCTTAATAGTGTAAGCCATAAAAGATTTAACTATGCAAAAAATTCCTTCGGGGTGCTGGAGGTTCCCTCCATTTTAGCAGTGTAAAAATCTCAATGTGCCTTCAGATGGCTTTATGATAGGCCTTGATATATGCACTATAGTGAACTTTGCAGTTAAGGTGATATTTTTTATACATTCCCTGTTCAAGCACTTTGAATGTTTTCATAATGGCAAGAAGATGGATTTGAACCATGGAGCAGGAGATTTAATTTTGGTGTTGGAGGGGGGGGAATATGAGGGATAATCATGTCCAAAGTGGAAGTAATCTCTGTGCTCCTTGCCTTATCAGCTGCCTCTATATTTAGGTTAAGATTAGGTTTGATTGGCAGGAGACGATCATAGAAGCCTGAAGGTGAGAGTTTTGACAAGTGTCTCATCACAATGGGTAGAGCAGGATTAGAAACAGTTGGGTATTAAATTTGTTTAGCATAGTGATTAGACCATACACGAGGAATAGGTGGATCTCCTACAAGATCAATAAGATTTGAGGGGGCCGTGAGGGTGGTCACGAAATCGGGGGAACATGGCGGCTGGCTAACGCTGGTCAGGAGGATCGCTGTGGAGAGACTGAGTCATACGGAGGTTTCGTGCGATAGCGTTATCAAATAAGGCAAGATGGTGAGAGCGGGGACTATCGCGCATTGACTGAGCTTTTCTGAGACTTTCAAGATTGAGTGATTGGGCCGGTTTCGGGTTTTGGATGGGACGCGACCCGCCCCCCTCCTTCTCCTAAGGAAGCAGGTGTCGGTGTTGGGAGGCACTGCCAGGTATTATGAGCCGTGAAGTACTGTGAATAAGGACTGACGGGCTCCAACTTGAGAAAAGCGGTGTATTGAGCATTTCTGAGCGTTTTTTGAGCGCTATTGATTTATAATTTGCTTGTTTGCCTGTTTGCTCCTTTTTTTTTTTTCTCGCCGTATGGGTTACGGAGCACTTTTGGAATCGGCGGCGACCCATGAACCCGTCTCCACCTCTCAGGGAAGCTGGAGCCGGGCTGCGGCTTCTCTAAAGCACGCTCGGTTGAGCGTGGTTAAGCTATATGGCTCATGGAGAGGCACAGTGAGGGAGGAGGGGGGAGTCTGTCAGGACGCTCATGCAGCAAATCAATGCTGGTAAAGAGGAAGCTATTGCCCCGATAAGAGGGGATACCGGGGGTGGTTTTGGATTTTCCCTTGCATAATATCTTCCCCGGTGCTGCGTGAGCAGTTTTCTGACTCCAGCCTTTTTCCGGGGTGGATGAAGCAAGATCAGATGTTGTGTGTTACAGCTTCACTGGCTAAAGTGAGATTGGACAACACAAAGCCCTTAAGAGGCGCGGGCCCTGTGTATTGAGTCAAGACCAGGAGCAGGCGCAAGATCAAAATATAGTGAAGGTGTTACATGCTGAGGGAGACCGTGGGGTTGTGGGGGGGCCTAAGGATACGGTACAAAAGGGGGTGGTGATGGACGGAGCATCAGAACCAATCAAACACTCACACCCAGTCAACAGATCTGGGTTTGATCCATCACCATTCTTTAGCCCACTCTGCCACTCCAGTTCAGACATGGCCATATGCAAATCAGTCTGACCCTGTGCCTCATGGGAACAGTCCAGCCCGAACTGCCAAGCCATGCCTTCCCTGGACCGGAAACAAGCTTCCTAGGACCGGTTTCTGGCATTTCAGCCGTCTTCAGCCAGGCTTGCTTGAATCCAGTGGCAAAGTGAGCAAGGGACTCACGTCTGAGCATACCCTGCCAACTTATGGTGAACAAAGCGGTACAAAAGGGGGTGGTGATGGACGGAGCATCAGAACCAATCAAACACTCACACCCAGTCAACAGATCTGGGTTTGATCCATCACCGTTCTTTAGCCCACTCTGCCACCCCAGTTCAGACATGGCCATATGCAAATCAGTCTGACCCTGTGCCTCATGGGAACAGTCCAGCCCGAACTGCCAAGCCATGCCTTCCCTGGACCGGAAACAAGCTTCCTAGGACCGGTTTCTGGCATTTCAGCCGTCTTCAGACAGGCTTGCTTGAATCCAGTGGCAAAGTGAGCAAGGGACTCACGTCTGAGCATACCCTGCCAACTTATGGCAAACAAAGCGGTACAAAAGGGGGTGGTGATGGACGGAGCATCAGAACCAATCAAACACTCACACCCAGTCAACAGATCTGGGTTTGATCCATCACCGTTCTTTAGCCCACTCTGCCACCCCAGTTCAGACATGGCCATATGCAAATCAGTCTGACCCTGTGCCTCATGGGAACAGTCCAGCCCGAACTGCCAAGCCATGCCTTCCCTGGACCTAAGGATACACAGAAAGGTGTACAGCCTGTGTTGGTCGCAAGAAGCAGATATCTTTTACGTGCAGAGAAAAAGAATATTGTGAAAACAAAGCAAGCAAGTACACCTCAAGCTGTAACGCCGGTCAAGAAACCCCCGAAGGGAGGCAGAATAAAAAAGTGCAGGACAAAAGAAGTAGGGATTGTACCCAAACCTCTTCCCTCTCTTAGGTCCTATTTTAAAATCATGGAGCAGGTGGCAGGCTCAGTAGGGTTGGAGGAGGCTTCAGAGGAAGCGGAGTGCAATGATCACAGTGGACGACTGAGATTGGAAAATCAGTTTGCCCCTCTTATAGATAGTGGGGGAGAGAGTTTGAAAGATCATGTTATCAGCCCTACAAGAGTTTTGACTACCCCCCTGAAAAGTTCATCTGTGCCGATGGTACAACTTGCTCAGAGGGGGTGCGTGGATGGTGAAGATGGGGCGAGGAGCTGCGACAGCCCCTGGAGGAGGTTCCCTTAGCGACTCAAGTGACAAATGTATTACTCGGTATGAGACAGGATATCCTGCTTAAGTTTGAAACCTCTGAACAGAATCAGAAAGAGATTCAAGTGAAATGTGCGATCCTGGAACAAAAGATTGATGGAATAGCTCAGCGCACGTCAGCGCTGGAGGAGGAGGTGAAGGTGTTGGGGGAGGTCACTGGAGTAAATGCTAAGGAAATAGCTGGCCTCAGAGAGGAGAATAAGTCCCTACAAGAGGACTTGGAAAGGTCAGAGATACATGCTAGGCGCAATAATGTTCGTATTTTAGGGGTTTCCGAAAATGTAGAAGGGTCAGATACCAAAGGCTACATATGTAAGCTATTGGGAGATCTGTTACCAGACAGATTGGATATAGACTGGGAGAAAGAACTTCAAAGAGTCCACAGAGACCCCTACAGGCTCCATCCAGGGAGAAAGGCTACTAGAAGAATTTTGGTGAACTTCCTAACTTTTTCAGTTAAGGAGTTGGTGCTGGGCTGCGCATTGAAAGAACAGCAGTTAAAATTTGGGGACGTAACATATCAGATTCGTTCCGATCTGGGGAAAAGGACTGCTCAGAGGCAGTGGGAACTTGGTTCTAAAATGAATGAATTGCGCTCCAGGGGAGTCCGAGTACAAATGAAATTTCCTGCTATCCTTAAGATTATGTGGCAAAATAAAATGCATACTATTAGAGACCCCGTGGAGGTCGACTGCCTGCTGAAGTCGATGGGAAGCCCAGGTTAGGGATCGGATATACAGAGTGCTACATATATAAATATAAACAGTCCAAGAAGCAATATGGGAAGTCACTATTTTATTTAGTGGCATGACATAATTGTAAATGCACCTTTGTTTAGTTTTCTTTATTTTGTTGTTTTGACTCTTTACTCTCACACGGCGAGACCTCATAGGCTTTGCCTGTAGGATAGGATGGGGGTTTCCCTGGGGGGTGATGGCAGGAGTACTGGTGGTTGGGAGCATGTGGGAGAAAAAATAAAAATATTGTCCTCATTCTGTTATATAGCTGACGGTCCTTTTCTTAGGGAGTACCTATTTGTGGAGGTTGTTAAATGTATAGAGGTAGCGTATCTGATGAAGGATGTGGAAGGAATTGGCAGTATTTTGGTTCTAATGATGGACAAATGAAAAAGAATTCAGTGTACTTTATGTCCTGGAACGTGAATGGTCTGAGGTCTAAGAGAAAGGTAGCTCGTGTAACGGATTTTTTGAAGAGAACCGAGGCCAGTGTTATTTTATTGCAAGAGACCCATTTGTTGAGGCATGAATGTACTGATGCTCTCAAGAAATGGGCCTGGGTTCAGGATATCTTTTGTTCAGATCATAATTGTAGTACGAGGGGGGTAGCTATTCTTATTAGATCCAATAAGGGTATTATATTGGAAAGTCATCAGACGGACACTTCTGGGAGATGGGCGGTGATTAAAATTAGGATACAAGGAACACCAGTAGTTGTGGCTAGTTACTATGGGCCCAATGAGGATGACCCTGATGCTTTGATTAAACTGGAATCATGCTTATTGTCCTCCAGCGCACCTGTGATACTCGGAGGGGATTTTAATCTAGCTCTAGATAAAAGTTTAGATAGAACCTCCAAGGCTAAATATGTCACCCCGGCTAAAACCATGGCAGTTCTCAAAACTATGATCCGGGAGATAAATTTAATTGATATTTGGAGATTTAAGATGGGGATAAGAGAGGATTTACTTGTTTTTAGTAAAAAATATGGGCACCATTCACGGATTGATTACTTTCTATTAGATCGTGAGTTGGTGTCAGGGGTTGAAATGGTTAACCGTGTATCCACCATAATATCGGATCACTCTGCCGTTCTCCTATCGTTAAATATCCCGTATAAAAGGGGAGAAATTAGGTGAACGCTGGACAGGACAATTTTATTAGATGAGGGGGTTACATCTAAATTGAAAGAAGAGGCTGTTGTCTTCTTTGAGGCTAATAGAGGGTCGGCAAAATTTCAAATTGTATGGGAGGCCTTTAAGGCCTATTTAAGAGCCAATGGTACGGGTATTATGGCGGGTAAAAAACGTAGATTGAGGCAACAAGAGGAACTTTTTTGGGAAACTATTAAGAACAAAGAACTAGAGGTACAAAAAGCCTCACTTGAGCGTCCTAGTGATGTGATCCCCCTCACAAAGCAACTAGAATCATTACAAGTGGAATTTCATGGGGCCCTCGATAAAATACTATTGGATAGATGGAGGGCCAGTAAACTGCAGCATTTTGCATACGGGGAGAAGAGTGGTACATTACTGGCTTGGAAAGTAAAGACAGATAGAGCTCGGAATTTAATTAAAAGTGTTAGAGAGGAGGTGACGGGAGATATAGTTGACACCAATGCCAGTATAGGGCGGGAAATTCTAGACATATAAGTCTCCTCTATACTGAAGATATTTTTCCAGGGATGGTCAATATTGAAGGCTTTTTTTAAGGATATTGAAGTTTCGAATCTAAGTGAAGATCAGAAGAGGGTGTTATTGGTTGAGATAACAGAAGAAGAGATTAGACAGCAGTCCAGGAAAATGGCGAGAGGTAAGGCCGCAGGGCCTGATGGCCTTCCAACTGAGATCTATCATTGCCTCTCGGATGAAGTAATACCTGCACTAAAGGAGTTGTTTAATCTAACTTTGAAAGACGGAGAAGATCCACCATCAAGCTGGGCAGATGCAACTGTAACATTACTTTTGAAGTCGAATAAGGACCCCATGCTGGCTGACTCATATAGGCCCATATCTTTATTGAACACCGATTACAAAGTTTTTGCAGGGGTATTAGCTACTAGGATTGCCAAGGTTATTAAGTATATTATACACAATGACCAGAAAGGCTTTATCCCAGGGAGGCAGCTTAACAAACTAACCATCTTAATACTTGGAGTAGTAGATTTGGCAGGGACATATAAATTACCCATGACGGTCGTGGCAGTCGATGCTGCCAAGGCCTTCGACCAGGTACATTGGCCATACCTTTGGGAGGATCTAAGGAGATTTGGATTTCCAAGCATTTTAATTAAAGCTGTCCAACTCCGGTATCGCTTACCTAGAGCGAGGGTGCTTGTAAATGGCGAATTGACCGAATGGTTCAGCATCTCTCGTGGAACTAGACAGGGATGTCCTTTATCCCCCCTTCTGTTCGATATGTATATTGAACCTTTAGCAATTTGGATTAGAAAAGATACTGCTATTGTTCCGTTTAGATATAGAAATTTTGAGAAAAAGTTGTCCTTTTATGCAGACGATCTTTTACTTTATACCCAGAATCCACAGGTGTCTATTCCCCTATTAACGACTAAAGCCAAATTATTCGGGAAAATTTCAGGATATAAGGTAAACATAAATAAAACTATAATTATGGAATGGAACAGTCGTTGGCAAAATCGAGCATGCTCTATCTTGGCATTACTGTAACTCAGAAATTGGCAAATGTTATCATGGTGAATTGGAAAAGGATCAGCCAAGAAGTAGGGAGACTGTTGGTGAGATGGGCAAATCTACCTTTGAGTTTATATGGAAGAGTAAACCTTATCAAGATGGGGATCTTGCCCAAAATTACCTTTTTGTTTAATTCCATTCCGTTATTATTTGATAATACAAAGATAGCCAAGCTTCAAGGAAGGCTAGGTAGTTTTATTTGGGCTTCTAAGGGTGCACGCATATCATGGAAAAAATTAAGGAGGAGGTTGGAGAAGGGCGGGTTGGCCCACGTAGACCTGTTGATGTATGGGTTTGCGTTTTTATTTAAGAACTGTCGGATGCTTTTAGGTAAAGTAGATAGTTCTGCGATAGGAACTCTTTTTGGAGCAATGCTCGGTGAACTGAGGGAGGGCCAGGATCATTTTTTGTTTAAGTTTGGGGACCCCAAGTTTTTCAAAAAAGTAAGGTTGAAGATTTTATTGGGAGCTTTGAAAGTATGGGTCCTAATCCGAAAGAAAATGGGAATTTCATATTATTCATCTAGGGCCCCGATCTAGGAATCCCCCGGGACCCCTGAGTGTCTGGATGATTCCCTTAGTCTCCCCTTAAGGAACGCGGGTATTTCTTGTCGGGGAGATTTGAAGGTGGGAATTGAGTTGGTTGACTGGGAAACTCTGAATGCAATTACAAGATGTCAACTTACTAGGAGTAAATATTATCAGCTTTCTGCATGGTGGGGGCGCCAAGAATGGAATGAAGAAGAGGATGATTCCTGGTTAGACCAAGCATTAAAAACTGGCACAGTTAAGAACGAGGTAGCCTTGTGGTATAATATTTTGATCAAGGCTGAAGACGATTTAGATAGTGATATACAGAAACTCTGGGGAGGGGTTATGTCAAATATTAATTTGAGGGAAACCTGGAAAGTTTCTTTTACCCTACTAAGGGAAACAGTTAAACCTGCCTATCTGAAACGTAACCATTTTTTTACTGCGTATAGGGTTTATTGGTCTCCAGCAAAATTAGAGAAATTGTTCGGGACACACTATGTATGTCCAAAATGTAGAAACACTGCTGCTGACGATTTTCATATGTTTTTGACATGCCCTTACACGGGGAAGTTTTGGTGTGAGGTGTGTGAATTTATTACTGACGTTATAGGCACTGTGGTGAGGGTAGGCCCTGCCCTGTTTTTTTTTTTTGGGAGTTTGGCAAAACAATGATATTGCGATTAGTAGGTTGGATGCAAGATTTATTTTCTATGTAATTCTTTTAGGGAGGCGGGAGATTTGCAAATTGTGGAAGTTGGATGCTCCACCCCTTTCGCTGGAATGTAAAAAAAGCGTTATACATATAAGTAAACAGGACTTGCTTTGTGATACTAGCAGCCGAGAGAGAGTATGGGCTAAGTTGGTGGACTGGTCTCAAAAACCTGAGGTCCTATGATTAAGCCAATGTTCAGCCGTTGGTCCTGTTTCCTTCTGTGCTATGGGCACTCCAGGGAAGGGTGGAAGTGGAAACGGCCTCTCTCTTGTGTGGAATGACTCTAACCTGGTCTGGATCACCAGTGAAGGATAAGAGTAGTGACAACAAGTGAACTGGCAGAATGAGGACTAAGATAAAAAAGATTACAAAAAAAAAGATTAATAACATTTGATCATCCCCTGTGGGTGGGGGACAGACTAAACATAAAGAAGGGGCAGTTTGAATGAAAAAAATAAGGAATTAGCTCTCTTGAATTGAAAGACTATTTTATGTTTAGCGTGTTTCGCAACTAGATTTTCCAATGTGTTCTGTGTGTAAACATATGCCTTGAATTTTACAATGGGGGAATTGTTGTCACAGCCTAATTAATAAAGACAATGTACCAGGTTGACTAAATGTCAAGAAAGTGGACCTTCAGGGAGCAGAAATATACCACTTTTGGGGATCAGCACACTTTTAGTTTTTAGGATATGAACTGGAACCACAAGGCCATTACAATTTAAATGAGTTGGTTTAAATGAGTGAATAAAGGAAAGACAAAAAAAAAAAGAATTATGGGGGCATTGGGTTTGAAATCTAAAAATCTGTGGTTTTATAAGGGTATCAAATCAGACATTGTAAAAGTCTTTAATCATTTAGGGGTGATCAACTCAAACAATTAAACCTGGTCGGATCACATTAAGGGGCAAATCACCACACCAACACTAACGGCAATAGGGTTTGGTCTCAAGACATTTTTCAATTGTGTGGGGAGTAGGGATGTTCTCTGCTTCAGGTGTATGTCACAAAAATGTAATCAATGGCATTCTATGCCGCAGAATCCCATTAGATCACTGCCATGAATAGATATGGTTCTACTGAATCTAGTATTGAATTTACCTTCTGGAAATCTGATCTAGTAGTAGGCCTGCAAGGTCTGCAGAGTTAGCAATCCTATAACGCACTGATCACGATACAGTACATGTTTTGTTTTCTTGTCCAAGTTTAGAGAATGTGAGAATAAAATGTACTGCTCCGATATGGGCTAAATATGCCTGTGTAGCATACGAGGAGGCCTTGATTCTTATGATGAATCCTCCATATGTACACATCTGCTACAGGCTGCAATGTCTTTTTTACGTTGTTTTTAAAGATATACTTCTGGAAAGGTGGACGACCTAAACAGGGATATTCAATAGCATAGTGTCATTTTAATAAATCTAATAAAATATAATAATTTTAATATTTTATCAATTGTAATAAATGCTGAATGGTAAGGGATATGAGGTTATTTTATAGAGTGATAGGCGGTTAGTATGTATTTATGCATTCAGTGAGTTACTATCCATTGTTATGGGTTTTTGAGAATGGGGTGTGTTATTTTTTAATGTAGAACAACATATGTAAACACTATCCTTTTGAGGTAAAATGATATGAGGGCATTTATGAATGTTTTTAGTATTTCTATAGTGTATTTGGGAACTAATAATTGATTATTATTCGGTTTTATATTGAAGGTCTATATTATGAATAACCTCATATTTAATGTATGTATGAATGCACCTTTTAGGCAAATTTTATGAATAGATATGTGCTTGTGTGTTGAAACTCTGCATGTTGTAATTTTAACAAAATAGATTTATGTATTACTTTTGGATATGTTTATTATGGCAGAGTTTTATAGGTAAACTGGTGTTTATGTGGATCCACTGCTATATCTGTTAACTAAATAAATAAATACTGGAATCAATCTAGTTCTAAATAGTGATGACACACTCTCAGACAATCTGCAAGTAAAAGGTTTACAATCATGGCTTCAGTGACATTTAATTGTGCCACAAATGTTCTTAGAAACTGAATGGCCATCAGATGCCCACAACCTGATACTTTGCTGACTTAAATAGCAAAAATTGCACAATCAGCTACATTATACTTCATAATTATCATAAGGTCAACTGTAACTGTACAATTATGGAGGACTGTTTGAAGCTACAGAAGTAATAATAAATATATTGTTTCAGTATTAAATTTTGGAGTCACTAGAAAACCCTATTTTAATGAAGATTTTTATTACTATCAAATGTTCAGTAGAAATTGCTACAATTTCCTGTTTAATTTGGTGCAAATAATGTGTTTAATTACTTTTATTTTGTTTCTAAATGTGTGCAATCTCACTGGGTTTAAAATAATATTTAAAGTTGAAAATAAACAAAGGAATTATGGGCCAGATGTATCAAGATAGCATTTTGTGATTCCCTAATTGCGAATCACAAGGATTCGCAATTAGGGAATCGCAAAATGCAATGAATGAAGGTGTATAGTACACCTTTTGCGATTCCTAGGGGGCCACAAATGGCATACCTCATGAATATTAATGAGGTAGGTCGCAATTTGCGACCCCCTAGGATTCGCAAAAATCACAGGGATGGTGGCCTGCTGAGATCAGCAGACCACTATGTCAGTGATTGCTTTTAAATAAAGCAATCTTTTGTTTTGTAAAGCAGCCCATTTTCCTTAAAGGAAAACGAGATGCTTAACATAAAGAAAAATGAAAAGTTTTCTTTTCATTTTTTAAGAGCAGGCAGTAGTCTGCGGGACCACTGCCTGCTCTCAAAAATGGTTTTACAAACATTCACAAAGGGGAAGGGGGTCCCTTGTGGACACCTTCCCATTAGGGAATGGGTTATCTACTTGAAGTAGGTGGTAAAATGTGAATGTTTTGCGTTTGCAATTGCGGTCACAAAACATTCATACATATGGATGCAATTCGTTATTTGGAAGGGACGCCCTAAACACTCCCCTTCCTATTAGCGGACTGCAAATATAAATTTGCGATTCGGTAACAGGTTACCGAATCGCAAAATTGGGTTTGCTACATCGGAAAAGCAATTTTTGCATTCGCAAACGGGCAGATTTGCCCTAAAAGTTTTTTTTTAAAAACAGGAGTATTATTTGGACCGAGAACGCGTCCTCACCATGAAAGGAGTACTGCATATAGTTTGTACAGAGACACTGTTCTGATCTGTCCTGAGCCTATAACCAAGAACATTCAGACATGTGCCTGAGCCTGGCACAACAGATGACCGAGAGCAGCAGCATCCTTACATCCAAAGACACTACATCAGCTCATCCTTTGCTGTAAGTGCGTCTATTTTTCAAAGGACGTGTAAAAACCATCAGCACACTGGCTGCTATTGAGATATCTTTATTTTTTTAAGTTAATGGTTTCATCCCTCACTTTTAACACAAAAACCCATTAGCATTTCATAAAAAAATACAAACAGCGAATGTTATTCTGTTTCAGACGTGTTTACCAAGGTAACTTGCATTTCTGTTCAATTGTTTTCACTTTGAATGAATAGTGATCTCAAATATTCTTGTATGGTTCAGATTATATTATGCCCGTGTTGATTCCTATTCGAGGGCAAAGTTAAATTCGTGGTCAATAGAGGTTCAAACAGTGGTGCAAGTTAGGACCCCCATAAGATGCCCACAAGATTCTCATCAGGTAAAAGGTAGTGCAAATGGTGCTGCAAAATAGCACACATTCTGAGTCTGTGCACCTTAGAACAGTGGAATGCATGCACAATTTACACAATAATCTCCCCCTTCTTCAGGGTGATAGAATAGAGTGGTAATTGTGCACAAACTAAGTACTGCATCCCATGGTATTGTAGACAGCAGGAATACAATTGAGTTTCCAAAATCGCTCAGAATAAGCCTGGTTATAAGAATTAGTTCCAGGTGTTAAAGAGATACAACTGATGTATAACATGTAAAAATGACATTGGATATTTCTGTTTGAGTTGTGCGTGCATGAGCATGCGCACACATGTTGGAAAGGAAGAGATTTGGGGAGGGCACACTTGGGCATTTTCATTAAGGACTTCAAAAACTCCAGAGCAGCCCTGGTTGTGATGAAAGTAGGATTTACTGGCCCGTATATAAGGGCAGCCA
Organism: Triturus cristatus; assembly: GCF_964204655.1. Lineage (NCBI taxonomy): Eukaryota > Metazoa > Chordata > Amphibia > Caudata > Salamandridae > Triturus > Triturus cristatus. Next base: position 183,293,521 of record NC_140581.1, read on the forward strand.
TCTTCAGTGTACATTGGCTGCCGTGTGTAACCATCCTTTTCCAGTTGTATTACTGCTGGATCCAATCGTACTGCATAGCCTTGATATAGAAAGGAAATGTACAGTTTTGATCTTGGGTTATTGTTTCAACAGAAATCCTCCTCCCTTTAAAACCTTCCCCATCTGGGAGCTTCCTTTTTGACTTCACGCCCTACACAATATGCTCTCACCTGTGCCAGTAATAAACAATTTAGGAATAAAAATCCATTCTACTTTGACCAGATCTCATCCATATTAAAGACCTGTTTATTCCAACTTCACTCTTCAAAATGGATCCTGTACCTTTTTTCTTTCCATCACAGACTCTTGCTACATTGGATACATTTAGACTATTGTAACTCCATTTACCTTGATCTTCCATCCACTCAAATGCAAAAGTTAAAACTGATGCAATATTATGCAGCATGTCAGGCCCTGGGTTTGGTCCCTTCATGCCTGGTCCATAAAATCATTTTTTTCACCAAATCTCTCACCTTTGTCCCACCAGTTTCAATGGAATGATTATAAACAGTTAATAAGATTAAAGACAGGCTTCTGGGAATCAAATGAAAAACTGTTGGTAGTAGGGTATTTTCTATTGCTGCCGCTTAAAAATGGAAATCATCCCCCCCCCCCTTCGTTCAACATACAGAAATATCAATTTTCTATGTGGTCTCACTATTTTCTACTCAATTACTCTATGGTTTCGAGATTTGGCAGAAGCTTGGTTTCTTCTAAGCAGTGTGAGGCCCTTCCCTGGGTGAAAGTTATTCTAAACAAATATCCTAACCTATAGTTATCTTTAATAGATAGACTTATTGCATAAACTATGTTGGATGGTAACCACTGATCAACTGTACAATTCCATCATGTTGTTAACTAGAACATCAAAGGGAAGTCCCAGATATTCTGACTTTCATGAACACATTGCTTCTGGTGATTAAAATCATGTTAGCAATTATGCATTTTATGCCTTGCAAATTGAACTATTCTGATAGAAGGATGGTGGGGTTCCATTGGCTTGTGTGTAAGAAGGAGCTTGACAGCTGAGGCAATTTCAACCTGGCACATAATGTATCATATAAGGCAGTATTCCTGAGGTGTTATTTAACTAGACAGAAGGAAGGGGCATTGGCAGTAGTGGGGGAGCACTGACCACCAGCTGATTTGTATTAAAACACTAACTTTGTACTCTGGATACAACAGGAGCAATGGATTCTTCCATTCCTCACCACACCCACGACTTGACACATACTCTGTAGTATGTTGGACAAATAGTAGAAAATGAAACATTGTGATGGGATAGGAGAGAAAACAGAGATACTGAAGATCATAGACCTGTGTTGTCACTGGGCTGTAGTAGTACACAAAACCAAGGGCAACCCATTATGCCACTAGGAACCTGCAAAATCATATACATAGAACAGTGAGTCACCCTGGTCACATTTAAATACAAATACAGTACACGTTTGACAAAAAGATATTTGTTTAATCACAAAGTGGCTTAGATAATGCACAAAGACAACCTACAATTGTGATTTTAATCCACAAGAATTCAAACAAAAGACAAAAAGGTGATTAGCGTCCCATGTGAGCACACATTGAACAACAGGTAAAAGTAAGTGAATATGTGTATGTATAAAAACAAAGGATGACAATCTTGAGCTTCAGACAGCATATGTTATAACCCTCAACTGTTCACAACCCAGCTTTTTCTCCTATTGCTTGTTGACTTTACACATCTCTTTGACCATTTATAGCAGTCCACTGCCGTTTGCCTAGGTTTGCGAGATATAAATACCATATATATGCATACGTACATACAATCATCAATCATATTGCCACTTTCCTCATTCACTGAGCCCAGAACCAGTCTGCTTGTTATTAAGTCTACAACATTTCCACCCAGGTAATTAACATTTAAGCATACAAATGCCAGTATAAATTGCATGAATATTTTGAGGTTTCATAAGATTTGGAACATTCTCAGTGTTTAATGCTTTCATTGATGTCAGCAAAGCCCATTGGGTAAACTGTACGCTGCCTTCCTAGTTGGACCACACTGACAGGAAGAGCAAGCGTCACTGTCCATGGTCATCCCTGGTGCGGGCAGCAATGGTCTATACGTATTCCATAGCTGTCTTTAAAGTAAACATAGACCCATTCCCTCAGACTGAGCTTCTTGGCATTGGCCTTACCCTTTCTCCCTCAGACATTCTGTTTAGTCTTCTGGTCTCCCATCCACCAGGTCCATTGTCCAATTTTGTTTCTACTTTTTTGATTAATTAATGCTTCTTCTCATATGGCATTTGTGTTGCCTTATTATTGGGGTCTATAACGCTTGGATAGATCAAATCTCAGCCACTGATACATCTAACTTTGTTGATTCATGCACTACTTTCGGTCTTGTCCAGTGATTTATGGATCCCACTAACAAAGCTGGTGTGAAAAATGGGGTTGTTGGTTGATTTAGGTGTGAGCCCTGGTCAAGCAACAGCCACAATCACCTCCAGGCTGTACCCCAAAAAGTCACTAAATTAACCTGTGCTTAACCCTGGGTAGCTTGGCAAAAAAAGTATTCAGGCTTAACTTAGAGGTAATGCATAAAGTATCTATGCAGCATAAAAACAGTAATAAAGTGAAAATGAAACAACATAATAATCCCAAATTTAGAAAAATAGAGTAAATTCTAATAAATTATTTGACATCAAACAATAAAAATCCAATCGTTAGAACTGGAGTTATGAATTTTTAAAGTTTTTAGTAAAAACTAGTTGTTAAAGATCAAAGTGCCAACCGCGGACATCTAGTTGCACGAGTCATAGTCAAAGCCCAAAAATGTGGCCGACGACGATGAAGCATGTTACCATACAATAAGTAGATGGGGTTCGATCAGCGCTTACCTTCAGACTTAGAAGAAATTCGGTGAAAAAGTGTCTGAGAAGGTAAAGTTCAGCAGGGCAAGGCCGAAGGAGGTGTCCGAGAGGGATCGTTATCATTGGATGGCTTTGGGTCGAAGCCACAGTGAAGATTTCTACGTTTAGACTTAGTCGCAAAAATGGAAGTCGAAAATCTCCAGCGGGTCAAGGCAGAGGGCTGTGGTCGAAGACAGTTTCACAAGGTCGGATACCCCTTGGATGAAGGACGCTGAAAAGATTTGCTGCTGGGGAGAAGAACATAGTGGTAGAAGACGCAAAGTCAATCCGACTGGCGATGCACTTCGGGCAGATATGCGAGAAGGTTGGTCCATGTCTCCTCCTGGTCCTCACGAGCAGTTTTTGCCAAAATTTGTCTAAGGACTCAGTTTTGGTTTTTGGCCAGCTGGACACATTTAGCACCACAACCAAAGGACTAGCATGGGTAGGACATAGTTTTTGGGGTTCAGGACATACACAGGCTGGGCCCAGGAGTGGGTTCAAGTTGGTGGGAGCCTTTTATGTCCCTGTGGGTCGGAACAGGAGGCTAGGAAGCTAGCCCTCAGAGTTACTTCTGGCAATTATGGGTGCAGGTGAAGATGCAGGGCACAACATCAGGGCTAGCCTCTGAGGGTTCAAGGAAGGCTCCAGGTAGCAAAGCAGCCCTTCCATTTCACTTGTCACACCGATGTTTGTCACGGCGTGTGATGATGGAGTAAATAGTACCTCCTGTGTGATTTGATCAATATTAGTAAGTTACATTTATATTCATTTGAATTACACGAATCCATTTATCCGGTTTATGGATCATCACAATGACACCTCAAATTCTTTGCAGGTGTACTTCACTCCTATCCGTTCTTGGAGCCCACCAGCCCTTGCGCCCTTTGACGCCAAGCTAACAGTGACTAGATGTCCATTTTCTAACATGGTAACTATGGTGATGCCTTCCTGACCCAGTCCCCCTCAATAACCCTTTTGGGACTCGATACAGCTTTTAATACTTACCCAATGTCTTTGTAGGTGCCTTCCTTTCTTGTTCCACCGTCCCTTTTGTCCTGAGGAAGACCCCGCCAGTAAGGACTTAATCAACCTACCTATGCCCAGGGGTCGAAACGTCGACATATGACTTTGCCAGTACCCTCAATAGTGCAATGTGCACTGTGTTCCTTCGATTGTATATGGTTTCTGTCAAATCATCTATTCTCTTATGAATGAATTTCATCCTGACTATTTGGCATAATATTGCGTGCCCAGCAATTGACTTGTACGAGTGTTATAAATATTTGTTTGTCACTTATCCCATTACCTTACCCAACTCATCACCCCCTTTCCCCTTTCCCTTGGCACCCCGCACTGTTTGATCAATGTGAGTGAGTGAGAGTGGGTCTGACAGTCCTATTTGTATACCCTGGTGCCCTTCTTCTGGAAGATGGGAGAAGCTTCTGTAAAGTTTCTTTGAAGTGCATGGAATTTCCTAACTCCCCTGCTCTAAATCCAAGCTGGCGGAAGTGACAATGCAGTGTTGTTAGGCCCTTTATGTGAAGGCAGAGAGCACAGTCTATTCAGGTGTAAGTGGGGCTGTGCTCAGCTCTGCCCCCCATCCCACCAGCAGATGGTTCATTGAGGCACACCTAATCCCTCTATTGTGTGACTGTCTTGGAAGGATTCTCAAAGTCTAACTGACAGCTACACCCGGTCACGTGATCAAAGACAGGCTGCAGGCACAAAGGGCTAAGGACAGGAAAATGCCAGCTTTTAAAAAGAATATATATAAAAAAGGCAGCCCTGTATACCCTTGTGAGCTTGAGTACATAAGTGTCGGGTAATGTTGCCAACAAGAGCTATTCATAAAAGTGTATCTAAGTGAAATTAGCAAGTACCTCCTAGACGTCTATTCATGACATCCTCAATAAACGAAAAACACAATGGTTTATGTACATTTGAAAACAAAGAATACATCAATCCAACCGGGTGTATAACTTAATCGAATTATATTGTATTAAAAAAACGAAGATTACATAAGGGGTTCCAAAAGTCAAGGGGTACTTCAAAGGTATTGATAACTGAAGTGATAGGTTCTTAACATTGGCATTTCACTAGTCATCATTACTCAAAAGCCCATTTCCCACAAGTCATTGTCCTATTTTCTTTCTGATAACTACAGCCTGGAGCCCACCTTACATCACAGCAGTAATTACTATTCTTTCTGCGAGGCATTAAAAATTCATTCACTATTTTTACTGCTTATTCTTACACCTCAGCTATGGCAGGGCCAATGTAACCCTTTTCTTCCGGTATGTCTTTATCGAGCACCATTATGCTTTATGAATTAAACTTACTTACTTATTTATTTAAATGAAAATCAATCTCTCTTCAATGTGATAACTAATTGTAGGTTTATTAGTATGTTCCTCCTGATACTGGTTAGCTTCAGTCTTGCTTTTTGTGCAACTGGAAAATAACAGACATTCATTAGCATTCTGGGATTCCTATTCTAAAACACACATGTATCACTTACTATATACCATGTAGGTGTAAAGAGGCATTGTGGTAAAAGAGGCAAAAGTAATGGGAAGCTCATAGATGACTCTAACAGATGCTTTTTTAATTCTTAACAATCTTGAAATTGAGGAACCAGGGATGTCGAAGTACAAAGATTTGCAGTAATTGGACAGGGACAAAATAGCTGCACCACAATTTGATGAGCTATTAATGGCTGTTTGAGAAATTGGGTTGTTTGTTGAGTGGGATATTAACTCTGCTCAAGCAACAGCCACAATCCCCATCAGGGTGAACCACAAAAGTCACTAAATTAACTGTTGCTTAAACCCTTGGTAGCTTGGCACAAACGCAGTCGGTCTTCACTTAGAGGCAATGTGTAAAGAATGTATGCAGCACACAAACAGTAATAAAGTGAAACCAAAACACAAGAAAAATTCCACACTAATTTAGAAAAATAGAGTGAATTTTGCTAAATTATTTGTCACCAAAATGACTAAAATCCAATAAGTGGAACTGGAGACATGCAATTGTAAGGATCTCAGTGAAAATAGTGCCTAAAAGCACAAAGCGCCAACCATGGTTATCTGATCTGGTTGTGCCGGGCTGGGACAAAGTCAGAAGTTCAGGCTGACCATAATGGAGCACTGTCAGACACAGGTACCCAGTTAGGCCTGCTGAAAAGAGTACCTTAAATCCTGGTTTGCAGATGCTGTCAGCGAGGGGCTTGTAATCTAGGATGCATTGCTAAGCGGTGGTTCCAAAGTGGCTTATGGAGATGCATTGCTCTGAATCTGTTCTGCCCACAGGACCACAGTTGAGTTGGCAGAGCACCTTCAAACCCGCTTCCAAGGATCCGATGAACGGGGTGGCTCTACTTGGGGGCCAAGACTCACAACAGGTAGAGTCCAGGTGCTGGGTTCAAGGTGGTTGGAGCCTTTTACGTCCCTGAGTCTCTGATCAAGAGGTCAGCCAACTAGCCCTTGGAGTCACTTTGGTGGTCCTGAGTTCAAGATGCAGGTCCAGTCCTTTCACTCAGGAAGCAGGGATGCAGGGTAGCAGAGTAGCATTCCATCTTGCAGAGTGGGCCAGCAGTCCTTTTGAGTCTTTCACAGGTCCAGAGGTTCTGAGGGTCCCATTTTTAGGTCTCGCCTGGCGAACGCAGCGCGAAGCGCTGCTGTCGCCAGCCAGATCTATTGTTGCTGACTTGCCTCGGAAGTGGGACAGGAGATGGGCACGCGCAGGCTTTGGCGGATTTGAGTTGGTGTATGCGCACGTACAGCCACGCGGTGTGCACATCTCCTGCCCCCCAGACATCCCTCGCGCTCCCCCCTTTCACTTTCGCAAGCGAGTTTCTGCTGTTCTGTCCCCGCGTGAACTGAGCGCGCGCATGGCGCACTTTAACTTTCTCTCCCTCTTATTTAGTATTAGTTATGCGCTGGCGGCCGCGCTCTCCGACACACATCGGTGTGATGGCTGTAATTTATCCAGCCCAAACCCCTCACCTGTCCAGGATCACAGCATGCGGCAGCCTCGCCAATCTACCCCACCGTGCGCAACTCCGCCGATTGTCTGCCATAACCCCTGCTGAAGCGCTGCCCGGCCACCACGCCGCCCAGTCCTGCAGCCAAAAGTAGAGATGCGCCCCTGCCCCAATGCGATTCCCCCCCAAGTCATCCGCCTCCTCTCCCCCTCCATACACCGCGCAACCACCATGTGCTCCTGCCCCAAACCCCCACATCCCTGTGCCCTCCGTTTCCCCCACCGCTCCCATCCGTGTCCAGGGCGACTGTGGGGTCAAACCTCCTGTACCACATTGTTGCAGCCATTGATGCACTGATACACTCCCAAACCCAAAACACATAATTTTTCGACACCTTAGGCCCAGGCTCTATCTCCCTACCCATTTCCTATCTCAAAGTCGACTACATAAAGCTGCTTTACCTCTTCTACTTCTTTCTCTCTTCTCCATTTCGCCACCTTCGCTTTAGGAAGCTCTTTCTTTCCAGAAACCACAAGGAAGCTGGCACTGTTGCTACTGCATCAGTTCTCTCACCGCATGCTCCCATTTATTATACTTCGCTGGCTGCGAGAAACATTTCTGGTAGATCTCCCTGAAGTAAGGGTGCGTGCCCCAGAAGTGTGCGCGACGGCATTCCGGAACAGGAGGGAGCCTCGGGTCCTTCCCGCTGAAGCGGCTGAGCCAAGATGAGCTCCAGAGGATGAATGAGGAGGCAACGTGAGAGAGTATGAGAGGTGAGAAGGGGCAGAGGGTGCGCGGGGAGCATTTCAAATCCTTTTATCTTTCGTATGCAAAGACATACAGCGTTTATAAAGTCCTCTCTCAGTCTCAAGTATGCTTAGCTGTATTGTCTATGACGTCATTAACTATTAGTCTTATTTTATATTATTTTATATGACGACCTAGCCTACTTCAACTTCCATTGATTCCAGTTGTGATGCCTATTAACCCCTTCGCTGCTAGGCCTTTTCCCCTCCTGTGCTAAGCCTTTTTTGGGCTATTTGGGGTAGTGCGCGCTTAGGCCCCTGTAACTTTTTGACCACATTAGGTATCCATGCCAAATTTGCGTCCTTTTCTTCCAACATCTTGGGGATTCTAAAGGTACCCAGGGTTTGTGGATTCTCCTACAGGGTTCCCAGAAATTAGTCAAAATACAGCAAAATTTTGTTTTTTTGTGAAAAACTGGAAAAACGGACTGCAAATGAAAGCTTCTGGGTTTTTCTCTGCAAATGGTATCAAAAAAGGGTTTGTGGGGCTGAAATCACCATTTCTCCAGCTTTTAGGGAATGACAGAATTTTGTTAGAAAACCAACATTTTGTACACAGTTTTGGCATTTTTCTGGGACATACCCTATTTTTGCTATTTTTTGTGCTTTCAACCTCCTTCCAGTTAACGGTAGAAATGGGTACAAAAACAATAATGGATCCTAGAAAGCTATACATTTTTGAAAAGTAGACAAAATTCTGAATTCAGCAAGGGGTCATTTGTGTAGATCCATCAAGGTTTCTTTATAGAAACTTACAGGTAAATATAGGAAAAATTAAAAATTTGTTGAAAAAAGCAGCATTTTGAGTCAACGTTTTCACCTGTAACTTCTTCGAATTATGACATCTCTTTGAAAGCAATGTACCGTTACATCCGGTGGACCTTCCTGGTTGTGGGGACATATAGGACTTGTAGGTTCACCAAGAGCCCAACGAACCCAGAGTAGAAAACTGCGCAGCATTTTGTAATGTTTTTTTTTTTGTTCCGGGTATATAGCAATTATTGTGGGAAAATGTATACATGGAAAAATCGGTATGAAAGACACCTATGTATTTCTGAAATGGGAACAAATTACAGAGTTTAGAAACAGTGCATATTTGTACATTTTCGAAATTGGGAATACTCATATTTGCATGACAATTATTGGTCATTTTTCAAAATGATTTTTTTTTTACACAATGTCTTCCATTTGGAAGGGAGAAATGCATCAAAAATCAATAGGTAATAACAGTTGCTTTACAAATCTGAACTACCCTAAGTCTCCCGATAAAAATGGTACCTCACTTGTGTGGGTAGGCATAGTGCCCACGACAGGAAGTGGCTCAAAACCTAGGGTGAACGCACCACATTTTCACACTGAAAATTTACACTTTATTTGCGAAGAGTCTAGCTGTAGTTTTTGAACCTTAGCCCTGCCGGCACCTAGGGAAACCTAGCAAACCTATACATTTTTGAAAACTAGACACCCAGGGGAATCCAGGATGGGGGGACTTGACTGCCTCCCACCATGGTCTGTTACCCAGAATCCCTTGCAAACGGAAAAAATTGACAAAAAAAACACATTTTCCCCACATTTCTGTGATGGAAAGTTCTGGAATCTGCGTGGATCCACAAATTTCCACCCACCCCGCATTCCCCAAAGTCCTACGAGAAAAATGGTACCTCACTTGTGTGGGTCGGCCTAGTGCCCGCGACAGGAAACGGCGCAAAACGCAACGTGGTTTTGCAGTGAAAAATGACCCTTTTTTTGGCAAAGTGACTAGCTGTAGATTTTGAACCCTAGCCCTGCCGGCACCTAGGGAAACCTAGCAAACCTATACATTTTTGAAAACTAGACACCCAGGGGAATCCAGGATGGGGTGACTTGACTGCCTCCCACCATGGTCTGTTACCCAGAATCCCTTGCAAACGGAAAAAATTGACAAAAAAAACACATTTTCCCCACATTTCTGTGATGGAAAGTTCTGGAATCTGCGTGGATCCACAAATTTCCACCCACCCCGCGTTCCTCAAAGTCCTACGAGAAAAATGGTACCTCACTTGTGCGGGTCGGCCTAGTGCCCGCGACAGGAAACGGCGCAAAACGCAACGTGGTTTTGCAGTGAAAAATGACCCTTTTTTTGGCAAAGTGACTAGCTGTAGATTTTGAACCCTAGCCCTGCCGGCACCTAGGGAAACCAGGCAAACCTATACATTTTTGCAAATCAGACACCCAGGGGAATCCAGGATGGGGTGACTTGACTGCCTCCCACCATGGTCTGTTACCCAGAATCCCTTGCAAACGTAAAAAATTGACAAAAAAAACACATTTTCCCCACATTTCTGTGATGGAAAGTTCTGGAATCTGCGTGGATCCACAAATTTCCACCCACCCCGCGTTCCCCAAAGTCCTACGAGAAAAATGGTACCTCACTTGTGCGGGTCGGCCTAGTGCCCGCGACAGGAAACGGCGCAAAACGCAACGTGGTTTTGCAGTGAAAAATGACCCTTTTTTTGGCAAAGTGACTAGCTGTAGATTTTGAACCCTAGCCCTGCCGGCACCTAGGGAAACCTAGCAAACCTATACATTTTTGAAAACTAGACACCCAGGGGAATCCAGGATGGGGTGACTTGACTGCCTCCCACCATGGTCTGTTACCCAGAATCCCTTGCAAACGTAAAAAATTGACAAAAAAAACACATTTTCCCCACATTTCTGTGATGGAAAGTTCTGGAATCTGCGTGGATCCACAAATTTCCACTCACCCCGCGTTCCCCAAAGTCCTACGAGAAAAATGGTACCTCACTTGTGCGGGTCGGCCTAGTGCCCGCGACAGGAAACGGCGCAAAACGCAACGTGGTTTTGCAGTGAAAAATGACCCTTTTTTTGGCAAAGTGACTAGCTGTAGATTTTGAACCCTAGCCCTGCCGGCACCTAGGGAAACCTAGCAAACCTATACATTTTTGAAAACTAGACACCCAGGGGAATCCAGGATGGGGTGACTTGACTGCCTCCCACCATGGTCTGTTACCCAGAATCCCTTGCAAACGTAAAAAATTGAGAAACAAAAACACAATTTCCCCACATTTCTGTGATGGAAAGTTCTGGAATCTGCGTGGATCCACAAATTTCCACCCACCCCGCGTTCCCGAAAGTCCTACGAGAAAAATGGTACCTCACTTGTGCGGATCGGCCTATTGCCCGCGACAGGAAACGGCGCAAAACGCAACGTGGTTTTGCAGTGAAAAATGACCCTTTTTTTGGCAAAGTGACTAGCTGTAGATTTTGAACCCTAGCCCTGCCGGCACCTAGGGAAACCTAGCAAACCTATACATTTTTGAAAACTAGACACCCAGGGGAATCCAGGATGGGGTGACTTGACTGCCTCCCACCATGGTCTGTTACCCAGAATCCCTTGCAAACGTAAACAATTGACAAAAAAAACACATTTTCCCCACATTTCTGTGATGGAAAGTTCTGGAATCTGCGTGGATCCACAAATTTCCACCCACCCCGCGTTCCCCAAAGTCCTACGAGAAAAATGGTACCTCACTTGTGCGGGTCGGCCTAGTGCCCGCGACAGGAAACGGCGCAAAACGCAACGTGGTTTTGCAGTGAAAAATGACCCTTTTTTTGGCAAAGTGACTAGCTGTAGATTTTGAACCCTAGCCCTGCCGGCACCTAGGGAAACCTAGCAAACCTATACATTTTTGAAACGTAGACACGCAGGGGAATCCAGGATGGGGTGACTTGACTGCCTCACACCATGGTCTGTTACCCAGAATCCCTTGCAAACGTAAAAAATTGACAAAAAAAACACATTTTCCCCACATTTCTGTGATGGAAAGTTCTGGAATCTGCGTGGATCCACAAATTTCCACCCACCCCGCGTTCCCCAAAGTCCTACGAGAAAAATGGTACCTCACTTGTGCGGGTCGGCCTAGTGCCCGCAACAGGAAACGGCGCAAAACGCAACGTGGTTTTGCAGTGAAAAATGACCCTTTTTTTGGCAAAGTGACTAGCTGTAGATTTTGAACCCTAGCCCTGCCGGCACCTAGGGAAACCTAGCAAACCTATACATTTTTGAAACGTAGACACCCAGGGGAATCCAGGATGGGGTGACTTGACTGCCTCCCACCATGGTATGTTACCCAGAATCCCTTGCAAACGTAAAAAATTGACAAAAAAAACACATTTTCCCCACATTTCTGTGATGGAAAGTTCTGGAATCTGCGTGGATCCACAAATTTCCACCCACCCCGCGTTCCCCAAAGTCCTACGAGAAAAATGATACCTCACTTGTGCGGGTCGGCCTAGTGCCCGCGACAGGAAACGGCGCAAAACGCAACGTGGTTTTGCAGTGAAAAATGACCCTTTTTTTGGCAAAGTGACTAGCTGTAGATTTTGAACCCTAGCCCTGCCGGCACCTAGGGAAACCTAGCAAACCTATACATTTTTGAAAACTAGACACCCAGGGGAATCCAGGATGGGGTGACTTGACTGCCTCCCACCATGGTCTGTTACCCAGAATCCCTTGCAAACGTAAAAAATTGACAAAAAAAACACATTTTCCCCACATTTCTGTGATGGAAAGTTCTGGAATCTGCGTGGATCCACAAATTTCCACCCACCCCGCGTTCCCCAAAATCCTACGAGAAAAATGGTACCTCACTTGTGCGGGTCGGCCTAGTGCCCGCGACAGGAAACGGCGCAAAACGCAACGTGGTTTTGCAGTGAAAAATGACCCTTTTTTTGGCAAAGTGACTAGCTGTAGATTTTGAACCCTAGCCCTGCCGGCACCTAGGGAAACCTAGCAAACCTATACATTTTTGAAAACTAGACACCCAGGGGAATCCGGGATGGGGTGACTTGACTGCCTCCCACCATGGTCTGTTACCCAGAATCCCTTGCAAACGTAAAAAATTGACAAAAAAAACACATTTTCCCCACATTTCTGTGATGGAAAGTTCTGGAATCTGCGTGGATCCACAAATTTCCACCCACCCCGCGTTCCCCCATGTCCTACGAGAAAAATGGTACCTCACTTGTGCGGGTCGGCCTAGTGCCCGCGACAGGAAACGGCGCAAAACGCAACGTGGTTTTGCAGTGAAAAATGACCCTTTTTTTGGCAAAGTGACTAGCTGTAGATTTTGAACCCTAGCCCTGCCGGCACCTAGGGAAACCTAGCAAACCTATACATTTTTGAAAACTAGACACCCAGGGGAATCCAGGATGGGGTGACTTGACTGCCTCCCACCATGGTCTGTTACCCAGAATCCCTTGCAAACGTAAAAAATTGACAAAAAAAACACATTTTCCCCATATTTCTGTGATGGAAAGTTCTGGAATCTGCGTGGATCCACAAATTTCCACTCACCCCGCGTTCCCAAAAGTCCTACGAGAAAAATGGTACCTCACTTGTGCGGGTCGGCCTAGTGCCCGTGACAGGAAACGGCGCAAAACGCAACGTGGTTTTGCAGTGAAAAATGACCCTTTTTTTGGCAAATTGACTAGCTGTAGATTTTGAACCCTAGCCCTGCCGGCACCTAGGGAAACCTAGCAAACCTATACATTTTTGAAAACTAGACACCCAGGGGAATCCAGGATGGGGTGACTTGACTGCCTCCCACCATGGTCTGTTACCCAGAATCCCTTGCAAACGTAAAAAATTGACAAAAAAAACAAATTTTCCCCACATTTCTGTGATGGAAAGTTCTGGAATCTGCGTGGATCCACAAATTTCCACCCACCCCGCGTTCCCCAAAGTCCTACGAGAAAAATGGTACCTCACTTGTGCGGGTCGGCATAGTGCCCGCGACAGGAAACGGCGCAAAACGCAACGTGGTTTTGCAGTGAAAAATGACCCTTTTTTTGGCAAAGTGACTAGCTGTAGATTTTGAACCCTAGCCCTGCCGGCACCTAGGGAAACCTAGCAAACCTATACATTTTTGAAAACTAGACACCCAGGGGAATCCAGGATGGGGTGACTTGACAGAAATGCGTGGGTTTGGTAGGTTTCCCTAGATGGCCGCCGCGCACCGGGCCAAAAACCAAAGTGACCCCCCTTGCAAAACCAGGTGGTTTGGCGATAGGCCATTTTGATGTCGCCTCACTACGTTTGTTGTCCTTGCCTGCCGCGGGTACTTGGGCCTCCCACACAAGTGAGGCCCCATTTTTACCGGGAGACCTGGGGGAACGCTGGGTGGTGGTAAATTTGTGTGAGCCCGGTGATGCCACTACTTTCCCACCCCAAAATGTGTGAAAAAAAGTGATTTTTTGAGCAAAAATTGAGGTTTGCAGGGGATTCTGGGTAAGGAAACGTTGGGGGATCCACGCAAGCCATACCTCCCTGGAAGCCGCCGGGTGTCTAGTTTTCAGAAATGCGTGGGTTTGCTAGGTTTCCCTAGATGGCCGCCGCGCACCGGGCCAAAAACCAAAGTGACCCCCCTTGCAAAACCAGGTGGTTTGGCGATAGGCCATTTTGATGTCGCCTCACTACGTTTGTTGTCCTTGCCTGCCGCGGGTACTTGGGCCTCCCACACAAGTGAGGCACCATTTTTACCGGGAGACCTGGGGGAACGCTGGGTGGTGGTAAATTTGTGTGAGCCCGGTGATGCCACTACTTTCCCACCCCAAAATGTGTGAAAAAAGTGATTTTTTGGGCAGAAATTGAGGTTTGCAGGGGATTCTGGGTCAGGAAACGTTGGGGGATCCACGCAAGCCATACCTCCCTGGAAGCCGCCGGGTGTCTAGTTTTCAGAAATGCGTGGGTTTGCTAGGTTTCCCTAGATGGCCGCCGCGCACCGGGCCAAAAACCAAAGTGACCCCCCTTGCAAAACCAGGTGGTTTGGCGATAGGCCATTTTGATGTCGCCTCACTACGTTTGTTGTCCTTGCCTGCCGCGGGTACTTGGGCCTCCCACACAAGTGAGGCACCATTTTTACCGGGAGACCTGGGGGAACGCTGGGTGGTGGTAAATTTGTGTGAGCCCGGTGATGCCACTACTTTCCCACCCCAAAATGTGTGAAAAAAGTGATTTTTTGAGCAAACATTGAGGTTTGCAGGGGATTCTGGGTAAGGAAACGTTGGGGGATCCACGCAAGCCATACCTCCCTGGAAGCCGCCGGGTGTCTAGTTTTCAGAAATGTGTGGGTTTGGTAGGTTTCCCTAGATGGCCGCCGCGCACCGGGCCAAAAACCAAAGTGACCCCCCTTGCAAAACCAGGTGGTTTGGCGATAGGCCATTTTGATGTCGCCTCACTACGTTTGTTGTCCTTGCCTGCCGCGGGTACTTGGGCCTCCCACACAAGTGAGGCACCATTTTTACCGGGAGACCTGGGGGAACGCTGGGTGGTGGTAAATTTGTGTGAGCCCGGTGATGCCACTACTTTCCCACCCCAAAATGTATGAAAAAAGAGATTTTTTGAGCAAAAATTGAGGTTTGCAGGGGATTCTGGGTAAGGAAACGTTGGGGGATCCACGCAAGCCATACCTCCCTGGAAGCCGCCGGGTGTCTAGTTTTCAGAAATGCATGGGTTTGGTAGGTTTCCCTAGATGGCCGCCGCGCACCGGGCCAAAAACCAAAGTGACCCCCCTTGCAAAACCAGGTGGTTTGGCGATAGGCCATTTTGATGTCGCCTCACTACGTTTTGGGCCCTTGCCTGCCGCGGGTACTTGGGCCTCCCACACAAGTGAGGCACCATTTTTACCGGGAGACCTGGGGGAACGCTGGGTGGTGGTAAATTTGTGTGAGCCCGGTGATGCCACTACTTTCCCACCCCAAAATGTGTGAAAAAAGTGATTTTTTGAGCAAAAATTGAGGTTTGCAGGGGATTCTGGGTAAGGAAACGTTGGGGGATCCACGCAAGCCATACCTCCCTGGAAGTCGCCGGGTGTCTAGTTTTCAGAAATGCATGGGTTTGCTAGGTTTCCCTAGATGGCCGCCGCGCACCGGGCCAAAAACCAAAGTGACCCCCCTTGCAAAACCAGGTGGTTTGGCGATAGGCCATTTTGATGTCGCCTCACTACGTTTGTTGTCCTTGCCTGCCGCGGGTACTTGGGGCTCCCACACAAGTGAGGCACCATTTTTACCGGGAGACCTGGGGGAACGCTGGGTGGTGGTAAATTTGTGTGAGCCCGGTGATGCCACTACTTTCCCACCCCAAAATGTGTGAAAAAAGTGATTTTTTGGGCAAAAATTGAGGTTTGCAGGGGATTCTGGGTAAGGAAACGTTGGGGGATCCACGCAAGCCATACCTCCCTGAAAGCCGCCGGGTGTCTAGTTTTCAGAAATGCGTGGGTTTGCTAGGTTTCCCTAGATGGCCGCCGCGCACCGGGCCAAAAACCAAAGTGACCCCCCTTGCAAAACCAGGTGGTTTGGCGATAGGCCATTTTGATGTCGCCTCACTACGTTTGTTGTCCTTGCCTGCCGCGGGTACTTGGGCCTCCCACACAAGTGAGGCACCATTTTTACCGGGAGACCTGGGGGAAAGCTGGGTGGTGGTAAATTTGTGTGAGCCCGGTGATGCCACTACTTTCCCACCCCAAAATGTGTGAAAAAAGGGATTTTTTGAGCAAACATTGAGGTTTGCAGGGGATTCTGGGTAAGGAAACGTTGGGGGATCCACGCAAGCCATACCTCCCTGGAAGCCGCCGGGTGTCTAGTTTTCAGAAATGCATGGGTTTGGTAGGTTTCCCTAGATGGCCGCCGCGCACCGGGCCAAAAACCAAAGTGACCCCCCTTGCAAAACCAGGTGGTTTGGCGATAGGCCATTTTGATGTCGCCTCACTACGTTTTGGGCCCTTGCCTGCCGCGGGTACTTGGGCCTCCCACACAAGTGAGGCACCATTTTTACCGGGAGACCTGGGGGAACGTTGGGTGGTGGTAAATTTGTGTGAGCCCGGTGATGCCACTACTTTCCCACCCCAAAATGTGTGAAAAAAGTGATTTTTTGAGCAAAAATTGAGGTTTGCAGGGGATTCTGGGTAAGGAAACGTTGGGGGATCCATGCAAGCCATACCTCCCTGGAAGCCGCCGGGTGTCTAGTTTTCAGAAATGCGTGGGTTTGCTAGATTTCCCTAGATGGCCGCCGCGCACCGGGCCAAAAACCAAAGTGACCCCCCTTGCAAAACCAGGTGGTTTGGCGATAGGCCATTTTGATGTCGCCTCACTACGTTTGTTGTCCTTGCCTGCCGCGGGTACTTGGGCCTCCCACACAAGTGAGGCACCATTTTTACCGGGAGACCTGGGGGAACGCTGGGTGGTGGTAAATTTGTGTGAGCCCGGTGATGCCACTACTTTCCCACCCCAAAATGTGTGAAAAAAGTGATTTTTTGAGCAAACATTGAGGTTTGCAGGGGATTCTGGGTAAGGAAACGTTGGGGGATCCACGCAAGCCATACCTCCCTGGAAGCCGCCGGGTGTCTAGTTTTCAGAAATGTGTGGGTTTGGTAGGTTTCCCTAGATGGCCGCCGCGCACCGGGCCAAAAACCAAAGTGACCCCCCTTGCAAAACCAGGTGGTTTGGCGATAGGCCATTTTTATGTCGCGTCACTACGTTTGTTGTCCTTGCCTGCCGCGGGTACTTGGGCCTCCCACACAAGTGAGGCACCATTTTTACCGGGAGACCTGGGGGAACGCTGGGTGGTGGTAAATTTGTGTGAGCCCGGTGATGCCACTACTTTCCCACCCCAAAATGTGTGAAAAAAGTGATTTTTTGAGCAAAAATTGAGGTTTGCAGGGGATTCTGGGTAAGGAAACGTTGGGGGATCCACGCAAGCCATACCTCCCTGGAAGCCGCCGGGTGTCTAGTTTTCAGAAATGCGTGGGTTTGGTAGGTTTCCCTAGATGGCCGCCGCGCACCGGGCCAAAAACCAAAGTGACCCCCCTTGCAAAACCAGGTGGTTTGGCGATAGGCCATTTTGATGTCGCCTCACTACGTTTTGGGCCCTTGCCTGCCGCGGGTACTTGGGCCTCCCACACAAGTGAGGCACCATTTTTACCAGGAGACCTGGGGGAACGCTGGGTGGTGGTAAATTTGTGTGAGCCCGGTGATGCCACTACTTTCCCACTCCAAAATGTGTGAAAAAAGTGATTTTTTTGAGCAAAAATTGAGGTTTACAGGGGATTCTGGGTAAGGAAACTTTGGGGGATCCACGCAAGCCATACCTCCCTGGAAGCCGCCGGGTGTCTAGTTTTCAGAAATGCATGGGTTTGGTAGGTTTCCCTAGATGGCCGCCGCGCACCGGGCCAAAAACAAAAATGACCCCCCTTGCAAAACCAGGTGGTTTGGCAATAGGCCATTTTGATGTCGCCTCACTACGTTTTGGGCCCTTGCCTGCCGCGGGTACTTGGGCCTCCCACACAAGTGAGGCACCATTTTTACCAGGAGACCTGGGGGAACGCTGGGTGGTGGTAAATTTGTGTGAGCCCGGTGATGCCACTACTTTCCCACCCCAAAATGTGTGAAAAAAGTGATTTTTTGAGCAAAAATTGAGGTTTACAGGGGATTCTGGGTAAGGAAACGTTGGGGGATCCACGCAAGCCATACCTCCCTGGAAGCCGCCGGGTGTCTCGTTTTCAGAAATGCATGGGTTTGGTAGGTTTCCCTAGATGGCCGCCGCGCACCGGGCCAAAAACCAAAGTGACCCCCCTTGCAAAACCAGGTGGTTTGGCGATAGGCCATTTTGATGTCGCCTCACTACGTTTGTTGTCCTTGCCTGCCGCGGGTACTTGGGCCTCCCACACAAGTGAGGCACCATTTTTACCGGGAGACCTGGGGGAACGCTGAGTGGTGGTAAATTTGTGTGAGCCCGGTGATGCCACTACTTTCCCACCCCAAAATGTGTGAAAAAAGTGATTTTTTGAGCAAAAATTGAGGTTTGCAGGGAATTCTGGGTAAGGAAACGTTGGGGGATCCACGCAAGCCATACCTCCCTGGAAGCCGCCGGGTGTCTAGTTTTCAGAAATGCGTGGGTTTGGAAGGTTTCCCTAGATGGCCGCCGAGCCCTGGGCAAAAAACCAAAGTAACCCCCCTTGCAAAACCAGATTAACTATTGTTACTACAGCGTGAGAATTTAGGAATAATACTGCAAAGAAAATGTGGCAGACAGTTTGAGGTTTACAGGACAATGGGGATAAAAAATATTTTTCAATTCACTAGAGAGACATCACCATGAACTCCCAAGGGTTTTCGACAATATCTACAGTTGGTGGGTTATTCTTACATGGAAAGTGTACCTTGGCAGAGAAACTAAAGACAAAGATTCCTGCACAACCATCTATTCCTCAAACACACACACATACTGGTTGGATTTGGCACGAGGGCGAGTCATGGTTCAGTGTATTAAATTTTATTAACAAGAGATTTCACAAAAATGAAATGCACTGTCAATAATTAAATTCACAAAAAACCAAACCAATGACTCGCGGCTCGTGAGCTGTAAAGCCACGTCAAGGCACCAACCACTTTACAGGCCATTCACACACCTTTCATACGTAATACAAACAAGACCATTCGCACCACCAGGTACAAAAACAACACAGTACAAAAATCACCAAAAAGGGACAAGGTACACCCTGCTTCAGAAAGACAAATATTACTGCACAGCCATCTAACCCGCAAGCACACACACATACTGGTTGGATTTGGCACGAGGGTGAGTGATGGTTCAGTAGATAAAATTGTATTAGCAAGTGATTTCACAAAACATGAAATGCACTGGTAATAATTGAAAGGGCGAGAAACTGAACCATTGACTCACAGCTCGTGAGCTGTAAAGCCACGACAAGGCACCAACCTCTTTACAGGCCATTCATACACCTTTCATACGTGTGAGACATACAAAACCATTCACACCGCCAGCCGCGGGCCCATCACATAACAAAACTCACACCAGCACACAGCGCCATTCAAGGGCCCATCACTTTCACACGCCCACAATCCAGACACAGCAACTACACAGGCTGAAGGATTGCGTGGAGTGGCACTCAGCTAGCATTGTGTGTAGTGACCAGCAGAAAGTCACTACTCACACACAGCCAGCCAAGCACCAGTCGACACACACCGCTAGCCAAACGCCAGTCCGCGCACACCGCTAGCCAAGCGCCAGTCCAGGCACACCGCCATCCAATCGCCAGTCCAGGCACACCGGCAGCCAATCGCCAATCCACCTACACCGCCAGCCAAGCTCCAGTCCACGGACACCACCAGCCAAGCACCAGTCCGCACACACCACCAGTCCACGCACACCGCCAGCCAAGTACCAGTCCACACACACCGCCAGCCAAGCACCATTCCACGCACACCGCCAGCCAAGCTCCAGTCCACGCACACCACCAGACAAGCTCCAGTCCACGGACACCACCAGCCAAGCTCCAGTCCACGGACACCACCAGCCAAACACCAGTCCGCACACACCACCAGTCCACACACACCGCCAGCCAAGTACCAGTCCACGCACACCGCCAGCCAAGCACCATTCCACGCACACCGCCAGCCAAGCACCATTCCACGCACACCGCCAGCCAAGCACCATTCCACGCACACCACCAGCCACGCACCAGTCCACGCACACCGCCAGTCCATGCACACCGCCAGTCCACGCACACCGTCAGCCAAGCACCATTCCACGCACACCACCAACCAAGTGCCAGTCCACACACACCAACAGCCAAGTGCAAGCCTACACACACCGCCATCACATTTTGGATTTTTTTAGAAAAAAAAAAAAACACAAACAAATTGCAAATAGATACAAATCTTCTAACAGAAAATCAGCAACTAAATACATTGCACTAACACCAACCTTGAAACAGAATCATATTTTCCAAAGAATACAGACCAGGCAGTTCACTTTACCACTCATGAATGTTCCCAGAAATTTTTACGCGTGTGGTACGCTCTGAAACAAGCAGGGAGACACAGTGCAGGATGAGAGGGACAATCGGGGCAGTACATACGACTCTCCTTCCGCAAACCTCTTCGCCAACAGACTCTACATCTCCTACTGGGAAAATCTTTTGCGGGTGTGGGAGGAATGTGATCTGGAAAGTGGCGTTCTTTCAATCTAGCAACATCCTCCACCAGTCCAACTCTAGGAACACTTGCCTGTTCCACTACAACAAGGCTGCCTATTACAGACTCCTGAAACTTAGCAAAAGTCATCTTTGACTCAGGGCAAGAATCCTGGAACACAACAAAAGCATTAAACATTGCCAAGTGGAAAAGATGGATAGCCAACTTCTTGTACCAAATGTAAGCCTTACGAAGAGCAGCGTAAGGTTCCAACCTCTGATCTACTCTGTCAACACCACCCATGTGCCTATTATAGTCTAAAATGCACACAGGTTTGCGCACTTCAGCGACCTGACCCCAAACAGTCACAGGTGCAGTGCTTTCATCATGGATGGAAGTCAGCATGTAGACATCTCTCCTGTCTGTAAACTTCACAGCAAGAAGCTCCTGGCAACGCAACGCACTGCACTGTCCCCGCACAAGCTTTTGACAAACAAGTTCTTTCGGAAAACCTTTACGGTTACAGCGGATTGTGCCACAAGCAAAAGTGTCCACTTTGGCCAATTCCCTGAACAACCGCACACCAGTGTAGAAGTTATCTACATATAAATGGTGGCCTTTGTTAAAAAATCCTCTACCAAGTTCCCAAACAATTTTCTCAGTCACTCCAAAAGTGGACGGACAACCAGGGAGGTTAAACCTAGATTCCTTACCGGTGTACACCCTGAAATTAGAGACATATCCAGTCCTACTGTCACACAGCATATACAGCTTTATTCCATAGCGTGCCCTCTTACTAGGAATGTATTGCCTAAAAACCAAGCGGCCCTTGAACAACACCAAAGACTCATCCACTGCAATTTCTCTACCAGGGGCATAAATCTCAGAAAATCGATCAACAAAGTGATCAAGGACAGGCCTAATCTTAAAAAGACGGTCACAATCAGGGTGATCTTGTGGCAACGCTAAACCATTATCAACAAAGTGCATCATCCGAAGCAGAAGCAAATACCTGTCACGACTCATGACTGCCGGAAAAATAGACGTTGCCATCAAGGGACTGCTAGACCAATATGAAGCCAATGATGGCTTCCTTAGCAAGCCCATCAAAAAAGTTAAACCCAAGAACTTCTTCATCTCTTCAACATTTGTGGGAGTCCACCGGGTAGCTCTAGAGTGTGGCTTAAGACTGGCACTGTTGTCCCACAAAAACTGTTCGGCATACAAATTAGTCTGCTCAACAATCTCTGCCAAAAACACATCGTCCATAAACAACTGAAAAAAATTTACAGGCAAAAAGTTCTCAGTATTCACTCTAGACCCTGGAACACCAGTAAACTCTGGAAATTCCGGCTGCACCATGCCAGGGGCAACCCAGAGGTCATCACTTTCAACGGGAAGACTTGCAGCCCCAGCCTGCAGCCCAGATGCCTCTTGCCGCACTACACCAACGGGAAGCCTTGCAGCCCCAGCCTGCAGCCCAGATGCCTCTTGCCGCACTACACCAACGGGAAGCCTTGCAGCCCCAG
Organism: Triturus cristatus; assembly: GCF_964204655.1. NCBI lineage: Eukaryota > Metazoa > Chordata > Amphibia > Caudata > Salamandridae > Triturus > Triturus cristatus. Next base: position 183,315,767 of record NC_140581.1, read on the forward strand.
CCTGCAGCCCAGATGTCTCTTGCCGCACTACACCAACGGGAAGCCTTGCAGCCGCAGGCTGCAGCCCAGATGCCTCTTGCCGCACTATCGGCACATCAGTCTCCTCCTCTAACACAGGCACTTCATCCGCACTAAGAGTATCTTCATCATCCGATGACCCCATACGGAGAGAAAACTCACTGCCAGAATCGTCCCCTGCCTCCTCTCCCTCAGAAGCAGAGTCAGTCTCTGAACCAATATCAGAGGAAGACTCAAACAGCAAACCAACAACCTGCTGAGCAGTCATCCTGCGGCTAGCCATTATACTTACTAAGATAGAAGACTGCACAAACAAGTCAACAACAACCAACAATGTGCAAACCAAGTAAGTAAAGAAATGTGTACCTTTTATCACAAAGATCAATGTACTCAAAAACTATACAATCCAATTACAAGAGACAGCTGCACTCACCAGAAACAAACTCTGCAGTGACACAGCAAAGACCAACGATATCAAACTAGAAAGAAGAAAAAAAAACAAATTACTCACAAGACAACAAAATACACATCGAGCACCAATGCAAAAAGTTTTTGACACTCAAAAACCAAACATACTGCTATTATTACACCATTTGCAAAAAAAAAACAGGCAGAGAAATCAACCACATTTACATTGTACAAAAAAACAGTCTCTTACCAAACTACACAAACAGCAGAACCACCAGTAACAAAACGTCAACGTGAAAAGAAGAAAAGCCTTCACCTAGAACAAAAAAGTAAACAAAAAAAAAATTACAATTGGAAATCACAAAAAATATAACAATAAACATTATAACATGCCATGTCACTACCCAAATGGTCAATCGGGTTGTGTGCCAGGTGGGGCAGAAAACAGCAGGAAAAAAAAGGCTACTCAGTCCCGGGGTGGGTGAGCCAAATACATATAACAAATTGCACCCTGGAAGCGAGGGGTCACTTCTATTTCTAATTGAACTAATTCCCTGGTGTCTAGTGGGCTTTTCTGCCCCCAATGGGAGCAGAAACGGCAAAAAAATAAAACCGATCTGCCCCCAAAGGGGGCAGAAAAGTCTTCAAAAAATTTAGGGGCCCAAGGAAGCGACCCTTGCCCAAGGGGTCGCTTCCTACAATAATATTTATATCCCTGGTGTCTAGTGGGCTTTTCTGCCCCCCCCCTAGGAGCAGAAATGGACAGAAAGACGACCAATCTGCCCCCAGGGAGGGCAGAAAAGTCTTCTAAATAATTAGGCCGCAAAGGAAGCGACCCTTGCCCAAGGGGTCGCTTCCTACATAAAGAAAAAGACATCCCTGGTGTCTAGTGGGCATTTCTGCCCCCCCTGGGGGCATAAACGGGCAGAAAGAAGACCGATATGCCCCCAGGGGGGGCAGAAAAGTCTTCTAATTATTTTGCCACCCTAGGAAGCGACCCTTGCCCAAGGGGTCACTTCCTACATAACATAAAAGACATCCCTGGTGTCTAGTGGGCTTTTCTGCCCCCCCTGGGGGCATAAACGGGCAGAAAGAAGACCGATATGCCCCCAGGGGGGGCAGAAAAGTCTTCGAATTATTTTGCCCCCCAAGGAAGCGACCCTTGCCCAAGGGGTCGCTTCCTACATAACGAAATAGACATCCCTGGTGTCTAGTGGGCTTTTCTGCCCCCCTGGGGGCAGAAACGGGCAGAAAGAAGACCGATCTGCCCCCAGGGGGGCAGAAAAGTCTTCGAATTATTTGGCCCCCCAAGGAAGCGACCCTTGCCTAAGGGGTCGCTTCCTACATAACATAAACGACATCCCTGGTGTCTAGTGGGCTTAAGCGGACCGATCTGCCCCCAGGGGCGGCAGAAAAGACTTCGAAAAATTTTGCACCCCAAGGAAGCGACCCTTGCCTAAGGGGTCGCTTCCCAAATTCAAAGAAACAAATCCCTGGTGTCTAGTGGGGCATCCCTACTCCACGATCGCGACGCTGTGCGCGATCGTGGAGCAGGAATGCCCTGTATTGAGACATCGGGGGAGAGGAAATACTCTTTCCTCTCCCCCGATGCCTCAATACAAAAGAAATCACCCCCGCGGCCCCCACCGGACAAGGGAACCTACCTGTTGCTGCCTTGGACGCGCTGGAAGAAATGGATTCCAGCGCGTCCAACGCTTCCTGATGACGCCGGCGCGCGCTGTGCGCGCTGACGTCATCAGAAAGCGTGGGGGGGCTCGGGGGTGGCAGCGGAAGCTCTTCCGCTGCCACCCCCGTAAGTGGGGGCACGATCGATGCACAAGGGGGGGAGCGCCAGCGCTTCCCCCAGGGGCTGTCCTCATGACGGAACGGTTCCGTCCTGAGCACAGCCCAACCGATGCTCATGACGGAACCGTTCCGTCATGAGCATCGAAGGGGTTAAAACATAGTCCATTTTCACTTTCTGTTCTTTTTCTATCATATGTGCTGGCTTGGTCCTCTTTCTGCTTCTGATATATTTGTAGCTTTATTGTCAATGACGTCATAGTCCTCAGTCAGCTTCTATTTTACATTATTGCATATGACAGCATAGTGCAATTTCAACATCTAGCATTTGTACCCCTTTTGTACTATGATGTCACAGGCGTGCATCGACGTCTTTTAAATTATTGCGTATGAACATCTGGTCCGCTCTAAAGTTCTAGTTTTCGTTTCGTTGTTGTGTATAACGTCATTGCTCTCATTCAACTTATGTTTTATTTGTATTGTAGTTTTAATGAAGCTAGTATTTGTATTATCTTCTTAAAATGACGATTGACTTAAATACAATTTATTTTATCCACTACGTATAAATTACTACGTAGTGATGAAGCCTGTCCGCTATCTGTTGTCCCTTATTAAAATCTAATTAAAAACAGTAAAAGTTTCTTGGCTACATATTTCTTCCAGTTCTGGCCTCACAAAGTGCGTCACAAAAATTGTTGCATCGCTGTGAACAGTAACATACGGTAGATTGAAAATCAAAGTTTCCTGAAAGTAAAAACAGATTATGTTGTTAATCTGCGGACGATGCCGTCAGGGAGCTCGTTAATGCACTCACTTATGTCAGCATCTGATGCGAATAAAACACACCCTGGGTTTTAAAGACAATGAACTCGCCGCGTGGAGCCCCTCGGAGAGGCTGTGGCTCGTGGAAGTCGCCTTCGCGGCAGGTTTGGGCGGTGCTCGGAGCCCTCCACCCGGACAATAAGTAGACAAACCTCATCTAGGTGTTAATGTTTTTCCTCAGCTGAGGGCTTTTTCCTTGGTACGTCTCAGATGTTTCCTTGGAGCCAGACTGTAATATCAAACTGCGGTGTTTGGAAGGATGTCGTTGCTCATTTTCGTTACCCCCTTTCTGACTCTGCCCGTACCATGTCTTAAGAAAACAAGCATTTGCAATGCAATAGGTCTCGCATTACTGAATGTTTGAGCTATTGGTGTTGCATTATTATTAGCATGCCAATAGCTCAAACTTTAATAATGCGAGACCTATTGCATTGCAAATGCTTGTTTATACATGCTACCTCCTTTGAAGAAGGAGAAGTTTCTAGAGAATTCCTTTTCAAGGGCTTGAAATGTTCTGACTCCCCTGTCCTGGCTTCTGGCATTCTGCATGGACAATGCAGAGGTGCAGGTCCGTTGTGCCTTTGAATGAGGGCAGAGCACAGTCTAATCAGTTGCATGTAGGCTATCCCCAGTTCCCACCCATCCAGCCAGTTGATGGCCCATCAAGGCACACCTAATCCCTCTATGTTGTGGCTGTCTTGGGGGAATAAACAATGTTCAATTGTCAGCTACACCCAGTTAGCTGAAGTGATTGTTTGAAACGTATTAGGGCATAAAACCCGGCGGTTAACTCTAGAAAGTTTATATTATGCAACCTCTCCGAATAGGACCATAAGCTTCCCGTGTTCTGGTCTGAAAGCAAGCACCCCAGCCATGAAGGCTGGCGTATGATTCCAGCACAAATTCCCGGGAATCCTAAATATGCCTTTGCCATTCCATGCATCCAGATTTTTTAACCACCAAGTCTGTTATGTCTTGGCGTCTGTGTCTAGGTGAATTTTGTCTCCGTACCAAAGGCCAGTTCAAAGGGCTCTGCTCTTCAACCTTTGAAGGGCCAGACAGTGTAAAGGACCTGGCAAAATAGCTTGAATTGATGATGATAGGAGGCCCAGGAGTCTGGTTAGTGCCCTTGAGGTTACAAGATCAAGTTTCAGAACATGGCTTATTTCTTTCCGGATCTTAGAAATCTTTTTCGGGGGAAGAAACAGCATAGACTTCACAGTGTCTACCGTGAAGCCCAGGAAATCTAGAGACCTCAAGGGAGTCATGATGGATTTTTCCCTGTTTATAATAAAGCCTGTACTCTCTAATAATTCTACAGTAGTATTCAAGTCTTTCAGAATTTGAGAGTGGTCTTGAGACATGATGAGGATGTAGTTTAAAGAGATTATAAGGCGGACACCCCTTTCTCTCAGAACTGTGGTAATGGCCTTCATAACTTTGGTGAAGCACCAAGGGGCAGATGTTAGACCAAAGGGGAGAGCTTGGAACTGATCAAGGTGGTTGTTCCACGCAAATTGTAGAAACAACTGGGATTCTTCTGCCATTGGAATTGTAAAGTAGGCATCCTTTAGGTCTAGTTTCACTAACCAATCTTTTTCTAAAAGCATGTCCTTGAGGAGATGGATACCTTCCATCTTGAAATGATTATAGGTGAGAGATTTATTCAGTTCCCTTAGGTTTATTACTAGTCTCCACCCTTTGTCCTTCTTTTCCACCAGGAAAATATTGTTTAGGAAATTCTTGCATTCCCAAGGGACCTCTACAATCACTCCTTTCGTCAACATAGAATTTACTTCCTCTGCCACAATAGACTGTTGCTCTAGAGTCAGATTCAACACTTTGGGTGTTACAACTTGATTGGGGTTTTCCCTGAAATCTATTTTGAAACCCTGAACAGTTTCTAGTACCCAAGGATCGTGTGTAATTTGTTTCCATATGTGTAGGAAATGTTTAGGTGACCCCCCACTTTCCCTGTTGAAGAAGAAGGATGAGGGAGAAAGGTACTTACTTGAAGTGTTGGAGGAGTTAAGACCTCTGGCTCTGAAGCCTGTTGAGCGGGAGGATCGTCCTCATTGAGGGTAGAATGAGGGGTTGGTCTGGTAGGGGCGACCAAAACCTTTTTGCCTGAAGAAGGGTCTTTGGAAGGGGCAGCAGGCAGAGAGACCCCTTCTGCCGGCCCTAGCAAAAACATTCAGATTAAAGACTCTGTGCATGTTAGCTTGCGCCTTATCCAAAGCTGTGAAGGTTGCCACGTATTTACCCAGTCCCTTGATCATGTCCTCCCCAAAGAGAAGACCATTGGGATTGGACGAGAGTTCCTTCTCTGCCATGTCACAAAGCTTGGGATCGATTTTTGATAATACAACCTTCCTCCTCTCGGTATTGATTGTAGCATTTGCGTTACCAAGGAGGATTAGTGTTATCTGGCTCCATCCTCTTTACAAATCAATGTTGGGTGAAGAGCCTTTAATGTAGCTCTCCTCCATTAGGTTGATCATTCGGCATAAAGGGCCAAGCATGTCAAGCATGTGATCTTGACAACTTTTGAGGGAGCGTTCCATTTCTTTCCTATGGTCCCGGCCCATTTTGAATAAGAACTTGCTAAGTTCTCGGTCCAAATTCGGGGTGAGACAAAATTTATCTTGGACCATCAGTCTTGGGCATTCGGATTTTAGGATATCAAGGGGGTTCCTTATCCACCTCTTGATAAACTTGGCCACGTGTTTTTGGGGCCACCATTGGGAACTCCTAGGGTGTTGAATATTATCTGGGGAGAAAATGTCCCCACCTTAGGGATCAAAAATAATCCCTTTTGAGGAGGAGGGAAGTTCCTCTTCAGAGAGATCAAAATCGTCATCATTTTCGACTTGGTCCAAGTCAAAGATATACTCATCCAAGGATTCAGTTGTAACTCGTTCATCATCAGTTAAGAGGGTATCAATTAGAGCACTTGGCTACTGGGAGCTGCTTAGGGCATCCGGATAAGTTGTGCCATTATGGGCACATGATCTTTGTGGGGCGCGTAGGCCTCCCTTAGTATTTGAGGCGCTTAGTCCTCCTTCAGTTCATGTTGTGCGTAAACCTCCGAATAGGTTCGAGGTGCTTGGACCTCCCAGTGTGCTCTCTAGTTCCAAATTGTTGCTTTTTAAAAATCTTTTACCCCCACATTTGTTAAGCTCATCAATGTGCCCTCCGTGGAGAGCAGTGGGGTTAGTAGGTTTGAGAAGGGGTCTCTTACCAGCAACAATTTTACTTATCGTCTCCCTCATACAAGATTGCATCTCCTTTTGGATTATTTTCTTAACGAGCTCCTCATTAGTATTAGGAGTGGGGGCCTGGGCCTAAGAATCGTCAGATTCACCATCAGACATGATAAAATAGAGAAAGAACCACTAGTTAGGTTAAATCAAGGATCAAAGTCACAAGGCCCAAGTTATAGCATGAGTAGGAGTTAAAAAAGCGATAGAAAAAATATATCTCTGCACTAAACAGAAGTCTTTTCTTTTATTTGGGGGGGTGGCGGGTGAAAATATGCCCTTTAAGAAAGAATCATAAATTTGATAATGGAACCAGAAAAAACGTGAGCCGATCGTTGTGTCAACCGTCAGGGAAGGTTGAACGGAGGATGCGAGTGAACAGCTGATGAAGAAAAGCGTTGCTAAGCAACATCACGAAGCATAAGAAGGTGAAGCACACGTAGGGCATTGAGAATGCTTGCCAAGGGTCTCTCCTTTAATGCGGGAGAGCCCTTGGTTGTAAGGGTTTAACGTGGTCCTTTTTTATTTTGTTATTAATTTAGACGAGTAATGAACACCTTAATGAAGCAAGGGGAGCAGAAAGAACCAGAGGATGCCGGAAACGATGGGAGCTCAACACAGCCCGCACTTTGTAAAATGGAGTTGGGAGGGAGGGCCGCGTCGTGCCGAGCCTTCAATCCAGAAGCAAGTTGGTGGGAGGGAAGACTCTCCCAGAGAGGCTGCAGAGAGCTGGAGCCTGCGGGACAGAGAAAACTGGCAAGAAAAGAGCGGAATGGGTGAGGAGTAGCGTCTCTCCTCCGAAAGGTAGGAATGCTCGGTAGAGGCAATCGGAAGCCAAGACAAGTTAGGTAGCATGAACGGGTGAGAAAACTGCGGTAGAGGGTAGCAGAAGGCAACAAAGCCAGCGACCACAATGCTATGGCATAATCGAAATGCCACGGCATATCAACTAGAACAAAACTATGGCTCAAGGAACAAGAATCAATGATAAAGGCAGTATAAAAAAGACAAGAGCAATCACAAAACACAACTTATCTGCTTGAAGCCGCATTTAAAAGAGGCAGATCTGTGTGTTCCTGTTGCCATCGTAACATATGAACATTCTAGCGCTTTGCTTTGTGATGTTTACTTTAAAAGTTGCATTAAAGGAATAATGCATAATGTTAGCCTCTGTGGCTTTAATGAAATCTAGATTCTCTGGTCATGGTAATAGGAGAATCGCAATTGTCAGCTACACCCAGTCATCTGACCCAGGAACAGGCTGTAAGCACCAAATAGTTAGGGTAGGGAAATTTTAACTTTCAAAAAGTGGCATTTTCAAAATTTCAACTTAAAATCCGACTTTACCTTTAAAGAGTATTTTTCATTACAATTTCTCTGACTCCAAACACAAAAAGTCTACCTGTTCCCAATCAAAAGTTAGCACATATTACATGTAATAAGGTAACCCAATGTTACCCTTTGGGAGAGGTAAAAACGAATATAGGAGTTGTTCACTACTAGGACATGTAAAACCTCAATGTGCATGTCCAGCCTTTTAATTACAATGCACCCTGTCCTATGAGCTACCTAGGGCCTACCATTGTTGTGACATATGCAATAAAAGGGGAGTTCAAGTGCAAGTGGGTTATACTGTCAAGTCGAATTGGCAGTTTAAAACTGCATACAGACTTCAATGACACCCCTGGGACATGTTTTAGGGGGCTACTTAAGTGAGCAGCACAATAAGTGCTGCAGGCTAACTAGTAGTAGTTCATTACATGCTCCGGGTATATGGCATGCCACTGTACTAGGGACTTATAAGTAATTTAAATATGCCATTCAGGAGTAAGCCAATCTTACCATGTTTATGGGAGAGTGCACAAGCCCTTTAGCATTTGCTAGCAGTGGTAAAGTGCACAGAGTCCAAAAGCCAACAAAAACCAATTCAGCAACATAGGATAGGATAGTACTTATAAAGCGCGCTTATACCCAACGGTGTCAAGGCGCTATGGAGGACAGAGAGGAGACAGGCAAGAAATGCAGCTACAACAACCTAGGATGAAAAGAGCTAGATTTTCAGATGTTTCTTAAAAGCCGGATAAGAGTCCGCGTTGGAGATAAAAGTGGGTAGGGAATTCCATTGCTTGGCGGCCGCTACCAAAAAGGAGTAGCCACCCCATCAGTCCTACGAAATCTGGGAATCACAGGTTTTTGCTGTGAGGAGGATCTCAGCAGCCTCGCAGAGGTGTACCATTGAAAAAGGGACTTCAGATGAAGCGTACTCTTACTATACATGGCCTTGAATACCATGCTCAGAGCCTTAAAACAGATACGCTTTATGATGGAGAGCCAATGCAGGGAGCGAATCCCGTCCCTGGCTGACAGATGCTTGGGAATTTTCTGAATCAGATGGGCCACGTTCTGTACCACCTGAAGCTTATTAAGGGAGACCGCATTGATGTTCAGGTACAGAGCAATGCAATAATCCAGTTGAGAAGTGACCAGAGTGATAATGATATACTGGTGCAGTTCGGACGGGATAAAAGGCAAAACCTGTCTCAAAATCCTCAGAATGTAAAAACACGTACAAACCATGTGGCTAACCTGTACATCAAAGCTCAGACCATCATCAAAGATGACCCTTAGATTTTTTGCTGTCCTAACAGGGACAGGTAGGAGACCACAGACTGCCGGCCACCAGGAGTTTGACCAGATGGAATTCTGCGAGCCAAACATCAGCACTTCCAACTTGTCTGCGTTGATCTTCAGTGAATTGTCCTTCATCCAGCAAATAATGCTAGACATGCACTGATTGAACCTTTCAGATACCAGTTGCAGGTTATTCAAGATGGAGACGATAATTTGCATATCGTCCTCATAAGATAGCACATAGAAGCCAAGGGACTGCACCAGGTCGGCCAAAGGAGTCACATAAAGATTAAAAAGGGTGGGGCTCAAGACGAGCCTTGGGTCACCCCAGAGGGAAGACTAAAGGCCTTGGCTCTAAAGCCTCCACCGCTGACAATATGGGCCCTATTAGACAAAAATGAATGGAAAAGCTGCAAAGCATTCTCAGCGATTACCACTTGCCGCAAGCGCTGAACCATATGCTCCGGGGAAACGGTGTTGAATAACGCCGATAGGTCAAGCTTTATCAGAACCACTGCCCCACCCTGATCTACCTGCGCACAGATACAGTCTGTAGCCACAATGAGGGCAGACTCAGTGCTGTGACCAGCGCGGAACCCATTCTGAGCGAGAGACAAGATTTCCTGGGATTCCACATATTTCATCAATTCTTTATTGATGGCTTTCTCCAGGATCTTAGCAGGGGCGAGAAGAAGAGAAATTGGGCGAAAATTCCTCAGATCCAGGGGGTCAGCGATAGTTTTTTTTAAGAAACGGTGAAACAATGGCTTCCTTCCAAATGACCGGATAACTACCGGATTGAAGCATGGCATTAAACATATTGCACAGGAATTTGGCAACAGGGTCTGGGGCCAATTTAAGTATGGAGGGCGTACATGAGTCAGATGGAGCACCCTATTTTAAGCCCAGCAGAAGTTCCTTTGTTTGCTGAGCCGTAATCTGAGGAAAGGTGGTTAAAAGATTCTTCCTAGAGTCCTAGAGAGGGGGGTGAAGGCAAAAGGTTTGGGGAAAGACCAGTCTAAGGCTGACAGGTCGAACAGGGCGGAATGCTATGATTCTGAAGCAGAAGGAGATAATAAAAACAGAATGAGTAGACACGTCCATTTGTCCATCATACGTACATTATATGCATACGTCCTGCCAAATGACACTTTATGCTGTAAACCTTTCTCTTCCTTAAAAAAGACAGTTCAAAAGTGTTAGACCTGGTGTGGATTCCTCTGTCTTTTTGCTTCTACCTCCTGTATTTTTGACTGTATGCTGGACTTCGTTTTTCGCTGGTTTGTGCACTTTACCACTGCTGATCAGTGCCAAAGTGCAAGTGCTTCATGTGTAAATTGTGAATATAATTGGTCATCCATGATTGGCATATTTGATTTACCGGTAAGTCCCTAGTGAAGTGTACTGTGTGTGCCCAGGGCCTGTAAACCAAATGCTCCTATTGGGCCTGCAGCACTGTTTGTGCTACCCACATAAGTAGCCCTCTAAACATTTCTCTGATATACCATTGGAGTGTCTGTGAGTGCAGTTTTAAACTGCCATGTTGACCTGGCAAATGCACCCACCTGCTAGGCCCTAACCTTCCCTTTTACTACATGTAAGGCACCCCTAAGGTAGGCCCAAGGTAGCCCCATTGGCAGGGTGCAGTGTATGTGAAAGGTAGGACATGCGCTGGTGTGTTTTACATGTCATGATGGTGAAATACTGCCATTTTCGTTTTTCATTTCTGTAAGGACTCGCTCTCCCATAGGATATCATTGGAGTTGCCTTGTGCCTTGCCAATTGAAAATGCAACTTTCAATTGGGAAGAGCTAGAGATTTGGAGTGTGGGCTCGCTGATCTCAGAATTTAAAAACACATCTTTTAGTAAAAGAGGTTTTCAAATTGTGTGTTTGAAAATGCCACTTTTAGGAAGTGTTTTTAGACACAAAAGGGCAACCCAGTATTCCCTTGAGAGCTTGGGTCAATATATTATTGCAGGTAAGAATGTCAACAAGGAAACTGTTCAAACATATATACTTATATGCACATTTCTAAATGTTTCAATATTTCAGAGCTTGACATTACAACATAATTGAAGGCTGTTTTCAAATAACATAAAAAGAAACAACATTTCAAAAGCAGGACTATAGATACAAAAAACGTCTTTATATTGAAAAAGATAAATCTTCGTATATACAATAAAAGGGGTTCGCAAAGTAAAATCTTATGACACATTGACATTGGTTATTACTTAATCATGTATAAATTCATATGCCATATGGCAATGTATCAGACAACTACTTCCTATATACATGGATTATCCTGTCAAAAAATGTTACTAGGCTTTATATAGCATATTTAACAGTGACTACGAAGGAAGTTGGAATGTACGTCGATGTTTCGGTCCCAGTCATTAACATATCAGTGAGACAATCTTCAGGACTGTAGATATTTCAAGATGATAAGGGACCCCTCTCTGAGGCCCAATTGATGAGTATGTGCTAGAGCATGACATCACACAATTAGGGGCCACGAAAAGACGTGATTTCAGTAGTATTTAAGATACTCACTGTACTCTTTTCACTGATTTCACAGCAAGCAAACATATAGTGAAATAATCGCTGCACTCATAATGAGCAACCATGTCTTGCTCCAGATTGCAAAAACACCCTCCATGTGTCTGGACGTTCAACGTGAGTTTGGGAAGAGCTAGATATTTGGAGTACGGGCTCTCTGAGCTCGGAGTTTGAAAACACATCTTTTACCAAAGGTGGTTTTCAAATTGTGTGTTTGAAAATGCAACTTTTAGAAAGTGGGGATTTTCTTGCTTTACCATCCTGTGGCTCTGATATACCTACTTCAAAGGACAAAAGGGGTATAAAGTATTGGACCTAAAACCCCAGACTTTTAGAACACTTCAGGATCAAGAGGAAGAGCTGGAAAAGCTGTAGGAAGAGAACTGCCACTATGCTTGTTGCTGTGTTGTGCTGGCATGCTGCTTGCTGCATCTGTCTTGGTCAGGGGAGGACTGGACTGTACTTTCTTATCCTGCTTAGCAAACTTCTCCAAGGGCTTGTGTGTGCTTACCTCCTGTTGTAAGTCTCAGGGCTATCAAAGACTTCACTGAACTTGGGGGCGGAGCTAGCTTGCGACCAAGATGGCCGCTTGAGCCGAGAGCTCCGATAGCCCGCCACACTATCCGTTTAATATCCTACAGCTGTGCCTCATTTGCACCGTGAAACAGTGACTCATGACCCCCTGAGGTTCCGTGGAGCTGATTACACGAAGAGCGACTCGCCTACCTGCTTCCTAGGCGAAGTTGCAGCCCATCGCTGATCCCGGACTGGCTGGGCTATGGACGCTGACGCCGAGCGGGGCCTGCTGGGGTCCGGAGGCCTGCTTCCTCCTCCCCGGCCGGGGGGGTGGGGTGGCGCCCTGCCCTCGAGGTGATCACGCTGCGACGGCTGCGAGGCGATGTCACTGGACTGACGCTGTGGTGGATTGGCCGCCCCTGCCCGTGTTCGCCGAACTGCTGTGCCCCTGGTGATCGACGGAGGTGGGGCCGGCTGCCTGAGGGAGGCTGCGGAGCGGCCCGGTAACAACTTAGAACCCGGCACCTGGGGGAGAGCATAGGCCGCGCTCTCTTGGATGCCTCCAGGACTCCTGAAAAGAAGTTGGTGAGTGGGCTCTGGAGGACTCTGAGGCCTGCCGGGGAGCTCAGCTGATTTGCTTTGTAGCGCCCCGGCGGGTGAAGCGCCCCGCCCCCCCCAGATCTGTTGACTTCGGTCCCCCGGCGGAGGCCTGCTCTTTGCGGTGAGACCGGCCTGGCACTACTATGATTTTGCCGCCTCTACCAGTATTTACTGGCCTCCGGTGTCCCTGCTGGCCGGCAGCGGAGGGACTGACTGCCTGTGGGACGAGACTGGTCGGCCTGGAGTTAACCCGAGGCCTGACGCTCTGGGGTGTGCGGAGGCCGCGCTCACTGGATTGCCTGCTGAACGCCTAAAGCGACGCCGGTGAGTGAGCCCCAGGGAACATCGAGACCCGCTGGGGGGCCCTGACGCTTTCCTCTGCAATGAACCGGCAAGTGTAGCGCCTCCCTCCTCCCTGGAGCTGCTGGTCTCTGCGGGCCCCCTGCTGAGCACTGCGTGTTGCTTTGAGCCCCTTCTGCCCGGGTGCCTCCCGCAGCCAGCTTGGTGCATGCTTGGGAGGGGGGCGAGACCGCGCACTGCCCTGCGACTCACCACGGACTCCTGCAGACTGCGCTGAGGGGCTGACCCGCAGAAAGCACATTGTGGGGCTTACGGAGTGCCGCCATTTTGAGACATCTGCTGCCCCATCGCTGTGTGGAGGCCCTATTACACAGTGCTTGTGGTTGGCACCTGGCTGTGCCGGGCAGCCTTGCAGTTCCCCCTGCTGTCACTGCGGCTGTGACGGGCCGTACACCTCGCTGACAACCCAACGTTAGAGTTGACATTTGCTAGCGTGGTGGCAATCACGCGAAGCCAAGATGGGACGAGTGGATAGAACACAATCCAAACTGTCGTTCGACCCGAAGAGGTCCAAGTCTGGCGAGTTTTCCACTGAGGATGGCGTCAGAGAACAGGAACAAGTCATGGAAGACCAACGCCAGGATATTCGCGGCCTCCTGTTGGCAATGGAGAAGAACCTCCAAGGCGGGATATCCTCTTTAGGCACCAAGATGGATGCCCTAACTTATAGAATGGACCGCATGGCAGAAAGATTGGACAAGCATGCGGAACGGCTTCACATGTCGGAGCGCAGACTGACAGAGGTGGGGGAAGCACAAACTGTCCTCGGCACTGAACACAAACAGCTGGGTAGGGTGCTCCAAGTCCTACAGGATAAAACAGAGGACCTAGAAGCCCGCTCCAGGCGCTGTAATCTCCGCATCACGAGCCTGCCGGAATCTACACCTACAGGGAACATGGAGCTCTTCATAGAAAAGCTTCTGAAGACACTACTGGGCGACTCCTCTTTTTCAAGTATGTTTGTGGTAGAGAGGGCACACCGCTCTCTTGGCCCGAGACCAGCGCCGGGTGCATCCCCCAGACAGATCATAGCAAAACTGCTAAACTACAGGGATCGGGAGGTCGTACTTAAATTAGCCTGCGAGAAACAACCGTTACGATTCGAGGGGTCGACGATCTCACTCTTCCCAGACTTCGCAGTTAAAGTTCAGGAGGTGCGGCACTTGTTTGCTCCCATAAAGAGACAACTCCACGAACTTGGAGCAGACTACGTCATATTATACCCTGCGAAACTGAGAGTAAACCGGCAAGGTCACTCGCATATTTTCACTGACCCGAAAGCCTTACAAAAAGTGTTGAAAGATTGGATGAAAGAGAAACGACCCCACCTGGAACAACACCTCCTGGATGAAGCATTGGGAGGCACCATGGATGAGCAGGATTGACTACGACATGGTAACACTAACTGTTGTGTATAGCTTGCTATTACTGGGGGAGGGGAATCTGCTTTTGTTGGTACTGTGATTGGGGGAGACACACAAATCTCTTGTGGCAGGGCCCTTCCGCTGCCTTGCATAGTGCTTGGTCACCTTACTTGCATTGCGAGGGGGGCAAGGGTCTGCTCCCTTACAGGGAGGGGGACACATTGATGAGACTCCCATACACTATCTTTTTTTTTTTTTTTTTTTTTTAAAAACCTTTATTAAAAAAAAACAACCATTCTGACACAGCTGTCTTCCGCCTACAACCCCGCCGGGGCCGGCAGCAATGTACGTTAGTCAGAAAGCAGCACATTTTGTAATAGAGACTCCCATACACTATCTTGCCTCAGCCTTAACTTGACGTGAGAACAGGGCTATATGCTGGGCGGTCGATGGAGGCTCTAGGGCGGTGTTGGTGCTGCTAGATTTATCTGCAGCATTTGACACCGTCTCCCACTCGATCCTCCTGAATCGACTTAGGGATATTGACTTCCAGGGCACAGTGCTGAATTGGATATCATGCTTTTTATCTGACCGTAAACAACAAGTCCGGAATCATCCTTTCATTTCCCCTATCAAACCACTTAAGTGGGGTGTGCCTCAGGGCTCTGCCCTGAGCCCGCTCCTTTTTAATGTTTATCTGACCCCTCTGGCTGAACTGATCGCAAAAACTGGGATCAAAATGATATCCTATGCGGATGATACCCAGTTACTGTTCACCTTTCGGGATGTATTCACCTCCACTTTTGATCCGCTAAAAGAGTGCCTGAGGAACATTGCGGCTTGGATGGATCATAATTTCTTAAAACTTAATGCAGTCAAGACTGAGATCTTGTTTTTTAATCAACCTTCTCCCCTCTCTTCCAATCTGTGGTGGCCAGATGAATTAGGCTTTGCTCCCCTTACCTAAGGATTCAATCAAGAATCTAGGCGTTAGATGGGACAAACATCTGTCCCTGTCCACACAGGTTTAAACGGTTGCGGCTGCCTGCTTTTGTAAAATTAAAATCATTAGAAAATTCATCAATTATTTGCCCAATGCAACCCGTAAAACTGTGGTTCATGCACTGATAACCTCCCATCTGGATAATGCTAACTGATTATATCTAGGTCTCTCACTTAGTCTGATTCGTAGACTCCAGACAGTACAAAACGCAGCGGCACGACTGATCTGCGGGGTACCACTGCGTCACCACATTACTCCCTATTTAAAACAACTTCACTGGCTGCCCATTGCTAAGCGAATAGAATTTAAGGCTTTGACCTTAGCTTTTCGGGCAAGTAAAGGTAAAGGGCCACTTTATCTCCGGAAGAGACTCCGCCCCTACCATCAAGCCAGACTTCTTCGATTAAATAACAAACATCTTCTTGTCACCCCCCGGTTCTTAAAAGCCAGAATGGGAGGTAAATCTTTTGAGGTGGGTGCCACTCAATTCTGGAATAACTTACCTCTTGAGCTACGCTTGATTCAGTCAGATCTGGAGTTCCGCAAGTCCGTTAAAACCTGGGTATTTAGTCGCTCCACCTAGCCTTACCGCCCATTTGCTCTGCCCCTGTCTGCTACAGCGCCGGGACACCCCGTTGGGGGTAGCTGTGCGCTTAATAAAATTCTTTATTATTATTATTATGACTGATCCGCTATGCTTCTTTTGATACGAGCTATTTCTGGGTTGGTTCAGAGTTGAGGTCCACTATACATCCATGCCTCTTGGGGTCCTGTTGAGCTGTGCTCTCCTACACTATTTCACAGCTGCGAGTATTTCTAAATGGCGGGGTGTGGGGTATGGCCTTTATAGGTCACAAACCCTTATTGCTGTGCGAGCTACAACCACCCCTGCGTGAACCACACCTGGGATGTGTTTTGTTGTTTGGGAATGGGTTGGGTTTTCTACTTGGGAGGGAGGGATGGTACCGCAGCCAAGTTGGGGTTGGGCAGGCGTGGGAGGGGGTTGGGGGGTTTGACTCGTGAATTGCTGCAACGCTCACTCAAACTGATTGCTTTTACGTGCTGCATTATTGTGGGATTGCAGTTACAAAGTACTGGCCGCCACGAATATGGCCGGACACGAGTGGGGGGTGGGCACATGTTGGGAATGTTTTTGGATGTATTCTTTGTTGTATTAATTCATGCTGTGCAGCTTTGGCGTGACATGGTCCTGATTAGAATATCCTTGTTACCTCTCAACTACATTCTCTTATATAACAGATACACCAGCGTTTAATCCGGATAGCACTCTTGACTCGCTGGTCCTGCTTACTTGGAACGTGCACGGCCTTAATGACCACCGAAAGGTCCGTAAAATTCTAAGCTACCTTTACAGACACAACGTCGACGTAGCCTTCCTGCAGGAGACTCACCTTCACCTGGATAGCCCCATTTTACGTACTAAAGGACTGCTAGGCAATGTCCATGCCGCGGGCTTCACGTCTCAGGCTAGGGGGGTCATGAGGTGGGTGAATCCGAAGACATCGAAAACACTGACGCCCTTGGAAACGGACAGAAACGGTAAATTCGTCCTATCCAAATGCTGTGGGAAGGGACTAGAACTTTCCCTTTTAAATGTCTACGGCCCTAACTATGACCATCCAGACTTCTATACTAACCTGACGACTTTGACCCAACCATACGCTCAAGACAATATATTGTGGGGAGGGGATTTTAATTTTACCAGACACCCTGCTCTGGATAGGTCGGATGGCCCAGACAGACGCCCCTCAGCCTCAGCCAGAGTGGTAGAGACGTCCCTGATAAGGCGTTCCAGGACCTCCTAATTCCGCACTTACTCACACTGTTTGAGGATATCTGCACCTCAGGAACTATGCAAGAAGCAATTCTTGTAGCCATACTCAAACCGGGGAAGCCGTATAGGCCTTTGCCTCTTATGAATGTGGACGCTAAAATCTTCGCGAAGCTGCTTGCCAATCGTCTCAGCCCACTTGTCACCACTTTGGTGGTACCGGAGCAGGCTGGCTTTGTACCTAGCCGGAACTCAATCTATAATCTGCGCACCGTTTTTGCTGCTCTATAGCATACCCGTCTGGAGGTCCCTGCAATTGCGGTCTTTTTGGACATGGAAAAGGCCTTCGACTCGGGCAAGTGGCCTTTCATGAGACATGTCCTTGGCCGAATGGGAGTAGGGGCGATCTTCCTGCAACTCCTTGCGACACTATACTCCTCCCCCACGGCACGCATCCGGATTGGATCCCTGGTCACTGACCCCATACAAGTTTGCAGAGGTACGAGACAGGCCTGCCCTCTATCTCCAATACTATATGCCCTGACGGCAGAACCTCTAGCCTGCCCCCTACGGGAATATCACGGGCAGAGGGGCATACGGTTTCCAAACTACAGTTTAATTGTATCACGGACGACACGCTTATCTATGTTAGAGAGCCTGAGACCAACCTCTCTCCGGTTCTACGCGAGGTGGTCCTCTTCGGTTCCCTCTCAGGTATAAACGTCAACTGGAACAAGTCCATCATGTTCCCCCTCACCCCAGCCACGGTTCGATTTGAGCCAGAATATCCACTGCAATGGACCACAGAGGCGGTGCGATACTTAGGTATCCGGCTACATACCGACTCGGAAGTTGTCCTGAGGGAAAATTATGGAGTTGCTATCTCCAAGCTGGAGGATGATGTCGAAAGATGGGTCAGTCTCCCGCTATCATTGATGGGCAGAGTATCCCTCATGAAAATGATTGTCCTACCACGCTTCCTCTTCCTCTTTACGAACATTCCCACGGTCTTGTCCAAAACATTCTTTCGGCTTCTGCACTCACTAATGGTGCGTCTGGCGTGGGCGGGCAAACAGCCACACATTGCCTGGAAGATATTGACGTTGCCATGTATGAGGGGGGGCCTCGGTGCTCCCGACTTGGAATTATACTATAGAACTGCTCAATGCTCTCATGCATATCACTGGATACACAGACCCTCTGACATACCGCACATACAGATTGAGACCATAGTTGCCGACCCCAGGCCTCTTCCAGCCCTGCTGTTCTCGCCTTGTGGCAGACGCACTGGCATACTGGACTCTCTAAACTCAGTCACACACGGTTGGCATTATATTCTGGAGGCTCCAGCCGGTAATATTCTATATGCTCCAATGGCCCATCTTGACTGGTGCCACTGGCTTACTCCGTGCAGGGACAGAGGAGTCATAATTGCATTGCAAACGCTAAACATACATACCATAGGCGACCTCTTTACAGACGGCGTTGCACGTTCCTGGGAGGATGTTGCAGAGGGGGATAATGTACAGACGCTCCTTGCGCAATTACAATTCCACAGAGTTAGACACGCTCTCAGGGATCTACTTGGGGAGGATATGGCGGAACCCCCAGAGATACCGGCTCTGACCGCTGTTATTAAAGCACAGCCACCCGCTAAATTAGTATCCAGAATATATTGCACCACGCTGTCTGTCAGGGAAGGCGCATACACCAAACCACGACTGGCGTGGCAGCGGGACTTACAGGTAGAACTGAAGGATGATAAGTGGCTCTACTGCTGCTTGAGTACCAAACGAATCTCGCTCAAAGGACGTCATAGATTAGTCCACTTTAAATTCCTTAACAGGGTTTACTATACGCCGGAACGATTATACCGCTATGACCTGCGCGAGGGATCTCAGTGCGAGAGATGCAGAGAACTAATCACTGATTTCTTTCACGTGGCCTGGGTCTGCCCGGTGGTTGCCCGCTTCTGGGGAGATGTCTTCACTGAAATTAACTGCATTACGGACATGACGTTATCTCCGGACCCGGTCCTAGCTCTACTGGGCTATTCCAAACCACTTCCCAAGACACACAGACGTCTTGTGGCCATGGCATTCCTCCTAGCGAAGAGATGCGTGGCACTCTGTTGGTTTTGCCGCCCAACACCTACTTTGGCGCAGTGGTGCAGAGACATGCTGTACTGCTGCACTCAAACAGAAAACTATAGCGAGTTACTACCACCCCGCAACAGACCCAAAAACTTCTGGGCCCTATATATGACCAGGAGATCCACCCTGACGGCTTCCGACCATGATGACACCACTCCTCCGGCAACGGCAGGTCGCGGCAACCAAGACCCTACCACGAAACGAGACCCTTAGTTTTGACACTGAACACTTAACCTCCCACGCACCTTCCCACCTGGGTAGAGACATGGCAGATAAGGGGCTCTGTGTCGTTCGGTGGGTGGGACCACTCGTGTGTCTGATATACTGGCTGCTTTATCCCTTTCTTTTATAGTATGTACCGACGATGTATGATCATTGAACCGCTGCATATATATATGACATCACTTGGACCATGTCAATGTCTTTATTTCATTGTCTTGTTTTACCTCCCCTGTTTTAAAAACTCAATAAACATATTTAAAAAAAAAATAAAAAAGACTTTCCTGAACTCCTCTGTTGGGAGTTCTGACCTGCCAAGTGGAGCCAACTATAGTTCTGGGCCGTTGGAGGTGATCTTAGTGCTTCAAGAGCTGAAAATCCACCCATTAGCGCCTTTTTTTCCGTCACAATCTTGCCATGCGGTTGAAAAACCAATGCATCGACGTGTTGTCGCTGAAAAATTGACACAGCACCTGTACGTGGTTGAAAGAACCAACACAGCCCAAGTTCAGAGATGCTTGTGGCTGGAAGAATCGACGCAGTGCCTGTTTCGCAGTCATAGCATCGAACCCCAGCATATCCAGATTTTCCATGCTTCGCACCTGTGCACCTAGTTTCCAGCGTGTCGCCCTGCAGTAAGGAGCTGCTATTGGAATTTGACGCATCGCTTCGTTGCAGTTAGGAATCAACACAACTCTTCTCCTGCGTGCAGCAGAACTGACACCTCCATTCCCATAGGACTCAAGAATCAATGCATCGTTGTATTTTCTGGCCCTTCCCTCGCTTGCGGCTGTTTTTCGTCTCGGATTTTGACACATCAAAGGTACTTTGTGCTAAAATCAACACATCCATAGTGTTGGACAGGCCACACGAAGGGCTTGCTCCCTCCCCGCATGACAGGGCCTAAGCCCCGGCCCGCCAGGCGTGACCCACACGAATCACCCGCACTCCGTCTCCCGACGGAACTCCTGCCCCCGGACCTCCATGTATCACGAAACCGAGCCACCACCGGCTCCCCCGGCCGAATCAAGCCGCCATCTTGGGCCCTGCGCCACGAGGCCGCGTGGCCTCCACCCGACCCTAACCCTGGGCCTGGCCGGCCCCGGCATCCCGGCACCACCATCCACCCAGGAGGTGAGCGGACCACTTGGCAGGTCAATGGGAGAACGAAGCGTCAAGGGCTCTCCCCCGCCAGGTGCCGATCGCCTCCAGCTCCCCCAGGCGCTGGCTCCACCCCCTGCTGGGTGTCTGGACACCTTCATCCCGGACCCTCCGACCTCCAAGTGCGAGGGTCCGGACATCAAAGGGCGCCAGACCTATAACTAGGGCAGCTCCGGAGCAGGACGGTAGTTGTATCCTGGAGTCGAGAGACACCGAGAGAACTCAGCCTTGACGGACTACTGGCGCTGCCGTAGCCCTATCTTGTGAACTATCGTCCTGCCTGCTGGCGCTGCCACGGCCTTCTGCAACATCCATCCTCGTCGGGACCTGCTGGCGCTGCCGCGGCCCGTTGTAACGACCATCCTCACCGGGACCTGCTGGCGCTGCCGCGGACCGTGTATCAACCATCTTCACCGGGACCTGCTGGCGCTGCCGCGGCCCGTCCCAGCTAGAACACCGAGCTCGAGGATTGTGAGCTATCCACCGTACCACCTCAACTACCAGACTGGTAACCAGACTGTCCCGCTACCCCCTTTCCCCATCTTGAGAGACTTGAATCGAGGGGACCCCTGAGTCCAGACCTCCTTGTACCTTCCATCGTACCGTAAGAAATTGCCTATAAAGAACGCTAAATCTTCTCCTTGTGTGGTGTCTGTCTGTGGGGGGGAAGTTATTTATCTGTACGATCGCTTGAGACGGCTCTCCCCGGAGACCTCTCCCCTTGTCCTCGGCCGACCCTCCCGGTCCGTCTAACACATAGAGATCTATGGACTGAATTGCTTAAACCTTTAAAAAGTAATATTTCTGCTAGTGCATGTTGGATTTTTGTTGTTTTGGCCTTGTTTAGTTTAGATAAAGATTGGTTATTTTTTCTAAAACGGTGTGGTGTCCATTTGTATTGTTTTCACTGTTTTACTGTGTGTTTTATGTACAAATACTTTACACATTTCCTCTGAGATAAGCCTGACTGCTCGTGCCAAGCTACCAAGGGGTGAGCAGTGGTTCTGTTGGGTGTGTAACTCACTTACCCTGACTAGAAGGAAGGGTCCATACTTAGATAGGGTGCATACCACTGCCAAGTGGAGATTCCGGTTTCTAACAAAAAGAATATACTAAATCCTTAATTCCTTAACTACTAAAGTTTATATGCAAATATAGCTCAAAGTTCTTTTCGAACTCGACTTGATAGCCAGAATACCTCTCTGAAACCTAATTTTTCTTAAGCAATCTCTTAAGGAAATGTTTGCCCTTTCAACACATACCATGAATCTACATTCTCAAAACAAAATATCAGGGATGCTTCAGAAATGTAGTCTCATAGTAAGGCTTTATCAAGTAGAGTCTTCTCAATACGTGGAAAGCCTTTCACCAGGCTACACAGACCCTTTGCAAACATTCTTAACTACCACTTGAACAGGCAGTCTTGGAGTATGGCACCCCTGAGCGCGCCAATCCAACACCAACGGTATGCCCCATCTTCAACTCAGCAACCTGATAAACCATGTGTATAGGTAGGGGCATATTCTATTTTTCATTGCTTTCCCCTGGTTGTTTATCCCTAAATGTGTTTGCTAGTAAGATGGCCTTAACAATCTCCTACAGCATCCCCAGTGTCTCGTGTTTTATGGATGTATAGAGAAGAAAACCGATGACTACCAGCTCAACTCCATTCAACTCCTTGTAGCTCAGGAGATCTCTCACTGAAGATACGCCACAGATGTTCCCGCCAGGAGAGCTAGATTTTCTCCTTTCTGTTTACTAGTGCATACATCCTGCCTGTGGCATGTATTCCCTACATGAGAGGGGCAGAGGGAAAGATACTATCGTACTTGCCTACAAGCTCCATCTCTCGTTAGCATTTCTGATGTCTATAAGATATCCACCACACCCCACCACAGCCACCTAAGCCATATCATCACACCCAACTATTACGCAGACTGTTTCCAGCTGTTCGGCTTCTATTGCAGTGTGAAGCCAGCAGACACACACACACACACACACACTCTCCTACTCTCTCCCTTTTTCTCCCTCAATCTCTCTCCCAAAGCGCATGGAGGTCCTCAAGGTGGCAGGTTTAGGAGGTGCCTATTGGTTGAAGCCATATTGTTTGGAGGTGGCGTAACCTGATTACAGACAGGAGAAGCACACCAAGGCAAACAACTTCCATGCACCCTCATCTACATGAAGCTTTTGGTCAGACCATGACATTTACTTGCACATAAATGCCATGAAACGTGGTTGGGGAACTCTGCGATCAAACACTTGAAATGGGAACTGTTACAAATTTTGTTACAGCCGTGAAATGCATCAACCAGGTGGGTGGCACAGATTTCCAGAGTTTATACTTAGCGGCGGGCCGGCACGCGCGATAGGCGTGGTGGGAGGGGAGGAGGGAGTCAACAGACGGAAAAGATCAAATTACATAAATAAATAAAAGGTATTCTGTCGACTCCCCTCCTCCCCCCTCCGCCCTACCCCGCCCCGCGTCGCTGCCCCACAGCGCTTACCTGTCCCACAGCGCTTACCTGCACCGGCCGGGACTGTTTATACTGCCTAGTGAAGGAGATCTGGGCGGAGACTGAAAAAAAGGATATTTCCCCTCTGTGTCTGGCAATATTCATATTATATAATAATTTAATTTATTTATTAGCATCATGTCAATCAGAATTCTTGTACTCTAGTTTATTAATCATTTGGTACATAGGACAAAACAAAGAGTGGGTGATTTATAAGCGAGCTTTAAAATAGTACGAGTTAAGAATTTTGTTGTATGAAAGAAAACAACAAAGATAAGCCAACACCTAAATGCAAACAATTCTGAAGTGTTGCAACAAGCAAGGTCATTGGGCAGTTTCGCCATCATCATTGGCCTATTTACTTTTTAACAAATTTGCTCTGTGAGGTTGGAAGGCACTATGCCATCATTAACATTCATTGCCTACATGTAAGAAGAGGTGATTTTTTTAAAAGTTATTTTAAATTAAACGCTGAGCTGAAGACAAAGAAAAGAACCGAAGTTCAGAACTGCCTAGAAGGATGAAAGGAGTTAGAAACGCAAACCGCGCCTTCTGGAGCCTGTTTAGGATTCTACCTTTCCATTAGTGTGGAAACAACAAAGTAAAATCTTCTCAATTACTTTTAAAGCTGGGGTGAGGCAAACTCAAAAGGAGAGAGCTCTTCAGCTGGCCTCTTATTTTTTAAGAATACTTTGACTCTCCTTTGTATTTCCTTGTAGAATGACAAGTTTAGAGGCAACCAGATCAGAGATAACAGCAGAGGTACAGACTTTGAGAGCATCTGACAAACATGTGAGATCCCAATTTACACTACTGAGGGCCTCATTTCGACTGCCTCTGTAATTGTGGGACTAAAGCATGCAAAAAAGTGATGGATGGAATGCTTGAATTCTTCTCAGCCGCTGGTAATTACTCAGGGCGCATCCCAACCCATCTGTAATTGACGAAATTGGGAAGTACCGGCCCGTTTGAATGAAGAGATCTGGGTAAATCCGCAGACCTGCTGTGTTTCATCCAGACACTTCAGCTGCTGAAAAAAGAAATGTGATGGTGGGACTCTGGGGTAACATGGGGAATTATCAGTGGTACTGGAGGCAGTGGTCCCCATTTCTGAGGGGCCCCACGCGTGATGGGGGGATTTTCCTCACCCCAGAATTAATGATGCACCATGTTGTGGTGAGGGGATTAACGGGGGTACACCGGGGGTATAATAGGTACGGGGGCCTGTAGGAGCTTAATTAAGAAACACACAGGACACAGTGTACTGTCTCCGCGCTGTCAGTCACAAGCGCTGACATCACCTTTATTTTATACTCCCTGGCCCGCGCCCGGGCCAGGAAGGTGCAAAAGATAAATTGTCTAAATCGGGCCGGATGGTTCACAACGTCCCTCCCAACCAAACATTTATTAAAAGAAACAAGCTAAAATAAAATACTAACAAAATAAAATAACAGATTAACTCTGAGTGTCCATTCTTGTTGGTGTGTCTCCCAACATAAAAAGTCTTTCAGCTTTTGACATGACTGCAGATTGTTCCAGAGTCTGTAAGGATACCCCCTCTGTGATGCTCTTGTGCCCGCTCTGCTTGGCGTGTCCATTCCGGTTGCTCTCTCTCTTCTTCTCTTTCTCCATCCATTATTTGTTCATCCATTCCTGGCGCCCTGCCGTCCCTGTCTCGTTCTTATTGCTCTGGGAGGTCCCTTGCTCTTCTTCCACGCTGCTCTCTCCAGTGGGAAATACCAGTTTCTTGAACCATGACACGTTTCTCGCCAGTCTTCTCTCCCCTCTCTGAACAGTTACCATTGTTCCCTGCACATCGACAACCTCCCATGGTTCCTTTTCAAACGGGTTCTAAACTTCCATACTTTGGGCCCGATTCACAGAACTAACTTAAGACAAAATCCTAAACTTACTACTTATGGTATTCACAGAAGTTAGGATTTTGTCCTAAGTTTGACTAAAGACAAACTTAAGACAGACTTAAGACAAACTTAAGACAAACTTAAGACAAACTTAAGACAGACTTAAGACAGACTTAAGACAGACTTAAGACAGACTTAAGACAAACTTAAGACAAACTTAAGACAAAATCCTAACTTCTGTGAATACCAAAAGTAGTAAGTTTAGGATTTTGTCTTAAGTTAGTTCTGTGAATCGGGCCCTGAATGTCTGTCCTTTACTACCACTCGGTCCCCTCTACTGAGTTCCACCATTTTGGCCCTTCTCCTCTGGCTGGCTTGCTCATTGGTTTTTTTTCTTCTTGGCTTGGGTGGCCCCACTGTCCAGATCACAAGGGGTCCAGTGTTTCGCTCACCGGCTCAATGTCTCGTACAGCTCTTCTCATAATTAGATCACCTGGAGAGCATCCCGTCATGCTGTGAGGCATTTGCCTATATGCCCTCAGAAACCTGTGCAGACACTCTTCCAGCCCTTCTTGTTGGTCCATCCCAATTCTCAGTGCCTTGTTGATCGTGCACATAAACCTCTCTACCTCACCATTGGCTTGAGGCCATTGTGGGGTCACCTTCCGATGAGGGATGTTGTACTGCTCTAAGTACTCTCTGAACTCTTGTCTGTGGAAGGGCGGTCCATTATCAATTTGTATCTCTTCCGGTATACCCAGAAGTGCAAATGTTTTCTCCATCACTGGTTTTATTGTCTCAAATGCTGCTGATCTCACGACTTCCACTGGTGGATACTTGGAAAAGCTGTCCACCATGACTACTGTTGATCTTCCGTCAGGGAAACTTCGAAAATCCATGCTTATGGCTGCCCACAGCTTTGTGCTGGGTGGTTCCATAATTACTGGCGGTACAGGGGCATCTACTGTGATTATGCATGCATGACAACACCTTACTTTGTCTTCGACCATGCGGTCTGCTCCAGAAAAGCATACTGTCTTTCTGAGATGGGCTTTGGTCTTTTCTATTCCCTGATGACCCTGGTGTGCCAGATCTATTGTTCTCTTCCACAGAATTATTGGGATCACTATTTTCGTGCCTCTGAGAATCAACCCCTCACTGCTCTCACTGAGCTCTTCCCTGTACCTCCACACACCCATTCTGGCCTCCTTCTCTTCTTCCGTCAGCACGCTCACTCCATCCGGGAAGTTCCTCCATTGGTGATTCTGCAGTGCCTCCTTGATGGCAATTAGGCACGCATCTCCTCACGTTGCCACCACGATGTCTTCCAGTGACAGTGCACGCGGCTTCTTTTATTTGCTTGACAAATTATTCTGTCCAGCTGTCCACCTCTCGCTGACGATCGGGGTCCACTGCCAAGGGGTGACGAGACAAGTAATCTGCTAGATTGTTGACACCTGGCCTGTATACCACATGAAAGTTGTAATGTTTCAATGCAGGGTGGTCCGCTACTTGCAGTCCCTCCAAACAGTGGTACCAGAGGTTTATGGTTCGTTATAACTCTGAACGTTTGTTCACAGAGGTCAATGTCAAAATGCTGACACGCCCATTGGATAGCCAATGCCTCTCTATCAATTTGCACTTACCTTGTCTCTACCTCTGTCAGCGCTTTGCTGGCCTATGCTATGGGCACCCACTCCTCCTTGGTGTCCTGCTGCAGGAGTACTGCTCCTAGGCCAACCAGGCTAGCATCCACAACCAGTTCCGTGGTGTTCCCTGGTTTAAAGTAGGAGACGGTCGCCCCTTGTAACAGCACTCCTTTGACTTCTTGAAATATCCGTGCGGCCTCACCAATCCATGGCCACTTCACATCTTTCTTGGTGAGTGCTCTCAGGGGCTCCAAAATGGTCGCCAAATGTGAAATGAAGTGTCCCCAGTAGTTCACCAGACACAGAAAGATTCACATTTCCATCTGATTCTGTGGTATGGTTGCTGCTCGAATAGCATCCACTTTTGCTGGATCCACTTGTAGCCCCTCCTTGGAGAATTTGAACCTGAAGAACTCGACTTCATTGGTGTAGAATGCACATTTTTCCTTGTACAAAGTTAGCCCTTAGTCTACCAGCCGTTGCAGTGTCGCTCTCAGTCGTTCGTGGTGTTCTTGCAGGGAGTTTGAAAATATTAGCACATCGTCGCTGACATTTATAACTCTCACCAGCCCGGACAAGGCTTTGCGGATGACGTCCTGAAAGGCCTCGGCTGCAGATGATACCCCAAAGCTGAGTCGCTTGAACCACCGCAATCCAACGTGTGTGAAGAACGTGGTGATATAGCGACTGGATTAATCGAGTAGCAGTTGGTGGTACCCCGAATTAAGATTCACTTTCGAGAACCACTTTGCTCCATTGATGTCAGCTACGATCTCCTCTATCGTGGGAGTAATGTGCCTTTCTCTCCTTGTGGCCTTATTTGGCAGGCGCATTTTCACGCATATGCGTATGGCACCCAGTTGTTTCGGCTTCGGTGGGATGACGAGGGAAGAAACCCACAGGGTAGGCCCGACACTTTCTCGATCACCCCCGCCTTTTCTAGTTTGTCCAGCTCCGCTTTGACCAACGGTCTCAGATGGAAGGGCACTCTTCTGTGGCGCAGGGCTACTGGCTTAATTGTTTTGTCAATGTGTAACTTAACATTTACGCCCTTCAGGCAACCCAGCCCTTCGAATAGTCCAGGAAACTCTGCCATGATTTCTTCAGCGTGTGATTGGTGTAACGGTCTGGCAAACATGAGTAAGCCAAGATCTTCCACTGAGTGGCAGCCAAATGAAATTCCCCCACTGTCCTGCGTTACGTATAATCTTTTTGTCGCTGACTTTTCCCCATGGAACACCTCCACTTCAATCACGTTCTGCAGTGGGACGGGCGTATCCCCCATATGTGAAGATTTTTGCTTTCGTGCTGAATAATGGTGGTCTTGGTTTGAGTTGCCTGTAGTGCTTGGCATCCAGGATATTCACAGATGCACCTGTATCTATTAGTGCCGTCACCTCGTTCTCACCTATACGTATCTGCCACATTGGTGGTGGTCTCCTCTTTGGATTCCTCCTTTCTGTATATGAAATAATGAATACCTCATCATCTTCGTCATACCCGTGACTTTCATGCGCTGGCACATGCTCTCCACGTCCTCTGTGACATACGCCGCTCGGACCATTTGTTAGTTGGCTTCAAATCGCCTTGCGTTTCCTCTTGGCATGTGTGTTTTTGCTGTACTCATGCATACTTTTGCGAAGTGACCCACTCCGCCACACCTCAAACATGGTTTTCCTTGTGCTGGGCATCCTCGCGGTGGGTGACTGTCCAACCCACAACACCCTCGACCTCCTGATCGCCCACTAGTGCTTCCTCTGCCTCTGCCTCTGCTTGACCCCTTTCTCACCGCATCCACCCTTTCCTCCTTGATTGTGATGGGGTGGGCCTGTAGGGGTCCCGCAGCTCGCCGTGCCAGTGCAGACTCCGTTTCACCTGCCCAGGCGTCTGCCAACTCATGCGACCTTCCTAGCACCAGGATGTCATCCAGTGATATACCTGGCTGTCTTAAAATTAGTTTCCGTAGCTCCGACTATTTACATCCTTTGATCAGTTGAGCACGTATTTCGAGCTGTTTATCGATCCCTGTGCATGAGTTTGCCAGTTTTCTCAATCGCTCAAAGACTATCCAATGATTCCTCCTCCCTTTGTTTTGCCTGCCGCAGCCTGAAGTGTTCAAAATCAGGGTTTACCTGCGGATCAAAGTATCGGTCTAGTGCTCTCACCGCTTTCTCATAGTCATTTCTGTCGCCTGTATCTGGTAAGTCCTGGAATAGTTCATATAACTAGTCACCGTCCATGTGTAATATAGTGGATCTCTTGACAGCGCTGCTCGTTTTATAGTTGCCCTATCCATTCGCGCCATCTTGGCGTCGCTGTGGTCAGATCTGCCAGTTGGCTGAATGGCGGTAGGGCATTCAGCATGGTGCGCGCTCTCTGCTCTCCTGCTGCCTGGCGCCTCCATCTGCCGGTACGGACATGGCACTTAGGGCCAGGTGTACGACCGTTTTTGCATGCGCAAGCGGGTTTGCGAACCCGTTTGCGCATGCAAAAAATGCATGGGCCATGTACAAAGCCTATTTAGCGAGTCGCAATGTATTTGCGACTTGTTTTGTGACTCGCTATTAGGAAGGGGCATTCCCTTCCTAATAGTGTGTGCAAGCCCATTTATGAATGTTTTGCATATGCAATTGCGGGCGCAAAACACTCGCAAAATACCACCCTGTTCAAGAGGGTGGTAATGCACTTGCAAAAGGGAAGGGGTCCCCGGGGACCCCTGCCCCTTTGCAAATGCATGGGAAAATATGTTTTAAAGGCAGGTAGTGGTCCAAGGGACCACTACCTGCCCTTAAAAAAATGAAACAAACGAAAACATTTTTTTGTTCTTTTTTAAACGCATCCCATTTTACTGTGAGGAAAATGGGCTGCATTTTAAAAAAAACTGCTTTACTTAAAATTAGTCCCAGACATGGTGGCCTGCTAAGACCAGCAGGCCACCATCCCTGGGAGGGTCTGCCATTCCCAATGGGGTCGCAAATTGCAAGAGGTTCATTAATATTCATGAGCCTCTCATTTGCGACCCCATTGGGAATCGCTAACGGGGTTATACAGGGGGCATAATAGGTACGGAGGCCTGTCGGAGCTAAGAAACACACAGGCGCCGATCACGATCCTGTAAAAACCGGGTACGAACCGTCGGGCGGAGCATATTCTCTGTCCGACGCGTACCCGGTCGTCAAAATCTACCAACATGGAATTACGAATCGCACGGAAACACCATTTCCGTACGATTCGTACAAAACCCCGACCGACGAAAATAAACATACAAATGCGATCCGGGAAAGCGCCGACCTGACGTCGGGACGTTCGCAGCCTGCCATTCACGAACCAGGAATTACGATTCGCACCGACGTCATCCCGCA
Source organism: Triturus cristatus (assembly GCF_964204655.1). Taxonomy (NCBI): domain Eukaryota; kingdom Metazoa; phylum Chordata; class Amphibia; order Caudata; family Salamandridae; genus Triturus; species Triturus cristatus. The sequence continues at coordinate 183,345,824 of NC_140581.1, forward strand.
CGGTGAATATTTTCCGGCAGCCAAAAACTGCCGGGAAATCAGGACGACGCGAACAAGGAGTACCAGTACGCGACGGACAGACAGGACGACGTGAACAAGGAGTACCCGTACGCGACGGACAGACATGGACCCGAACCTACGTGTCATCCCGGCCCTCATAGCAGTCCACCTCCTCTACAGGTTACGACGCAGACGCCGCAGAAGGTCAGAACAACAAAGGGAGGAGGGAAAGGGGGGGGGGCAGGACCAGGGGCAGGTCACAAGACCCCCACCATAGTCACACAGCACACATGACCTGGACATACCTGACCCTCAGGCCCTGGTCACTACGAGGGGGTGGGGGCGTGTCCAGCTAAGCCAGCGACCGCCACAACGGAAGTTCTTGACGACGCGAACCGGCAACACAACCAGACAGGTACATCCCATACCCACGCCTTAAGAGCGTGGGTACGAGTCGTACCACGCCCACACCTACGTCACCCCAACAATGGCGGGACGGCTCGTACCCACGTGGCAAAGGCCTGGGTACGGCCCGCACAAGCATCACATAGCGTGGGGACGGATATGTACGGACCGTACCCCCACCCCGTATGCATGGAGCGTAACCCCAACCCCAACAGTGTGAGTACGACACGTACCCCCACCCGTGTATGCAAGGAGCGTACTCCCCCATGCCAACAGTGTAAGTACGACACGTACCCCCACCCGCGTATGCAAGGAGCGTACCCCCCACCCCAACAGTGTAAGTACGACCCGTACCCCCACCCGCGTATGCATGGAGCGTACCCCCCATGCCAACAGTGTAAGTACAAACCAAAGGAAATGATGGACGGAGTGTTGAACATTGCAAGCACTCACCCCCAGTCAACTGATCTGGGTTTAATCCATCACCGTTCTTTAGCCCACTCTGCCACCCCAGTTCAGACATGGCCATATGCAAATCAGTCTGACCCTGTGCCTCATGGGAACAGTCCAGCCCGAACTGCCAAGCCATGTCTTCCCTGGACCGGAAACAAGCTTCCTAGGACCGGTTTCTGGCATTTCAGCCGTCTTCAGCCAGGCTTGCTTGAATCCAGTGGCAAAGTGAGCAAGGGACTCACGTCTGAGCATACCCTGCCAACTTATGGCGAACAAAGCAAAAACCAAAGGAAATGATGGACGGAGTGTTGAACATTGCAAGCACTCACCCCCAGTCAACTGATCTGGGTTTAATCCATCACCGTTCTTTAGCCCACTCTGCCACCCCAGTTCAGACATGGCCATATGCAAATCAGTCTGACCCTGTGCCTCATGGGAACAGTCCAGCCCGAACTGCCAAGCCATGTCTTCCCTGGACCGGAAACAAGCTTCCTAGGACCGGTTTCTGGCATTTCAGCCGTCTTCAGCCAGGCTTGCTTGAATCCAGTGGCAAAGTGAGCAAGGGACTCACGTCTGAGCATACCCTGCCAACTTATGGCGAACAAAGCAAAAACCAAAGGAAATGATGGACGGAGTGTTGAACATTGCAAGCACTCACCCCCAGTCAACTGATCTGGGTTTAATCCATCACCGTTCTTTAGCCCACTCTGCCACCCCAGTTCAGACATGGCCATATGCAAATCAGTCTGACCCTGTGCCTCATGGGAACAGTCCAGCCCGAACTGCCAAGCCATGTCTTCCCTGGACCGGAAACAAGCTTCCTAGGACCGGTTTCTGGCATTTCAGCCGTCTTCAGCCAGGCTTGCTTGAATCCAGTGGCAAAGTGAGCAAGGGACTCACGTCTGAGCATACCCTGCCAACTTATGGCGAACAAAGCAAAAACCAAAGGAAATGATGGACGGAGTGTTGAACATTGCAAGCACTCACCCCCAGTCAACTGATCTGGGTTTAATCCATCACCGTTCTTTAGCCCACTCTGCCACCCCAGTTCAGACATGGCCATATGCAAATCAGTCTGACCCTGTGCCTCATGGGAACAGTCCAGCCCGAACTGCCAAGCCATGTCTTCCCTGGACCGGAAACAAGCTTCCTAGGACCGGTTTCTGGCATTTCAGCCGTCTTCAGCCAGGCTTGCTTGAATCCAGTGGCAAAGTGAGCAAGGGACTCACGTCTGAGCATACCCTGCCAACTTATGGCGAACAAAGCAAAAACCAAAGGAAATGATGGACGGAGTGTTGAACATTGCAAGCACTCACCCCCAGTCAACTGATCTGGGTTTAATCCATCACCATTCTTTAGCCCACTCTGCCACCCCAGTTCAGACATGGCCATATGCAAATCAGTCTGACCCTGTGCCTCATGGGAACAGTCCAGCCCGAACTTCCAAGCCATGTCTTCCCTGGACCGGAAACAAGCTTCCTAGGACCGGTTTCTGGCATTTCAGCCGTCTTCAGCCAGGCTTGCTTGAATCCAGAGCGTACCCCCATGCCAACAGTGTAAGTACGACACGTACCCCCACCCGTGTATGCAAGGAGCGTACCCCCCACCCCAACAGTGTAAGTACGACCCGTACCCCCACCCGCGTATGCATGGAGCGTACCCCCCATGCCAACAGTGTAAGTACGACACATACCTCCACCCGCGTATGCAAGGAGCGTACCCCCCACCCCAACAGTGTAAGTACGACACGTACCTCCACCCGCGTATGCAAGGAGCGTACCCCCACCCCAACAGTGTAAGGACGACCCGTACCCCCACCCGCGTACGTATGGAGCATACCCCCACCCCAACAGTGCAAGTACGACCCGTACCCTCACCCGCGTTCGTATGGAGCAAACCCCCACCCCAACAGTGTAAGTACGACCCGTACCCCCACCCGCGTACGTATGGAGCGTACCCCCACCCCAACAGTGCAAGTACGACCCGTACCCTCACCCGCGGACGTATGGAGCGAACCCCCACCCTAACAGTGTAAGTACGACCCGTACCCCCACCCGCGTACATATGGAGCGTACCCCCACCCCAACAGTGTAAGTACGACCCGTACCCCCACCCGCGTATGCATGGAGCGTACCCCCCTTGCCAACAGTGTAAGTACGACACGTACCTCCACCCGCGTATGCATGGAGCGTACCCCCCATGCCAACAGTGTAAGTACGACACGTACCTCCACCCGCGTATTAAAGGGGCGTACCCCCCACCCCAACAGTGTAAGTACGACCCGTACCCCCACCCGCGTACGTATGGAGCGTACCCCCACCCCAACAGTGCAAGTACAACCCGTACCCTCACCCGCGTTCGTATGGAGCGAACCCCCACCCCAACAGTGTAAGTACGACCCGTACCCCCACCCATGTACGTATGGAGCGTACCCCCACCCCAATAGTGCAAGTACGACCCGTACCCTCACCCGCGTTCGTATGGAGCGAACCCCCACCCCAACAGTGTATGTACGACCCGTACCCTCACCCGCGGACGTATGGAGCGAACCCCCACCCCAACAGTGTAAGTACGAACCGTACCCCCATGGAGCGAACCCACACACGTGTATGTACTAAGCGTACATATTGTTAAATATGAGGGGTGTGTGCCTATCACTCCCAGCAGTGCCCAGAGGCAGGAGGGGTGTGTGCAGAGTCCTCCCAGCAGTGCCCAGAGACAGGAGGGGTGTGTGCAGAGTCCTCCCAGCAGTGCCCAGAGACAGGAGGGGTGTGTGCATAGTCCTCCCAGCAGTGCCCAGAGTCAGGAGGGGTGGGTGCAGAGTCCTCCCAGCAGTGCCCAGAGGCAGGAGGGGTGGGTGCAGAGTCCTCCCAGCAGTGCCAAGACACAGGAGGGGTGTGTGCCTAACACTCACAGCAGTGCCCATGAAACGCAAAGGGTGGAGTAGCCACAGATACCATGCCCACAAATGTCAGTCAGGTGCACAAAGACCCTGCAGTACATGTACCACATGTGTGCGAGGCTGGGAGTATACGCATGCATAGCGCAGAAAATAAAACATGTCCACATGAAGTCATGTCAATAGTCCACACACACAAGTACTATGACTACCAAGGATGCCACGAATGATGCAGGTGGAGACATCGCTCAGCATGCATGTGCAAAGTTGAAGGAGTCCGTCACACACCCAGCTGATGTAGACACAGCTCAGCACCACATATTGGGAACACCCTGCAGGGAAGATGTCAGGGTACACAGAGGAAGGAACACACCTTGGGACAATTCTACCATGCAGCAACTGCGTACATGGACAGAGAAACCTAGCTAACACCGTGTGATGGCACACAGATACCAGGGTCCCCCCTATGACCAGCACACTACTACATTTCCCACACACCCAACACATGATCACCACCCAAATTCATGTAGCAGCCCCACCAACAGCAATATCAGTAAAGCAGTAGTGTTCAAAGGAAACAAAAATGGCTTTAATCAGCATTATCTTAAATTGTTTTTCCGTAGAAAGTTCAATAGTAACAAAGCCCATAGGGCAGTCCAGAAGTCACAGCTGGATGGGGGACACAGTGGGATGCGTGTCCCCTAGCTTGCCTGCACAGTTACAAGTCGTCGTCTGCCACAGGGGTGAGGGGGGAAGGAACAGGCACCGCAGGGACAGGAGGGCGAAGGGTAGGCGACGTGGGTGCAGGGATGGAGGACTCCACCACAGGGGGTGGGGCAGGGCCAAAGGTGGATTCTAGGAGCGCGCTGCACACCTTGGCAAGGTCCTCCAAGGACTCCCCTGCACCCGAAGGAACCACAGGCCCCAAGGAGGGTGGGGGGTCAGAGGGATGGGACGCAGCGCCACTGGGGGAGGGTGTGGACAGGGGGGGGGACTCAAGCACCCTGACCGTGGACTTCCTTGACCGCTTGCGGGGTGATGTCAATGTGGGGCTCAGGGACAGAGCGGCCATGAACGAGTCTTTGGGGGAGATGTGGCCAGGAGAGCTGAGGGGAGGGGATTTGGAGGGAGTGGATTGGGTGGAATGCGGACTCCCACTCTGGCTGCGTGTCACACGTTTGCCCCCCGACCCAGTGGGTGTGCCTACTACACCCTGTGTGTGCGTGTCAGGAGGTGTGCGGCGGACCTTCCCTGCTGGTGTGGTGCCTGTGTCTGTTGTGGTGGGTGCATGCTGACGTCTGGGTGTATGTGGGACAGGTATGGGAGTGGGAAGTGTGGAAGGGGCAGGGGTAGGGTGTGGGACGTAGCGCTGCAGGAGACCCACTGCTGCAGTCAGTGTCGAGTCTATCGACCTCAGCAAGTTGCGTTGGTCAGCCTGCGATGAATGAATGCCCTCCAAGTATGCCTCCATGTTGTTGAGGACCTGGCTGTGGGCATGGAGGACATTAAGGATCGCAGTCTGACCAACCTGCAACTGCCGCTGGATGTCCACAGACTCGGCATTGGCGGCAGCAGTGGAGACAGGGGGTGCGGTGCCTGGCAGGAAGGAGACATGTGGTGACCGGGCACGTTGGGAAGGGACACGAGCAAGTGGGAGGCGGCTGATGGCAATGGAGGGGGCGGGGCGAGATGTAGTGCCGCTGTCGGCTGCAGGTGCAGCCGCCGCCCACTCGGAGAGATCATCCTCGGACCCATCAGCTTCATACTCTGTTGTGCCAGTCGACAGGTCCCCGGGTTCACTCTCCTCCGCCTCAGGCCCACTCGATGTGCCAGCCCCGATGTCACCGCTGGCACTGGTGCTCGGTCCCTCTGCGCCGTCTGTGTCCATGTCTCCCTCCGTGTCCCCCGACGATGCTGTGGGCAGGGTGAAGAGACAGAAATTAATCATAGACCTGTATACATATGTCACATGAGTCCAATCTACTTAGGTTACAGTGCATAGCCTGAAACAAAAGAAGAGTTACAACTACTAAACAAGGTACATATGTAGGCCCTGCAAGACACAGTTGTTTGACCCACCATGCCACCGAAAACTATGGAGAGCATGACACAATAGCAAATGAGATGACATGGAATTTTGCCTGAGGAGCACGGCCCTGGGGACAATCCAGCACTGCATCTGCACCACACAGCGTGGCAGGAAATAGGGATGAGCAGGGACCATAGCCAGGAACTAGAGGCACATGCAGCATAGGTAATACTGATTACATGCCCACCCTGACTGGCACACTGCACCTTGAGTGTATGTCCAGGCAAACATCACACACTGGCCAGTCCTAGCAAGGAGATTTCAGGTCTTGACATGTCGGCCATGCCTGCACCACCCACCCCCTACATGAGACAATTCAATTGAGACACAGGAAGCACGTACATCTCTTAGTCTGGGTGAAATACACATGGGATGCAAAATTTCTATATTGCACACAAAATACCCAAGGTGTGCCTGTCCAAATAATCATGTACAAATGGGCATCATGAGATGATTGTAACAAGACACACAGGCAATGGCCACCGTGAGTATGTACTGGGAAAATCAGGTCAGGCTGGACAGTGGACACTTGTACAACATTTCACGTCAATATACATGGTGCCAGGGGACAATGGCTCAGAGCACAACCTATGCTGTAGACACAGAGATTGTCGACATTTTCGGATTACACACATGAGACCTAGGAAAATATGCCCCTGGGGACAGTAGTGGCCACACAACTCCATGCTCCTGAATGGGAATGACTGCAACACATGCTAACATCCCTGCACTATGCGTACCGCACACTCATGCACATCATGTCACAGGCCACCACATAGGACATGCGTGCTGGAAGGCCTCGCACTTGAGAGATTAACTCCCATGTCTGGACTCAGCATTAGTGCCAACTGACATGGAACCCACAAGTCCAGAACGGGACAGGGCACAGGCAAGGTCCCAATACCTGTTACACACCACCCCCACACATGATGCTGCAGGCATAGTACACATTGAGAAGGTGCCAGGCTACATAACCTTGTGACGGAGTGACTACACACAGACCAGGGAACACATTGCAAGGAGGGGAAGGGAGGCAGGAGAGCACTGCAACACTGTGGGTAACAGGATCTGCACAGCACCATAAAACCCTGGCAGTGTACCCATAGAACAGTGCACGTACAAATGCTGGTGAAACACAACAAACACACATGTACCTACCCCCTTGCTGCTGCTGCATCTCCTGTAGGCGCCTGTCCAAGTCTGGAAAGACCACCGCCAGCACACGCTTGTGGATGTGGGAGAGACGGCGGCGCCCGCGGTTCTTATGGCTCTCAGGTGAGTCCCCCAGCAGGACCCGTGCGATCCTCCACGTCCAGCACCGGATATCCTGCCAGCGTTTCCTCACCTGGGACAGGCTCCGCCTCCGCCCATCCGCACCCCTCACGGCACTGACGGCGGTCAGCCAGATCTGCTCCTTGGCAGTGGCGCCTACCTGTGAGGATGAAAAAGTGACACTACATCAATACACCTGCAACATGTCACAGAGACACATATGGGAACAAATTAGCTGGTTACAACAAGGCATGTCATGCAGGCAACGCATTGCACCTTTGCCATAGGGACATACTCCTCTGGGGAAGGGCAAAAGCAGTACGTGCCAGTGAAAGTACACAGGTGGAATGAGGGCAAAGACACAATCAATTATCAAGGCTCACACTGTGCATCACACCCACCCCTCCTGCCTCTGGGCACTGCTGGGAGTGATAGGCACACACCCCTCCTGTCTCAGGGCACTGCTGGGAGGACTCTGCACACACCCCTCCTGTCTCTGGGCACTGCTGGGAGTGATAGGCAGACACCCTGCCTGTCTCAGGGCACTGCTGGGAGGACTCTGCACACACCCCTCCTGTCTCTGGGCACTGCTGGGAGACATCAGGCATTCCCCCCCCTGGGACCCCCCCTACAGTACATAGCATGTGTGTCACACCTGGACACAATGGCAGAAGTCACAGTCACAAAAAAGGGACACAGTCTGTGCCAGTGGACACTGCACTCACCTGATAACCTGGTCGCCCATACAGCATGGGGTACTGTGGGAGGATCACATCCACCAAAGCCATGTTCTCCTCCAGGGTGAATGGCTGTGACCTCTCCACAGACCTTGACATGGTTCCAGGGAATCAGGAGCAGCAGCAGTGTGGTGGAATCGAAATATGTGCAGGCAAGTGATCCCTCATGGGACCTGGCTGCCTTATATCTGCCTTGCTGGCCTGTTTCATGCACAGGAGTACAGAGTGATTGGTCACTCACATTTGCATCCTATGTTTCCTCCAATCCCTTCAAACCTAGCAGTCAGTGGGTTCTTAATCTGTTTTTTTCGTCAGCATGATGTCAACCCCACAAACACATTGCAACAAAGTAGATTCATTCCAACTGACTTCTGCTGTGCACCTTCCAGAACAAATTCAAACTTAAAACTTGGTCTCCATGACAACCAGCATGCATGTAGGCCTTAATACTTGTCCCCCATGTGTCCCCTATGTAATTTGGAGCTTCACACACAGGTACGGTGCGTTCCGGGGCCCTAGGGCACCCCAAATGCATAGCAACGGCCCGTACACGCGCCTGTACGGTCCCTATCACTATGGGTGTCCTCGCGTATGCGTACTCGTAGTGGTACGGACCGTACACACGCCTGTACGCTCCCTATCACTATGGGTGTCCAAGCGTATGCGTACTCGTAGTGGTACGGCTCGTACACACGCCTGTACGGTCCCTATCACAATGGGTGTCCTCGCGTATGCGTACTCGTAGTGGTACGGACCGTACACACGCCTGTACGCTCCCTATCACTATGGGTGTCCTCGCGTATGCGTACTCGTAGTGGTACGGACCGTACACACGCCTGTACGCTCACTATCACTACGAGTACACATACGCTTGGACACCCATAGTGATAGGGAGCGTACAGGTGTGTGTACGGTCCGTACCACTACGAGTACGCATACGCTTGGACACCCATAGTGATAGGGAGCGTACAGGCGTGTGTACGGTCCGTACCACTACGAGTACGCATACGCTTGGACACCCATTGTGATAGGGACCGTACAGGCGTGTGTACGAGCCGTACCACTATGGGTGTCCTCGCGTATGCGTACTCGTAGTGGTACGGACCGTACACACGCCTGTACGCTCCCTATCACTATGGGTGTCCTCGCGTATGCGTACTCGTAGTGGTACGGACCGTACACACGCCTGTACGCTCACTATCACTACGAGTACGCATACGCTTGGACACCCATAGTGATAGGGAGCGTACAGGCGTGTGTACGAGCCGTACCACTACGAGTACGCATACGCGAGGACACCCATAGTGATAGGGACCGTACAGGCGTGTGTACGAGCCGTACCACTATGGGTGTCCTCGCGTATGCGTACTCGTAGTGGAACGGATCGTACACACGCCTGTACGCTCACCATCACGATGGGTACACATACTGCAGCACTCCCATAGTGATATGGGAAGGTACACAGGCCCTCTTAGCAGAAGTACGGTGTTTTTCACACATCACAGTGGTGACAGGCAGCACACAGGAAGGGATAGGGCTGACATACTTGTCCATGGATGGACATCAAGGCATTGTCTGGGCAGTACTACATGTGTGGGGCACAGGTGTGAAAGGGTGTGATGTGGCACAATATTCCTGAGTGGAGAAGGCACCAGATGTATGATGAGATGTGTACATATGTAATGTGTGACGGTGCAATGTGTGCCAGGTATGCCCTTGACTCCTTTGACATGTGTGCATGTCGTACTGCACACTTGGCATGAGCGTCACTGGCATGGCACGGACACCAACTCACGGAAGTGTCCCCTGAGGCCCGGTACAGGGGTTACCACACCTGACATGTCACTACCCACGGTGCACGATGTGACTATGTCATGTATGTGTGGGGGGTTCACATTAGGTAGATTTTTGAGCTCCCTCAAAAGCTGCAGCCGTTGCAGCAACCAACATGTGTCTGTGTGTAGATGGCCATGGCACACTGTCACGCACACCAGGCCACATGTGGTCTCGGATGTGAGGTGCATATGTATGCATGGGACACGGATTAGCGTAACAAGGACATGTCTGCATCCTCTCTATGAATGTGTGGTGAGTCATCACATGTGCACCTTCATGGCAAGGTGTGTGGCCTGTCCTAGTGTAATGTCATGTGACCTGTGGCTCTAGTGTTCCGCTACCAGTCTCTGCAATCGACATCCTACTTCTGCAGATGTGTGGGTGTATGTCACTCCTGTCTTGCGTCTGGCTGTTCACTTGCACTGGGACACAGCTAATCCCATGCCATGGCATGTGGCGGTTCTCAATCTGCGTGTGTCGCTGGGTCTTGGTAGGAGTGTCACCTGCCAGCCATACGTGTGCAGGGCATGTGGCACATACCTCACTCCGTATGTAGCATATGTGTATAGACAGATTAACATGTGCTCAGGACAAATTATTTGTTGGTGTAGTGCACTCACTCCTCCTTGTCATTTCCAATTTCCTGCAGAGCGCCGCCTCTTCCCCGAGCAATTCCGGACTTGGCTGCCATGCGGGAGAATGATTGTATCCGGTGCTACCGCTTCCCCCAACGGTTGATTCTGGATTTGACGGCGAGACTGGCACCACACCTGCAACCGCTGCACAGGTATCCTACGGCACTAACACCCAAGCTGAAGGTAATGGCAGCCTTACATTTTCTAGCCACGGGTACCTTTCAAAATACCATAGCTCATGTTGGTGGCATGTCCTAGAGCATGTTCTGCCGTGTACTGCATGATTTCTTAGAGGCCATGTTGATTCACCTGGATGAGTTTATCCATTTCCCAACCCCTGAAATGTTGACTGTGGTCAAGCGTGGATTCTATGCCCTGGGAGGGATGCCCCATGTCATTGGGTCCATAGATGGGACACATGTAGCTTTGGTACCACCACACGCACAGGAGGTAGCGTTCCGCAATCGCAAGCACTACCACTCCATCAATGCCCTTGTGGTGTGTCTGTCCAACATGGTGATTTCACATGTCTGTGCTCGTTTCCCAGGATCAGCACACGATGCCTACATCATGAGGCGTAGCAGGATGCCTGAAATGATGACGCAGCTGCGCAACGAACGAGCATGTGTTGTTGGTGGGTACAGTCTGTCTGTCCTGTATTTTGCGTAGACTTCCAGCACGACCGCTTCTCCTGTTCTAACGATGTCCATGTGCTTCCCACGTAGGGGACGCTGGCTATCCCAACATGCCATGGCAACCCCATCACGCCGGCCCAGCTCCGCTACAACACCGCCCATGGCCGGACAAGGCGAGTGATAGAGAGGACGTTTGGCCTGCTGAAGAGCCGATTCAGGTGCCTACACAAGACCGGTGGCGCACTCCCATATGCCCCGGCGAAGGTCTGCAAGATCTTCATGGTCTGCTGCATGCTGCACAACATGGCAGTTGAGAAAGCTGTGCCACTCATCCTGGATCAAGATGACGAGGACCATCCACCCGTGAAGGACGAAGGGCTTGGCAATGGGGCTAGTGATGTGGAGGATTTGGAGCCGCAAGAGGACATCCGGACTCGGCTCATACGCGACTTTTTTGCTTAGTGGTGAGTACCAGTGTCTGAGTGTGCACGCATTGGTCCCCGTGTGGCATGTGTTGTGATGTGTGTCTCCACCTGCATGTATGGCACATGAGTCAGAGGTGTGTGTGTCACTGGAGTGATGGTGCCAGTGATGGTTGTATTTCCCCAGTCATAATTGTGACCTAGCATGTTGTCATCCATACATGTGTCGAGTAAATGCACATGCAAGTGGCTGTGCTTTTTGTGGCTGACTTCTTGTGTGTCTCTCTTCCCCAGGTACTTGCGCATGCCGTCTGCTGCTTGCATTGTTGTGGCACTGCTATTCCTCATGGACACGTCATCGTGTGCTGACTCAGCGTTACACGCACGGACAAGTTTGGAAGTCTCCTTAGGGTAAGGGATGCATCAGGGGTGTATTGGGTGTGGCAGTTGTTCACGATGTATGCACACTGCCCCTGTCGATGTTTGGTTCCTCTGCAGACATGTCGCATCACCATGGTGCACATGACATGCAGCTGGGTACACCTGAATAGATGGTCAGACTTGTTGACAGTCATCAGTGATGGGATAGTGGATTGTGATGATGGCATCAATGTGTGTAACACTGCCCTCGGACACATACGGTTTGCATTGGGTTGACATGCTGTGGGACTTCCACATCAGCTGATCAATGGTGTATGGCAGGCTCTCCGTGAGCAGCTGTGGGTGTTTAGCTGTTAGCCGACGCTTGTGTGCCAGTTCCATGGCTAGCATTTGTGCTGCAGAAGGGGGGTGCCAGTGTTGGACCCACATGTTATTCCACATGAAGTGTTCATGTGTACTGCAAGTTGCCTCTGCAATCCCGAAAACATGACTAATAAAGGTGTCCGTATGCCTCCAAGGTGCCTCTTCTCAGTCAATGCTGGTGTGTTGCCACGGTGCATCCAGCATGTCTGGCATGGTTTTCCCTGATAGTGGCTATGTGTCTATGTGCCGAGTAGCAACATGCAAGCTGTGTGTGTGGGATGTGACTGTGTATCGTGCATGATGTCCATGACTGTGTGGGTATTGTGACATGTGCCATCCCCATTCATCCAACGTTGGCCTGGCCCCCATTCAGTGCATCCACCGGACTCAAGCTTGCAGGACATGGTTCTGCCACCTGTCTACACATACATGGGTGCCCCCCAGGACACTGGACATGATCCCTGACCTCTGCGCATGACTGTTGCTGTACTCAATATGTCTGTCAGCACGGTTGTGCGGCCACCCCCTCAGCTGGTTGGGCCCATCACGGCTGTGTATGGTGCTCCATGTCTGTCTTGCCTAATACACTGTGACCCGTGTGTCCTGTGCCAGACTCATGCCCCAGGGTGTGGATGGTTGAAGTCAAAAGAGAACTCAGGCATGGTTAGACTTTACAAGACACATGTAAGGTAATAATGCAACCAGCAGGCATCTTCTCTTCATGGTGTGACTTTTTATTTTAGTGGGTGGGGGGGGGGGTATGACATGAGGGGCTTTCCGGGTGTTTGGAATCCAAAGTTCAGTAGGGGAGTTGGTGTCCTTGCCATTTGAAATCCTCAGAGTCCATGCCACAGTCTTTGTCAACATTGGTCAGACAGTGACCAGCAAGGCCATGTGGCAGAGACTGTCGTTTGATGCTGTGCTGCTGTTGCTCCAGTGGGCCAGGTGCCAGGCCAGGTGTCCTGGGAGATGGTGCTGTAGCGCCGACCCTCACAGTCTTTTCCGTGGATGACCCGCCCTCCTGCGGGGACCCTCAGAAGCAGGCCGTGACGACGTCTGGGATGCTCCATCGGTTGTTTCCTCCTCCTCCTGATCCCTCCCTGTGGGTGGTGATGTTCTCCGCCTTCTGGCACAGGGAGGGTTGCCCATGTTGTCGGCCATCCGACGGAGTGTATCGTGAATTCCCGTGTACGCCGTCACAAGCTCAGCCTGTCCGTCCTCCATCCTCCGTTGGTGTTGCAGTAGACAGGCATGTAGCTCCGCATGTTGCTGGGCCTGCTGGGTCTTGATCCCCTCGAGGACGGACACAACCTGGGCCAGGCCCGTGGTGTCCTGCCGGTATGTGTCCAGGATGTTTCGGACATGGGAATATACCGGGTCCCCAGCCAACTGGTCAGGCTGGCGCCTCCGCCGTCCTCCACTCCCACCACCCCTGCCCACTTGCACCTGGCCTGCCCTTGTGGGCACATCGGGTCTCCGGGACCCCTGAGGGGTGGCATTGGCGTTGTCGCCTGCCTCCTCCTGGGTGCCCGGGACTCCGTGTCCCTCCTGGCCAGCCTGGCTGCTTTGTGGTGGTGGGGCAGGGATCCTGGGTGTCTCCTGGGATGTGGCAGGAGTGGGGGTGGTGGTTGGCCCCGTTGTACCTGACGCAGGTGCTGCAGGTCGTTGGACACCAGAGGGGCCAGGTTGGTCGGGGTCGTCCACAGAGTGGTGAGAGTCGTCGCTGCCGGTGGGATCGGCCTCCCGGGTCCTGTGAGTCTTCCCCCCCAGTGTTGGGGGGTGAAGCACGAGGTTGACCTGTGTGTGAGAGGGACAATGTTAATTTTGGTCCATGCAACATCCATGTTTCATCAGTTTCAAAGTTGGAACATTTCCTCTGGGAATTTGGATCTGTCTGGCATTCCACTCACAGTGCACTTGTGCATGGGTGTGTCCCTTGGGCACAGGTTTGGCGCCTTTAACTATGTGTGGCACAGTCTTACTTGCTGCGTCAAGTGTGACTGCAGTCAGCAGTGGAGTGGGCAGGTGTGGCGAGCAGTGCATTGGCGCCTTCCGTGTTGCACTGTACGTGGGCACATGGAGTAGTTACACACACTTCAATGATGCAGGTAGCTGTCGTTGTGATCGTGCACAGGTTGTGACATGGCCCTGTGTTTTGCCATGGAGGAGAGGGGGGTGCTGGCACAGGCCACCCTTGTCTACATGCACGCAGTCCACCTGCTGACGAGCAGACATTCCCACACACCAAAGGACTGATTTGCTCTCCCTGTGTCTCCCTCCCTCTCTGTCCCCCTCTCCCTCCCTCTCTGTCCCCCTCTCCCTCCCTCTGTGTGTCAGCCTCCTCCCTCTGTCCGTCTTCCTGTGTCTCCCTCCCTCTCTGTCCCCCTCTCCCTCCCTCTCTGTCCCCCTCTCCCTCCCTCTGTGTGTCAGCCTCCTCCCTCTGTCCGTCTTCTTGTGTCTCCCTCCCTCTCTGTCCCCCTCTCCCTCCTTCTCTGTCCCCCTTTCCCTCCCTCTGTGTGTCACCCTCTGTCACCTCAGCCCAGCTTCCTGGGCACACACTGTTAGCAGATCTTTGAATGGCCCTTGGCTTGTTGTTGTGAGTTTGTTTCTGATCTCCAGGCACCCATTGGGTGTAGTGTGTGTCTCTGCGCTGCTGCTGTGGTGGTGTGTGCTGCCACTCTTTCACAATGTTGGCTGTTCATTAGCTGCTGTCATGTGCAAAACAGTGCCTTCACCCCCATGTGTTGATGCAAGGCGTCCGCCATTTGCTGGCGAGTCTTTCCTGTGTGGGGACACAGTGTTTGTCTGGCTGTGACCTAGGCCATATGGGCAGAGGGCATTGTTGTCTGCTTCTGAGTTGCACTATGTGAATTTTGGGACCCACCCTCCCGCCATCCGGGTTACCGTGTCATGTGTTGGTGTCTTCTGTGGCCTGTGACTTGACATTGTCCAGCTGGGTGCATGGGGCATGGTGGCGGCAGTGGCATGTGCGTGTTCATGGAGTGTGGTTGAGTCATGCGATAGCTTGGGGTGGTTGCGTGCCTGTTTGTGATTTTGGTTGTGGATGACGTTCCCCCCATGTGAGGTGCGTTGTTTGTGTACTCACCCGGGTCTCGGAGTCCTCCTAATCCCTCCACTGTCTCCACCGGCAGTATGGCCATCACCCTCTCCTCCCAGGGATGGTAGTGTACGGGTCTGCGGGACGGCCCTCCTCCAGTAACGTTGGCCTGGTTGTGTTCATCCAGCATCTTGGCTCGGACCCTCCTCCGCAGATCGTACCACCTGGCTTGGCATTCCTGCTTGTTGCTTCTGGTGTCCGCAACAGCATTCACAGCATCGATGATGGTCTGCCACATGGCTGTTTTTTCTGACATGCTGGTCTGTCTGACCAAGGTTCCAAAGAGCTGTGGCTCGACTCTGAGGATTTCATCGACAAGGACCTCCAACTCTCGGTTACTGAACTTTGGATTCTTGTTAGTGGGCATGGTGAGGGGTGTGGATGGTGGGGGGGGGGTGGATGGTTGTGGGTGTGTGGGTGTGGTTGTGCAGGTGTGTGTGTGAATGTGATGAGGGTGTGTTTGAGAAGGTGGTTGTGTGAAGGTGTGCAAGTGTAAGGTGTGGTGAAGCTTCTAGTTTGGTGCTGTAGGTTGTCTGTGGGGTCTGGCAGCAGTGAGTCTGTTGCAAAGGCTCATGGTTTGTGTGTGTGGGCCCTTTTTATTGGTCCATTGGTGGGTGTGGCTTTGTTTGAACTTTGGGTGGGTGTGTTATAAGGAGTGGTGGTGTGTTGGGCCTCTGTTTGTTTTTGGCTATTGCAGGTCAGTGAATGTGTTGTTTTGGTAGTTGTTGGACATGTTTTGTGGCTTTGTGCCATTTGAATGGTGTATTCTTGTGTCGTTTTGGTTTGTCCTGGTTGTGTACGTGCGTTTTTTGGCGTGTATACGGTGTGTACATGGGCCTTTTTGTTGTACAGTGCTGTCCTTGTGTGTGGCTTGGTACGAGTCGTACATTCGGTTGTGATGTTGGGGCCTGGGGTGCGCTCCGTCCTTAGGATGTTGTGGTGTGGGTACGCTCCATGCATACGCGGGTGGGGGTACGACTCTGACGTACACGGGTGTAGGTACACGGGGGTACGACACGTACACGGGTGGGGGTACGACTCTGACGTACACGGGTGTAGGTACACGGGGGTACGACACGTACAGGGGTGTACATACACAGGGGTACGACACGTACACGGGTGGGGGTAGGACTCGAACGTACAGGGATGTATATACATGGGAGTACGACACGTACAGGGGTGGGGGTACGACTCGAACGTACAGGGGTGTACATACACGGGGGTACGACACGTACAGGGGTGGGGGTACGACTCGAACGTACAGGGGTGTACATACACGAGGGTACGACACGTACAGGGGTGGGGGTACGACTCGAACGTACAGGGGTGTACATACACGGGGGTACGACACGTACAGGGGTGTACATACACGGGGGTACGACACGTACACGGGTGGGGTGGGACTCGAACGTACAGGGGTGTACATACACGGGGGTACGACACGTACAGGGGTGGGGGTACGACTCAAACGTACAGGGGTGTACATACACGGGGGTACGACACGTACAGGGGTGGGGGTACGACTCGAACGTACAGGGGTGTACATACACGGGGGTACGACACGTACAGGGGTGTACATACACGGGGGTACGACACGTACAGGGGTGTACATACACGGGGGTACGACACGTACAAGGGTGGGGGTAGGACTCGAACGTACTGGGGTGTACATACATGGTGGTACGAGACGTACAGGGGTGGGGGTAGGACTCGAACGTACAGGGGTGTACATACACGGGGGTACGACACGTACAGGGGTGTACATACACGGGGGTACGACACGTACACGGGTGGGGGTAGGACTCGAACGTACAGGGGTGTACATACACGGGGGTACGACACGTACAGGGGTGGGGGTACGACTCGAACATACAGGGGTGTACATACACGGGGTACGACACGTACAGGGGTGGGGGTACGACTCGAACGTACAAGGGTGTACATGCACGGGGGTACGACACGTACAGGGGTGTACATACACGGGGGTACGACACGTACAGGGGTGTACATACACGGGGGTATGACACGTACACGGGTGGGGGTAGGACTCGAACGTACTGGGGTGTACATACACGGTGGTACGACACATACAGGGGTGGGGGTAGGACTCGAACGTACAGGGGTGTACATACACGGGGGTACGACACGTACAGGGGTGTACATTCACGGGGGTACGACACGTACACGGGTGGGGGTAGGACTCGAACGTACAGGGGTGTACATACACGGGGGTACGACACGTACAGGGGTGGGGGTACGACTCGAACGTACTGGGGTGTACATACACGGGGGTACGACACGTACAGGGGTGGGGGTACGACTCGAACGTACAGGGGTGTACATACACGGGGGTACGACACGTACAGGGGTGGGGGTACGACTTGAACGTACAGGGGTGTACATACACGGGGGTACGACACGTACAAGGGTGGGGGTATGACTCGAACGTACAGGGGTGTACATACACGGGGGTACGACACGTACAGGGGTGTACATACACGGGGGTACGACACGTACACGGGTGGGGGTGGGACTCGAACGTACAGGGGTATACATACACGGGGGTATGACACGTACAGGGGTGGGGGTACGACTCGAACGTACAGGGGTGTACATACACGGGGGTACGACACGTACAGGGGTGGGGGTACGACTCGAACGTACAGGGGTGTACATACACGGGGTACGACACGTACAGGGGTGTACATCCCCTGGGGTACGACACGTACACGGGTGGGGGTAGGACTCGAACGTACTGGGGTGTACATACACGGTGGTACGACACGTACAGGGGTGGGGGTAGGACTCGAACGTACAGGGGCGTACATACACGGGGGTACGACACGTACAGGGGTGTACATACACGGGGGTACGACACGTACACGGGTGGGGGTAGGACTCGAACGTACAGGGGTGTACATACACGGGGGTACGACACGTACAGGGGTGGGGGTACGACTTGAACGTACAGGGGTGTACATACACGGGGGTACGACACGTACATGGGTGGGGGTACGACTCGAACGTACAGAGGTGTACATACAAGGGGGTACGACACGTACAGGGGTGGGGGTACGACTCGAACGTACAGGGGTGTACATACATGGGGTATGACACGTACACGGGTGTACATACACGGGGGTACGACACGTACAGGGGTGGGGGTACGACTCGAACGTACAGGGGTGTACATACACGGGGGTACGACACGTACAGGGGTGGGGGTACGACTCGAACGTACAGGGGTGTACATACACGGGGGTACGACACGTACAGGGGTGTACATACACGGGGGTACGACACGTACAGGGGTGTACATACACGGGGGTACGACACGTACACAGGTGGGGGTAGGACTCGAACGTACTGGGGTGTACATACACGGTGGTACGACACGTACAGGGGTGCGGGTAGGACTCGAACATACAGGGGTGTACATACACGGGGGTACGACACGTACAGGGGTGTACATACACGGGGGTACGACACGTACACGGGTGGGGGTAGGACTCCAACGTACAGGGGTGTACATACACGGGGGTACGACACGTACAGGGGTGGGGGTACGACTCGAACATACAGGGGTGTACATACACGGGGGTACGACACGTACACGGGTGGGGGTACGACTCGAACGTACAGGGGTGTACATACACGGGGGTACGACACGTACAGGGGTGGGGGTACGACTCGAACGTACAGGGGTGTACATACACGGGGGTACGACAGGTACAGGGGTGGGGGTACAACTCGAACATACAGGGGTGTACATACACGGGGGTACGACACGTACAGGGGTGGGGGTACGACTCGAACGTACAGGGGTGTACATACACGGGGGTACGACACGTACAGGGGTGTACATACACGGGGGTACGACACGTACACGGGTGGGGGTTGGACTCGAACGTACAGGGGTGTACATACACGGGGGTACGACACGTACAGGGGTGGGGGTACGACTCGAACGTACAGGGGTGTACATACACGGGGGTACGACACGTACAGGGGTGGGGGTACGACTCGAACGTACAGGGGTGTACATACACGGGGGTACGACACGTACAGGGGTGTACATACACGGGGGTACGACACGTACAGGGGTGTACATACACTGGGGTACGACACGTACACGGGTGGGGGTAGGACTCGAACGTACTGGGGTGTACATACACGGTGGTACGACACGTACAGGGGTGGGGGTAGGACTCGAACGTATAGGGGTGTACATACACGGGGGTACGACACGTACAGGGGTGTACATACACGGGGGTACGACACGTACACGGGTGGGGGTAGGACTCGAACGTACAGGGGTGTACATACACGGGGGTACGACACGTACAGGGGTGGGGGTACGACTCGAACGTACAGGGGTGTACCTACACGGGGGTACGACACGTACACGGGTGGGGGTACGACTCGAACGTACAGGGGTGTACATACAAGGGGGTACGACACGTACAGGGGTGGGGGTATGACTCGAACGTACAGGGGTGTACATACACGGGGGTACGACACGTACAGGGGTGCACATACACGGGGGTATGACACGTACATGGGTGGGGGTGGGACTCGAACGTACAGGGGTGTACATACACGGGGGTATGACACGTACAGGGGTGGGGGTACGACTCGAACTTACAGGGGTGTACATACACGGGGGTACGACACGTACAGGGGTGGGGGTACGACTCGAACGTACAGGGGTGTACATACACGGGGGTACGACACGTACAGGGGTGTACATACACGGGGGTACGACACGTACAGGGGTGTACATACACAGGGGTACGACACGTACACGGGTGGGGGTAGGACTCGAACGTACTGGGGTGTACATACACGGTGGTACGACACGTACAGGGGTGCGGGTAGGACTCGAACGTACAGGGGTGTACATACACGGGGGTACGACACGTACAGGGGTGTACATACACGGGGGTACGACACGTACAGGGGTGGGGGTACGACTCGAACGTACAGGGGTGTACATACACGGGGGTACGACACGTACAGGGGTGGGGGTACGACTCGAACGTACAGGGGTGTACATACACGGGGGTACGACACATACAGGGGTGTACATACACGGGGGTACGACACGTACAGGGGTGTACATACACTGGGGTACGACACGTACACGGGTGGGGGTAGGACTCGAACGTACTGGGGTGTACATACACGGTGGTACGACACGTACAGGGGTGGGGGTAGGACTCGAACGTACAGGGGTGTACATACACGGGGGTACGACACGTACAGGGGTGTACATACACGGGGGTACGACACGTACACGGGTGGGGGTAGGACTCGAACGTACAGGGGTGTACATACACGGGGGTACGACACGTACAGGGGTGGGGGTACGACTCGAACGTACAGGGGTGTACATACACGGGGGTACGACACGTACACGGGTGGGGGTACGACTCGAACGTACAGGGGTGTACATACAAGGGGGTACGACACGTACAGGGGTGGGGGTACGACTCGAACTTACAGGGGTGTACATACACGGGGGTACGACACGTACAGGGGTGGGGGTACGACTCGAACGTACAGGGGTGTACATACACGGGGGTACGACACGTACAGGGGTGTACATACACGGGGGTACGACACGTACAGGGGTGTACATACACAGGGGTACGACACGTACACGGGTGGGGGTAGGACTCGAACGTACTGGGGTGTACATACACGGTGGTACGACACGTACAGGGGTGCGGGTAGGACTCGAACGTACAGGGGTGTACATACACGGGGGTATGACACGTACAGGGGTGTACATACACGGGGGTACGACAAGTACACGGGTGGGGGTAGGACTCGAACGTACAGGGGTGTACATACACGGGGGTACGACACATACAGGGATGGGGGTACGACTCGAACGTACAGGGGTGTACATACACGGGGGTACGACACGTACACGGGTGGGGGTACGACTCAAACGTACAGGGGTGTACATACACGGGGGTACGACACGTACAGGGGTGGGGGTACGACTCGAACGTACAGGGGTGTACATACACGGGTGGGTGTTCGACACGTACACGGGTGTACATACAGGGTGGGTGTACATTCACGGGGAGTACGACTCGAACGTATGGGTGCTGGGGGGAGTGTTGGGCATGTATGCGGGCACATGTCTCCATGGTTGCAATGGGAGTTCGGTGCGGACGGTGTTTTTACCATATGGTTGTGAGATCGGACGCACGGGTTGGATCGTGATTCCGCGGTCGGACTTCACTTTTCACATTTGTATGGTAAATCGTCCGAGGACGTGTCGGACACATTTTCCGACCCGAGGACGTGTGGGGAATAATTCCCACGGCGGTTCGTATGGACTTTTGACCATGCGAATCGTGATTGCCAGTTTGTACGGCACTTGTACGATTCGTACGGTAAAAAGACCGGACACGAGTCGTACGGGGACATTTTTTACCGGATCGTAATTGGCACCACAGTGTACTGTCTCCGTGCCGTCAGCCACGAGCGCTGACTCACCATTATTTTGTACTCCCTGGCCCGCGCCCGTCCTAGGATGTGCAAAAGATACATTGTCTAGATCAGGCCGGATGGCTCACTACACATGTCTAGGTAACTCCTGGGCAGGGGTAATAGGTCATCATTTTACGGCACACAACTGTTAGTGAAAAATTCACCTATTCCAGAGATTTAACTTAAAAAATGCCTGTGAAAATTGGTAGGGACAGTTCTCAAAAAGGATGTCACTTTATAAGTTGGCAGCTAAAGCCGGTCTTCTGCTGCTGGCACAAAATGTGCTAGTTTCCAGCAATAAATGTTGGGCGGGGAAACAGCAGTTTTTCTCATGCGCTTTGCACACCAATCTTACCTCCAATCTTATCAAGCACTAATGTTAAAAGCGCAATTTGGGTGCAAACCTATTAAAAGCAATGCAGAATACCCACAAGGTTTGCGCTCTGTTAATTGTCATTGCTATCAGGTACTTCTGGTTTTTCCAATGGGAACAGACGTCACCATCCCTAACCTTAAATATACAAATGCAGGCGATCAGGAGCATAGCTATCAGTGCAGCAGGTGCGGTGACACCAGGACCCAAGGACGCGAGGGATATCCCTTTGATGATCAATACCAGACTTGGACTGGGGGGCTCATTTTCTCTCCTTGCATTAGGGCCTTAGACATCTTGCGACGTCATTGCAGACCTGCCATACTTGCTGACTCTTTCCACCGCCCTCTCCTGGGGAGCACATGCCTGCAGATGCTAATCCTATGCACGCTATGCAGCATTTTCAGCTGCAAATAGCACTTTCATTAAAGAGTGCCACAAGGAGCTATTGTTAATGTGCTTTTAAACTCAGGATTCATCTATTGCACTTTTATTGAGAAACGAGCTTTCAGTCCCTAGAACGGCTCACGTTGGAGACATTACCACTTTCACACACGGGGATTTGACTCTGCTAGAAAGTAAAATACATTTCACATATCTTAGAATTTGTGACATTACATTACATTCACTTTGTACACAAAGAGCCTTCCAAGGGCAAATAAAACAATCAGTGTAATCGGTAGAATAATTAATTGTACATAAGCCGCTGAGGGGCCATTTCACAAACTGCATTTCAAAGTACATTTAGTAGCACTTCAGCAGCCCTATTCACGTACTACAAAATGCTACTCAAAAACCTGTGAGTGGAGAGCTCGCCTCTCCCTCTCTTATGTTTTCTGTGTGGAGGTTCTCTACGGCTGCAGACAGCTCAGCACAGGTGGGTATACGTTTTTGTAGTAAATGTTGGAGGGACCGTGGGGTGGCTGGAAAATGGGCCATATTTATCACTTAATAGGTGGGGTTTAGGAAGGAGTAAGGAGGGATTTAAAAAGTGGTGGGGCGTACATGCACCCAAAAAAGAAAAGCAAACCCATTCCTATTCACAAACCCCATTTCTGAAACCTCTACAGCCGAAAAGGTCTCAAAGCAGTCGTATGTGTACTCCAGCTCAGACCTGGAGTAAATTCAGAATCACAAATGGCTAACCACTGGTACTGCAACACCCTCCCGTAGAAAATAATATGAACATTGACTTAAAGTAGAACCCTTTGTGAGAAAAAGTTAAAAAAAATAATTGACTTTTTAACAAAATATATATATATATGTTTAATTTAATGTTAAAAAATTACATATATACGAAAAATAAATATAATTTTATTGAAAAATATTTAATAATCTTACACGTTCGGAAATTCTGACTAGCCTAAATAGTAAATTTACTACAAAGTATAAGAGCAAATTTATACATATAGATTTACTCATCTGTTAATGTACGTTTATGAAGGGCACGGATAAACTTCATCAAGGGTCTCAAGTGTGGAGGTATTTAAAAATACAGTAAACCTACAGAAAAACAAATAAAATAGAAGAGAGGTTGCAGCTTGCTTGTTTTATCCATGTTATGGTTCCCATGGGCTCGAGGAAACCAAATAAACTGCAAGGTAGATAACTGAATTCCAGTCTACCCATATCCCTAACTTCGACCCACACCCTGCAGATTATCCTGTGATATAGCCTTGGGGTGGGTCTATGAAATGAAAATATTTGCAGGTATCTAAGGTGTCAGTAAGTGTGCAAAGTCCAACAGTCACACGTCTCCTAGTTTCTGATATGTTCTACACTATCACATGATAGGAAAATACGAAAGTAAACCGAAAATGTGTTCCGATTCTGCTGCCCCAGCACGTCAATACAATGTCTAATTTGGACTTCACAGATGGGCAGATTTATCAAGAGTTTGTTCCACCACAAAGTCATGCAAAGCCACACAAAGCACCAGCATGTCTTGATAAAGTATTTACTTTCCAACACTGTACCTGTTTTGTGCTGGAAAGATGCCCTTCACGTAGCACAAATAGCACTTTGCACTGCTTTCCACTACTTTGCATTTTATTGCCTTGGGGGGCATTCCATGGGTGATACTTGGGCATTCCAGCACAACTGCCCTTGGATTATGAGGCAAAGCCAAGTCCAGGAAGATTGTCAGATCTGGCTTTCTATAAAAAATAATGGCACATCAAGCTGTAGAAATTTATTTATTTCTATAAACATTTCACACACTGCATGTGTCCAACACTATACAGCACACTTCCAATGTGTGAAATGTTTCGGATAAAATAGGTTGGTAAAACCATAGGGTTTTTTTAAATAGAAAGGTACCTTTGGCAGCACATGCACTATTTTGCAATATGGTGCAAAGGTGTGCCTGTGGCACTAGGCCACCTGTTTATGCAGCAGAGCACGGAAAGAGGGCAGCAGCAGGGCATCTTTCATCATTATCACTATGGGCTGCTTTCCCTCCTTGAGCAATGCAGCGCAGCAAGTTCCTGCCCTGTGCAATAATTTAGAATAAGGTGTCCACAGGAATTTCAGTCGTGCTTAAGGGAATATGCAACTACTATATTCATGGCTTTTGGAGGAGAGGAGCATATGTTAAAGATTTTTGTACATTTATATTTCTTAGCCTCGTTAAAACCAGCAGATTGTAGTTTTGCTCTCGATTACACATGTACACTTGTAGTGCTATTGTCTATGAAGCAAACTATGATGTGCAGAAGTATGTTTTCCAGACTCATGTTAACTAGGCCTCAATTTAAGCCAGTCGCCATCTTTTTCAAAATGGACGTCTCCCATGTCTTCTCCTGCACACCTTACTGTTTATTATTTTTGCAGCACACATTCAAGCAAAGTCATGTGTGTTCTTTTCTATTGACGTTGTTCTTGCTGCTCTCAATGAGATTGTTCCTAGAATGATGACAATAATGCAACATTTCACTGATCTTCAACTAGCTCACTATGGCCTATTCATTAATAATAGTTTGCTGTTGCACATGCAACTAGTTTGTCCTACCATTTCCAGATGACATTCATTAGCATGGAGTGGGCAAAATCAATATTCAAGTTCTGGGATAGAGCATCATTATGATGTTTCATAAAACTGTGTGATTTGCAAATAACATGATACATTTGCTCACACTGTGATGACTGTGCACTCATCGTTCTGTTCTATGAGAAGAGTTTCTCTATTCACCCCTGATTTTTGGGGTGAGCCCGAAGACTTTCTGATTCTACTCGGGGTATTCTCTGGGGTATATTCACAAGGATTTATCGCTGAGTCATCGGCACTTTGTCACAGCCAAACTGGCGATAGATTTACCTTCCCAGTCACAAGCTGGTGCTAACAGCCCACAGCACCAGTTTACCCGCGATAGCAGCCGCAAAAAACATTGCCACAGATGATCACCGCTACTATCGTTAATAAGATTCAGAGTGGGCATTCCGGTGCCAAAAGCCGTGACCACACCACACCTCAACATTCTCAACGACCAGACAGATCGGCAACAAAAACACAAAACAGGCGATAGGGCACGTTAGCACCAGGAAATCTACACCTGCTCTGACCTGGTGTTAAGTCGGACGGCAGCCAGCACCACAAAAAGGAGACCAGCCCAGGGCCACATCGGAATGGCAACAGATGCCATGGAGCCACTCATCATGTGGCCCGGACACCCAAGAGAGCCACAACACCCACGGACACCACCCCCCAGACCACCCCTCCCTGACACCCCCCCAACAAAGACATGCCACATCAGCTACACAAAAACATGTACAAAACATTCTGCATGATGTCGCACAATCACAACAGTTGAAATGCATGTGTCGTCACAGAAATGAGCATCACACATTCACTTTCGAAGAAACAAATAAAACTTTATTAACATGAACACCGAAATGAAATTAAGCCACATGGCGGCTCCCCGTGGGACAGTCCGTAGGTCACAGCCTGCAAGAAAAAAAGCATGGTGAGAAGGTGTGTCCTGTACACATCAAAGGACAGAGAGAGAGCGAAGGAGAGAGAGAGAGAGGAAGAGAGGGAGAGACAGAGAGAGAGAAGAAGAGAGGGAGGGAGAGAGAGAGAGAGAGAGAGAGACGCCCCTGTGCACCCAGGCCACACTGCTCACCTGCTGCCACCAGTGTGTCTCCAACCATGTGCCGGTATGTAGAGCACACCAGGACACACATCTGAGTCAGAGCCGTCATCTGAAACAGAGTCCAGATACATGACTGGCACAGTACACACACTTGCACAAGATAACATCGCCTACCCGCCCATGCACACACAGGCAGAGGCATCACAAAGGCACCCGCCACCCATGAAGCATGCCCGCCCATGTGGAGTAGTGTGGCTCAATGGTTAGAGCGGCAGACCCTGAAGCAGAGTTCTGGTCAGGGACCAGGGTTCGATTCCCACCTCGGCGGGACTCGGGCTCAATTTCCTCGACCTGTCTATTCTCGCCTCGGTGCCTATTCTAATCACAGGCCCCACCGCTGCAACTCTGGGCAATAGCTTGCTTAGCCTCCACACCGGCCCCAACAGCGCTAAGGATGCCTGGCTTCACCCTGGGGGTGCCCAGGAGTGGACAATTCACAGGGAAAGCCAGGAGGGGTTCCACAGCGGTATGAGTATCAGAGCCAGGAAACCGCAAAGGCGACACCGCAAGGTGGCCGTCTGGTGACAGTGCGCTCTATAAGTACCTTGACATTTACATTACATTTACATTTTCACTGCCCACCTTCCGCCACCGGCGTGTAGACTGGATGTCCCACCACGTGCTCCTGCAAGCCACAAGCCCGGGGCCCGCGGACATGGCACCCTCCACGCCATACAGCCATGCTCTGCAGGCCACCAGGTCTCACGTGTGTTGCTGGGTCTTGAATACTCCATGACAGAGGACATACCAGTGCACCCGGCAACATCGCAGGCTGTACACCCGATCAGATTTGCTTTGTTCAGCATTATGTACATCAATTGTGTGTCTTTTGCACACCCGATCAGCCCAATGGATGCCACTAAGTCTCTGACACAGGGTGCAGCAACAAGGCACCCCATGCGGTTTGGGAGGGTGAGATGTAGTAAGCGGGAATTTTCTACATCTCTAGAGGGTAGGTGGGGGTTGGTTTGGGGGGTTGGAGTCAAAAATAATAAAATGAGCGGTATCAGGGAAAATGGTACATTTGGTAAATCCAGGGAAATGAAAATCAGGAATGTTTTACAAAAGAATGGCTAATAAATGTAATAAATGTACTGTGATGTCAGTCAATGTAAACAGGATCTTAAATAAGCAGAAATAGGGAGGATTGATAAGGTGGCTCACCTCCTTTTCCCCTCATGTATTATTCTTACAAGAGACGCATTTGAAAACTAGCTTGCCTAAGCTATTTCTTCCTAGATTTTTCTCTCATGTGTTCTACGCTTCGTCAGGCTTAGTGAAAAGAGGGGTTGCAGTTTATTTCTCCAGGAACCTCCCTTGGGAATTTGGCCAAATTGAGAGAGACCCACAAGGGAGATGGATTTGGATTGTGGCTAAACTAAGTGGCACTATATTAAACTTCATAAATTATTATGGACCGGTAGTAGATGAGATTTCCCAGATAATAAAAATAGCGGACTTAATAAGGGGTGTCCCAGGAAAAATAATCATGGGAGGTGATTTTAATTTTATCCAAGATATTAAAAAAGATTCTTCCAACATAAATACAAAAGAGCTAAAACCCCGTACTCGAAGCCCTTAAAATGGAGCATCATCTTCACGACCCTTGGTGACATATGTATCCTTCCCATCATAAATACACCTGTTATTCTCGTCAATTTCGCTCTGCTTCTCGGATAGATTTTTTTCTGATATCCCAGTCAATAAAATGTCTTGGTTCAGAAATAGGGGCAAACTCCTTCTCTGACCACTCTTTTATTAAATTAGAGGTTGAAATCATCGAACAAACAACTTCTCGTTCCAGGTGGCAAATGGATCGGCGCCTTACGCAAGATCCCATTTGGGTTGCGAGTATGAGGATTTGGATATCTGAGTTTTTTACTCGTAATCAGGAGTCTGCATGGGTTTTCGCAGTCTGGGGAGCATTTAAAGCAACATTGCGAGGTCAGCTGATAGCCTACTCTGCAGCCCAGAACAAATTACGTCAGGATAAAATCGATAAACTCCAGCGGGCTGTAGAAAGTGCCCTTCAGCTTCGAAATAGTCTGCAAGGTTCTACTAATGTGGAGTGTCTGCTCGAGAAGGCTAAACAATCTCTTCGGGAATTTTTTCTAATGGAAGAGATCAATAGCACTATAACCTTCCAACAGAGGGTGTATGAGGAAAGCCAGATGGTAGGTAAATTGTTAGCCGGGGCGACGAAATTCAAGCAGGAAGCGGCACTGGTGTCTGAGATTATTGATCCTCAAACCGGGAATATAACAGGCGAAAAGGAAGGAATAGATAAGGTTTTTATCGAGCATTATCTGAAGCTATATGCCACAAACTATGAGCTACCCCAGGAGCAGATAATTAAATATTTTGAGGGAGTTACTTTGCCGTGCCTTTCAGAATTTCGATTTGAGCACATGGGTCAACAGATTATGGAATTGGAGGTCTCGCAAGCAATAAAATCTATTGCAGGAGCAAAGGCGTGTGGGGCCGATGGCTTTCCAGCTGAACTCTATAAAATATTTTCAAATGAATTGACTCCCTTCCTGACAAATCTGTTTAATTCTATTAAAAACGGCTCCGATATTCCATCGAGCTTTAAAGAGTCCGTGATTGTCAGCTTTGTCAAGAAGGGTAAAAACACAAAGGACGTGAATTCCTACCGTCCCATTAGTTTGCTCAACGATGACTATAAAATTTTGATGCAAATATGGGCACAGCGGTTTACACCAGCCGCTCAAGAGTTAGTTCATAGTGATCAATCTGGCTTTGTAGCTGGCCGCTTCATGTCATCAAATACTGGGTTTTTAATTCAAGCCCTTGACTATTTCACCTGTAATAAAATCCCATCAATGTTTATGATGGTCGACTCTGAGAAGGCTTTTGACCTCGTAAATTGGGAGGCATTATTTACTGGGCTAAATAAATTTGGATTCCCGCTCTCAATCATTCACATGCTAAGGAATATATATCAGGGGGCTAAAGCTAGAATAGTTGTGAACGCCGAGCAGATTGGGACAGTATTCATCAGGCGGGGGACCAGGCAGGGTTGTCCCCTGTCCCCCCTATTATTTACTTTTTTTATTGAGCCGCTGGCAATTAGAATTCGTGAACACCCCGAAATTAGAGCGCCCATAGATGGGATGGAGAAATTGAAACTCTTCGCGGATGAAATAATTCTTTATTTGCTTCCTGATAAATCTAATTTAGAGCGGCTTTTAGCCGAGTTCACTAGCTTTGAATCTATAGGGGGGTATAAAATTAATCAAAATAAAACAGAAATCATTATATTAAATATCAATGATAACTCTTTTTTACCACCCATTCTGCAAAAACAAGCATCTAAGTCAGCCCCCATACGATATTTGGGTATTTTCATCTCTAAATCTATAGATCAACTGTTTACACTAAATTACACGGCTATGTTGGTAAGAATAAAAAGTCTGTTGGATAAATGGTCAGTACTTCCTTTGACCGTTATAGGACGTGTGGCACAGATAAAAATGTCCATCCTCCCTCTTCTGGTGTTTTTCTTTAGTAACGTCCCTCTAAAGATTAATGCGAGCTATTTTAAAGAAATTGATTCTCTATTCAGGAATTTTATATGGGCAAAGAAGGCTCCCAGGGTGAAATTTTAAGTGTTACAACTGGAGGTAGATAAAGGGGGCTAGCACTTCCAAAAATCCGCACTTATTACGAGGCTGCGATCCTCGATATAGTAGCTCGTTTACTGGATTTTTATAATTTAGAAGATCATTTCTTTCTAAATAGAATGGTTCAGGAGGCAGGTGTACAACTCCCTACTTTCTTAAAAATTATTAAATTGCCAAAAAACACAAGATATAAGACACTACGTGATCTATCATCCAGACTTCAATTGCTATTTAAACAGCATACTTCTCCAGGCTGGGTTTATTTAAGGCTGCAGGATTGCAAGACTTTAGGTTTATTGCTTCATCCCTCTCGAATTTCGAAGTGAAGGGAGATTGGTATTGAGGAATTGGGTCATTTCTATATGAGTAACGAGGTGATCTCGTGGCTTGAGGTCCAAATCAAGCTTATGGATCAAACTATATCCAATTTCCTCGACTACTTGCAGGTCATCAATTTCCTGAAAAAGGCCAATTTTCCCTCCCCTTCCGCGACGATGAATTTGGCTTCCCTGCTCTATAAAACCAAAGTTAAAGGCATAGGAAAATGGTACACTCTGCTCCGGAAAGATAGTGAGATCCCTATCTTACATATGTTTTTGGGCAAGGTTGAGCGGGAAACAGGGTGTGCCTTGTCCTGTCAAGAATGGCAACTTCAAGCCCGGCTCGGCCATAAGACTTTGAGAGCGGCTGGTTTTAAACGGATGGCTTTTTTAAATAGATGGCTAGCATACTATACCCCCAAGACTTTGAGTAAACGATATCCAGATATGGAAAATAGATGCTTTCGTTGTCAGGCTGAGGAGGAAGGAAATTGGCTCCACATTTTTTACACCTGTCCTAAACTTAATGAATTCTGGGGAAACATCTTTATAAGTCAGGCCATCCAAAAGCCGATAGATCCCGAAGTTGAAATTGCCTTATTCGGAATCTCCAGAGTTAGACCAGGACTGACCAAACATGAAGAAGCATATGTGATGATCTGCTCTTTGATGGCACGTTCATTAATTCTTCAAAACTGGAGGTCGCTAGAGACTCCCTCTTTTATGAAATGGGTCAATAAAATGAAGCGTACGAGGGGTTTTGAGGAAGCGTATGCTATGAGGGCGGGAGCAATACATACATTTGTAAATATCTGGCAGTTATTTGACAATGGTACTATGCACACTCTTTAAGTAGACTCTTCCCAGCACATAATATTTTAAAATATTATTTCTCTTTAACTAAAGAACTTCCAGGTATTGGATTAGCATGAAAGAGGGCTTAATGTTTTGTGATAATGCTGCTATGGATGATATCCAGTTCTATGAATTGATTTAATATTGAATTAGTAATATACAGCAAATTTTGTTTTAAAATTCATATGTATTGTATTGCGACATTTTTGTAGCAACATTGGATTTTATGTTAAAATACCTGTAGCTCTCTTCATGCATTTTTTGTACTTCATGCAATGGAGGTTTATTTATTTATTTTTTTCTCTTTCTTTCTCTCTCTCTCTCTTTTTCTTTCTTTCTAGTCATAGGAGTGTAGTACATCAGTGTCTTATGGTCTCAGGTGCTATATTATAAGGATTATGATTGATTTGTTTATGAAGAATTTTTCCTGATTGTTTGTTACTATCCCTGTTCTGCTCAATAAAAAAAAAAAGTCTGTGACCCTGAAGTGAGGCCACATGGCAGTAGGCCAGCGTTGCCCGCAGGCTCTGGCCTACACTGTGGTCCAGCAGGTCACACGAAACCTGAGTTGCCCAGACTGCCGGGACGGGGCATCATCACAGGGTGCCCACCCGCTCAGCAGCATAAGGTGCCACTGACTCAGTGCACCCAAAGTCACCGTCCCGTGGCGGGGTGCCTGTGCCTGCCGCAATGCTCCGGGTGCGACTAACCCTGTGCAACCCCAGTCAGTGCCACATGGTGGTCGGCCCATGCCGTACGCAGGCCTGGGTTCCCACTAACCATGTGGGCAACAAAACTCTTGGGCCCTTCATGATTGGGAACCGTGGTGTTCGTCATCCATTCGCCACGGGCAGAGGAGAATGTGACATTGTCGGCCCCTTATGTTGGCGGAGTCACATGGCCTGTGGCACCTGTGCCGGATGGATGTGGTGTGCGTGCAAACCTGCCCTCAGGGAGTGGCTGTGACATGCCAACAACAAGACCAGTGACCTGCACACCACCAGCGAGTACGCCCGTGACGGATAGTAATGAAGGCCCCCCCTCTGAGCGTAAGCGGAGTGGTCTGGCCTGCCATAAGCCGGACCAGCGCAGGGCTTTCCACCATGACACACGGGCTCTGGGCGTGGTTCAGTCCATGTCCAAACATGAAAGTGAGTGATGCGTGTGTCCCTGTTGTAGTGTCCACGGGACCTGGTACACAAAATGCAATGTAGCACCCTCTGAATGGCATCCCACAGGATGAGCATCATTGACGCTAGGGTAATCACTGCCCCTACATTCATTCACACATGCATATATGACTGATGAAAGATGTGACACAGCAGTGCATCAATGGATGTTTATTGCACATCCAGTGCAATTATGCAGATGGAGCGGTTCAGGGCAATGCCCAGCACACTACACAATATGGGCCCGTGAAGGGCCAGCCAGAGTCCATCTGGGGATGACTAGTCCTGCTGAAGGGAAGGGTACAGTCCGCAGCCTGGTCGACGTGTCATTGGTCACCAATGCGGAAGTGGCAGTCCATGTTCCATGTCGCTGTCCAAGGTGAGTGCACTGGAGTGTGTCGTGGGTCAGTGTAAGGTGATGAGGCCATGTGCAGGACCAAGCAGAAACAGGCCAGGTGGCAGTCATAAATGCTAGTGCCTGGTCCTTCTGACTACAGTCCCATCTGCGTCCTCATCCCCGGTTGTGTGCCCTGCCCCACATGTGGGTGTTGCAGAACGGGCTGCCACACTGTGTGCCACTGACACATCAGGGGCCTGAGTGGATCCGGCTGCCGCACTGTGTGCCACTGACACATCAGGGGCCTGAGTTGATCCGGCTGCCGCACTGGGTGGCACTGACACCCCAGGGGTTGGGGATGTGGATGGTGTGGGGGCAGCAGCATTCATCAGCACCACACCTTGTGGTGGCAATGCCATGGTGGAGGACAGTAGGGCATGATAGATCCCAGAAACATTTCGATGATGTGCAGCGGTGGCTGCCATCCTTTCCACCTCCGTACGCACCACGTCCTCCATGAGGCTCCGTATGTGTGCCAGCTCACGGCTGGAATCGCTGGAGCCACTCTGAGCGGACAGGTGTTCTTCTCTCCGCGTTATGACTCCAGAAATGTCAATCAGGGCTCGTTGGAGTCCATGGGGCGGACCTAGACACCCAAGGATGGCGTCCAGTTTGGCAGCCATGATGCCAAAGCCCACCCCCACCTGCTCAGCCGTCTCCATCTGACACTCCAGCACAGGGCGTTGGAAGGCCATGTATTGTTCCTGGAGGTCTTGGGTGGGTGCCGGGGCTGTGTGTGCCTTCTGCTGGGTGGTTTGGGTGGTGGGTGGGGTCTCATCGATGTTGCTGGGCTGCCCTGAGCCTGGAGGTGAGTGGCGAATGAGGTCAATGATGTCTTGGATGTCAATGCTGGCGTTGTCCGCCTTGTCATCCATGAAGAGAGGCTGGGACTGCTCTGCAGGAGGTATTGACGGTGCCCCTGTGATGTGAAGGGGAGATGGTGTATTACAATGTGTCCACATGTGTGTAGACTCATGGTACAGGTTGACATTCAGACAGCATGGCATTGTACATTGTGACAGTCTGTAGATCTGGGCGATGACCCAGAGTCATTGTGGGTGTGCACTGTGCTGTGCTTGATTGTGCATGTGTGCCATTGTGGCCATCTCCACCCATCCCCCCAGTACCTGTTGGTCACTCATCCTGTTGCGGTTGTGTTGTGTCCGGTCGAGCAGTGTCTGGTCCCCGGACTCCGGCCACAATCTCCACACTGATGACTGTCGACACCAGCTCCTCCATGTCATCCAGCTTCAGCTGTGGCGATGGGCCCCCACCTCCAGTCTACGTTGCTGCCCTCTGGTTGGCGGAGAGTTTCTCCTTGGTCTTTCTCTTGATGTCATTCCATCACCTTTTGGCCTCGTCCATTGTCCTCTTGTGCTCTCCGACGGCATTCACCTTGTCGACGATGTCCCACCATATTGCAGTTTTGGTGTCCAGTGACACATTGGAGGCGACAAAGAGTTGTTGATGGTGTTCCATCACCTCCGTGACTATGATCCTGTTCGTCTGCGGACTGAACTTCGTCTTCCTCGTCTTCTTGTCATTGCCCTTCCCTGTCCCTGTGGTCCCAGGCTGGTCGTCCGGGGTGCTTGAGGGGTTGCGCTCGTCCTCTGCACGTGCTCCAGCTGCCTCCATGCTGCTTGGGTGTAGGTCAGTTTGTGTGTGGGTGTTTTTTCTGCTTTTATGGGGGGGGGGTTCCCACCTACCAGGTGTGTGTTGCAGGCCTGGCGCTGCTTATCACTGATTTCCTTATCGTGCTTTGGCCCATCGCAGGTTTTTTGGTGTTGTGGTTTGTGTTTTTATCTCCATCGTGGTGGTTTTATCGTGGACATTGTCCGTGGTTTCGGCAGACTATCGCATGCTACCGCCTTGTTGTGAATTCCACGTTGTCACGGGGTTATTTTCCCGCAATGGGCCGCGATATTGAAAATTGCGTTACGCTACTCTTGCGGTAGTTATCACCCTATCTTGTGAATATACCCCTCTATTTCTTTATTGATTTTCCTGGTCGTTTGGAACTTAAAATTGTTTTGATTTTGCATTTATACCGTAAGCCCTTATTACTGAGAGCCTTTATGGCAATTACCTTATGCTGACTCTGTATTGAAATCTTTTTGAATATTGTAATAAAAGTCTTACATTTATTTTGCTGCTCTGGAACTCAGTTATTCAATAGGCACTTACTTAATTAACTATCTTTGATGTGTTGGGCGGTGCCTTGCCTCGGGGACACATTGCCTCATGAAATAGTGGTTTAGCACCAGCTATGATTCATCAACTCATAGGTTTTCTGTTGTAAAGTTGTGGGGGGTGAAAATGTCAGGGTCCCCCGAGCTCACATATGCCCAGGGAACAAGATAGCAGGCACACACCATGGTAGCAAGCACATACTCTTGTTTCAATATGCTTTATATCACACGTTTGGCTCCACACTGAACCCAAAGCAGGTCTGCCAGCAGTTGAAATTTCTCCTCCTGGATCTGTCTTCTCACTAGCAAAGTTGCCCACAAGTCATAAAAAACAGACCAGCTCAGGTGGACGTCTGTCCATGTTCTTCCTAATTAAATACTACAAGCGAACACATTAATGAGTGTAGCTGACATTGAGTCAGAACCTCTTCTCTTGGGATTAGTAGATCTTTCTCCCTTCCTTTCTTGCTGGCAAAAATAGCAAACAATGTAGGTGCTCCTCAGTAAAAGAAAAAAATAGCTTGTAGGTGAAGGGATTTTAGGACCACCTTTTTGGGTCTAGCCTTTCAGACAGATTTCAACTGTCTTGCCAGACTATTTTTCAATAAAATTGACCCATAATATACATATGTAGAGGGGCTTTCGGTCAGATCCCCTTTCAACGATTGGTCTGTTAAATTGTCATTCATATTTCACCTCTGCCCACCGCAGAATACAAAATGGCAATGGATCAGCCAACTTTCCCACTGGCTTCCTTCACATTGAGCAGCTGCCCTAAGCTGCAGATATCGACCTAAAGAGTTCCTTTCTCATCAGTGAAACAAGTGGTTCAAATGGTGCTTTTTATTTTATTTATAAACTCCCTATTCATTTTGTCTGCAAATTTGAATGCCCAGTTAGATGGAGAATTATTTTCTGTCTCTTTTTTTAAAGTTGTTGTCATAAAGTCTTCAAGTGGGATTGTAACAATGTAGCCTCCTGAGATTTAAATTTTTAACTACATGGTGCTTCATTCTTATATTCTTCATTAATAACAATAACATTAATAATAATATTAATTAAATGAATGGCTCATCCGAAGGGCTAGCCATTTAAAAACATCACTATTAAAACAGCCACACGACTAGTATTTTTTAATCAAAAATTTGTATTGCAAGCATGAGGCTGTCACACTTAGGAGGGAACATGTTTTACTTTTTTCATCTTATTTTTGCGGCACATGCTTGCATTAGAAAAACAGAAACACAACAATTACATCAACTTGTGAAGACTGGACCTATTGGCTTTTCTAGTGCTTGGCACAATGTTTGCTTCATTATCAACTCTTGCCAGCCATGGATGGCTTGCTGAATGGTGTGGTCCATTTGGACCTCTGGGAGTGCTGCTCAAGATGGTAACTTACTTTGAGAATCCATTTTATGTCCACATTGAACATGCCAGGCTACACATAATGCTTACTCTGAAGCTCTCCTATTATGGTGAGTCCATTCGAGAAGGATGTGATTGTCAGATCAAACTTTTATTGTTCATCTTTTTGTGGTCATTGTTTTAGTTGGCCATGGGTGGTTTGGAAGGTAATGTTCTAAGGGTTAGTTGGAAGTCTGGGTGGGTTTTGTCAAATTTTTTTCTTCACTGTGTGTAGCTTCCGGGTTGGGGGAAGAGGTTCCATTCTTTTCTTTTAGGAAATGATTTTTGTGCAGTAGCTGGAAGGGAAATAATTCTATTAACGTTCAGGCAGTGTCTGGATGGGCTGAAGCAAAGGTGGGGAAATGCTGGATTAATTACTTTGAGAATAACTGGGTCACCACATCCATTCGATCTATAGAATAAGAAGTGACAGAGGTAGATATAAGAGGTCTAAGATGGTGCAAACATACTAGAGACAGATAGTGTCTCACCTGAAAAGAGCAGAAGAAACCATGTTAATATTAGATATTCTGCAGTGTATACTAGGAATCTATCCAAGAAACAGCATATGAAATATCATACAGTGTCGCTACGCCTAATACTGGAGAAGAGATGCATTGAAAAGCATTGACTGCAGAGGAAAGGCATAGGTTCACACCTTCATTCAAAGACTTAGATGAGTGCATGGTGACAGAAGAGAAACATATTAAAACAGGCCAAATTGACCCTAAACGAGCAGAGGTGGACAATTGGAGGGAATTTTGCAGAACTATCCAGGCTGTAATTGGGGCAAGACTGCAGTCCACTGTACTGCTTATTGAGTGTCAGTGGTGGAGGGTGCGACGAGGGGATCTTAGGTTGCATCCTACCGGGTGAGACACATGCCATGACTTGATGTTCATTACTGCAACAATATATGACACTTGATGGAGAAGGGTTTTCGCTAAATGAAAACCTGTTCGGGTTGAATCCTCATAAAGAAAATTACTAATCGTGTGATGTGCAAACTAAATGCGAAAAAGTGCTAACATGAGGAAAGATGAACTTGCGCAAGCGCGAACTAAGATCCTGAAGTAGGCCGCAACTGCTAATGAATAATGGAAAATAAAAGGACTAATGCTGCTTGCTTATTTCATACTAATTTGTGTTGGAAATAACATTATTTCGGGGAGAGCATGGTTATAAATGAGAAATATGCAATACACAGGGTGGGTGCGTTTATGCCATAGCATTATAAGTGATCAATAATAATTGTGTTTGTTTTCCGTAGAAGTATGATTTTCTGCCCTGCAGGAAAAGCCCGAAAGTCATTTTAGAAAACAAATTTGTGTTGTGTGTTTAAACTGTGCAAGAAAGGGGAGTCGGAAACTGTTCGTCTTCATGGGGCCTGTGTGCCTGCCACAGTTTGTGTGGAGAAACAAAATAATCCTCAAAGCCGGAATACTTCCTTAGAGAGCGGCGCAATTGAACAATCGAGGCACAAAAGTTATTACATGGCCGAGAGGGAGGAAATGTGTCTATGAAGGAAGCTCGAATTGTATTTCCTTGGCTGGAAGTCGATTAAATGAAATAAAATGGACAATAGACTATTTTGCAGGGTTGTCACTACGAGAGTGGTGTGATAGTACACCCCCTTCCTCAATCACCAGAATGAAGAAAAATTGTGTGTTATGATACATTGTGGGTTGGTCTTTCTTGGGATCCAGAGTATAATATAGATACCCGGTGGGAGGGGTGGGGGTTGCGTGATTTCCTACTTTGCAATAGGAGAGAGCTGCCTTGCTGTCTCCTATTCCTATTTGGCCGGGCTGTTCCTGTTTGCTGAATCCTGACTTACTCTTTGCTCTCCAATTCTTCTTGAAGGGCCTTAGAGTAGTTTTCCTGATTTTCTTTGTGGGTTAGTATTATATCTGAATTTGCATCATCCTTTTCCAAATTTCTTTTGTCTCTAATCTTTTGTCTCTATGCCTAGCCACTCACTCAATGCATCGATTAGGAGATGTTCTTTGTCATTTCTCATTTACTGTTTCTTGTATGGTGATCAATGATTCGAGCTGTATTGTATTTGCTGAGCAATGGTAATATGGTAATAGAAATTGATAAGTTTGGTATTCATTCACCCAGCGTGAAGGGACTTGTAGGGAAATGAATTGGGCCCAGGTAAGGGAAAATTGTTAGTCTCAGATCGCTGGATCAGTTTTGGTAGCAGAGGATGGTTTTAATTCATTATTTTGGCAAATTAATGGTTGGAATTAATGATTTTGGTTACTAATACATTGTGCTAGTGTTTTATGATGTCTGGAGGAAACGGGTACGGAGTTACCTAAGATCCCAGGATGTTTTAGCCTCATGGGCAAAGGAAGAGTGTGGATAGTACACACTAGAGAAGTGTTTTGTCTGTTGGTGTGATATTGAGCAACAAAAGGGGTTTGATAATATTGCATAGGGACTTATTCTGAAGTTAGTAATAGTGGGAGATTAGCGCACCTGAAGAAGTACCAAGATTTCTTTCACTTGATTGAGAGTGGAGAAACGCTGGTCGATATTCCGCTGGATGCAAAAGGATTTCTATGAGTGATTGAACTATCTCTTTTTTAGTGGAGCAGACAAAGCAGCAGTGTTTTGTGTTGTTTCAAATTTTTTTTATTTAGAATAGTCAGTAGTAGGAGTTATACTGGCGTCACAGAGAGCTGCGCTGGCATTGGTCAGTTTGCGGAAACGTCATTAGAGAGTATTGTGCTGCTATTGGTTGGTTGGTGTGAGTCGTGCTGGTATTGGACAGTGTGAACGAATAGTGTGTGTGGTAACCGCTTGACACAGCCTTCCTGCCTCCTTAACTCCTTTGGGGAGCACCGCACCTTCTAGGGGACTCGGACTCCCAGCAGCACTTGGGCTGCCATCGTTAATGCCGCAGTGCTCAAATACGCGTCAAGAGCCCCGCGGCGGGGTAGCCGCCTGACACAGCCTTCTTGCCTCCTTAACTCCCTTGGGAAGCACCGCATCTTCCAGGGGACTCGGAGTCCCAGCAGCACTTGGGCTGCCATCGTTAACGCCGCTGCACACAAAGGCGCATCAAGAGCCCCACTGCACACACGCGGCCAAGGGTGGGCCAGTCCACGCCCGTCTGAGCCCGGAAGAGGCTGGGCTGGGCCCCCCCTCTAAAGTCTGCATCTCTATAAGGTATAGTGCCTAGTCTTGATATTATCACCTACTCGCTATTTCTTGCCATTGCATTTAGCCTCTGAGTTGTTTTATTAGGATGAGTAAGCGCGAGGGTCAGAGTGCCCAGCTGGCTGGAAGTATTGTGGGGACACTTGACTCCTTGTTAACCAGGGCAACCTCAGTCTTGGAGCACGGAACGCTGCCTTTCTCTGGAGCCAATCCTCCACAAAAGATCTTATTTGGGGGGCATGACATCACATATCGCCCAAAACCAACCTCTCCTAATAGATAAGGAAGCAGAAATAGAAACATTTACGGGATCTATACTCCAACACCCAGTATTGACAAGTACCACGAGAAGAGTATCCACGAGGGCTGCAGCCGCGAAGAAACCCCTGGGAACCAACCCTGAGCCTGTAGTAAAGAGGAAAAGGGGTGGGGGTCCACAGAGACAGAAACCAGCGAAAGCCCCTAGATTGACTAAAACTGGGGGGAGCGACGAAACAGAATCAGAACAAGGTGGACTAAGCCTCCCGGAAACACCAATCTCAACTACATGCCCTTTGATGAACGAGGCCATGTGACTAGAAACCTTGGTTTTCACTTTGCTGAATCCCATTTCATTAAAGCTAAGCCAGATTGAAGAGAAGTTAGCTGGTTTAGAAATTCAGGCCACAAACAACTCTTGCTCACTGGAGACAATACTCTCAAGAACTGGGGCAATGACTGGCCCAGAGTTACAAACCCATCCAGCGAGACCCAGAATAGATTTGACCACAATGTATCCAAAGACAGCGCCTGCACCCTCTGACCCGGTCAATCCTTCATTTACCAATCCAGATATTCATATTGGCACAACCCCTGATACAACTGCTGGTACAACTGGTACAACCGGTACAACAGCCCATAGCCACCCAAGCATGAAATATTCTAATGTAGTGGGGGATACAATAAATCGTCAAAGACATCACTTTAAAAAGTACCTATATCTTAGGACAGAATCCCGCTGGGGGGGGGGGGGTAGTCAAGCTGATTACCGGAGGAATGAAATACCGAATTCTGGACCTTGGGTGACTAGAATGCAGACTTTATATCTCCCCCCAGCAGCCGCCCCCCCTGGTACTGGTATTGGCAAACGTATCACCATTGAGGGAGGGCCAGCTAGAATCGACAGACCAACTGATGTCTAAAGCACTTCACTGGATGACGCAAAATTTGAATGAGCTGGGGGGGGGGAGGGAGGCAGGAGCCTCTCAAGTCAAATGATTTTGGCCAGAAGAGTACCCTGGGTAGGCCCTGCGAGGAAAGAAATGTCGGGAGATTGTGTGGTTTTAAATTTCAAAAATGAATTTGTTGTTAAATTCCTTTTAGAGCAATTAGGTAATGTCTCTTTTAAAAATTCCCACATTACTGTGTTACCATTGGGACATTTTTATAGACCCAGTTTCCCACTGCCATCAGGGGGCAGACTACAGCATAGGGAGGGCCAGTTACGGAGGAAATCTCAGGACATCGGACTTGAGGCTGATGAATAGATTCACCTCCCTATCTGATCTAGAAGCATGCGATTGACTACACTCAGTGGAACTAAACTCTCAAGTTAATTGTGAGAGCCAGTCTATGCCGGACCCTGTTACCAGTGAGAGCTTACAGTCACCTAAACTACAACGGGGGCAAATAAAATGGTTTTTAAGATAGCCTTGTGGAACGTGGCCAGTATTGCCCCTAAATTGAGTGACGATAACTGGCTAAAAGTCTGGTAAGACCATGACATTGCATGTTTTCAGGAGACATGGGCTATGGAGCCAGTGTTTATAAATTGATACCGCTTCTTTCAGACTTTAGCGAAAACTTCTGTCTTGGGAGGGCAAAGGGGGGTATCCTGACTTTAATCCCAAATAACCTACCAGTAAAAGTAATAAAGTGTGATTTTTCAAACCCAAACTTCCATATGCTCACGCTTGAGGTATAACAGGAAGGGATATGGCTACTAATTAACTTTTATAATATGTTTGGCCCACACATGCACTCTATTGTTGGAGAGGTTGACAAGGCAATAGATAACTCCTCACGCAAAATAAAGAACAAAACAGTTAATGTAATTTGGCTGTGTGACTTTAACATAGACCTCTGTAAACACAACGCATTCCCTGTATGTGGTTTAGAGGACATGGGGGGAAATCCCATATACCATTTATCCACAACGAGTACGACAATTGTCTAAATAGGTCATTAGCCTCCCTAAATATGGTAGTAATTAGCCATGCAGACCCCCAAGTGGGAACCTTTCAGCAAAATGGGGCAGAGTCAACGATTGATTATATATAATTAACAAATCCCCTTAGTACAAGGGCCACCAAGTCAGGAAATCAAGGTGTATATGGGGCCCACCGAACCATCAGAATGTAGAAACCCCAATTGTGGCAAGAAGAAATGGAGTCAATTAAAATGGGCCCATTTCGATAAAATAAAGATGATGCCAGAAATTATATCAAACACACGGGATAACATATTATTATGTCTAGAACCGGAAGGTGATGCAGGGGAAATGGTGTCTGCCTTCTGCGGTATCTTAGGGAAGGTAAAATCGGCCCTTACACGCACAAAAGCGCCAAACATAGCGAAAGGTAGGGGTTGGTTTGACTCTCCGTGCACAAAAGCAAGGAAGGCTTTGATGCACACTTTGAAAATCAGACCCATAATTCTGGACCAAATAAATGCACTGTGGGCCGCCTATAAATTGGCACGAATAAATATAGAAAAGGCAATTAAGGAGGAGATTTGGACGGACCTCGACAAGACAGCCAGAACGGGGAACAGCCGTGAGTTCTGGAAGCTAGTAAACGCACCACATTTTAAAAGTCCCAGAGATCCCACAATAGACACAAATGTAGATGAGGAGGCATGGGTCTCCCATTCCGAGAACATTTTTGCCTCAAGTCCTCACTCCCTAATGCCTTCCTTTTCCATGGAGTTAAACTCCCATGCTCCCCTCTCTTTTTCACTCACTGAAGTAAAAAAAGGTTGATGTCCAGTGGTACGGGAAAGGCCCCAGGACCGAATGTTCTTCCAATTGATTTCTTTCAGGACAAACCAGACCTATGGGCACCCCTTTTACGAACGTCCTGAACAGTTTAGCCTTGTTAGGTCCACCCCACTCATGGTCAACGGGTGTCATCATCCCAATCTATAAAAAAGGAGACAGGCCTAACCCAAAGAATTGTAGACCAATCTCCCTGCTGGATACAACATCGAAGCTCATGAGCCGCCTCCTCCTCTCTAAACTAGAGGGGTGGGCCATGGAGAATAATATCTTAATCCAGGCCCAGTATGGCTTCCAGCAGGGAAGGGGTACTGTGGATCAGTGCTTGAATTTAGTACTGACTATAGAAAAATACACTATAATGAAGGACCAAAAGTTCTACATGGCATTCATGGACCTGTCAGCTGCGTTCGACTGTGTGGTCCATGTTAAGTTATGGAACATAATGTAGGGGATGGGGGTTGACCCAGCTATATTAATTTTCATCAGACAGCTGTACTCAAACGCCACAGCATCAGTCTGATATACTAAAAATCGGAGACTGCACACGTCCATTTAAAATCACCAGGGGAGTAAGGCAGGGCTGTGTCCTTGCCCCATTCCTCTTCTCCTTATATACAAAAGGAGTCGAGGAAGCACTAACCATGGCCACACTGGACGTCCCCATCTTTGATTCCCAATTGCTACCTATACTGGCTTATGCGGACAACGCGGTGTTGATCGCTAAAACAGGGTTTGGCCTCTAACGCCTGATAACTGCGTATGTCTCCTTCATGGACTCAATACACCTGAAGGCAAACCAAACTAAGTCCTTTGTAATCATAGCTGGGGCTAGAAAAAGAGTTAAAACCCCTTATTTATATGTGGTCACTGAAAGAATAGAGGTGGTTGACACTTTTCCCTACCTGGGGGCTCTCTTCGACAAAGACCTATCATGGTCAAAGCTGGTGGAAGGAAGAAAGTTGGTAATGGAGATAGGTACCTCGGCTGTTAAATCCTTCGCCCAAAAACTGGGCGCAAGACCATTACTACCAATAAAAAACATCTACCAGGCCAAAGTAAATGCAGCAGTAACATATGGGGCTGGTGTTTGGGGTGTGGTAGCGCCAACAATATTGCAAACCATTGAGAATAATTTTTTTTAAATCCATAGTTGGCCTCCCTCTCTCTCCTTCAAACTATATTTTACACTCGGAATTGGGTTTGCCCTATATTTCAGATTCAATTCATTTATCCCCAATCCTCCTGTGGCATTCAATTTGTCAGAGGGACACAGTGACTCTGACACAAACAATAATAAAGAATTGCTTATGGATGGACAACCGTAGAATGTCTAGGTGGCTCGGCTATGTGGGGTCAATTCTGAAGGAGATCGGCCTCTCTGAATTGTTTAAGGACCCACTGGCTTGTAGAAAGGTTTCAAAACAAAAGGTTACCAGTATGTTTTTATTGATGTCGGACTACAAGCAAAAGGAATATCATAGAGAGAAACAAGCAGTCTGTATATATCGCCAGAACCCTCCATTGATAGAGGGAGGGTATTCTTATTTAGTAAATGTTACCAGGCCGCAACACAGATTTATATTACTGAGGTTCCGTATGAACATGATCCGTTTGATGTTAGGATAGCCAGAAAAAACATATAACCACTCAGAATTAAGTGTGTGTCTATGTGATAACCTCTCACCACAAACCGAATTGCACATAGTTTTATTCTGCCGGCTCTACGAGAAAGAAAGGAACGACTACCTTAACCCAATTTTAAAGCAGGGGAATTTTAATCAATGCCGGGTTACATTATATTTTTTTAAATCGTTATCTTATCCCATGGTTTGCTTTTTGGTAGCTACGTTCTTATGGGCCGGCATGAGAAAGGGGGGGGGCAAGAGTTTTGAGCTTGTTTTAGACCTTTTAGAACGTGAAACGATTTTGTTGTAATAGGGTCTTTATTCTAAGATCAACTATGAATTATTTACTGATTTTATTATTACGTATTTTATCTGTGCTTTTATGATCATTTTAACTAGATCGAATAAAGATTGAAATTGAAATTGAATTGAGTGAAATTACCGAAGGATGTTTGTTTCTAAGTTTAGAGTAACAAGAGAGAGTTGAAATGAAGTTATTAAAAATGATGAAGACCTTGTTTAGAAAGGATGAGCCTATACCTATTAAAGAGGGAGTTCCTATACTAGCTGCTGGTTCGCCTGCTTCTTTTATGACATTAGAGCATGGATATCATGCGTGTACATGGTTGGAAAACTGGGTGAAGTGTATGGAAGCAGATGGAAATTTGGCTTTCCCAGAAAATGGT
The DNA here is from genome assembly GCF_964204655.1 of Triturus cristatus. Lineage (NCBI taxonomy): Eukaryota > Metazoa > Chordata > Amphibia > Caudata > Salamandridae > Triturus > Triturus cristatus. The sequence continues at coordinate 183,390,600 of NC_140581.1, forward strand.
ACTTATTAATGTAAGGGTTTTAGAAAACCTGTGAAATCAGATGAATTTATTGAGACCAAATCCTAGACCTATGCAGTATGAGGCACTTGAGGAATGGGAACAAGAGGCGTATAGAAGAGAGAGAGAGGACTGCAACAAAATATAGAAATACAGCGAGTAGGTATTCAGTAGCGAAATGGGATACCCAAATGAAAAGATGGAGGAGAGCTGTAATCTCAGAGGGATTATATCCGGTGATTGTTGCTGAGGATCAGGCTGGAGGGAAATGTAAAGAGGAAAAAAACAATGTAGAGAGTATAGATCCAGATCCAAATAAGATTGATGATGAGTTGTTATTAAAAAGACCTCCACCATATCATTAGGATCAGGAAAGAATTACACCAAATGCTCCATTGTTTGAAATAGAAGCTCCACAAGCTCCACAGACCACACAGGAGAGATATTTAGATGTGATTAATAAGGCGAAAGATGAGTTGACACAGAGAATTAATCAAATTAGCTTAAATGCAGAGGCGTTATCGGTTCCAGTGACAATTGGAACCATAGTCCCCTTGTATAGGGAGGGTCAGAATATTTAATAAGGGCATGCATTAACAGTACCAATGAATAATGCTAGGAGTAATAATGGTACTGGAGCAAATGAGATGGGAACCTTGATTGATATAGCAGAGAGACAAATTGAAACACCGAAGAGAAATGTACCAGTAGAGCCTAGGAAATTGATGCATAATGTAAGACAAGTAACTCCCACTTCAAGGGAATCAGTAGGACCATCGCCCTAAGAGTTAGATGAATGGATCAGAGGAATGGTGTCTAGTAAAATGGACCCGAGCATGGATGTGAGTAGATTGAAAGCAGATTTGGACGAAATGGTTCTAGGTACAATTAGTCCAGAGACATTGGTAAATACCAGGAAGAAGAGTTGTTATTTTTGTGTAAGAGCATTAATATGAGAGCAAAGAGCTTGCATGAGAAGTTTGCTGAAGCTGCACAGGAATATGGAGTGGACATTGAAAAATCAAAGGCTTTTGCAAAAGACTTATAGATTGAATCATAGTGACAAGGATTTGGAGAGTTTGAATGCTTCTGGTAAACGCCTGCAGATAAAAGAGCTGATTGGAATGTTGGAAAGGCTGATGGGCTAAAAAGAAAGAAGAAATGCTTGTGAATAAGGGTGTGACTGCGTCTCCTTTACTTCCAGTGAGGGAAACAGGGACAGAAACAGTGACAGCTGAAATGATATATCTCATGAGAGAAGTTCCAGGTGATAGATATATGTCCATATTCCTTGGTCAAGGCAGAACATATTGTCTTTTACGAATGAGTTTCCCAGATGGGGAGAAAAACCTGTTGAATGGTATAAACAAGTAGAGATGTTTGTGAAGGTTTCAAAAGTTTTATTGAAAGACTTAGATGGTTTGTTTGATATTGTGGTCCCAGCTGATTTGTGGACTGAGTGCAAAATTGCAGTAGATTGGCATAAAAGAGGAATATCCTATAGATATAAAAACTGGAGCCCTGTCAGATGAAGTGATGAAGAAATATAATCAGGTAATTACTTACTTGAAGAGTAAAATTTTACCAAAAGGGACAGATTGGGTTAAGATCGATAGAACAACTCAGGAGTCAAAAGAATCGGTACATGCTTTTTATGAGAGGCTTTTACAGGTGTTTAAACAATATAGTGGATTTGAGAGCATAACTGATAAAGATATGGGACACCTTGTATATAAATTTGTGTTTGGATTGAAACCAGATTAGCAACATTATTCAGCAGCAATTGATTTGCTGGTAGAATAAAACACTGTGATATGCAAAATACTGTAGTGATGATATTGAGTCAAGACATAAGAAATTGAAAGAGAAAATGATGTGGGCACAAGTGAAAGCAGCACAGAAGAGTGGGAATTTTGTGGATTATTCTCAAACAGGTTCCCAAGCAAATGGGCAGAATCAGAACTTTCAAAATTGTCAGGTTTCTAACATGAGTGATGTTGTGACAAATGGTGGTGTTCTTGTTCAAGGAAAAGGTAGAGGCAAATGAAATAAGGATGGTATGAAACGGAGATTTCCTTGTCATGCGTGCGGAAAGTTGGGACATTGGAAGTACAAGTGTAAGACCCTTTTAGGGAATAATGGGATGAATCAAAATTTTAATCCACAGATGCAGAATAAGGTGGTTGTGAATCAACAGCAGCTGCAGCAGCAACAGGTGGTTAGACTGCAGGTACAACAGGTACAAATACCACAAGCTCCTATGCCTAATAATGTGAATGCTCAAGTACAGAGGTACAGTACGAATGCTGGTTTCCATACAGGTGAACAGGTTGGTAAGAATTAAAATGGTTTCACAATATTGGTTACAGTGTCCGGAGAGGGATTCAGATACATCTTAATGACGGTGCCTGAGGGGGGAGGATGAGTGAGAGCTTGGCGCATCTCTGGAGGTAGATCAGTGTGGTCCTTTTGTGGATGGGAAAGTTGAAGGTAATGTAGACACTGGTGCTACCCATTCTACTGTGAGAACAGAAGGAATTCCAAACCTACCCTTCTCGGGAGATACTATCGAACTTGTTGGCGTCTCGAATCAGATTATCAAAACCCCAGTGACAAAACCAATGAAGGTACACATTGGAGAGTTTAGAGATTTACATTGGTTTGTGGTGTATGATACAAGTCCGGTAAACCTATTGAGCAGAGACTTGTTGTATAAAATGAATTGCACCATCTATTATACAACAGACGGCATTGATTTTCAAACGCCGGATGAGGATGTTGCATTCAAGGTGATGATGGCAAGGCAAGGGACAGAGGTGAATGATTTGTATCCTTACAGCGTAGGATTTGCCTGTTGAATTGAGAGAAACAGTGATTACAGATGTGTGGGATTTTTCAGGGAAAGACATTTGATTGATGAAAGGAGTTGATCCTATTCAGATCTCAGTCAAACAGGAAGCAGACTATTTATTTATTTACTTAATGAGTTTTATATAGCGCTGACTAGACCCGTGGGTATCAGAGCGCTTTACATTAGGAAACACAATGTTACAGAAAATGATAACAATTACACATTACATCAAAAATAGGCAACACATTGAGGGAGAAAAGAAAGGTGAGACAAATAGAGCGGACGGGGGAGGGGGGAAGTGTGAAGGGGAGGATGAGGGAAAAGACGGCAGGAGAGATGAAAGGAAGTCTGGCCAAAGACCGACTGGGTAGGTGACGTCCGAGGAGGGAATCCACAGCCCGTCTCCCCTTTAGCTAAACAAGGTAGCTGCATCAGGCATCAGTCAAATAGCTAGGTCTCAACTGACGAGGGAAAATTCAAAGAAGAAAGTCCAGAGGATAAACAGGGTGGGAACTATGAGAAAGGACGGGTGAGGGCAAAGGTCAATAGCTGGAAAGAGGAGTAAGGCGGAAAGGGGTAGTGGGTAGGGAGAAGGGGGAGGAGGGAGATAAGGTCATAAGAGACACAGGAGAGTTTGCCCAAAGACCGGCTGGGTAGGTAATGGCCAAGGAGAGAATCCGTAGTCCATCTCCCCTTTAGCTCGCAAGGTAGCTCCACCGGGCATCAGTCAAAATGGAGTTACGCCTGTAATTGAGCAAATGATATCACAAGATTGAATTGCTATGAACTTGTAAATGGGTCCTCCCAGAACACAAAAGGAAGTTCGATTGTTTCTGGGTATGGTTGGATACTGCAGACAATGGATCATTGGTTTTTCACTGACAGCCAAGCCACTACAAAGATTGACTCACAAAGATGTAGTCGATCCAATCCAATTGGATGAGAAAAGCATTAAGGCCTTTTGTGGAGTTGTGAGACAGTCTTTATCGAGCCCCTGCATTGGGAATGCCAGATTATAGCAAGGACTTTGCATTATTCTGTTGTGAAATAGATGGATGTGCACTTTCAGTCCTAAAGCACATGGAATGGTTCGACGTCCAGCATATTTTTCTGCTACTTTGGATTCAGTAGCTGCAACATTGCCAGGTTGTTTGAAAGCAGTGGCTGCTACTTGTGTGAGTTTGGAAGAGGGTGAGTCAATTGTGATGGGACATCCAGTGAAAGTATATGTGCCACATTCTGTTGAGTTTCTGTTGACAAGGACACATACGCAACACCTTACGAGTAGTCGTTTGACTAGATGATGGGAGCTGAAAATGTGACTGTGACGAGTTGTACAACACTGAACCCAGCAACTTTGTTGCCAAGTACAAATTGTGAGGAAGTGGTGGATGGAGCAGACCATGATTGCTCGGATGTGACTGAGTTGTATACCAAACCAAGGGCAGATATAAAAGATACACCATTGGCAAAGTCAGATTGAGCAATGTTTGTGAATGGCTCTTGTTTGAGAGATGAAAGATGAAAGAGGTGCTCTTCGTGCTTCTTATGCTGTTTGTACAGTTGCCATGGTTTTTGAAGCATCATGTTTAAAAGGAGTAAATTCAGCTCACATTTTAAAACTGGTTGCTTTAACCAGAGCATGTAATTGGCAAAAATCTGAGAATAACCATATTCACTGACAGTCAATATGGTTTTGGGGTGGTGCATGATTTTGGACATATGTGGATGCAACGTGGTTTCCGGACTTCTTCAGGATCACTGATCAGAAACAGGAAAAGAGGTAAAGGATTTGTTAGTTGTACTACAGTTGCCCAAAGAAATTACAGTGGTCAAATGTCCGGCACATACATCTGGAAACGACTATGTGATGAGTGTGAATCAGTATGCTGATCATGTAGCACGATTCTGTGCACAAAATTCAATTTCAATAAACAAAGGAATTGAAAAATATGATACAAATTGTCACCTAATGTTCTCTTCTGTAGAAACTTGGGAGGAAGTTAGACAATTGCAGGAGAAAGCTAGTGAAGAAGAAGGATATATCATGGCTGAACACATGTAGGGAGTGATGCCATGATTAGGTTTTTCAAACAATCATGGTATAACCCAAAATTTAGGGTCATTGCAGAGAGTCTTTGCCAGTGATGCATAATATGCCAGTAGAAGAATCCAAGTAGAAAGACTGTTGTTAATTGGGGACGGATTGGAAAAGCAGCAGGACCGTTTACACGGTTACAGGCAGGCTTCATTGAACTCCCTCCTTGTAATGGACTGAAATGTGTGTTGGTTGTGGTTTGTTCTCTCGTTGGGTAAGAGCATATCCAACAAGACAAAATGATAGTCTAACAGTTGCTAAGTTGCTTTTAAGAGAGAGAATACCGTGGTTTGGATTTCCAGTCTCTTTAGAAACAGACAAAGGGACACACTACAACAATGAAATAATTCGGCAGATTTGTGCTGCATTACAAATTGAGCAAAAGCTGCATTGTGCCCATCGATGAGAAGCCTCTGGTGTGGTTGAACAAATTAATAGCACTATCAAATCAAGATTGTCAAAAGTCCACAGCACTGAAGTGGCCAGATGCTTTACCCTTGATTTTAATGAGTTTGAGAAGCATTACTGATAAAAAGACTGGATTGTCTTCACATGAAGTGATTATGGGGAGAGCAATGAGACAGCCAATAGTACCAGCAAATCAACTGGTTAATATTACTAATGATCTTGTGCTCATTATTGCAAAGGATTGGCTGACGTGGTGCGTTCTGTGTCTTATCAGGTTGGAGAAGTTGTAACCACAACACAGCAAGAACAATCACATGACCTAAGTCCAGGAAAGTGGTGAAGAAGCATGTGAGAAAAACTTGTCTGGATCCACGCTGGCATGGGCCATAACAAGTGATACTGGTGGCTTGCCAAAGTGTGGTGGCTTGCCAAAGTGGATACATGCAAGCTATACAAGGAGAGTCCCAAGTCCACTTGAAAGACTAGAAGAGGAAGAACAGGTGGAGGGTCAAGAAGAGCCTGAAATAACTGAGCCTGAGTTTGAACCAGAGCTTGAACTTGAGCATAGTCGAAAAAAGTGGGCACCAGCTACTGGGTCTCGTGCAGCTGCTGTTGATGTCAATGAAGGAGAAGTGTTGAATGAAAATAAAGATCAAGAGCAAGTACAGCAGAGAAAAGAATAAAAAAAAAGGAGTTGTGAACTTGTCTCTGAAACTGGTGAAAGTGTGCAAGTTAAGAAAGCCAGAAAAAGAGATGTGTGGCCAAAAGGAGTGGAAAGACTGAAATACACTCTGAAAGAAAAATCACCAGACACAATATTGGAAGTATCGAGCCAAACAGAACAAAGTTACTCAGAAGAGGATATAGTTCGGAGAACAAAAAGATCACGAGTTCCGAACAAGAAATACACAGCACCTGAATGGACATATGTGGTGTCTGAAGCGGCTGAGCACACAGATCGGTGTGGAGAAAATACTGTTACAGAATTGAATCACACAAACGGTTATGAGCCACTCTAAGGGAACTGTGTAGAAAATTGGGGTGCAGTAAATTGAAAGTTCAATCGGAGGAGTGCTGGAATTGAGTCAAAGGCTGTGAAGATATATAAAATAAAAAAGAGGGGTGAAGCAAGCAAGAACACTTAAAACGTGTTTGGATACACTATTTTTTAGTTTTTAATTTTAAGTTTGTTTTAAAAAAATACATAAATAAATAAGTAAATAAATAAATAAATATATTTTTCTTGAAACGGCTGAGGCAAATATTACAGAGACTGGATATAAAAACTGAAGTTTTAAACGTAGATGTATTAATGCTTACTTTGTTAGTGTTATATTTCTAATGTGGATTTGGTGAACATTAATTGCTGTCCTGCCTTACTTTATGTACCCTAATAGAAATACTAATACTAATAGTGTGTTGAGTGGGAACGTAGATGAGGATAATCTTAAAGAAAATTCACAAACTAACATGGAAAAGATGATAGGTGATAATGTCTATCACCGAGATAACTCGTTTAATGACTTTTCGTTAAATGTTTTTACAAAATTGTTGTACGAGTATGTTCATACGATGGATTCGAGATATTTTGCGTGCATGCAACTACCATCGTCTGTCTCTGAGGGAGTGACCTATCATCACTTTCCTCTAACCTATGGAGTTTCTTGTAGTGTTTTAACCAGTCTGTTTTACGAGAGGAGTAGTCTACAATACTACCACTCAAACATGGATCTAGTGTTTTCTGAAATTTCAATTGGAAGGAATATGAATAGGGTGTATATTGCTAGAGATGCAGAGTTTATGGGTGATGTTTTCCATTCAACTAAAACAATTGATATAGTATATGAGGATAGAAATAACTTGACCTGCAGATTGCGTCAGGAGGAGATTAAGTTTATTAATCTGGTAGAAGATATAAGACAGAGTTTTAAGAAAAAGGCTGCTGAGCAAAAGTCCCATGTACCTCCATGGGCTTTTAGAGAAGGTGATTACAAAAAGGGTGATACATAGGATACGATGACTCTAGATTGGCATCATAGAGGGAAGCTTTGCTTGCTTAGATTAAAAGTTGACTTTAATAACTATTTCATTGGTTCCAGTGAATGTAATCATATTTTTATAATTAGCAGAGGATGGGGAATAAGAGGAGGTAATGATCCTGTTTTCCCTGGAATCTATTATGTGTTTGGCAAGAATGCCTATTATAGGTTGCTTTCTCATTGGTATGAGTGTTGTTATATAGGAATTGTCTATCCTAAAGTATATTATTTGGATAAGAGTCATGGAATCAATGAAAAGAAGGGTAGCAAAAGTGAAATTAGTGCTGCAGAAATTGTGGGTGATATTTTCAGAGCATTGATACCTTCAGTTGATGTAATTCTAAATTCACATAATATTAGAAAATTGTCCACAGTGGTTGATCGTTTATCAACAGACACTGCTGGTGGGTTTTTGATGATTGATTCTGAAATGGTTGCGATAAGATCTATGGTTTTGCAGAATAGAATCGCCTTGACGCATTATTAACTAAAGAGGGTGGAGTCTCTGGCATGTTGAAAATTCAACAGTGCTGTACTTATATCCCTGATAAAAGTAAGAGCCTAGACGGATATACTAAGAATATTACACATATGCTAGAAGATTTAACAGAACTGAAGGTTGACAGTGCTTGGGAGAGACTTGATAAAGGTTTCTCCTCGGTGGGCAATTGGTTTTCTAATTTTGGTAATAACTTATTAGGGTGGATACTAACACCAATAATTTCAGTTGCTACCGGGATATTAATGCTATTATTGATATATAAGTGTTGCAAATGTAAGAAAGGAACACAGGATGTTAAAAAGAGAGCAAGAAAAAGGAAAAGAGATGAAATAGAATTAGAAGACAGGAGAGGAAATTAGTATGAAATAGTAAAGGATATAGATGGAGTTATGTTGAAACAAAAGAGAACTACAGCTTTCTAAATGATAAAATGGTGACAAATTGTATTTGTGGGTTATTGGGTGATGGTTCAAAGTCGCCATCAAAGGAGGAATTGATGGGGCAGGGTTGCCGCGAAATGAAAACCTGCTCGAATCAAACCCTCATAGAGAAAATTACTAATCGTGTGATGTGCAAACTAAATGCGAAAAAGGGCTAACATGAGGGAAGATGAACTTGCGCAAGTGCTAACTCAGAGGCTAAAGCAGGTCACAAATGCTTATGATTAATGGAAAATAAAAGGACTAATGCTGCTTGTTTATTTTATATTAATTTGTGTTGGAAATAACATTATATCGGGGAGCGCATGGGTATAAATGAATAATACGCAATACACAGGGTGGGTGCGTTTATGGTATAGCATTATAAGTGATTATTAATACTTGTGTTTGTTTTCCGTAGAAGTATGATTTTCTGCCCTGCAGAAAAGGCCCAACAGTCATTCTAGAAAATAAATGTGTGTTTAAACTGTGCAAGAAAGGGGCGTCGGAAACTGTTCGTCCTTCATGGGTCCTGTGTGCCCGCCAAAGTATGCGTGGAGAAACAAATTGATCTTCGAAACCGGAATACTCTCTTAGAGAGCGGCGCAATTGAACAATCGAGGCACAAACGTTGTTACATGACCGAGATGGAGCAAATGTGTATATGAAGAAAGCTCGAATTTGTATTTCCTTGGCTGGAAGTTGATAGAATGAATAAAATAGACAATAGACTATTTTGCAGGGTTGTCAAGACAAGAGTGGTGTGATAGCACACCCCCTTCCTCAACCAATAGAATGAAGAGAAATTGTGTGTTATGATACATTGTGGGTTGGTCTTTGATTTAGAGTATAAATATATACCCGGTGGGAGGGGGGGTTGCGTGATTTCCTACTTTGCGAGAGGAGAGAGCTGCGTTGCTGTCTCCTATTCCTATTTGGGCTGGCTGTTCTTGTTTGCTGAATCCTGAATTAGTCTTTGCTCTTCAACTCTTCTTGAGGGGCCTTGTTGCTCTCATGGCCAGTAGTAGTTTTCCTAATTTCCATAGTGGGTTAGTATTATATCTGAATTTGCATAATCATTTTGCAAATTTCTTTTATCTCTAATCTTTTGTCTCTATGCCTAGCCACTCATTCAATGCATTGATTAGTAGATGTTCTTTGTCATTTCTCATTTACTGTTTCTTGTTTGGTGATCAATGATTCGAGCTGTATTGTATTTGACGAGCAATCACATTATTTTAGATAAAGCATTATTAATTCATAAGTGAGTTTGTCATTTTAAGAGTTGGTTTATGATGAGCATGCAATAGTATTATTCTAGATCCAAGTATTCGTTTGCCAAACACTGATTACACTAATAAAGATAGCATCACCATAAAGAATAATGCGAGGATTATATGATAATAGAAATTGGTAAGTTTGGTATTCACTCACCCAGTGTGAAGAGACTTGTAGGGTAATGAATTGGGCCCAGGTAATGGAAATTTGTTAGTCTAAGATCACTGGATCACACTCAGCCCTAATGTTGCTGCTATTTTTCATTGCATCTGCTTTCTCTGCTTATTGCACTCTTTAAAAATGGAAATGTTTTCAGAAAAAATGCCCACTGGAGCAAAAAAATGTAACCATATTTCCATTTTTTTATTATCAGTCTAGTAATCTCGCACATTCATGCAGACTAAATTTAACTGAAAGACCAGAATCCCACTTTTCAAGGAATCTTTAAAACCTCATAAGGATTCAGTGGAATGTCTGAATGTTAATTAATTTCTTGCTGCTTTCTTTGAATCAGGGATTAGAGGGGCTATAGATTTCAAGAGACCTATTGAGGGTGCAGTGGTGCTTGACCAATTTTCAGAGTGGGGTTGCTGGCTTCATTGTTACATCACAGAAGTCATAGGGATTGTGAAAAACCAAGCAGCACACAAAAATCAAGTGTAGCAAATGAATTGTGCTCATTCAGCAGGGGAGTGATAAGGGTTGGCATGTAGCCGCTGTTGCAAATATATTAGTAAAGCATAGGACCTTGTCATGATGCCAGTCGGATATGTTAAGTATCAAATGGAGAGGGAGGAAAGGTACTGGAGCCAGTTCACTTACCTTGGTATGTAAGTTTGAATCAAAGAGAACTAGCTCTATATTAGAAAGGAAACACATTTTGTGTATCGGAAGGCCCTCACTCACCAACCTAGTTGGTGACATACTTCATCATCGGGCCCCACCCTAGACACCGAATGCGTATATTACGCCTGGATACAGCGGAGCTGGTATTGTGCCGTGAGAGTGCAGTGAAAAGGGGTGAGTGAATGTTAAAAAGACTGTCCTAAGGGTCCCACAGGTAGAAAATAATGAATGGGCCCTTGGCAGCGAGTAAGAGACGGATATTTTGGGAGGTCTAAGGTAACTTCTATATCCTAGTCGGTCAACATGTTTCAGCCATGCTCTCTTTAATGGTATGGCTTTCTTCAGGACCGATGTGTAGTGCAAAGTGAGTGGTCTAAAAAAAGTGTTATTTAGAGACCGACTATGTGACACACGCGCTAAGGTGTGCTATGTGGTAGAGGAGGATTTCCTCTAACAGAGCTTTCCTGTGGGGAAAGAAAATAACAGGCAAACATACAGAGAAACATTTAAAATACTAATATAATGGGTAACAACCTTTACAACGCAACTTTTACAACGCACTACACTTACAACGCATTTTTTACAACGCAAAATCCATTACAACGCACTACACTTACAACGCATGACACTACAACGCATTTTTAAAAACTACCTTTACAACGCATTCCATTACAACGCCTACCATTACAACGCATAATATTACACTACACTATCCAACACTTACCCTACTGTTGCACCCCCTGGAGTTAAAATAGTAATTTTTACCCCTATACTATCCAACACTTACCCTACTGTTGCACCCCCTGGAGTTAGAATAGTAATTTTTACCCCTATACTATCCAACACTTACCCTACTGTTGCACCCCTTGGAGTTAGAAAAGTAATTTTTACCCCTATACTATCCAACACTTACCCTACTGTTGCACCCCCTGGAGTTAGAATAGCAATTTTTACCCCTATACTATCCAACACTTACCCTACCGTTGCACCCCCTGGAGTTAGAATAGCAATTTTCACCCCTATACTATCCAACACTTACCCTACTGTTGCACCCCCTGGAGTTAGAATAGTAATTTTTACCCCTATACTATCCAACACTTACCCTACTGTTGCACCCCCTGGAGTTAGAATAGTAATTTTTACCCCTATACTATCCAACACTTACCCTACTGTTGCACCCCCTGGAGTTAGAATAGTACTTTTTACCCCTATACTATCTAATACTTACCTTAAATGCAATTTAATATTATGCGTTGTAATGGTATGCGTTGTAAAGGTAGTTTTTAAAAATGCGTTGTAGTGTCATGCGTTGTAAGTGTAGTGCGTTGTAATGGATTTTGCGTTGTAAAAAATGCGTTGTAAGTGCATGCGTTGTAAAAGTGTGCGTTGTAACGTCATACATCCTAATATAATACATATTGGTAGGTGTTTCAGGAGCGGTGTGTCCGTGCTGTTATGCAGCAAAAGGCAAAGTGAGGATGGAATGTAGCGTTCAGTGATAAGTTTTAACAGACGCCTCGAAGTCTATGCGTTACCGTGTGGTAATCAATATGAATATTACATGGTGCTTCGGGGTAATACATGAGAATAAAAATCATGGTTTCTTACTCAGACAGTTACTGGAAAATGCCCCATGAGTTCCATGTGGGGGCCTAACCTGTAGTCACACTCTATGTGACAAAAATGAAGAAATGAAGACAAAAGCATTTAAAATTCACACGCATGCTTGGCGATTTGAGTCTGCCAGCAGCGGGAGAAAAGGCACTATTGTGGCGTTCCCCCTGAGGACTTCACACTTAGTTCATCAAGATCTAGGACCCTGCTCGATACCTGCTGCAGCCGCCATGGAGCTCCGTGGTAGAATGTGGGTAGCCGGGGGCAGGGGGTTTAAATACTCTGCTGTTTGTACAGGTGTCAGCGAGTTGGTTAATCGGGAACCGCCAGGAGCAGCTCAATTAGTTCCAGGTGGTGGTTTCTACTCCGCAATCCGTTGTATCTATGGAAGAAATAGAAAAAAAGGAAAGACGCGACCCCTTGGGCGTGTTGGGCACTCGTGTGTGTGAATAAAGTTAACTATTGGAAAACCCTAGACACGGCTTGTTTTTAACTGAATGTATTTTTATAATTATATATATACTGATTTGGTGGCTGGAAAAAGATCTGACAAAATTTCATATTTGATTTTTAGGACATATCGCAAAGAAAGAAGAAAGGCTAAGGGTAGTGTGTGGGTATCCATGGACTCAATCAAATGGATGATGGAAATCCTGTTCTGTCAGGGAAGAATTAAAATGCCTTGGTGTTGTCTATTATGCTCATGACCCCAGCGTGAAGGCTATCATTATACGGAAATCTGAGTACCCACGTCAGGTATTTGAATATCGGTGTGACGAACACGTGTAAGGTGTAGACCCATTACAGTTGGTATGTGCGTGTATACAGTCATCCATAGGGTGTTTAGATACACAGTCAGCTTGGATTCAACCATATGCTTATATGGCACGTCTCAGTGGCACCACGTGTAAGGTGTAGACCCATTATGGTTGGTATGTGCATGTATACAGTCATCCATAGGGTGTTTAGATACGCAGTCAGCTTAGATTGTACATCTCAATGGCACCAGGGGTATAGGTGGTCTGTTTTGAAGCTAGGAGTTGACTTGGCATGGTGCCGTTGTTCAGGTTTGGTTCAGACTGTTCCAGGGTATACTATCATTCAACCCTGTGACGTTTGTGGAGTGGCAATGTATCCAATGCTGCTCCTTATGTAATAGGGTCCTGTCGTTTGAGAGGGTCTGGCTGTCGATTTGTTCTATTACAGTCCAGTTTAGGTCGTTGGGAGTGTGGCTTGCTTGGATGAAGTGATCAGTCAATTTACTTATGTTCTTTTTACACCGAATGGTGCTGCGGTGTTCCACAATGCGGGTTCTGACTTTGCGACTGGTCGTGACTACATATCATAGGCTGCAAGTGAAGGTAATCAAATATATTACATTATTTGAGTTGCAGTTAGTGTGGTTAAGCTGCTGTCATATTTTTCCTATCTCCAGATTTAAGGACTTTGTTGCTTAAGTGAGGTGACAGACACTGCAGTGACCGCAGAGGTAGTGGCCCTTACTGCCCAAAAGACCCCATGCATTGAGTACCGTGTTAAGTGCTGGAGTTCTGGGTTTGGGTGGCCTAGTGGACACCAGGCGGTCTCGTAGGCTGCCCGCTTTTTTCTATGCCAAAAGTGGTCACTCCCATTTCATGGTGCCACTGTTGGGTATATGCCAGTTCTTGTTAAGTATCTTGGCTACTTGGTTAGAGGCCACATTGTAGGTGGTGACGCAGGTCAGGCGTGTCATTGTGCTGTCCCTTGTAGTGTCCTCAAAATGTGTTTCCTTTCCAATACAAACATACGCTAGGAGCACCCAATCCAGAGCTAGTTCTCTTTGATTCAAACAAATGTGGGGATATGCCTTGTGCACCATGTACCCCATTGCTGGAGTGTGGCAATCTGTGCACAGTCCAGTCAATGGGGATACATGCCACCAGTGGACTTAACTGCATTCCAGTAACCACAAGGGCGTAGTCTTTGGGGTTTAGCTGCCTTGGTGTACGGGGGACCTGGAGGAAGGGATCCACACCAGAGACTGTCAGGGAGAAGCTGATTTGGGTAAGTATTCACCCCAAATCCATAGTTTACGACGACTTGAGGCAGGCGGTCAGACCACCACTGTTGGGTCATCAGAAACCCACATCGTAATCCAGACAGCGGTCATAGGTACTGCCTGATGGATGCTGTTCTTCGCCAACTGCCATCTTGGTGGATGGAGAAGGGCTGTTGGAGTCCCGGTATTTCATCAGTCGATCGGTGTACAGGAGGCATTGATAGTAATCCAGCGGTTGGACTGATCGTTTCTGACGAGGCTGCGGCGGTCAGGACCGCGGATGTGAGTCCAACCGGCATTGTAAACAGGCCCATAGTGTGGTAGAACCCTGTAATTTATAGGCAGTACGTTACCGACTGAAATCTTTACCAACTTAGTTTTTCTGATAAACCTATATAGGATACAAATGATAGATAATGTGTGGGGTTTCAGCCACACGCCCAGACACATGTAGTACTCTTTAGTCTTAATAAACTACCATTGAATAGACAGAGGTTACATTTGTAGAAAGAGTGACCACATCATAGGCACTAGATTTTCTCATAGAGGTATTGAGTAAGAAAGCGTATCCCAAAACTATAATCTCCGACAACAATGGAAAATTTGTTTTGAAGGAAAGGTCAGAATTCCTCCTACTCCATAGCATCAAGCATGTTAGAAATGTGTTGTGTGACTAACAATATATCAGTCAAATGAAACACTTCCATCTTAAGGACAGTGTTTACCTTACCCTCCAAAGAAAGCTTTCTGTGCTCCTAGCCATCAAAGCGAGGTTACAGGAATAGAGGATCTCACTCTGTTCTGTTTCTGGTGTTTGCCCGTTCCAGATGCTGGATTAAAAGTAAATTTTCACATAAGAAGAGGAAAAACACCATTGTTGATCTTATAGAAATCAGAACCAATGTTGAGGCCCAGCAGAATAGGTCAAAGTATCGTTATAACATCACATGCAGAGCCAGAACGATTGAGATTCTGGTAGGCAGTTTAGGATACTGTTATTTGTTCGTCACTACCCCGGGTTAAAGAAGCAGTCAGGGAATTCCCTTTTTCTAGTCATCTCAGTAATTCAGACTATGTGGAATTTATGCGAAGAACATTAGGTGAGTACATAGAGAAAAATGTGGGGGCAGCGTCCATTGCAGCAATTTGGGATTGTTTGAAGGCTTATGTAAGAGGAGCTACGTTGCAATATATCAATAAACAGAATCGGCAGGATGCTCGACTGGTGGAGCAGGAACATAGACTTTATTTAGATTTAGAGCAACAATATGGTAGAGCCATTGAATTAAGGGAAACAGGTGAACAGCGGATTTATCAACAGGTTATTGAAGTAAGAGCCAAATTGAAGACAAGTTTGAAGGACAATGTAGCCAATAACTACAACAAGTATAAATCCAAGCAATATGAATATGGGAAAAGGGTTGGTCATTTGTTGGCTAATCAGATTGCTGACCAAAGGGCTAGACCACATATAAAATTAATTAAGGGAGTAGACGGTTTAGACTATACTCTATCAATAGATATAGTGGAACAATTTAGGCTCTTTTAGGCTAACTTATATGGCGATTCAACGCCTTTTTGTCAGCAAATTGCTTTGGACTATATACAAGAAATTGCAATGCCGGTCTTGAACCCATTGCTTTCAGAGCCTTTGCAAAAGGATGTAGATCTCGGGGAAGTTGAGGAAGCAGTTAGTGCTTTGCCAACAGGTAAGGCTGTTGGTGAAGACACTATTCCGTTGGAATTTTATAAAATCTTTAAAGAAGTATTGGCACCTGTCTTTCTTGTATTATGTAATAAAATCTTTCAAGGGGAGGATGCTCCTTCCTCATGGAATATTACTAATATTATAGTCTTCCCAAAAAAAGGGGAAGTCTGTAGAAGAAATGAGCTCATATCGGCCTATATCGCTGATTAATGCGGATGCAAAGATTTTCTCAAAAATACTCGCCTCCCGTTTGGCTCCAGTTATTCATCTTTTAGTCTCAGAGAAACAACATGGATTTATCCCTGGTAGAGACACGGCTGCCCACATTAATACGGCTATAGCTGCATTCGATGTCTCCAGTCAATTAAACCAGCAAATCGGGATGTTGATGTTGGATGCCGAGAAGACCTTTGATCGTCTGGCGTAGGGAGCACTATGGCTGAAAATGTTGTCACTCGGTCTCGGCCAAAGGTTAATCTCGGCGGTCCAGAAGCTTTATAGCAACCCG
Organism: Triturus cristatus; assembly: GCF_964204655.1. NCBI lineage: Eukaryota > Metazoa > Chordata > Amphibia > Caudata > Salamandridae > Triturus > Triturus cristatus. The sequence continues at coordinate 183,406,906 of NC_140581.1, forward strand.
ACAGCTGCAGTGTAACTTAATGGTCTCTTTTCATCTTACTTTACTGTTCAAAGGGGTACGCGGCAGGGGTGTCCGCTGTCCCCATTATTATATTGAGCTCTTTATAAAGCACTTGCTGCAGAATGTTAGGATTTTCCCTCTGTCTTTTAATGGTCTGGAATTTAAATTATCTGCGTATGTAGACGATATTGCTATCTTCAACCTCCAAACCAGTAAAAGCTATAGTAGCTATTGAGAACTTACTCAAGAGGCTCAGCGATTTGGCTCTTTTTCTGGCTATAAATTAAATTTGAACAAGACCCAGACAATTCTAAATTTTCAACCTGTAGTGGCCCCAGCAACATTAAGGATTACTAAAACGGCAACATATCTTGGAGTTTGCCTTAGCAGCCAAGTTGATGATGTTGTCACATTAAACTACGAGCCATTGTTAAAAAAAAGTGGTGGCGAAATTGCGTAGTTGGCACCGGCTTCCACTTAGTATATTTAGGAGGTGCAATGTCGTAAAAATGAATATTCTTCCTAAATTGCTTTATTTATATATCGCACTATCCTGCTAAGGGTGCCATGGACGTTTTTTAAGCATTTAGATGGTGTCGTAGGCAGCTTTATATGGGGCTACCGGCGCGCAAGGAGAGCTATTCGGTATATTAAATTACCATATAAACAAGGTGGCTTTAAGCTCCCAGACTTTAAATTGTATTTTTGGGCTGCATTTGTAGGTTGAATTCAAAGCTTACCTATAGGGCCTGACACCGGCACAGTGTGGATATCATACCAACCAGCCTGTGGACCGGATACGGGGTTCTTATTGTATAAAACGGCGGACCCTAATTACTACAAGCGGTCCGGTTTCAGGTAATTCGAGATATTACCAGGATATGGCCTGATATTTGTAAAGTGTATACATTGCCAGAGTTGCAGAGATACATGATGCAGTGGAGGAATCCTTTACTGCCTGATCTATTTCATGGTCACGCTGGGAGAGGGTGGCAGCGTAAGGGTATAACAGCTGTATGACGGACAAGGATTTTGATCGTTTCTAGCCCTGAAAGAAGAGTTTGGGTTGTTACAGAATATGTTTTTTAAGTATTTGCAATTAAGGGACTAGTTCATACATGCCCAAGGTTTATTAGAAATGCTGAGTCCCTCTGAGGTACTATCTGTTTTTTTTCAAACCTCTTGTCGTGGAACTATCGGTATTGCATATCAGAAAATTTTAGCTGCTGTTAGCGATGATGGCATTCAGATAGCAGTTAAACTAAGCCAGATTTTTTTAAATTGACGTAACAAAGGAGGATGTACAGGATTCTTTGGAGACTATAGACGCTGCAGTGACGTCAGTTAATCTGAAACTTCATCAATATAGGTTTATGTTTATGCTTTACTACACTCCAGAGGTTATTTCTAAGTGGGCTATGAGTCAATCGTTTGTTAGGTCATACTGCCCGAAATGTCAAGAATATGCTGCTGACCTGTGTCAAATGTTTGTCACCTGTCCTAGGTTGAGCCGATTTTGGACTGATATAACCCAGGTGCTTGCAACATTGGTCGGTCATGATAACCAGATCACAGAGAAGGAAATAGTATTAGGGGTAATGGTAGATCGGAGTATTCTTTCAAGAGCAATAGTTTCAATTATTATAGTGTGTGCCCGTTTATGTATTGCCCGAGCATGGATTCAAAGGGCGAGCCCGACTATTAATGGATTTTGGGTCTTAATGAGAGAAATGTATGAAATGGAATTAGCACTAGCTAAAACTAGAGGCCCGCGCTCTTGGTTTACATTTTAAAGGGTGTGGTCTAGTTTGCAGTGGGATTAATAATTTGCTGCACCCATGATATCTGTATTTGTGTTTACATTTATGTTATTGGCTTTTTCTGTTTCACGTGTGGCAACTGTAATTAGTGATGTGTTGTGCTTCTCTCCCATTCACTGTTTCTTTCGTTCAATTTATGTTTTATCCTCTGTGCTCTCATGTGTTTTGGTATTGATGTATTATATTTATGGCTAAGAAATAATAAAAATAAAAAATAAAAATAAATAAAAAATTGTGACATTGAGAAAGGGGTAGTCAAAGTTTTCCAGACCTATGAGAGTTGTTCAAATCAAAAAGGAATGTGTCATCACACATAATATGTAGATATTGGAATGTGAGGTAAGATGCTAAGAAATGTTACGACTGCAGATAATGTTAAGAGACTTGATGTAGAACCTGTTTATGTTTGTGGGGGTAGTCCCACAGACACATCAGAAGTAAGACGGGGCATATTGTCAATGGCCTTATCTCCGCTTTTTTGGCTTTAAAAGCCAAAAAAGCAGAGATAATGTGTTCGCCCTATTAACAAGAGGGTGATAACATGCATTAGCGCATGTTAGCACCCTTTTACCCGACGCCTCCCTTTGCATCTCTAATGAGATGCAAAGTGGGCGTCACTGGGCAGAACAACCTTGTAAATATCGCTGATGTGCACATCGCGATATTTACAAGGAGGCCCAAAAACTAACATCTGCAAAAATGTTGACTTACCTACACTTTATATTGGAGGTGGATAATGCTGATACGACCACAGGGTCGTGTCAGCAAGGTTATCGCCGTTTTCCATGGAACATCGCTGGTTTCCAGCGATGTTCCATGGAAAACAACGCTATCGCAGGAATAATTATCGTCATTGCGCTATGCGTTGTTAATACAGCGCTAGCATGGCGATAATTATCTGCGATAGCTGGCGATAACAATTCTCACGCACAGAACGGGCAGCGATAATTATCGCTGGCCGTTGATAATATGCCCCGACTTTCTTTAATTTGAGTCAAGAACAGGACAGTCATAGAGAGACAGACTCTCAAAATCTCCAACACTTTTACTTCCAGGAACTGTTAAAGACCTGATAGAGGATGGATTCATTGCTGATTGTGCGATAAACTGTTCCGGGACAGGGAAGACTGATCCAGAAGAGTTACTACTATATGCCAACTCTTCCCAGAGCTGGGAAAAAAGGAAAAAGGTCTAAGGAAAGTAATGCAATGTGCTGCTTTTAAAAGCACCAGCAGGGCCAGTTGGAAATGACTTGGCTGGAGTCCTGATAAGAGGGGTTTCCCATTGAAATCCATGGCCTGTTACCCAGTTAATTATTCATGAAAGTTTTAGAACAAATGGACTAGTCAAGAAGAAAAGATTCATCTTTGCATAAAGTTGGGAGTTAGAAACGTTTGACTGAGGCAAGGTGCTACACATATTAGAATAAGACACAACCTTGGCAGTCTCTTTTTGCTGGTTTTTGAAGGGATGGGACCTCATGGAGCCCTTTTCAGAATATCAACTGCGGAAATGCTGCCTCACATGAAGTGAAGGAGCCCTGTGATCACCACTATCAATCACGTATTGTGCACAGTGATGGGTTAAACACACTGGAGCTAATGGTCACTAATTGTAGTTCTATCGATTATTCCCACAGCTTTCCTCATTAAAAAGGAAAGAACACCTGGTATGAGTAATATAACCACCCATTAATAAGAATTATTTGTTTGTTACAAAGTAATTTCAAAATGTTTTGTTTATTCTTCTATATTATATATTCACAGATAGTTTTCTGCACTATCACTTCTTATTACCCTGTAGAAGACCTCAAACAAATATTGTTCCACCTCTAAGTGTTGAAATGCGTTAAACTATTAATGATTCAACAATACATTGAATGAACTAGGCTAACTGCGATGGAGTATGCTTACCGCCAATGTAATAAAGCAAAACCAAAGGGGTTGATGGACTGAGTGTTGGACATTGCAACCCCCAGTCCACTGATCTGGGTTTAATCCATCATCATTCTTTAGCTCACTCCGCCACCCCAGTTCAGACATGGCCATATGCAAATCAGTACCACCAATGTAATAGTCCACCCACCGAATTTAGATAGGGGCGGACCTTTGGTTTAATCATGGCAGAGACTACTTTGCTGTGATGAAACCCCTGCTGGTATAAGGGCCATCGAAGGCAGGCCTCTTATTCTGCCCACCTATTTTAGATGGGTGAAATTAAAGGTCGGTTTTCAATGCCTGTCAACGCCAGGAAAGTCCTGGCTGTAAGTGCAGTGAAAATTACGAAAGGCTCCCTTCACCATGGGAGAGGACGTCCGGTATGAGGTGAGATTTTCTTTTTGAAAAGAAAAAAGAAAACAGCAAAATGCATTGACAGGAACCTCCATGACACCTGCTTGGCGGTCATTTCTAAATCGGGTGGATAGTACCTCAGTCAAGGAAACAAAGTAATTCACTCATTCTCCCTGGCAGAGAAACGGGGCATCCGCCAGATCATAAATCTGTCCCTAAATTCCAAACATTTTAGGACAATTGAATTAAGAATGTGAACAATGGGGCAACAATTATATGTGACTAGGGGCCACATGTATCAACATTAAGAATAGCCATTACCTCATTGTGATTTTCATTTAGGGATTCCTAGGGGGGGTGGCAAATCAGTCTACCTCTTTACTATTAATGAGGCAGGTCGCTATTTGCAACCGATTAGGAATAGCTAAAATCACAGGGATGGTGGCCTGCTAGGGTGAGCAGACCACCATGTCCATGAGTGCTTTTCAATAAAGCAATTGGTTTTTTTCAAAAATGCAGCCTGTTTTCGCTAAAGGAAAATTGGTTGCTTTTAAAAGAAAAAAATGAAAAGTTTTCTTTTAATTTTTTAAAAGCAGGCAGCATTAAAAAACGTTTTTTCCACCATTCACAAAGGGACCCCTTCCTATTTGCGAAGGGTTCTCCCCAACTTGAAATTGGTGTAAAATGAGAAGGTTTTGCGATTGCATTCCGATCACAAAACATTCTTACATACCGTTGCTTTTTGGTATTAGGAAGAGACGCCCTGAACACACCCTTTCCTAACAGCGAATCGCGAACCCATTTTGGGATTCGGTAATTGGTTCCCGAATCGCAAAATAGGGTTGGTACATGGGAATCGGCGAGTGCAAAATAGCTTCATACATATGGCCCAATGTCTTTTTATGCATTTCTTCTTTGTTAAATAATTAGCATATAAGTCTTTGTGAGATTGCAAATGTGTTGTTAACTATTTGTAATCTTTGAAGGTGCTAATATTGTAAATAAGTAGCTAATAATAACTGTGCTTGAAAAGCTTTGCACATGAGAACATTGAATACATTCACGGGCCTTACCTTCAACAAAAACCCTATAGCTATCAAAATGCGAATTCGGAATAGCCAACAAATCAGCTGGTCTGAGTAACCATGCAGGCTGCCTATTGAACTACCAAGGGTGTATGTATATTTTATAGAACAGCTGAAAACGCCTTGGAAGGTACTTAGAATGCTTTTGGTCTGCAAGAATAAGAATGTATTAGGAAGAAAAATCAAAACAAGCCAGACACGTTGATCTGTCCCTGCTGACCCCAGGCAATTTGCTAGCTGTAATTACATAGCTCAAAAATGGAAACTTTCATTATATTCCCACAGACCAGATGTCTGTGAAGAACCTGATGATCAGAGAGCTAAAGAAAGAAGCACAAGCCCATCCTCTAGTGCCAGGTCAAAGCTCCCTGTGAATGTGCCAGCACAAAGCTCCAGTGGCAGCCTTATTACAGGGCTGCAGCACCCCCTGCTCGGCCCCTTCCAGAGGATGGGGCCAGGTGTTTACCTGTTCTTTCAAACTCCACTTCAATCAGACCCTTTGTGAAGGGTCTTGAATGTGCACGTTATTAGGGCTATGCTGAAATATGTGTTGCCATGGTACATCATATTGTTCATTCTCTCATTTATAAATGTTATTATTGAAAAACACACTTACAAGAAAATATCCAGCTGACACCAGAATTTATAGCACATACTGTGCAGCAACAGAGCTACACACTGGCAGCCTCAACTAGGTAAGGACCAGCCATGGAGCTCTTTGTAAGGCTAGGTATGCAGAAATGTTGCATGGCAGCCATTTTAAAAGTGATAAGTCTTGTAACTAGCATTTTTATAGCGTATTGCAACCGTGGCCCTGAAGAACCTGTGCAGCCCCTGTCAGATCTCCTGCAAGTCTGGCTTTTTATGCGTGGTTGGTAGCGTGTGAGTTGACATTTTGACTTCTGTTGGGAGCTTGAGTGCGGTGCATGATGGCCAAAGGCCTGCTCCACCCCTGTCGCTGTGGTTTGTTTTGTGCTGAAACAGTATTTCAATGAGCGCAGATCTGTTGCAGTAATAAAACTTACAGGGCCAGATTTTCAAAAAATACGCGTAACCCAGCGCAACACCCAAAAAGGTTGTGCTGCTTTGTGTAACAGGGATGGAGCAGGAGAGCGCCACATCTACAGAGATATGGCTCTCTCCTCCCCTTTCCCTAGCGCCGGCGCTGACTTCAGCCACCTAGCACAACGCACAAACCTTAATGCCATAGCACTAGGTTGTGTGTGTGAGTCTAGCATAGGTTTTGTACAGGACGGCTACCCTACCTTTTCAAAATACCATGCCTAGACAAGTATAAAAGCTCTTCCCGCTTTGTAGTGTGCTGCACAGTGCAGCACGCATGCAAAGTCAGAAAAGAAAGGAGGAATAAAAACATTTCTCCTGTTAGCGCCTCCTTTGAAGTGGCGTTTTGGCGCTGAACCCTGTCTATAAGTCTGCAAGGATTTTGCATCAAAAAGCATGGGTGGTTGCATAGAAACAAGCATGTACCACCCATGTAACGCCCCCTTGGCGCTTAGTAATGCAAAAAAGGGCTTCGAGCTGCTTTGCATTACTTTTAGGTCCTTTTCAGTGCAAAACAAGTTTTGCGCTGGGAAGTAAATTCCTCAAAAGCCATTTTGAGCTGGTTAGCGTCACTTTTGTGACGCTAACGCAATGCAGAATGTTTAAAAATCTACCTCCCAACGTTGAGAAGTACACTGGATATTTTCACATACATGGCCACCCTGGTACCCTCAAGAGTCGCACAGATGCGCAGCCGCCATCTTTTCCTCATTTTCCTTCATCTACTTCTTTTCAGAGCCAGATGCTCTGTTTGGATGAACACCATTACCAGGCACTCCACCCTCTTGAGATGCATGAAAAGTCAAGCAAAGTGCATGTGTTCTTTTCTAGCTTTCCCTCATTAACGCAGCTAGTTCAGATCACCAGACACAGGCCACGAGCCTTGTCAGCAAGGGCATAAATGTTTTCTTTTCATCCTTTAGGCTACAATAAATGAATGTATTGATCTATGGATTTTAAGCCTCACTTCCAGAAGCAGCCAGTGTTTTTTTTATTTTCTAATTTCCTTCTGGCAGATGAGTGAATATCTTTTATGCCCAGATTGCTGCAGACATGAAGTTGCTCAGAAAGAGTGGAGTATTTGTCTGGCAAACCAGTTCTATTGAAAGGCCATCTGGGGTAGTGTAGTGTCACTCACAAATAAGGAATGGTTCCCTGTGTCAGTGGCGTAGCAAGCAGGGGTGGTCTGCTCCAGGCGGCATGGGTTTTGGGGGAGCGGCCTCCCCCACGCTCCTACCTGCGGCCGTCGCAGGGCGGCAAAAGCAAGAATCGCCAGCACACCAGTGCTCTTACATTCGGCTTCTGCAGGCCACAAACACAGTGGCGCCATAGGGCCTAGCTACGCCACTACCTTGTGTTAATTTTGGGGTCATTAAAAACTTTTACATTAATCTAGAATGATGAAGTTTCTTCATTAAACTTGGATGATTATTTTGGGAACTTTGAATTTAGAGCCAGACATACAAAGCTTTTTTGCATTTGCAAAAGGTCTGATTCACAGAATCGGGCAAATTGTGACCACAAAAAGACCTCTTGTTATGTGTATCACATCCAAATTGCAACTCAATAGCGTTACCAAATCGCAACTTGGGTTTGCAACCAACTACCAAATTAATATTGGTATCAGTATTTGGGCGTGTTGAGGCCATCCCGTCCAAATACCGATGGGATGGGACCGAAGGCCGGTTGAAAATACAGTAATATTTTAAAGATGGCACAAATGTAGTGGTAACCCCTTTGCGAATGGGAAGGGGTCCTGAAGGGGCTCCTTCCACTTTGTGAATGTTGACGAAAAGACTTTCCCTTAGTGAATATTGACAAGAAGAGAGGGCAGTAATACTCTTAATAAATGTTACTCAAACTTTTCATATATATATTTCTTTTTATGCACTTCACATTTTCCTAAGGAAAACGGGTTGCAACTTAAACAAATGCTTTATTTAAAAGCAACCACAGCATGCCACAATCCCAGTGTTGGCTGTGATTCATAGAGGGTTGTAATTTGGGACCAACCTCATTACTATTCAAGAAGTTGGTAGAATCGCGACCCACTGCGATCATATTTTTTCCAAACCTTAATACACAAAAATATGTAGGGAGGCCTCTGAATAGTTACACTGTGTCCATTTCTGAGTGTGCTAAATTGATGACTTTATCATCATGTGGACTGGCTCACATGTACAGGTGATTGAATATCATACTTATTTGAATAATAACAGTTTCAATGTTACCTTAACTATGTTGTTTCATAAAGTGCAGATGCCCTTTTTGGATCTTCTAGTTTATATCTAGGATAACAGAATCTAAAGGGCTTTGTTTAGGAAATCAACTGCATGTCGCAATCTATTTAAAAGCGATGAGTGCTTATCCAGTTATTGACATAAAGGCGATCCCTTTTGGAGAAATGCTCTATAGTCGAAGTAATTGCAGAGGGTGTAAGGAATATGATGAAAGTTTGGACATAATAATTGACTGTATGATTCAGAGGGGCTATGAACCTGAGATTTTGAGACAGACCGAAAAGAAAGTTAAAGTATTTCCCAGACAGAATCTTGTTAAAGCAAAAAAAAAGAGAAAGAGACAGAGTTGTTTGGCATTCATAACAAAGTATACCAGGTCCAGTCAACAGGTGTAAAAAATGATCAATAGACATTGGGATCTTTTATCTACTGTACCAGGGCTATAAACAGCTCTAACAAAGAGACCCTTGGTGGCTTACAGAAGGGGACACATTATTAAAGAACTTGTAAGAGCTAGTTATATTTCACTGCTAAGCAATGTCAGGATGACATGGCTGTCTAACCACCCTCTGGGTTACAAAATATGCAGCAATTGTTCTGCATGTACACTAGGCATGAATAAGGTTACTTCTTTCAAATGTAACACAGCTTGGGAATATAAGATCAGACTCTTTATCAACTGTCTTACAAGGTATGTGTTATATGCTGTTATCTGTGGTGGTAAGATAAGATATATATATATGTCCGTAGTACCAGTAGGGGATTGAGATATTGGATTCTTGAACATTCAAGAATGTGTTGAAATGGTAATTTTGCATACCTCATTAGTGTCTCATTCATTTCAAAACTTTATTCGATTGTTTAAAAACAGTCATAAAAGCACATGGCATCAGTAATACAATACAATACATGAAATGATAAAATAACAATACATTCGGTTAACGATTAAAAAAAATGGGGCAGGAAGGGGGGTGAGCCAGATGGACAACATCTACGAGCATCATTTCACATGTAATTTCAGTAGATCATACTTTTCCTGACGGACACAGATTGCAAAATAAAAGTCGCTGTAAAAAAGCATACATCCGGTTCGTCAAGTGCAAAAAGAAGGCTCATCGCAGATCTGACATTAGACACTGAATATTTTTTTAAAAGTGGTTTGAGGTAGGCAATTCGGAGATGTAAATACAGAGGGCAAAGAAGCAAAAAGTGCTCGGTACTCTGCTTCGAAGTCCCATCACAGGGACAGGGCATTGCCCTGTAATTATTAATCAACGGAAAGGCCACTAAAATGTGGGCAATACCTAGATGAAGTCTGGTGAGGACAAACTGATGAGATTGTTTAGTGACCACTTTTAGGTACTTGGCGAAACCTAAACTTGCCTGGTTAAGGGAGTAGTGAAATTGGTGAGTAGCCATCGGGCGGGTTATGTCTCTACGCACTTTGTATTTAATCCCCAAGTAAATAAGTTTTAGCTCCTTTTTTGAGGAATCTACAGCCCTGGCAGGGTCCACCAAAACATTCATATCGAATATCTCTCTATAGGATAAGATCACGTAATTAAGCCATGGGATCTGGTTATGTTTATCCAAACGGAGGCAGTCTTGGATAATTTTCCTAGTGAAGCCTGTTTCCTCCTTTGCCCAAATCGATCTCCAGGTCATTAGTGGGCCTAGCCCCGTAAGGTCAGTCAGGTATTCCAGCCCAACCTCAAGGTGGGACAGTCCAGTGGAGGCTGAAGTTGGAAGACAAAGAAGCCTCTTTAAAAAGCTATTTTCCTCCACCTGGAGGTCTCCATGGCGACAATGACCCCAAACCCCTGATCCATAGAGGGCCACAGAAACACATCTAAGGCGGTAAATGCGCAACATATCACAAAGACGCCGGCTTCCTAATTTTGAGGCGAATTTAAAAACACCAGAAATGGCTTTGCCCATCTTGGCCTTAACGTTACAAATCTCCTGTGCCCACATGCCATTACTGCTGAGAGTGATGCCTAAATAGCAAAATGTATCCACCACTTGTATCTTTTGGTCCACAAACTGGAAAGATCTCAGGTTTTTTATTTTCTTGCCACAAGCCATAATAAACGTCTTGGAGTTATTAATTTTTAATTTCCTCCCCTGGATAAAACTAAAAAAACTATCCATTAATCTCTGCAGACCCACTGGAGTTTTAGACAATAAAACAGTATCTTCTGCGTAAAGCAGTAGAGGAATGGCTTGGCCCTCGGCTTGTGGTGCCTCAGCGGAGACCAATCTCAATTCAGAGTCCATGTCATTAATAAAAAGGGAGAAGAGCAGTGGGGCAAGGACGCAGCCTTGTCTGATACCTGATTTGACCTCAATATCATCAGTGCATTCACCCGCTTGGCCATAACGAATCCTGGCCGATAGTTTACTGTATAGTCTGGCCAGAAAATATATAATTGCGGGTGGGGCGCCCATATTTAATAACGTGGTCCACAGAAGGGCATGGTTCACCAAATCGAAAGCGCTGGACAAATCAGCAAAGCAGAGGAATAAGGAGCCCTGTTTGGCTCGGGTGTATTTACCTATGATAAGATCTAAATTAACACACTGCTCAACGGTACCAAGGCCCCTACGAAACCCAAATTGGGAGTCAGCCAAGATACCATTGACCTCTGCCCATTCCTCCAGACGCTGTAGGAGCACCCTACTCATAATTTTTAGGGAGGAGTCCAGAAGGGAGATAGGGCGGTAGTTCTTTGCCTCGCTCCTATCGCCCTTCTTGTAGATTGGTATAATAATTGATTCACCCCATGTAAGAGGGATGCTTACCATAACTGCTGCGTTGAAGACTTTGGTCAGAAGGGGGCCCCACAAAAGAGTGTCAGCTTTGTAAAGGTCTATCGGCACCCCATCAGGCCCTGGGGCCTTTCCTCCCTTGCTGTTTTGGATGGCAGTAACTACCTCGTCAGTTGTAATATTTAGGGGAAGGTTTGGACCAAGGGCTGCTGCTCTAGGGCACGTACTAGTTTCCCCCCCTGGATTAAAAATGCTATTATAAAACACAACCCAGTTTTCTTCACTAACCTGGGCTGACAATACTGGGTAAGCCTCCTTCTGATGCAGAAAAGGACTATTCACAGTACTCCAGAAGAGTTTGCTGTCTCGCAATTCGGCTGCTTTGGAGAAATTATCCCAGGCTTCCTCATGTAATTCATGCTTCCTACGGGACAACTGGTCCTTATAGTTTGCTCTGAGGGATTTAACAACACACTTGTCCCTGGGGTGATTGCATAGGGCTTTCTTTAGTTCCTGCAAGGACTTCGTACAAGCCCTATCAAACCATCCCATGTTAGCCCTGGGCCTGTTGGGGGCAGTAAGTATTTTTTTAGTTATGGCATTAATTTCCTCGAAGTCAACGATAATGCTTGAGCACTTGTATTATCATCTAAACAGCGCTGCAGCTCAGGGAGACTTACAGCCACAATTTTTGACATCAGCTTCTCAGAATTGTCACTGCACCATTTTTTCTACATCCTTTAGGCCTATGAGGGATTAATTCAGCAACTGTCCTACGGGCAACTTGGACCTTCCTCCCCCAAATCAAGGTGGTAAAAGTAATTCCGTTATGATCACTAAGGGACAGGTCTACAATTTGCGGGACAGAACAGAGAGAGCTGATGTTCTCCGAAACCAACAGGTGGTCAATAACGGAGGCTGAGTTCCTCCCTACGAAAGCTGGGACCGGGTTGCCCTCCCTATCATTAGCGGGCACATGAACAAGTAGATCCAATTTTAACAATAAGGCATTTAATGACGGAAGGTGTATGTACAAAATGAGCCCGGTCGGCTCCTCGGTCCCCATCAAATCCGCAGGCATTGGAAAAAGAGAAAGTACATGTGGGAATATTAAAATCACCCCCCAGATAATAACAAATCCCTGCCAAGACTCAAACCTGGTTTCCCAGCGTCCAGGTCGACCCTCTAGCCTCAGTACATTTTAACCTTTATTTAGGACAGCTTGAGTACATTACTCAAAATGTTGCCTTTGAGGTAAAACAGACAGTTGTGCTATGAATACACATTAATGATAGAATTTTGGTTTGCTTGTTGAAGACTAACCAGCACAAGATGGCTGTCAGTATTAATGCATAATGAATGAAATTAGTTTTAAGATGCTTTAAGGAGTACCTCTTTTAAAAAAGAGCATTAGCATTTACATATTATGACTTAAAAGTTTCTGAACATTATCCAATACAGCGTATAACGTGTTAATCTGGGTTATCATAGTCTTTAGTATGTTGTGAGTAATAGGGTTTTTAGAAGCCCAACTAAATACCTAAATACCAAGACTTTTAGTTTTTTAAAATTTTTATTTATTTCAGTCTCTTGCAGCATAGCAAAGGCAAAAAAAAACAAAAAACAGTACATCCTCAAATAAAGTGCTAGCACAGTTCGTCAATCATAAAGTGCGAAACATACATTAAGCACGATCGACTATACAAAATCCGTTCATCCTCAGAATACATCATCACAACTCAATTCAGACAAGGGCGGCATAAAGTGCTAGCAAAGTTTTTCTTCAATCATAAAATGCAAAGCATAAATTAAGCATTATCAATATTGAGAAAGTCAATGTCAATATGATACGATACATTCATGTATGAAAACGAAGCTGCTTCTTAATTGACAGATTCGCCAGTTAGCAACTCCATATTAACCTCGAGTCAGAAATACATAGTTAAGTTGGTGCTGAGACCCAGGCCCAGGTCACTGATTGACCGGTCACAGGTGGGGTGGCACATAGCCAGAAGACAAACGCACAAACAGGAAATCAGGACACACCACACACCGTATACGCAGTCATCATGCGCTCCCCATGCCGGACATCTGGGCACGTTACCAACTGGCTGCATTGTGTCCACTGCAAGGTCGAGGCCCACCTGGATATTTTATCGAATACATTAATTTATGGCTCCAAAGAGAGAGTTTCACATTCCTTACAAAAAAAGGATCACAGGAACTATTTTATGACATTCAATGAATTATATAAAAACCCATGTCAGATCGATTGCAAGTTGAGGCTGACCCTATACCAATAACTGTTCCCTTGGCCGCAATGTTTAATTAAACAAGCTGTACCTGTTTTGCCAAACGCCGCTTGTCTCTTGTTTTTTCTAGGGATTTTATGTTCAAGCAATAGCAGCATCAACCATACATCATAAAGTGCAAAGCATAAATAACGCAGCAAAGGCAAATACATCCATCACCTTAAAATTGAGACAGGTATCATAATGTGTGAAAAACCTTTGTATATCATCAAATTCATCAGATGATAAATAACACTAAGGTTACCGCCTCAAATAAAACGAAATAAAAACTTGCTATAATAAAAAAAAATTACAATGGCATGTTCATAAAGATGCCTTCTAATTATTTAAATTAATCATAAAATGGAATAAGGTGCAGTGGAACAGTTCAAGAACACAGTTTTTCCAAAATATATGTTCCGCACTCCGCCCACCCCCAAATCCGCCCTTGCTTTAACCACTCATAAGCATACAGTAAAAGCTTCTGAGGTACCTTGTCTCCATAAAGACAATAAAACGGTATTTCATTTAAAATCAAACTCCTCTGCATACTTCCAAACCTTCTTAAACCTTACTTTTTTCTCTATCCGCTACGCATACAGAACCTCATCAGCATATACAATATTCACTTTATCCACCCAAGCTTGCAATTTAGGAGGATCCTGCAATTTCCAAAGAGCAGTTATTATAGATCACGCTAATAACATTTTAATAAACCAACAACTGTGTGCCAGAGCTGTTTTCCTTCCTAGCTGCTTAAGACAGCCCAACACAATTGCATTCACATCTATCATACACTCTGTGACCCACATACACCTCTGGACCTCTTTCCAAAATGCCTTACACCTATCACATTCCCAAATAACTTAAATGCAACAACCGGATTTCGTACATAGAGGGCATTGCTCTAAGATTCCAATTATGTAATACTGCCTTTAACACAGAGTTACATCTTCCAAAATCAGGACCTTGTAATGCTTGTAAGCCTCCAACCACTTCTCTCTGGGTGGATTTATCTTTTTCACTTTTACTCAAATTTTTCTGATTGCATGGAACGGGGCATTAAAATAACTCCCAACAGAACGCAGCCAGCCTACCCAATAGCTCTGTTTCCTTAGTCTCTCTAGAAAATTGAAATAGCCCGCGAGCTAAATCCCTAGTTGGTTCTATTTGGAATTGTTGATGTTCCTGCAATATAGACGAAATTTGTAAATGTGCCAATTTATTTTGAGCCCAAGCTACAGGAAGACTACAGACTGCAGTTCCTCCCAAGGAATCAGTGCTTAAGTTTTTTAGCCAACCACCAACTTTACCCAGGTTACACTTCTCCCATCCAAAAGGAACTTTTACCAATTCACCAGAGCATAAGGTCTTAGTAGGACCTTCCTCATGTATATTAGGAAGCCGTAACCATCGGAAAAGTTGTTTCTGTTTCAATTTAAAAGACAAAAAGGTGCATTATCTTATCTTTTTGGGCTTTTTCACCTGGGGAAGAGTCGGGTCTGGGCGAAAATGGGCTCATCACACATAACCCTAAGAAGGGAATTATCAAAGGTTCAACATTTATCAAAGTCATGTTACCTATCACAGATTATGAAATCAGATGCAAAATAGTACAATATCCAGTTAGGAAGCCATAAACCTCCTTCCTGAATGGGCAACATCAGCATCTTAATATTAATTCTAGTATTACACTTATTACACATAAATGTGTTGATCAAAGCATTCAGCTTCTGCACATTTTCTATCATACAATACACAGGGAATTTAAATAATCAGACAATTTACCATAGCCAGGAAATGCATTTTGACTAGTGCTACTCCCCGATTATCGAAATCTGTCATTTTTCCCATCTGTCCAGCATGTTCTGAATCTTAGCTATCAGAGACGGGTAATTTAATTTATATAAATCCTCAGATATCCCGGAAACCTTAATAGCCAAGTAACTAAATGGCTTGCGCTGATAACTAGTCTTCAAAACTTGGGGTAAAATATATTCTTTCACATAAAAAAAAATCTGTTTTAGAAATGTTTACCCGATAGCCAGATAGCTTGAAAAATGTATAAAAAATGCCCAACTTTTCCTGAGACACTGAATTCTCTGCAGCCAAATATAACACCAAGTCCTCCCCATATAACTTAAGTTTTGACCCACTGGGAATTGCACCTTTCACACCAGAATTCTGTTGCAAAAAGCAAGCCAAGGTTTCTATACAAAGAGCAAAAAGAATCGGAGGAAGGGGACAGCCCTGCCTAGTGCCCCTAGTAATTTGAAAGAAATCCAAAATCTTGCTTTTAAAATGTATTGTGGCAGATGAAGCCTTGGAAATTGACGCAACTGACCTAGGCAGCAGTGCTGGAAATCCCATAACCTCCATCACCTTACATAAGTAATCCCATCTGACAAGGTCAAAATCTTTTTCTGCATGAATCAACAAAATTGCCACTGGAGTATTATTCTGATTAAAATAGTAAATAACTTCCACTAAGTAATGAGTATTATAGTACAATTGGTGCCCTGGAATAGATCAGGTCTCACCATAGTCAATCAGAAAAGGCGTGACCTCTGATACCCTAACAGCAAGAATTTTCATAAAAATCGTATAATCCGTATTAGGCAGTGTTATTGGAGGGAACGCATTTATATTCTTAGGATTTTTATCTTTCCTTGGGAAACAAGTAAGAGGCCCCTTGGGCGTATCCCACCTCAAGATATTATTAAACAAATTCACCTTAAATATTCTTTTTTTTTTTTATGTTTGAAAGCTTTATTAAAGAAAAATAAGTATTACAGTAAGGTGATATCAGCAAATATGAGAAAAGAGGTATAAAATGGGACAAAGAAAATAGAAGCAGCCAATATCACAGCAAAAAATAAAGCATTTTTTAAGTTATGGGGAGGGAGGAGGGGGGGAAGGGAGGAGAGAAGAAAACAAAAACATGGTATTTATCGTAGAAGATGGATAAGCAATAATAGGAAATACAGAAAATGGCAATCAGTAAGTACAGTAAAAAACCATCATATGAGTAATTGCATGAATGAAACAGAAGTATGGAAAAGGTCAATACAAAGCTAAATAATTACAATATTGAGACTGAAAAATATCATGAAAAACTGCAGGGAAGAGTACATGTGTTCAGGGGGGCTTGAAATTATCCGAAGATAGTGGAGAGTAACTCTTTTTGGCGGATTGGTCAAGGTGTAGAGTAAGAGGTAGCCAGTAAAATTCAACATTTCGGGAGGGTTTACAGGAGGAAGCAAAGGCAACATCAAGTCTGTGTGAGTGACATACAAGATTCCACCAACAATTGAGAGACAATTTGTTCAGAGATTTCCAATTAGAGACAATATGCTGTAATGCCAGAGCCAACATAAGGTCAAAAAGACCGCGAGAATGTGAGGGGAGGTCTAAAACCTCTGAAAGGCTACCAAGAAATACTAAAGAAGGAGAAAATTGAATAGAGAGGTTGAAAATGCGAGAAAGGCGAGAGAATAGCTGAGACCAGAAAATACGAGTTGAAGGACAGAAGAAGAAGAGGTGGAAAAGATCCGCAGAAGGGGCATTACAGGTCCAACAATTAGATACAGCATCAGGTTGAAAGCGAGAGATAGAAAGAGGAGAAAGGTATAGTCTGTGGTAAAAGAAAAATAGGGATTGAGTGAGAGAGGCAGTACGGGAAATCTTCAAGGATCGAGCCCATATTTTGTCCCAGAGAGAAGTGGGCCATGAAGAATGTAAGTCTGACTCCCAAGACAATTCTAATTTTGATTTGAGACGATCTGGATTGGGGGCTGAAAAGTACCGGTAAATGACGGAAGCTTTAGGAGTTGTAGAAAGGACAGTGAGTAGAGAGGAAGATGAGGTAGGTAGATCTTCAGAGGGGAGAGAGTAATAACGATCTAGAATGGTTTCCATAAGGATAGGGAATTTCTTTGCAAAAGAAGGAGGGCAATGGAATTGAGACCGAAATGCAGGAAATGAGCAAGGGGATGACCCATCAAAAAGATGACGTATCCAAATGATACCTTTCGCTCTCCATGAAAGCCATGCAATAGGTCGGGTGTTAATTAATAGAAGTGGGTTGTACCATATAGGCAATAGTAGGAAGGATTCCTGCGTTACTGAGGAAGGTGAAACTAAAGGGCGCAGAAGAGAAGAAGTATGCTTGAATAAAAGGGGATTAAGGCATGGGGCTTTAGAAGTAAAACGAATTACTTCTTGGAAAGAGTACGGAAGCAGTAGTTCCTGTTCAACAGAAAGCCAGAGGGGAGAAAAAGGGGAGGGTACCTGAGATAACCAGCGGGAAGCCTGTCGAAGGGAAAAGGACTTATGATAGAGGCGAAAGTCTGGAAAGTTGGTACCACCATTGAGTTTAGATTTACGTAAGTTGAAAAGCGATATGCGGGCTTTTTTCTGCTGCCAAAGAAATTTGGACAACGCAGAATCAATGCGACGGAAATAGGAGTTTGGAATACGAAGTGGGAGCATGGATAATAAGTAAATCAAAATAGGGGCAATCATCATTCTGATGGAGTCAAGACGGCCCCACCAGGAAAGAAATAGTGGATTCCAAGAGGTGAGTAATGAGTCTATCCTAGATATGACTGCATTCATGTTGAGTTGAATGGAGGAGGATATAGAGCTAGAAAAAAGAACACCGAGATATTTAATTTTTGTAGAATTCCAAGCAAAGCCAGTAGCCGTGAAAAAGTGGGGGAGACAAAGTTTGGTTAAAGGAAGAATCTCTGTTTTGTCCGAGTTTATTTTGTAACCGGAGACCAAGGAGAATTTCTGAAATTCGTCTAGTAATGCGGGGACTGAGGTAGGCGGATCAGAAATAAATAAAAGAATATCGTCAGCATATGCAGACAGTTTAAGATGACGTTTACCGTACGGGAAGCCAGAGATGGATGGATTATTGCGTATGGAGGTAAGGAAAGGTTCAAGCGCTAAAATAAATAAAAGGGGTGATAAGGGACAGCCCTGACGGACACCCCGTTGGAGTGTGAATGGGGAAGTGAGTTGACCATTAACGAGAACAGATGCTTTGGGCATAGAATATATCAAAGAAATATAAGATATGAATTTGGGGTTAAAGCCGTGCCATTTTAAGGAGGCCAGAAGAAAAGACCAGTCGACTCGGTCAAAGGCTTTCTCAGCATCTACTGAAATGGCTGCAAGGGGAATCGATAGTGAAGGGGCTTTACTTAAGACATTAAGGAAGAGTCTAGAATTATCCGAGGTCAAGCGGCCCTTAACAAAGCCGCATTGTTCTTTCCCTATAAGATGTGGCAGGAGCGGGTCAAGGCGAAGAGCTAATAATTTCGCAAAAATTTTATAGTCAACATTAACTAGAGATATAGGTCGATAATTTTTACAGAACTTAGGGTCTCTACCATCTTTAGGGATAAGGCATATGGTAGCGTCCTGAAAAGAGCCTTGGGCTGATCCAGTAGAACAAAAAGACTGAAATAGAGATAGAAGGTGGGGTAAAAGAAGGTCTGAGAAATGTAGGTAAAATTCAACTGGGAAGCCGTCAGGTCCTGGGGTTTTCCCCTTAGTGAGGGAGGATAGGGCAGAGGACAGTTCCGAAATCGTAAGGTCAGAATCAACGGCCGAAATATTAAGGTGGGAAGTATCTGGTTGAGGTATGTTGTCAAAGTA
The DNA here is from genome assembly GCF_964204655.1 of Triturus cristatus. Taxonomy (NCBI): domain Eukaryota; kingdom Metazoa; phylum Chordata; class Amphibia; order Caudata; family Salamandridae; genus Triturus; species Triturus cristatus. The sequence goes on from NC_140581.1 coordinate 183,426,131, forward strand.
GGATTGAATAAGCTCTGGGGTGGGAGGGTTTTCCGGAGTATATAAAGTTTCATAAAAAGAGTGGAATTGTTCCAAAATTTCCGCATTGGTATGAAGAAGTACATTAGATGGGGAATAAATAGAATCAATATTAGTACGTTCTTTACGAGATTTTAAATAGTTGGCTAACAGTTTACCTGATTTATTTCGACCTCCATAAAATCGCGCGCTGCTCCGGAGAACAAAAGAGGAGGCAGAGTCTGTGGTAAGTTTGTTAAAGGCAATCTTAGCCTTAAACAATTCAGGAGACATAATCTTATCGGAGGAAGTATAGAATTGATGTTCCAGAGATTTAATATGTGCAAGGGTGACTTTACGTTTTTGAAGGAATTTTTTCTTTTTTTTAGAGACAAAATCAATAATAAAACCTCGGGCTGTGGCCTTGAAGGAATCCCAAAGAATATGAGGTGGGGTATCAGGCGTAGAGTTAAGATGAAAAAATTCAGAGGCAAAGGCACGAAAAGAGGAGGAAAAAAGAGGATCAGTAAGAAGAGAAGGATTGAAGCGCCAGCGAGAAGATTTAGGAGTAGGAGGAAGAAGGTCAAAAACAGTAATAATAGGAGCATGGTCAGAGATAACAATCGGTTCAATAGAAGAAGAAATAAGATGTTGAGAAAGAGATGAAGAGAGAAAGATATAATCCAAGCGGGAGAAGGAAGCATGAGGAGGAGAGAAGAAGGAGAAATCCATAACGTCTGGGTGAGTGAGCCTCCATGAGTCTACAAGGTGAGTTTGGGTAATAGTGTCAAGGAATTGTTTATGTGGTTTATGAGAGGAAAAACGAACAGAGGATCTTCGGTCTAAAAATGGGTCAATGATCTGGTTACAATCTCCACCCAATAGAAAGGCATCATCTTTATGCTGAATACATTTTGCTGTAATGGAAGGCCAGAAAGAGGAGTCAAAACATGTGGGACCGTAAACATTGAATATCGTAAGTGGGATATTGTTAATTAGTAGTTTAGCTAAGACCCAGCGTCCCTCGTCATCCCCTTCTTCTAGAACTACTTTACACTGGAGTCGCTTATGAATCAAAATGGCTACTCCATTCTTTTTCTGAGAAGCAGGTGAAAATAAAACAGTTCCAACCCATAGTCGCTTTAGCTTTAAAGATTCGATGTCAGATAGGTGAGTTTCTTGGATAAGGGCGATATCTGGATTGTAAGAGGAAAGGTGGGAGAGTACTCTTTGCCTTTTGATAGGGTGATTAAATCCTTTCACATTCCATGAAACAACTTTGAAGGTGAAAGCTTACTAAATTGATCTAAATCAAGAATTGCAAAAGCATACTGTACATGCAATAATAATTCAAACTGTATAGAAGTATTAACCATAAAACTCTTCAAGAAGAAAGAAGGAAGAACAGGTAGAAAAGGAAGAAGAAAAAGGAAAAGGGAGGAGGAGAGGGATGGGAGAAGGGAAGGGAGATCAGTGGGGAAGGAAGAAGGAAGAAAAGAGAGAATGCATAGAAGACAGTACAAATCCAGAAGGATGACTGTATTAAACATACCTGAAAGAGAAAAAATACACATAGGGAAGGTGGGGAGGTGGTGATGCTTTACAAGACGTACGGACCAGGATCAGGAGGAAAAACCACATCGAGACCGCACAAAGGAACATGGAATGGGACAAGATGTTGAGAGGAGTATCCGATACATATCCGTCTGGGGAGGAAAAAAGGGAAAAATGTTAACCTAAATAACATGTAGACGTAAAAACAGAAGTCCAGAAAGTAGAAAAAGGAAATATAAGGATATATAGGAGATGCCAGAAACAGATAAAGGAGAGAAGAGATACAAAAAGAGAGTGTAAAAACTGAGATGGGAAGTAAGGAGAATACATGAAGTCAAAGACAAGCCATTAGGAAGACAAACAAGTTAAACGATAAAAATCCAATTCAGCCACTGGTCGAAGCAGAAGAGGAGGCGTCCATCCCTTCTTCACGGTGTAGAAGAAGAAAGTTCCTTAATTCTCCAGGGTCCTGAAATGACCAAGTCTTTTCTCGATAGGTGACTCTGAGAGTACAAGGATGAAACAAGCCATATCTTGCTCCTAAGGCGCGCAGAGAGGGACGCATAGCCAGAAATTCTTTACGTCTGGAGGCAGTGACGTTAGAGACATCCTGAGATAGATATACTCGTTGACCTTGCCAAGACACTTGTTTTTTACTCCTCGCAGCTGAGAGAATCAATAAAAGATCTGTGTATTTCAGAAATAAAATGATGACTCCACGAGGTTTTGAAGAGGAGCCCGTTCTGGCACCTAGTCTATGGGCTCTTTGTATACTAATGGAGGTGGAAGGTGGTAGGTCCAGAAGTTTCGGCAAGAAAGTGGTGAAGAAAGTTACTGGATTATCTCCCTCAAGATTTTCCGGCAGATTGTAAATACGGAGGTTATTCCTCCTATTTCGATTTTCCAAATCCTCTGTATGCTTTTGGAGTGAGAGGACCGTTTTTTCTAAAGAGTCTATACGTTGTGTGTTGGACTGAACTTCAGGAAGGTGCTGTTCAACAGTAGAAAGACGGGCATCCATATTTTCCCATTTATCCTTTAAAAGCTGCATATCTGAACTCGTTTTTTCAATAAATGGGCGCAGCGCACGCAATTCCTCTAGAATTTGGTCAGTAGAAGAATGTGAAGGATTGTCTTCTGGGGTAGGAGAATTTTGCTTGAGGCGCTTGCCCGCCGGAGCGGGTGGGGAGGACTTACTGGTGTTAGTATGAGCCAATGATGATTTTGGGGTCGTCATTTTCGCAGATGCAGTGGCTCTATTTGTATCAGATGAAGATGCTCCTGAAGTACTCCCCGATGGTGTGAAGACAAATTTAGGTTTGCGTAAGTTGACCATAGAAGGAAATGAACGTGCGACAATATAGTCTCAATTCCCTGTGAGGCGACTAAAGGTGCATGTGAAATGTTCCATAAATATCTCCAAAGAGAGGGTGAAGCACCAAGACGTAACTCAGTGGAAAAGGCGACAGGGAATTAGATTGTGCTAAATAACGAGTACAAAAAGGGGAGGATGACTAAAAAGGAAGCACAGGAAGGAGCATCCTGAAGTAGCTGAGGCGCAGGAGAAACGGGCAGAAAGTCTCAGAGAACATTGATGCCATAGCGACATGAGGAAGAAATTTAGGCTAATAAGTATTTCAGAGCAGTGAGCATGTTAGGGCGGGAAACATCCAGTTGTCAGGGGTGAAGCGCCGTAAAAACTGCGTGTTTGGACGTTTCCTCTAATGTGGAGGAGGAGAGAAAAAATGCAGCAAAAGCGTCTTGCGCAATATATATAAATCTCACCCCTGAAATGAAGTCGGTGTCTGAAAGTTCATTGGTGTCCAGTGACACATCGTGTAATGACAGCTCCTGTCAGCAGAGGCTCCGATGTTCGGAAGAGCTTCAAAATGGCGGCTCCGTGAGGGGCAGGGAATTCATCGCGGAGAAGGGCGAAAACGGCTCCACCAGCGGTGAAAAGCTGCTCCGCTGATTCCGTAAATGTTCCGCCAGCCAAATCCGGCGACGGTGCTCAATAGCGGTCCCGTTTACATCGGGAAAAATACGCCGTGAGGTGATCGATGCGGCGGAGCTCCGTACCTAGTCAGCCATCTTGCGCGGCATCCAAGCCACGCCCCCACCTTAAATATTCTAATCACCGAAAGCGGCATCTGATACCACTCTGATGGAAACCCATCTTCTCCTGCAGCTTTCCCTCTTGGGATATTTTACACCACCTTCTCAATCTCTGACAAAGATATTGGATGAGCAAGATTATTTGCTGCTTTATTTGTCAGCCTCAGGAGGTGGATACCAGCCAAATACTTGGCTAATTCATCACCAGAGGATTGTTGATATGCGGCGTAAATGGTAGCAAAATGCCTATGGAATTTATGGATGACTTGATTCGCACTCAAATACTGCAAGGATTTCCAGACGATTTGACAATAACTCAAGCCCATGCAGCTCCTTCTGTGAAATACGTGGACAGTGTTGGTGAACATTGGGAATTATAGAATTCAAGAGAAGGTGTTTAATAGTGCAATTAAGCAAAGAGGGATTAAAATGAGGGATGGGTTCAAAGTTAAGGTCTTTCCAGATGTGTTGTTTGAGACCTCTAAAAGACAGAAGGAGTTCCGGCAGATGATTTCTGCATATCAAGCTGCTGTGGGGCAAGCCAGGATTCTGAAGCTAGCCAGATTGAAAGTTTCATTTGAAGGAACATTAAAGATTTCCAACAACATTGAGATGGCACAGAAGATTTTGTCCGAAATACAGTCTTAGAAACTGTTCATGATTGATTTTGATGTATGGTTTTCTAAATTTAAATAGTACTGATGCATTTATTTTGAAGCAATGAATGGATTTTGGGATGGGGAGAAGGTAATTGGGGGCTGTTTTTCCAGTATGAAAAGGATGTAATAGGGTGGTAATTTCAAACCGCCTAAAATGTTTATGTATACAAAATAATTCCAAGGATATAGTTTGTAAGTTTTCTGCTTAGTAGCTTCAATGTTATTTAAAAGGGGCGGGGGGAATAGCCCCATTTAAGTGAAGCCTAAGTAAGGTGCAAATATCGTACCAGAAAGTTTGAGAGTAGGGACCCCGGGACAAGGAGACTTAGAGGAGTCACAGCGGGAGGGCGGTGGGGTCAATGGGGATGGGGTTGGTTTTTTTGTTGTGTTTGGGCTGGAGTATGGGATTGGTTATGGTTGGCTTATCGGCTCCTATGTGGAGCTGTGGCAAGTATGGTGGGGGAAAAAAGAGCTGGTCAAAGCAATTTAGTCAAATGGAAATTGTGGATTGCAAGGAAGTAGTGAGTAGTTTTAGGTGGAGTATGAGATTATGACTAGTTTCATATCTAGTTTGAGCTGCAGGATAATTTCAGTAAATGTAAAAGAGCTGAATAACCCACGTAAGTGCAGGGCTGTTATCCATTGGCTCTTTGAGCAGAAAGTGACTTTTTATTTTATTGCAAGAGTCTCATGTCAAAAAATCTAAAATATTATCAATTAATTGGAGCCCTCTCCAACTTCTGGCTCACTCTTCAGCATCTGCTTCTCATAGAGGTGTTGAGGTACTCACCAGTAGGAGGTTTGTGGGTAGGGTGGGACAGAGGGAGTCCAATGCGTCTGGTAGGTGGGCAGCAGTAGAAATTCAAATTAACACCCAGAAGTGCTCTCTGGTGTCATTTTACTGCCTAACCTCCGATGAGCCTCAGCCACTGTATGATTTGTCACTTCAGTTGTTGAGCTTTCTTAAAAAATAATAATTGGTGGGAATTTTAATTTTGTACAAAAGATAGAGGCAGATATAAGTAGGCGGGCAGCCCAGCACCTTTAAATCTAGGTTCCTGGGGCAATGCAGCGGCATAAGGAAGAAAATAGCTTGGTGGATCCTTGGCAAGCCATATATCCATCTTGTGAGCATTATACTTTTTTTTATTCCTGTTTTAGCTCCACCTGTAGGATGGATTATTTTCTTACTTCTAAGGATTTGTTGATTTCTTCTCCCTTAATTATTCCCAGTCCATTGTCAGATTATGCTACTATTAGTCTAGAGATGACCTTTACAGATAAACCAGTTTTCCTCAACCGTTGGTCTTGAAACAAATGAGGACCCGGACCAGCTTGGTTTTTAAGGAGAATAAACACTCTTCTTCAATTTAAAATGTATGCGAGGCAGGGGAGAGGTTTTCAGGTAAAAATTTTTAAATTGAGAAATATGAAAAGTAGGGAACTGTTGAGGCCTTTTCTTTGGCAGAGATTACATTTACACAGGTGGTTAGCTCCCAACATTTCAAGGAAAGAGGGATATCGAAGACAATCTCCAACATTTTATATTGGAGAGGCACATTGTAAATAGTAGGTCATTTAATCAGCAATTACATGTGGAGGGAGTTAAGTGAGTGGGAGGCTGCTGGCCTGGCGGGCTAGATTAAGGCAAGTAAAAATTATTATCTATAAACTTCTGGATCCATTAACAGTTAACTTGATGCATGAGCCTTCTCAAATAGAGCAAATGTTTCAGGAGCATTTTGCTGCCATCTACGCCGCAGATCAACAGTCCTGTGATGTTAAATGTACCAAGACTTAATGCAAAGTTGTATTGTTTATTCACAGGAGATTAATTTACTCATCAAGGACTTTACTCTTGTATTTACATAGGGTAATTTTAGAATGGATGATATTTTGGGAGAATAATATAATTAAGATTTCTGACAAAGATTAGTAATTTTGTAAATGTTTTTTCAGATTTCGGTCTCGACACGTTGGGATGTATCATAATATTAAACAAATTTGGCTTTCATCAGGAATTAGGGTGAGTTCTTTTTAGTCATTAAAAGCAGGGTTATATAGTCTTTATGAGAGACCTTGCATATTTTTCAAGGAATCTTACTATGTGACAATTTGAAATATGGTTTGGTTTGGTAGAAAGTTTATTAGGCTCTCCTTAAACCTGGAATATAATTTGTGTAGTGATTTTGCAGAGAATTACATTAAAGCTTTTTATATATAAGAAATCAATAAAGTACGTATGTTTTTTTAAAGTTTATGACCGCTTGGGAAAATGGACTCTGCATTTTACGTGCTAGTTTTCTTCTATGGTGCACATGCCCTGTTGATTATGTGCCTATTTGTTGTTTGAAATTATCTTAATTTATTAGTTTTAACTTTAGTTTGTCATCGATTGCGTTTTAATACATGTTTATTTTGTATCTATTTATTGACAGCCCTGAAGAAGTCCTTTTGTATCTGTGATAAACCTGTCTATCATATTGATGTTACGAGGATGAACTACAGATCAAACTTGCCTCTGCACGATACGTGTGCATCGTTTTATGCATCTGGACCCTCTTTTTTAATCTTGGAATGTAAAGCTTTTTTGCATCATGAATTTAAAAAGAGGAATTTGTACATGCTTTGATGTGCCTCTCCTATTTTGTGTATTAATGTTTGAACGTATAGGGTGTTGGAACAGTTAACCTAGTGAGGTGGGAACTGAGGATTTGGAACTACATTGAGTGCGTCAATACACATCACAACTGTTCAATCTTGTGCTTTTTTTCTCTATTTTGCAGAGTTTTATATAGCGCGAACTTGACCCGAATTCAATCAGGTATCAGAGCGCTTTACATAGCACCAGTTACGTTACATTAGGACACACATTCATTCTTTGATAGGCACGGGGAGATTAAGTGATTTGCCCAGAATCACAGGATGTTCGGCGTCATTACCGAGACTCGAACACAGTTCCCCAGGTCCGAGGTCGAGCTCCCTAGCCGTTAGGCCAACTCCTCTCCCCAATTCAGCTTATTGCATACTGACTGTTAGAAGGCGACCTCAGAGGGGCCCGGAGGGGGCCCTGACTGTCCTGAGACCCACCCTCGAGGTATCGTAGACGGGCACTGGCGGGAGACTCCTCAGGGGAGGAACCTCGTATCTAGGATCGCACACTCGGCACCACACGACAGAGAGACACCACACGAGGAGTTCTTAAGAGCAATTCTTTATCAGATCGGAGTGGTAGGATCCTTATGATCCGCAAGGCAAAATATATACAAGTAGAGCGCGGGCTCACAAAGTCTTGGAGGGGGGATAGGAGGTAGCGGGACAGTCTTTGGGGATATGGATCAAATGCAGGAGCGTACCCGGCGCACAGCTCACAATCCTCGAGCTGGGGGATACGCTTGTCTTCGTGGGGTCCGGCGGGACCAAGAGAGTCTGTGGGAGCTGCGAGTTACTCAGCAGGGCTCGAGCACAAGTTCGGAGGTCTTACGATCTTCAGGGAGCCGCGAGTCACTCAGCAGGGCTCAAGCACAAGTTCGGAGGTCTTACGATCTTCAGGGAGCCGCGAGTCACTCAGCAGGGCTCAAGCACAAGTTCGGAGGTCTTACGATCTTCAGGGAGCCGCGAGTCACTCAGCAGGGCACAAGCACGAGTTCGGAGGTTTTACGATCTTCAGGGAGCCGCGAGTTACTCAGCAGGGCTCAAGCACAAGTTCGGGGGTCTTACGATCTTCAGGGAGCCGCGAGTCACTCAGCAGGGCTCAGGTGTTTCCAAGGCGAATCTGCCGGACCGTCCCAGAGCACCCCTTGTTATAGGGCGACTCCTCTTTGATGTCCGGAGTCGGTGCAGGCAGGGGTCTTGTCACCTGGGGGTCGCTTGTTGGGGGTTTCCTGCCATTGTCCTTTGATCCTTTCAGGGCCGGGTCGGGAGGAGCCCCAGACACCCAGCAGGCGTGGAGCCAGCCCTCGGGGAGGCCGGCGGGTCGATCGAAACCCACCTTCCCAGGGAAGCGCAGAGGTGTGATGGTAACTGCTCCTCCCTTTCTCATTCCAAGGGGAGCGCGATGTCCTCCAGCCGGAGTGGCGCCTAGAGGCTAGGGTCGCGCTGGGGCCGGGCGGCCATCTTGGTGCATGAAGTGGGCACGCGGGCCCGGGGTGGCCGAAGGAGGAAGGCCACGGACGGGGGAAGTCCGGGTCGGGTGTGTGTGTTCTGGTGGGAAGAATCGGCTAGGCCGTGGGCTCGGGGCTGGTGTGAGGTGCATGGGTCAGGTCTGACTAGGCTACGAGGGCCGGGTCTAACACGCGTCCCCCCAGCTGAAAGCCGGAGAGAACTACCCATCTTCTTGGGGGTTCTCTTCGCTGAGGCGGAAGAATCGGGAGAGGCCATCGGCGTTGGCGTGGTCCGTACCAGGGCGATGTTCCACGGTGAAATCCATCCCCTGGAGGGAGATTGACCACCGCAGAAGCTTGGGGTTTTCTCCTCGCATCTGCATGAGCCATCGCAAGGGCCGATGGTCGGTTTAGACCCTAAAATGGGTGCCGAACAGGTATGGGCGTAGTTTCTTGAGGGCCCAGACTACGGCGAATGCCTCGCGCTCGATGGTACTCCATCTCTGTTCCCGGGGCAACAGCCTTCGGCTGAGGAAGGCCACGGGCTGGTCTAGACCCTGGTCATTTACCTGGGAGAGGACTGCCCCGATGCCATGCTCGGAGGCATCAGTTTGTACCACAAACTCTTTGGAGTAGTCGGGGGCCTGGAGGACGGGGGCCGTACACATAGGCGTTTTCAGGGCATTGAACGCCTCTTGGCAGGCAGGGGACCACTGCACCTTCTTGGGCTGCTTCTTGGACGTGAGTCCCGTGAGGGGACCGACCAGGCTGCCGTAATTCCGGATGAATCTCCGGTAGTAGCCCGTGAGGCCCAGAAAGGCTCGGACCTCTGTTTGGGTAGTGGGGGGTTCCCAGGCTAGGATGGCGTCGATTTTGGGCTGTAGAGGGGCGACCTGCCCGCTTCCGACCTGGTGCCCCAGGTAGGTTACCGAACCTTGCCCAATCTGGCATTTGCTGGCTTTCACGGTGAGGCCCGCCTGGCGTAGGGCGGTTAGCACCCTTCGGAGGTGCTGGAGGTGCTCACTCCATTCGGAACTAAAAACTGCAATATCGTCGAGATATGCAGCGCTGAATTTTTCCAGCCCGGCCAGGTCTCTATTTACCAGTCGCTGGAAGGTGGCCGGGGCATTTTTCATTCCGAAGGGCATCACGCGAAAGCGATAGTGCCCATCCGGGGTGGAGAAGGCGGACCGCTCCTTGGCTCCCTCTGTGAGCGCAATTTGCCAGTAGCCGCAGGTGAGATCGAAGGTGCTGAGGAACCGGGCAGCCCCGAGCCGGTCAATGAGCTCGTCGGCTCGGGGAATGGGGTGGGCATCGGCTCGGGTGACTTCATTGAGTCCCCGATAGTCCACGCAGAAGCGGAGTTCCGGGGCGACCCCGGGGGCAGCTGCTTTTGGGACCAGGACCACGGGGCTGGCCCAGGGGCTGTCTGAGGGTTCGATCACGCCTAGGGTCAACATTTTCGAGACTTCGGCTTGGATACAGGACCGGACCCGATCAGGGACTCGGTAGGCTCGGTGTCTCACTGGTGGGCTGTCCCCGGTATCCACATCATGGACACACCAGTCGGTGACCTTGGGGACCAGGGAGAAAAGGTCCGGAAACTGCCCTAGGAGCTGGCGGCAATCCTCACGTTGCTGGGGAGTGAGAGACGGAGAGAGGTTCACTCCCTCTACGGAGCCGTCCTTCTCCTTGGTGCACAGAAGATCAGGGAGAGGATCCGACTCTTCTTCGGACCCGTCATCAGTGGCCAATAGGAGGCTCAGCTCCGTCTGCACAAAGTGGGGCTTGAGGCGGTTCACGTGGAGGACCCGGAGGGGGTCCCGGGGTGACTGGACGTCTACCAAGTACGTGACCGGGCTCTTCCGCTCAACTACTTTGAAGGGCCCGGTCCATTTATCCTGGAGAGCGCAGCGTTTCACGGGGGCCATGACCCACACAAGCTGGCCCGGCTGAAACTCGACCAGTGCGGCCTCCTCAACCTCCTCCCCCAGGGCTACATTGGCTATCTGTCTAGCAGGGGGTGCTGCCTGGGTGGTGCGTGGGGCCATGGGGCATTCAGGGTCGTTGGCGTAATGCCCGGGCTTCTGGCAACGGAAACAAGTGATGGTTACCCGGTGCCCCGTCTAAGGGGGGGGCCGGATACAGCTGGTGGGGGTGCCGGGAAAGGTGGAGGTTGGGACTTCGGGGGACTAGCCTGGGACTCTCTCTGCCCTCCCTGGTTCCCCCCCTCTCTGGCGGGGTGGTCCCTGACTGGCTCGGGGGTACTCTCCTACAGGGCCCCGGGAGACACGGGTGTTGGTCCAGCGATCCGCCTCGACAGCCAGCTTTCTTGGGTCCGTGAGCTTGCTGTCGAGCAGATGCTGGCGTAGTTCCACAAAGCAGTTGGCCGCCAGGTGTTCCCACAACATAAGGTCGGTTAGTTCTTCCAGGGTGGTTACCTTGCTGCCCTTGATCCACCCATCGAAGGCGCGGCTGAAGAAATTCACATATTCCACCCAGGTGGTACCCGGGATCTTCCTGCAGTCCCGGAACCGCTGGCGGTACATCTCCGGGGTGAGGCCGTACCTTGTGAGGAGGGCCGCTTTCATGTGTTCATAGGAGGTTTGCTTGGAGGTGGGTAGGTCGAGCAGGGTGTCTCTCCCTTCGCTCAGGAATCGTCCCCATAACCCAGCCCCCCAATCCTTCTGCGGGACCCGATGGGAGGTCATGGCGACCTCGTAGGCCCGGAACCCCTGCTGAATGTCATCATTTTTGTAATATTCTTTGACCACATCCTTGGGGATGTGGACCTTCTGCTCCGTCGGGGCGGCCGCCTCCCGGTTCCCCGGGGGCCACGTTTCTTCGCTTCTTGCTTTCAGTTCTATTTCCTTCAGGCTGCGTTCATGTTCCAGTTGAAGTCTCCTTCCCTCGTGTTCTCGTTGGAGTTTCTTCTCTTCTAGTTCTCCTTGTACTCACAACTGTTCTACTGCTAGCTTTTTCTCGGCTAATTTCAACTCGCCCTCAATTTTGAGTTTGGCTAATTCGAGCTCGTGATGGCGACTCTTTTCTCTGTCTGCGAGTTCCTCCGGGGATAGGCCCCCGTCTGGTACGAAGCCTCGCACCTGGTTGCTGCTGCGTTCTCCTTGGGAGGGTCCAGCTTCGTCGTGGGGCTTCCCCGCTCCTTCTGGGCGGGAGGCTCCAGAATCCACACAAGCTTTCAGTGCCTTTTGCATATCTTCTTTGGTGTTGAGACCAGTGGTAGCGATTCTGAGTTCCTTACAGAATTGCTTTAGTTCTTTGTGAGTGTACTCTTCCAGCTGTTCCACCTGGAACACGGTACTGGCGTCGTTTTCTATGAGAACCACGGCGTTTCCTTCTGCCATCTTTGTCGGTAGTGCGTCAGCCGTTCACGGTACGATCTCTAGATTATGGGACCGAATCCCGTCGCTTGCCACCGATGTTAGAAGGCGACCTCAGAGGGGCCCGGAGGGGGCCCTGACTATCCTGAGACCCACCCTCGAGGTATCGTAGCCGGGCACTGGCGGGAGACTCCTCAGGGGAGGAACCTCGTATCTAGGATCGCACACTCGGCACCACACGACAGAGAGACACCACACGAGGAGTTCTTAAGAGCAATTCTTTATCAGATCGGAGTGGTAGGATCCTTATGATCCGCAAGGCAAAATATATACAAGTAGAGCGTGGGCTCACAAAGTCTTGGAGGGGGGATAGGAGGTAGCGGGACAGTCTTTGGGGATATGGATCAAATGCAGGAGCGTACCCGGCGCACAGCTCACAATCCTCAAGCTGGGGGATGCGCTTGTCGTCGTGGGGTCCGGCGGGACCAAGAGAGTCTGTGGGAGCTGCGAGTTACTCAGCAGGGCTCGAGCACAAGTTCGGAGGTCTTACGATCTTCAGGGAGCCGCGAGTCACTCAGCAGGGCTCAAGCACAAGTTCGGAGGTCTTACGATCTTCAGGGAGCCGCGAGTCACTCAGCAGGGCTCAAGCACAAGTTCGGAGGTCTTACGATCTTCAGGGAGCCGCGAGTCACTCAGCAGGGCTCAAGCACGAGTTCGGAGGTCTTACGATCTTCAGGGAGCCGCGAGTTACTCAGCAGGGCTCAAGCACAAGTTCGGGGGTCTTACGATCTTCAAGGAGCCGCGAGTCACTCAGCAGGGCTCAGGTGTTTCCAAGGCGAATTTGCCGGACCGTCCCAGAGCACCCCTTGTTATAGGGCGACTCCTCTTTGATGTCCGGAGTCTGTGCAGGCAGGGGTCTTGTCACCTGGGGGTCGCTTGTTGGGGGTTTCCTGCCATTGTCCTTTGATCCTTTCAGGGCCGGGTCGGGAGGAGCCCCAGACACCCAGCAGACGTGGAGCCAGCCCTCGGGGAGGCCGGCGGGTCGATCGAAACCCACCTTCCCAGGGAAGCGCAGAGGTGTGATGGTAACTGCTCCTCCCTTTCTCATCCCAAGGGGAGCGCGATGTCCTCCAGCCGGAGTGGCGCCTAGAGGCTAGGGTCGCGCTGGGGCCGGGCGGCCATCTTGGTGCATGAAGTGGGCACGCGGGCCCGGGGTGGCCGAAGGAGGAAGGCCACGGACGGGGGAAGTCCGGGTCGGGTGTGTGTGTTCTGGTGGGAAGGATCGGCTAGGCCGTGGGCTCGGGGCTGGTGTGAGGTGCAGGGGTCAGGTCTGACTAGGCTACGAGGGCCGGGTCTAACACGGACCTATTAGTACATGGGCCGGTTTGCAAATATAGAATGGTTTCGTATTACGCACTCTGAGGCTATAGGATGAAACGTAAATATTGTAAATTTTCATGTATGGGGAGAATCTACATCCAAGGTCAACTTGGAAAAGTTGTGATCAAAATGTTTTTGGTGTTAGTACTAATACAGAAAGTTTTAGAAACCATTTAAAATTAAGCTGAAGAATATCTATGCAAAAAAAATCTGAGAGTTACCAGATTGTGCTGTGGATGCCCTGCTGCCTCATCATGATTGAACAAGCCAAGCTGCTTTTTCCACTGAATACATTTTCTAATACAAAATAGGTCATGAAAAGTATGCATTGTAACAACACTGCAAATGAGACCAAGTTTACAAATAGCAAATTATAAGAAGTAGCAGAGACAAAGCATAATGAATGGCACTGAGGCTTGCCGTATGAACTACTCTAGCAGGGTGAACTTAATACTGGAGGTAGCAGTAAGCAACAGTTTCAGGGTTGGAATGTACTTTTAAGTCTGAGCAGCCCTACCAACTTGCTTGTTTTAGGGGTTTTCCCCAGCTCTTCTCCAATTGTTTCCCATACTGAGAAAGGTTGAGAACTTACTCCAGACAAGGGCAGAAGTAAAACTTCTTTCAGGGTTGAGAAAAAAAGGTTTGGAGGACAAGTGAACATGCAAACGCTCAGCAGATTTTCGCATGAACTAATCCACGCATGCATATTTGCTCGTTCTAAAATGCAGTTCACAAATATTTTCTAGGAGTACCATTTCCTAGCCTACTTCTGTAAATTCTTGTAAATTCATGAAAGCCTTAAATCTGTATTAATGCAAGGACACATACCATAGGAGCACTTTTGTGACTTTCTTTAAGAATTGGCACCCTAAACAGGTCTAGAGTTAACCAGCACCTTTTATTTTTATTAAAATTCCATCCCTCTCTCTCTATCAGCTGCCTTCACTGTGAGTGACAGGATTCTGCTCTTTCACAAAGAGCATATTGGCAGACAAAGTAGTTTTGTTTATTGCCAGGGACTACTGTGTGGCAATGTGTGCTTCATGAGGCCCAAAAATATGTTTGGCTTTGCCAATATGTGTTATAATGGTGAAGGCCCAGCACAACAATGAAGCTTTAGTAAAACCATGTCAAAACAAGACACACATTGACCAAACTAAAAGGCAGGCCACCAATATCAGACCTATTGGCTTTGCCAAAGCTTTTATTTATCATGTTTCCCATAATCTTGTTCAAACTGGTTACATGGACACTCCATTATGAATATTTTTGGAAATACTAGCATGTGTCAACACATTTTACTAAATAATGCTTCAAATAAATGGTACCTGAAATTCTGCAGTAGTGTTTTCCTAGTTGTATTTCTTTTGTGAACATTTTATTTTGAAAGCAAAGAATAAACAGTCTTGCTTTCAAGCTACTGCAAATATTTGCATTTATTCAAACAACATTCTGGTAAAATGATACGTAGCCTCACATTGTTAAACTTTGCAAACCTGTGTAAGCATTTTTATACTAGAACCACTGTCAGTACTGCAGTCCGAGCTTATAACACTTTCTTGGAGCGAACACCTTAATAATAAAGGCTATAGATTCATGAAGCCTAAATACAAGTTTGAACAGCATTAATATATGGATACAATTATTACATTAAGTGCAGACAAATCTTCACAGATTCATAATGTGGTGCTGTAAACTGACAGCCAAAGGGTTTGTGCTGCGGGGGAACTGGCCTACGTGCCCCAAAGATAAAATAGACTTAGGAACCTGTTGTCTTTGATTCCAAACTATATGTCCTGGGCATGGCGCTATAGGAATTCCACACCCCTGCTTCCACTGTCCCATCTTCCTCCCTGTGTGGATGTTCATTTCCTCTTAGCAACACTTTAAAAATGGTTCAACCTGACATTTTGTGTAATATCCCATTCAGCCTAAGAATGATCTCTATAGGTCCTTGTCTCCAGAGAGGGTGTTTTCCAATGACCTCAACTCACTCAGTTCCCTTCTTGGACATGTGGTTACCATAATAATCCACACCATCTTGAGCAAAAGATAATTTCACTTCTCCTCAATATCTCAATTGTGCACCTCAGACTCTCATAGTGCTCCTTTTGATCTCTTCCAAACACTAGCATCTCATTCTGGAAATGAGCTACTCTATCCATATCCCTGAATAATATTTCCATCAATCTCTACAATATGGAGGATGCAGAGGCCAGACCAACATGCAATCGCTTATACCTATAGGCATACTCCAGTGTCACCAAAAATGTGAGGTGTTCTGACTGTTGACGCAATTTAATTTGATGGTAAACCATTGACATGTTCAAGGACTTAAACTGGGCAGCACTTTGCAAGTTCCACACCATTTACAAAATATTAGGAAGAGGTTGGTGATCAACCTAGATATTACAGTTTGGGTTATTTAGGGCTACACACAGTCTCAGTAATTTGTCTAGTTTGATTTCCAGCACTATTGGGGCCAACCATTCCAAGCTCTCATTCATTTCTGTTATTCCCAGACCACACTATAGGTCAAGCGCTTTCCTTAATTCCTCCCTTAGAATTGGGTTTGTGCACTGTTGAAATAGCATTTTTCTTCAATATGATTTTATGACAGACCCCAACTCCAAACTTCTCTAACTTTTCTGTAAACATCAAAATACTTTTTGATCCACTCATTCTTCATATGCATTTCTTCCTTGGCTTGATTTAGTAGAATCATCTTGGATCGTAACACAACCATATCCATATATGAAAGGGTGGGATTCAAAACTATGTTTAATTTTCCCTGTTCATAAAAATCAAACAAATTAGGACCATTTTTCCACATTAACCTTCCCCTTAGTCTTTGTTTCATCAATCTTGAGATGTGCGTGAAAGGCACCAACTCTATCTATTTCCTCAACCCATCAGCAAATAATGTTAATCTTTAATTGTTTAACTTCTACGTCAGAAAACCTTTTCACCTCAGCCTTCTATATTAGGATCTATGGTGACCCTGAATCTACCTTGCCCTTTACATTTTTCCATCGATCAAAATGTCATCGTTCAGCTTCTTCTGTGTAATAGATTAAATACTTTCTTCTTCTTCTTCAGTTAGTAACATTATAATAACCATCATCTTCCTCTTCAATGTGCTCAATTTGTTTGATTACTTTGCTAAAAACTATTCCACTCTTGCTTAAACTTACATACCGGGACAAAATGCTCTTTTTTTGTTGCATTTGAAACACATTGGTGATCAAGCTGGACACTGCTTCATGTTACCCACATGTTATGTGATGCCACATCTAAAATTTGCTGTTTTGTCAAACACTTTTGTTCCTTTCCTTCTTTAACTCTCATGCGATACAGTCTTTTGACACATGTGAAGGATGTATGTGTGCTCTCAGCAGATACAAACTCCTAACCTCTTTGTTTTGGCACCCCTCACACAGGAAAGACATATCTTGGATGTATGTTAGATATCTGTGCTTTGACCTGTGACCAATCCAACTTCTAAATCACAATCTTCCATTGATAATAACCTGTCCTGAATTTGTTTTCTGTTTGTCATTGCTATTAGTGGATGCCTTATTATTTTGACTTTTGTATCCCAATGGTCAGAGGTGACAGCAAGTGTTCTTAAAACAGCTCCAAAATCATCAATTAGTTTGCCTGGAACTTGGACACGCTACTGATGCAGCGCGGAAATCAGGGTAACGGGAATCAAGACAAAACTCCGTACCTAATATATCCTCCCGTCGTTGCAGACCAAATATCACATTAACACATCCACTCGTACAATCATTGGTGGGGCCCATAACACCAACATTCACACTACGCTTCTCACTGGCCTGCACTTACGGGAGGAATAACTTTTTCCAAGCGCTGACATGAAAGGAATACCTAGTAACCTAGAGAGAAAAATTATTTACATTTCTATACATCTAATACCCTTATTACTGCACATCTTAACCCTAAACATCAAGATACTCCTTCCACGTGATCGACTGATCAATTTAGTTGAGTTGGTATTGATGATTTAGTCCAGCTAAAGCATTCTCAATGATCCTGATCTACCTCCTTTCAATAAAGGAATAAACACATTTTCTTGTTAATCAATATTTTTGTTTATCTTAAAGGATGCAAGAATTTTAGTTCCATCTAGTAAATTTATTAATCATTACGCAAATCACAGAACACCATATTTACCTATTCTGGCTGTCGGTCGTCCTCTAAGTCACCAAATTTAGTCGTCAGCACGTTACAGTCCCAAAGATCGGGTCAAGGACCAGAGACGTGCAAGTATCGATCAGTGCCCATGCATTTTCGTAAGTCTTTAGTTCATCAAGAAATTGGGCAGCAATTCAGTCTGTCAAAGATTCAGGAACACAGCCGTCACGTAGCGTCACCGTCGTCTCCGTCAGCAAAAAGGAAGTACGAGATAGAGATGAACGAACAGCAAGCCAACCAACGAACCACCTCCTCTCTATTCTAACGTCATTTATATAATGGAAATAAGGACTAAAAGTTACAATTTTGAGAATTTGGGCTCATCCCATTGGTTGGTTGGGGTCGTCCGGTGAAGTTTCACACAGTTCATGATGTCATATTGTCAGGCATGATCCATCTGGTTCCTTGCATAAGTCCTTTGTTTGAACATTTAGCAAGCATCCCATCGTGACCTTGCTTGGGTACACCGTGTCTGGGGTCATGACGAGGCCACTAGTACGTGGGGTTGGCGCAGGCGCACTTCACCCGAAACCTCGTGGAATGGTGGCCATCGCGTCGAGCATGTCAAGCGGCCATCTTGATTTTAGGCCCAAAGGATAACTTAAGCGAAACAAACACAAAAAGTAATTAAAACATGGAAATTACGAATAAAATGTTAAACCCTCACTAATTCCCCTATGTGCTTGTAATTATCTAGCATATAGCGACATTTATAGCGTTCATATTCACCCAGTGATGTCATCTGGTGCAACTTGCGATATCGTCACAAAAGCAACATATATCATGCGATATTCTATTTTTCAAGTATTAGTATGCGTACGTATGTTAATTACAAATTATTTTAGTCATGCAAAATGCAAATCCCACGTATATTTTGTACATTAATAATGTTGATTAAATTTCACACAAACACATTAATAGTATTATAATTAATAGATTATTTTAATTAGTATAAACATGCAGAATGGGGGGTATACAAAATGTTGTACTACCCGCTCCATCAATCCCCCCTCTGGTGATTATATCACCACACCATCAAAGTTTTCTATTACTTTTATGGAGTCGAAGTGTGTTCTTGCTTTTATTCATAGCTCAGTTTCCCCAGTCTCTTCTCTTTTTGCTGTCTTATACATATTATCCTTAACTTCTTCTAATTCTATTTCTTCAAACTCCCTTTCTTGTTTCTTATCTTTTCTCCTTAAATTTTCTCTTTTTAACTTTTTCTGAATTTTCTTCTTTTTATGGCAAAGACACCCTAATCTTAATATTAATACTAGGAAAATCATACATGTTAATGGAAATAGAATTTTACCTAAAAAGGTACTACCTAGGTTTACTAAGAAATTCTTAATAGCAGCTATTTTCTTTCCAATTTTTTCCCAAACACCTTCAAGCTCCAGTGGTGCAATTTCGTCATGCAGTTCAGTTATATTTTTAATATACATTTTCAAATCTTTACTTTCGTCTGAAATGTACAACAATGTTGAACTTTCAGCATTCCACAGACTCCACCCTCTTTTGCCAATAATATATCAAAGGCAAGTCGATTTTGCATTACCATGGCACGCATGGCAACCATTTCAGTATTTACCAATAAAAATCCTGCAGTGGTGCTTGTTGACAAGCGATCCACTACTGTTGAAAGCCTTCCAATTTTGTTTGCATTCAGACATATTCCCACTGCTGGTATCAATGCTCCAAAGATATCACCCACAATTTCTGGCCATGATTCTCTCTTTCTACGTGCTAAATAACTACCTAAATTATGTACACCATCTTCTCCTCTTTCCATATGAAAAACCTTCGGGAAAACCAGGCCTACATAACATGTGCCATACCAATGGTCTGGCAAACGATAATATGCCTTATTCCCACAAATAAAGTATAACCCAGGAAAAACTGGATCGTTTCCACCTTTAAATCCCGTTCCACCCATGATTCGGTATATATCATGGCACTCACTATTAACTACAAAATAATTATCATATGCAGTTTGATTCCTTCTAATACACAATTTCCCTTTCTGAGGCCAATCTAAAGCCATAGTTGGACTAGCTTCTCCTTTCAAGTGTTTTTCCGTTTCTACATCCTAGACTGTCTTCTCCACTTTTCCTTCAGATACTTTCCTTACCATTTTCAATCTCCTTTCTTCAACCATATCTAAAAATGTATTTTCTTCTTTCTTTAAACTGCACGTCAAATTGTTTTAAAATATATATTCTAATGTTAGTTCTTTAGTCTCTAATAAAAACTCACCTAATAACTTTGCAGGTTTTACCTTGTTTGGCATTGTTAATTGATGGTACTTGTGAAAATATGTTATCTACATCTGAAAAATAATACTCTAATTTCCCTGTTTGATAAAATAAACTAGCTATTACTCTACAAGTTATTCCATAAGTTACTGGAAGGTGGTGATAAGTCACTCCCTCCGAAACAGATGCAGGTAACTGCATACAAACGTAGCAGTCCCTTACGTCCATTGTCTTTACATATTCATACAACAATTTCGAAAATACATTATTAGAAAATTCAGTTATAGACCTGTCTTTATGCAAATAGTTTCTATCTATTCTAGTTGGAACTACCTTTTGAATCTTTTCTATATTAGTTTTGTTTTCACTATGTCCTTCTATTGTATCTATAGTAACCTTAAATGAGATCATGAGAGCAAGTATACTCCACAGAAGCATTAGTAATCCTGTACAACAACAACACATTTTACACTATCTGTGTTTGCCATTTTTGTTAAAATGAACAGTGTCTTTTGACTTAGCCTCTTCTACTTCACAACTAGTTTGTCTAACCCAAGGCTCTAAGCACCTACTTGGTTTTACCAGTTTTTGTCTTTTTCCTGTATTTTATTGTCTTTCCATTAGCAGCTTTCTTGTCTCATTCAGTTTGGCATCTCATCATCTTTCACTTTTCCTTTGTGATCTGAATACAGAATGTCCTGAACATCCGCTTCTTCTCCAATATCGGACAAGATAACTCTCAGGATTTCCGATTCGTCGTCCTCCTCAACCACGTCCGGTACAATCACCTCTGGATTTCCTTGGCTATCCACCTCTTCTTTTACTTCAGGCAGGGTCACATGCGTCCATTCTGGCGATTTATACTTCTGGTTAGGTTTCCTCATTCTTTTGGTTTCTTTATTTACAACTATTTCTTCGTCTTTTGGTTTCTCTTGACTCGTTACTTCATTCACTTGTTCAGCTCTTGGTGAATTTACTCGTGTCAGTCGATATCTCAGTCTTTTTATTTTATTTGGCCAAACATCGTCTTTTGCTGCTCTTTTCAGTTTACTTCCTTTATCATTCTTTTCAGTTCTCCAAGCTCTCTTTCTTAGAACTCGACCTTCAGGTACTCCGTCTTCGCTTTCCTCTGACTCTGTTTCAACTTGCTTTTTCCTTTCAACAGCTTCTTTTTCCACCACTTCTTCCTTTTTCCCTACTTCTGTCCCTCCTCGAATCTCCGGCACGCAATCTTCCTGCTGACTACTTGTCCCTACTTCTAACTGGATGTTGGCGTTCCTTACACCTCCTCGGGGGTCTTCCGCACAAATCTTTCCCTCTCTCTCTGTATCTGGCACCTGTCCATCTAAATTTGTTATTTCAGGTGGAATTTCTCTCAATCTTTCATCTGGAACTTCTCTCTCAGTAATTTCTTTAATTGCCTTTTCACTGTCTTTTTCTTTTCTAGAACATTGAGTTCCTTGTTCAGTCTCTGAGTCTGAGCTGGTATCAGAAATCTGTAGCCTTCTTCTCAAGGAAATACTTCTGGGGATAAAAGTTAGATTTGACTCTAATTCCCCCCTTTCAGGGTTTTCTTTTGTTTTTGTCTCTTCGTCATCTGATTCAGTACTAGATTCTGATTCGTCAAAATATTCCTTTTCTGTGCTATCCACTGGATTTGGAATTCTCAATGTGTGACTTGCATGAATCCAGTTCTTCAGTCCAGCACACTTCACAGCTGTTGTAGAAGTCAAAATAACCTGTCGTGGTTTTCCCCACCTTGGAACCAAACAGTTTCTTCTTCTGTGTACTTTAATTCTTACCCAGGCCCCTGGGCTCAGATCATGGGCTTGCTTCTTTTCAAGGGTAGTGGCATCCGCTCCAACCTGATGAAACACAGAATGAACTGCGTCAGCCAGGCTTTTGCAGTAATCCAACACCATGTCATCAATTATAGGCAACAGCTTGTTGACTGGTATGAACACATGCCGCATCGCTCTACCCATGATGATTTCATGGGGGCTCAACCCTGTGGTTCTGTCTGGAATTGATCTAATAGTCATGAGCACTAGAGGCAAGACATCAGGCCATTTCATACCTGTGGCTAAACGCATTTTCCCTATCCTGTTTTTAATAGTACCATTCATCTGTTCCACCACACCAGAAGCCTCTGGGCGATAGGCACAATGTAGTTTTTGTTGTACATTCACTGCTTCACAAATCAATTTTATGATCTCATTATGGAAATGTCTACCTCGATCTGATTCAATTGTTACTGGTAACCCGAATCTAGGGATAAATTCCCTCAAAAGTAATTTTGCCACTGTTATGCCATCATTTCTCCTTGTTGGGAATGCTTCCACCCATCTAGAAAATTGACAGACCATAACTAGAACATACCTCAACCTGTTACAGGGAGGCATCTCAATGAAATCCACTTGCATTCTGGTAAAAGGCCCTCCTTCTCGACCTATTGTTCCTAGGCTCACCACTGTCTTTCTTCCAGGGTTGTATTGCTGACATATTAGGCATCTCTGGCAAAGACTTTCCGCTACAAGTCTCAATTTTGCATTGTACCAGGTCTGCTTAAATGACCTGATCATGGCATCTCTCCCTATGTGTCCCTGACCATGATACATCCGTGCCATGGCAGACATCAAGCTATAAGGCATAACTGGTCTTCCATCCTGATAAACCCACACATGATCCTTTTCCCTTGGTGCACATCCTGCTTTTACCCACTGCTTCATTTGTTCATCTCCTGCTTCTTCCTGCAATTGCCTAACTTCCTCCCAGGTACCTACGTTGTTAGTAAATATCAAGGTGCAAGAAATCACTTCCTTCTCCTTCGCCCTGTTTATCGAATTCTGATTACGTGCACAGTATTGAGCCATATCATTGGCGTACTTATTACCAATGGCGATGTAATCACCAGTCTGACTGTGGGCAGCACACTTCACAACAGCCAATTGCCTAGGCAGCTGTATCGCCTCAAGCAATTTTCCAACCACCTCAGCATTCTTAATGGGAGTTCCACTCGATGTCAAAAACCCTCTCTGCAGCCATATCTGGCCAAAGTCATGCACAACACCGAATCTGTACTGGCTGTCAGTTATCACAGTCACTCTCACACTCTTCCTAATCTTGCATGCTCTAGTCAAAGCAACAAGTTCAGCTACTTGGGCCGATTTTACTCCTTTCAGATAGGATGCATCCATTACTGCTGCAACTGTGCATACTGCATATGCTGCACTCAACATTCCATTATCTGTTCTCAAGCAAGACCCATCTACAAACATCACAAAATCACTTTCTGGTAATGGTACATCTTTTATGTCAGGACGTGGTTTGGTACAGAAATCGAGTACATCCAGACAATCATGATCTGCTTCATCTCTGACTTCCACATTCTCAGCATCAGGCATTAACGATGAATGATTCACATTCAAGCACATTTGTTGCACCTAATATGACTTTCTCATATTTAGTCAGCCGACTATGTGTCATGTACTGAGTGCGACTCCTTGTTAAAAGGATTGCCACGTCATGAGGTACAAACAATTTCACAGGATATCCCATCACAATTCCTTCACTCTGTTCCAAACTCCGACAGGTAGCAGCCACTGATTTCAAGCACCCAGGTAATGCTACGGCTACTGGGTCTAGCATTGATGAGAAGTATGCAATTGATCTCCTCAGTTTTCCACGCTTCTTTATTAGAACAGAGAGTGCACATCCATTTCTCTCACTGCAATACAACTCAAATTCCTTTTCATAATCAGGCATACCTAATGCAGGTGCTTCACACAACCCATCTCTCAATCGCTTAAAAGCTGCCAGTTCTTCTTTGTTCAAATCAATGGGATCTCTCACATCACTTCTTGTTAAACGTACCAAAGGCTTCACAATCAAAGAGAAATTGCTAATCCACTGGCGACAGTATCCAACCATTCCAAGAAACATTCTCACCTCTCTTTGGGTCATGGGAGCTCTCATTCCTTTTATGATCCTGATTCTGTCTATTGTTATTTTTCTCAGTCCTTTTTCAATATTATGGCCCAAATATTGTACTTCCTTCTTGCAAAATTGTAATTTTGATGGTGACACTTTAAGTCCTCCATCAGCCAGATGATTTAGCAAGGCTCTAGTGTCTATTTCACAGGCTTCACGGGTTTTCGATGCCACAAGAAGGTATTGGACTAACACTGAATTTTCGGGCATTTATAGACTCTCTAAGGATTTCTTCAATATCTGATTAAATATTGAGGGGCTTTCTGTATACCCCTGTGGAATTCGGCACCAAGACAAAATACGTTCGCCGAAACGAAATGCAAAAATCTGCTGACTGTCATGGTGCAATGAAATGGAAATGGAAAAGAAAGAATGGCACAGATCAATCACTGTATACCATTCTGCATCATGGGGAATCTGATACAAAATCACAGATGGATTTGGTACAATGGGACAACAAGATACAACAATTTTGTTTATCTTTCTCAAATCTTGCACTATCCTGAACTTTCCATTAGGCTTTTTCAGTCCCATAATCGGGGAGTTACATGGACTACTCATTATTTCTCTCAGAATGCCTTGTTTTATCATCTTTTCAGTCACAGGAGTAACTCCTTCAATTATTTCAGTTGTCAATTTATATTGAGGGACATTTGGATAGCTTCCTCCTTCCTTTACTGTTATTTTCACTGGATCTACATTTCTCATTAGTCCCACATCTCCTGTGAAATCCCAAACTTCTGCTTTTATAGACTGTTTTAATTCTTTAGGTAATTCATCAGGGTTAAATACAGCGTAAACCTTAGTAACCTCATTCTCTCTGTTTGCCATAGTCATTTTATACAACACATCTTCATCAGGGGTCTCAAATGCGATCCCATCAGGGGTACAGAATATAGTGCAATTCATTTTACACAGCAAATCTCTACCTAACAAATTCACAGGACTTGTATCGCACACAACAAAGCGGTGCATTTCTGAGAATTTCCCTATGCTAACTTTCACTGGTTTTGTAAGATAAGTTTGAATTTTTTTGTTGCATACACCAACTACTTGGATCGTTTCATCCGAGAGAGGAAGATTCTTAACATCAGCGGACCTAACAGTTGATCGAGCAGCACCAGTATCGACTAGGAAAGTAATATTTTCATTATTTATCTTCCCATCTACAAATGGGCCTGTCTGGTCTACTTCTAGAGTTGCGCCAAGTACGCACTCTTCTTCCTCCCTTCGGCACCGTCAATAACCCTTTTCTGAATCGCTCTCATCGCGTTGTGGCCAATACTGCGAAACAGCGCTAGCGCTCGGCAGCTTAGTTACCTGTTCTTCGTTGTATAATCCTGTCTCATTACTGTATTTCTGTGAGTTTTTGCTTTGTGGAAAAGGCGGTTTTGGCACCTGATTCTGTTGGGTAACAACCTGCTGCTATCGCTGCGGTTGACCACTCACCTCATTCTGCACCTGTGGATTCAATGATGCATTTTCATTGTTAGTATTTGGGGGAAATTTACACTCGGATTTCCAATGCCCTACTGTACCGCAATTATGACATTGGAATTTCTTTTTAGCTTCTTCTATATTAAAATTTCCCTTACCTTTCCCAGGAATTGATTTTTGTCTGGGGCCTGTATTATTCGCTTGTTCTGCTAACTGAGCTTCCTGCCTCTCTGCCACTTTTACTTGTGCCCACATAACCTTCTCTTTTAATTTACGCTGTTTTGCTTCAATCTCATCACTAAAATATTTTGCATGTCTCAATACTTCATCTATTTTCTTATTTTGCCAATCTACAGTATGTTGTTTGATCATCTCACTAATCTCTGGACATAGACCATATACAAATCTGTATACAAAATGACTTAAATCCTTTTCACTCAAATTTTTATCACCACTGAACTTTTTAAAGGCCAAAATCAGCCTTTCGTAATAGGCATGTACCGACTCTTTGCTTTCCTGATGAGTTCTATCAATTTTCACCCAATCTGTTTCTTTAGGAGGTACTTTATTTTTCAGAAAGGCAATAACCTGTTCATATTTCTTCATAACCTCTGGATCAGGAGCCCCTGTTTTTCGATCCCTTGGGTATTCCTGTGTTGGCCAATTTATCATTAATTTACACTCTGTCCACTGGATATCATCAAACTAGGTGATTTGCTTTTGGGTGAGTACTTTTTTTAATCCATGATATTACCAACAGACCTGAATGTACTCCGCCTACCATCTTCCTGTATAATCGATTATGAATGGACTGTGCGAGTGAATATCTCACATTTTCCCATGAGCTACCTATTTTTAATCACCAACTCTTATGCTGTCCTTACACAAAACACTAAGGGCCTGACTACAAGTAAAGGTGCTAATTATCGCAACTGGTAAATAGTGAATCCCTAGGTACTTTATTTATCGGGTGCAATAAATAGCATTTATTATAAGTTATTGGGGAATAACATGCAGATTTTAGTGTTTACCACACCAGAATCCGCATAGTACTTTAATTACCGTACATATTTTCCCTGTTAAATTTAGGCAGGTTTGATGCGTTAAATAAAACCAAACCCAGAATTTCGCCCTGTGCGTAATGGGACGGAATTAACCGCCCAACTTGTAATCAGGGCCATAGTATTACACCTTTATAACAGCATTCGGGCAGAAGTGCCATTGACTAAACCAACTTCTAAAGACAAATGGAGCACAGAGTTACATAGTCAAACTACCATAGTGGAATGGAAATGTAGCTGTGCACAAACTGGAGCGTCTCACCAAACAACAGATACTGACTAATTCACTTCAAATTCATACAAGAATTGATCATATGCCTCTAAACCAGATAAAATGCGGGACTGGAGAGGAGTCATTGTGGAACCATAAATGCAGGGTTCCTACATCTATTTGTCTGTCTGTTGACATAAGCCTTTCACGGGAAACAGTCTGTAATTGTTGGCTTAAAGAGTTGATTTCTTGCATTGAACAACTAGAAACGCATAAAACAATGACCCCCAGGCATCCAGATCTAAGGATATACTTGACACAGTAAACCTATCAAACCCATTAACTAAATTGCCCCATTATATTATACTTTATGTATTTGTAATTTGTTAAGCTTGGATAATCAGTAAGTTTGTCGGATAAACCGTTATATTTCTTACTGTGTATACAAAGATATAACCATATATGGTTGATGCTGCTGCATGTTCCCATATAAAGCTGTGCTACAAACGTTAAATACCAATAAATACATTTAAAAAAAAAATCTATCTCAACCCCTTGACCATCACCACCTTACGAAGCTGATCTGTAGGTTCTTTGTATCACAACAATTCACAACTAATAGAAATGCTACTTTCTACCATTGGAGATGAAGACAGGCAGCAAGCCTGTAAAATGTGAGTTTTAAAACATACTGTTCCGCTACAAATAGCAAAATTCTACTTTCACCACTAAACTATTTTTGCTAAATTAGTAAAAAAAAACATTTAAGCAAGTTTCTCGTATTTTCCTAGGCAAAAGTGTGAAAAAAGGAGTTTATTCGCAATTAGATCCTCTCATAGGAACATGAACCTTTACCTGCACAGTGACAAATGGGATTTGGCAGCTGGTCACTTTCGGATCCTAAATTTTCTTTTTTGGACAGCACGTCCCATTTTTAGGTCTAGTGCCTAGCGTTGCAGTGCGCAAAACTGCACGCGCAGCGAGAGACCTCATGTAGGGGGTTCTGAAAGCTGACCACACGCTTGTGCGTGTGCTTTTGTTTTCGTCAGCTGTTATTGGCTTTTGCGTTCGTCTTTGTAAAAAAGGCAGCACGCCATTGGTGAAAGGCGTGTGCATGTCCCAGCTTCTTTAGAAATGTAACCGCCCATTTCCAAGTGGTGTCTGTTAGGCGCGGCAGCGGCATCTGAGACCTAATACTAAACATGTGTTTCTAATTAGCGCGCGTTCGCTTTGCTGCCGCGCTCCCTCGCCCCCGCTCCTCTGTGGTGCACGCGCACTACTGGTTTTGAATCCATGCTTTTTAACCAGTATGTTTTTAACTATTTTATGAACTATAAATCATTTGTGATTTATTCTGAGATTTTAGCTTTGATGCATTTCTGTCACTGTATTGTTTTTATTCTTTTATGGGTTTTGCTTAAGTGCTGGCAGGAGCGAACATTCTTATGTATATTTTTTTTGTGGAAGACCCAAAGCGGGGGCGTTACTTCCTCTACCACAGTAGTGAGTGTCGCGTGTGTTCCTTGCGCGCAGCGCCTCCACGAATCGGCCATAGCAGCTTCCTCACTGCCGCCCGGATCACCACCACACCCAGGAACCTCCATTTTCCAATCTTGTATAAGGACGAAGCAGGCCTGGCTAAGCCATGGTTTGCTAAAAGTCTTGGTTGTGACTTTGCAGATCATGCCCTGCAATGCACTCTGAATGCTCAGGCCTGTTTGTGTTGCCCCAGGGCTAGGACTGGCACGCGCCCAGTTTACACGGAGCAGCAACAGATGTACTATATATTTAATTTTCCACAGGATGTGGCAAGGTAGGTGTCTGTATTCACACAGTTTTAAATCTTTCTCAGAGCGCCAAAATAAACTGATAGAACATTTTACCATTTTGATTTCATATGCACCCCGGGGTCCCCCAGTAAAAAAATCTACATTTGCTCACATGTGATTTTTTTTTTTATAAGTGGAAACTGCATTGATGGTCTCCTTGGCTCTCGCGCATGTGTTCGCACCACGCCCTGTGGAAGGGGCGGTGCACAGCACCTCGCGTGATGCAGAAGGCCCCAGCGACTCAACATCCGTCCCTCCTCCTGCGTCAGGAAGGACCCAGCTCGCGCGCCCATTGGCGTGGCGTGTCCGGGCCCACCCACTTTTCCTGGAAAGTTCTTGGAAATCTATCAAAGGTATTTCCTCTCAGCCCAGTTGCACCCTCCTCCCTCCTGCTTCGGCTGCCTCGATAGCCATGGGCTGTGCGGAGAAAGGCAAGGGAATAAAAATAGTATACGGCGCCCACCGCTTTCGTTACTACTGTTTCTGTCACAGAGCCCCCCGCCCTCTTTCTGTCAGCATGCCACCCTCCTCCATGTTCCACCCAGCAAAGAGACAAGAACACCCTGGGGGCTCACCTCACTTCCCCCATCCTCCACACACACTGCTTCTCGGTGTTGATGTAGGCTATGCAGATAAAAGGAAGGCAGGTGCTTCTATTTATAACAGCATGTGGTTACTGCTTTTATTGCCCTGGTATGTGTATTTGAGCTGTTCAGTGTATTCTGTCTACTTTGATTCTACGTATGCATCGAGCATGTGTATTTATCACTGTTTTTATTGTACTGTACTGCAGGTGCACGTTGCAGTTATAAGTCGTTTTTTTCAAAAAGCGTTCTCTGATAAACTAAAAAAGTCAAGTTTATCCACGTTTCATAGCTGCAAAACAAGTGAATTTAATCTTTGTACAAATTTTAGTTTCATACCCATTCCGAAGTTGTTATAGAATACATTTCAAATGTTGCTAATGTATATGCATGTTTGTGTGTCATGTGTCTGAGGTATGCATGGATGTACTGCTGTGTTGGTTTGCCTTTCTATTTTTCTCGTCTATGCGTTATTGATTGTTTCTTTATATCTTTTTGGATCTCCGTTTTGTCTAAAAGTGTGTTTTTTTAATCTTAGATTTTCTCATTTGCATATCTGTCTCTGCATGTGGGTCTATCTGCGCAACTGGACATGGTATGTGGTTCTTTAGTGCGACTGGTGAAAGTATGATGGCATTGCATGCTCAGTGTCTTGGTGTTTTTCTGAACGTTCAATTGTGTGCCTAATGTATTACTTTTTAATAAAACGCTACATGCCACAGAAATGTATGTGTCTTTTTGCCTGTGTGTCTGTGCCACAGAAGTGTAAGTGTCTTTGCCCGTGTGCCTGTGTGTTCGACACACATGTTTGTTTTTCTTCTCCACTAATGCCAGAGCTGTGATGTGAACACACAATGTGGTTCCTGGAATCGGCTTCTTCCTGGAATAGATAAAGTAAAATCCCCACAACGAGCAGCAAAGAGCTCAACGTCAGGCAACGCATTCCTTCCCTGCCAGCAGCAGAGGTGGACGCATGACCAAGCGCTCGGTCTCTCTCTCGCTGTCTCTCTCATATTCACCCCATTTTTAGGTCTCGCGCCTAGCGTTGCAGTGCGCAACACTGCTCGCGCAGCGAGAGACCTCATGTAAGGGGTTCTAAAAGCTGACCACACGCTTGTGCGTGTGCTTTTGTTTTCGTCAACTGCTATTGGCTTTTGCGTGCGTCTTTGTAAAAAAGGCAGCACGCCATTGGTGAAAGGCGTGTGCATTTCCCAGCTTCTTTAGAAATGTAACCGCCCATTTCCCAGTGGTGTCTGTTACGCGCAGCAGCGGCATCTGAGACCTAATACTAAATATGTGTTTCTAATTAGCGTGCGTTCGCTTTGCTGCCGCGCTCCCTTGCCTTCGCTCCTCTGTGGTGCGCGTGCACTTCTGGTTTCGATTCCGTGCTTTTTCTTCAGGTTGCATGACGACAGCCGCACTGCACAACAATATTGTTGTTTGTTCGGAGGAATGCTTTAAACCTTAATCCCTAAAGTAGGCTAATGAACACCTATTGTCGTGTTTTTATCAGTACTTATGCGGCCAGGAGTAAAGTCTGTTTTTTAATATTTCATTAACCCAGTGCAGGCACAGGGACCGCTTTATCTGATCAGCTCTGCGCATAAGAGTATTCCTTACATATAAAGTTTGTAAGTTAGAAAATACCCTGCAGTGTTCCACGTAACACAGTGTGTTTTTAAAATACACGTTACATAACTTTTACAGTATTACAATTTACAACTAACTACATTTTATTTCATATATTTCATATATTGTGCATAACCTGCTCTAAAATTTTACATATCTGTTAATTATTAATAGCTTACTTTGCTTATAAGGAGTCTATTTATTGTTGAAAACACCAATGAAAAATTTAAATACATAGTTATCTTCAATGCCAACAGATCCAACTTTACAAATGCGAGACCTATTGCATTGCAAATGCTTGTTATACATTAAGCAGCCAACACTGTGGGCTTACATGCCACAATTAGATGTGAATTAGCTAATTTGAGAGAGCATTTATCCTGCATAGTAGAACACTTTCCTCTAATATGATTCTACTTTTTTTAAACTACAGTCAGCCAGTATACAGTGCTGCACCCAGGACCATACCGTTTAGACATACAATTGGGTGATGTCACTGAACACTCTAGGGCAAATAGTATATTTAATTCCGACCCCAATGGCACTTTTCCTGCATCAACATACCATGGTCTTACTTGAAAATTGGTTGCAGCCAAGATTCCCTCATAGGGATTTCCTCACAGAATAGGCAGGTGGACTGGAGGAAGGCCTCAGTTCAGAAGCCTCTTCTAGATCACTTTGACATTTCTTCTGTGGAGCTTTTTGATCAAACAGCTCTTGGGGTTTCCTCTGGTTCATCATTGGACCCTCTTCCCCACAGGGTCTGGAAAGCGTTAGGTTCCGAACTGCTTCCCTTGTTAAGACAGTTATGTAATCAATCCCTGTGTAGCGGGGTGGTCCCCTCCTGTTGGAAGCAACCGGTTGTTTCCCCCTTATTAAAAAAACCCTTGCTTGACCCAGCCTGTCTTAAGAACTACAGGCCTATCTCACTCCTTCCATACCCGGTGAAGATCATTGAGCGCCTAGTGAGCAGGGCACTCTCCCAGTTTCTGTAGGGAAATGATAAACTGGATGACGTACAATTAAGCTTCCGCCCAGGACATGGGCCGGAGACTGCCCTGCTGACTGTGTTGGACGATCTGCGTGCAGACAAGGGTCAACATGCCATCTTGATCCTGTTAGACCTCTTTGCCGCATTCGACACAGTCAATCACAAGGTTCTCCTGAAATGATTGGAAGGAGTGGGGGTAGTTGGCCAGGCACAGAAATGGCTCCATTCGTATTTGTCTGACAGATGTGGGGGGTGGCTCTTCCTCCCTTCCAGTCCAAGTTTACCAAGATTCACCATGGTGTGCCGCAGGGCTCTGCAATAAGTTCTATTCTATTTAACATCTAAATGCGTCCCCTGGTGGATGTCATTAAATCTTACGCATAGGCCTGGTCAACTACGCGGATGATACCCAGCTGATTCTATCTCTGGAGGGAGAACAGTCATCCACATTGGAGAATTTCCATGTCTGTATGCAGAATGTGGTTCACTGGTTGAGAAACAACTCTCTGCAATTTAATGCAGATAAAACAGAGATCCTCTGTATTGAGGGTGGGAGAGTGCCCTACCCCCTCCCAGCCGACTTCTGGCCTATTCCTGCTGATCCCCTATTGGTACCATCCAAGTCGTTTCTCATTCTGAGAATCTGTTTTAACGAGAAGCTGACCTTGGAAACTTAAGTTAATAAAACTGTGGGGAGTTGCTTCTCCCTTATCAGGACCAGGAGGAAAATCCTTCCCCTGCTCCCTGCACATACACGCTCTCTGGTAGTAAGGAGTGTGATTATGAGCAGGCTGGATTACTGCAATTCTTTGTTGCTGGAGTCTCCTAAGTACCTAATTAGGACTGGAGACTGCAGAGAATCCAGAATATGGCAGCCAAGTTGACTTTGTCGCGCCCTCGCCAATCATCCTCCTTTCAGGCCCTCGCGGAGCTGCATTGGCTCCCTATTTTGCAGAGGATTCACTTCAAATCCCTCTGTGTCGTGTTTAAGGCACAGCACGGTCTGGGGCCTATACCATTGCAGAACAAATTTAGCTGGTATGTCCCCACCCATTGCCTTCAGTTCTCCTCAGCTAATTGGGTGGAAGTACCTTTGGTTAGAAGAGCCAAATTGGGGGGGCAAGCCTTCAGTGTTGCTGCTGCAAGACTCTGGAATAAGCTGCCCACGGAGCTGCGGCAGATGAAAGATCTTTTGCCGTTTCGAAAGAAAATAAAAACGTGGCTCTTTCCCAGAGTTTAATGCCTACTTGTCTCTGTTATAGGTTTCTTTTCCCTCTCTTTAGCGCTAGGATGCCCGATGGGTTGCAGTGCGCTTTATAAGTATACATTACATTACAAAGTAGCATATTTAGTGTGAAACTGAATGACAGTGTCACAGCACATAGAGTCTGTTGGACTTGGCACTCTCTGCAGGGTCACCCCAAACTTTTTGCCTTCTCCCCTCCTGCTTTCTAAAACCGTTTTTGTTGGCTTTTAAGGCTCTGTGACCTTCACCACTACTAACCAGTGCAAAAGGGCTTGTGCTCACGCTTTAGAACAAGGTCAAATTGACTTACACCAAATTGGCACATTCAATTTACTTTTAAGTCGCTAGTACAGTGGTGCTTACTACATGTACCCAGGGCCTTTAAATTAAATGCTACTAGTGGGCTTGCAGCACTTATTGTACTACCCATTTAAGTAGCCATTTAAACATGTCCAAGACCTCCCATTGCAGCCTGTGTGCAGTTTTAAACTGCTAATTGGACCTAGCAAAAGAAACTTTTTGGCAGGCCTAAACCTTCCTTTTTAATACAATTAAGTGACCACTAGGGTAGGCCCTAAACAGCTCTTAGGGTAGGTTGTATTGTATGTGAATAGCTGGGCATGTTTTTTAAGTTTTACATCTTCTGGTAGTGAAAAGCTCTTAGATTAGCATGTCACTACTCTAAGGCCCACCTCTTTCATAGCATAACATTGGGTTACCTTATTACATTTACAAAAGTGCTAACTATTGATTTGGAACAGGTAGAAATTCATGTTCGGACTCAAATTTAAAATCCTTTTTAATGGTGAAGTCGGATTTTAGATTACAATTTTGAAAATGCCACTAATAGAAAGTTGACCTTTCCCTGCCCTAAACTTCCTGAGGCCTTCTAGGAGTTTCCAGCTGCCTGAGCCTGTTAATTTCTCCCCTACCAGGAATGCGTAGTAGGCCCAGACAGGGAACAATAGAACCAGGATGTAGCTGAGATAGGGCCATCCTGCCAGCATGGGAGAGGTGGAGCTGTCCCTGCTCCACTTACATTTCTAAGGAGCTGCCACAGTACACTCACAATGAACTTGACACCAGGCTTTTTACACTCCAGATGTCATGGCACCTGGGCAGGGGAGAAAGGAAATTCTAGAACCATCTATGCAGTGGAAAGCTCCATCAGCTTCTTCCACTACGAAGTTGGTACCAGGTATGAATAGTGGGCCCTCAGGCTAACTGTTCAGAATACTCTTGGACCTGCAGAAGAATACAGAAGGACTACTTTTTAATCCAGAGGACTGCCCTGCTGCTTGAGGTTTGCCTTCTTTCTCTGGGGACTGTCTAGTTGCTTGAGGTCTTCCTTGTTTCTCAGAGGACTGCCCTGCTGATAACAGAGGACCGCCCTGCTGCTTGAGGCCTGCTTTGTTCTTCAAAGGACTGCCCTGCTGCTTGAGGCCTTCCTTCTTCTTCAGAGGGCTGCCCTTCTGTTTAAAGTCAGCAAGGAGAGAGGACCATCTACTTGAACTCAAGACTATCAGAGTGACTCCAAGAGCCAGTTGGCTGACCCGTGGTACATGCAGGGCTAGGAGGATACGAATATGTATGCTGGCGGGAGTGAAACCTTGATGAATGTTTGACTACAGGGTCCTTGAAAACAAGGAGAGGGGCTCCGCTACTCAAGAGGGACAGAGCACCAATAGACTAAACAGTCAAATATCAATTTTCCCTTTTGAGATATTCCCTATCAGCCATACACACACAAATATTCACACCCGTCTTGTACAGTTATCAAACATTTCATCAGGTAACACAGCAACTCAGGATGTTAAGGCACTTATAAAAATATATTTAATTTTAAAAAAACTCACATTAGTATGCCAAAAACATATACTTTAGAAACAGCTTAATAAATGTACATTGGAACACAAATTATATATATTGCTTTTGCGAAAATCCCAACCCTCCTTGGAAAGGAATATTGTCAGATACTTAAATCTGTCATTTCAAAGTTCATTTGCAGACATAGACAGCACAACCCAGAGGGATTAGTTCTCCATCTTTTAAGTCTTTGACTGTCTTGAACAAATTTAGCAAGTTTCTCTGCCTCAACGCGTTTCGGTGGATAAAATCAATCTGACCACCTTCCTCAGGACAAACATGTGATTCACTTTTCTCCTTCCCGTATTTAATAGTAAATGCCCAATATTTATTTAAAACCTATTGTGTAGAAAAAACAAAAAGATTTCCTCTACAAAGTGGCAAATCTACTATCTCAAAAATAATATTACAATTAACCATCCCCCATTTGGATCTACAAACAACATTTCCCCAATTTATTTAAAACGACCCCAAAGGCAATATGTTAAAATTATACAGTTTATAAGTGCTCCAACAACCCGCTGTGGACTTTTGCCAACAGTCAAACCACCATCATGCTCCCGTTTCCTGAAGTGGCCTAAAATGTACTCAAACCTTTTTTGATATATTATTTATAAACGCACTCAGTAACAGGCCAATTTTTTTATGAATCACTGGTTGACGGATACTTATCCATATCTATGTAGAGAAAGGTATGAGTATTCTTAATTTATATATATCACAGTTAC
The DNA here is from genome assembly GCF_964204655.1 of Triturus cristatus. Taxonomy (NCBI): domain Eukaryota; kingdom Metazoa; phylum Chordata; class Amphibia; order Caudata; family Salamandridae; genus Triturus; species Triturus cristatus. Next base: position 183,461,325 of record NC_140581.1, read on the forward strand.
AAGTTTTTTTGATAGCCATAATTGCTAACTACATACCTATTTAGCACCACTGTATTTATGGGGTGTTTGATTGAAATAGTACGTCAATCCAATTTTCAAGCCGTCACTGGCTGCCACTTGTTTCTATATGTTTTTATAAGACCTCAGTTTATACAGTCTTAAACGACATCCCTACTGTTTACAACCATCACATCTCCCATGCAGGCCTGACTTCGTATCAACTACTCCCGTAGCTGTAGAGTTCTTATCATTCACTGTTTGTAACCCAACGGCCTTTAAAAGAAAGCATTACACTAGCAAATAGCCAGCTACTTATGTGCTTTTGCCGTTTTTTGCCTCATGGGTTTGTACATCAGTAGTATACCTGCCCACTTTGATACCGGACAGCCCTATTATTCATAACAATCCCTCCTTCCATACAGGCCTCACTACATCTCCACTCCTCCCGTACCTGATTGGTGCTTATTTGTTATCTGTGACCAAACGTATTTTACAAAAAACATTTGCGGTCTTGCAGTAGCAGATGGCCATCTTCTTTTTTACTTTAGCCATATAGGTTTTTACATTGGTCTGCCTGCTCACTTATACGCTGGACCGAATGTAGTATCCCTGAGTTACTAATATAATAAATAAATGGCCCCGTTTGTTTCGTTTTCTCACCTTAAATATAGATGGCAGTATTTGTTTTTGGGTTTAAGTTTGGAGTGGTTTACTTTTCTTATCCCTCTTATTGTCGTCTGCTCTAATTTCCTATAATGTAAACTACACATAGGGGCACCCACGTTATCTTAAAGGGTACAGCAATTATAGTTGGTTACACATCCCGCATGACTCTCCTCTCACCTAGGTTTTTTCACACAATAACCACTCCACGCTGTAAGTTAGTGTAAAAGGCCATTTTATTAGGACAGGGTTGACAACCATATTTAAACATAACATCAATAAAAATCTAACAATCCCCAACCTCAGGTCTTTCATCCATCATCCACTCCCACACTCCAGTTACTCTCTCCCGATTCACTCAGCGACTTCTTCCCTTATACCATTCGCTTCCTCATTTCTCTTTCAACCTCCTCCAGCATCTCCAGCCATCGCACTCCTGCATGCCTCACCCCCATCATGCACCTGTATCCACCTCCCCGGAAGGGAGAGTATGCCCGTCATAGACTCCCCACCCCTCCTGAGTACTGGCAACCAGGGAACCCCCGGGGGGCGGTTACCTGCCCAACACAGCTCAAGTGCACCTTTCGCCCTCAAACCCATCGACACGAAATGGACTTGACTGATTTACTGATGACATCCCTCATTTCCATCATGTAGTATTCATTACCCATGTGTGAAAGGTGAACTCCATCATCGCGAAAAAGCAGTGGCTCCTCGAGCCGCAATCCTACATGAGCAATTACTTTAATACCATTGTTCCCACAAAAAACTCTCATTGCGCAATTCAATTTCCGTCGCACTTTTTCGACTGCAGTGGGCTTCAGTGCTCCCTGCCAAATCCTTCTCGGGACAAACTCAGTCCATACAATACAGGCGCCTGTCAGATTGCTCCTCAGGGCCTCCAGATCCCGTTGCATCAAATGTAGCAGGTTCACGCCGGATTGCTTGATTAAGTCATTTTTCCCTAAGTGGATAACCAACATGTCCGGGCAGCCCCTTTGAGCCACCTTTTAAGTCAGCCAGGGCAACAATGCTCCCCAGCGCATCCCACTCTTACCCCACCAGTGTACCGCATGGTGGCTGCTCCGTAGGCCCAGGCTACGGCCGTACACCTGCCTGTCTGCATATTTTCATGCGCAATTAACAAAAGAGTGTCTGACAATCCAGGTAACCGTCTTGGCTCCCCCCCAACGCAACCTACGAAGAGAAACAAATATTAATAAAACTGAATCAACACACAACTACCCCTACAACAACCTTACGGCCTACCCCAACGTCCGGACCTGACTCATTTGCGCACATAGCGTTCACAGCAGCGAGACCTCCATCGCCCAATCCGTTTAATCTTGTCCCAGGACCAACCCAGACGCGCTGCCGCCGTCGCCATGCCAATGCCCAATGAATGCGTCCCATACCTAACAGGGTCCCTGCCCAGGCGCCGCAATGCCATTCGTAACACCGCCAGTAACTGCAAAGCTGTCACCTACTTCTGAGAAGCATGACAAAAAATTCCCCCAGCTACCTTCTGTGTCCTTTGGCAAAACTCTCTCCACTCCCTCACCGGGCATGTCTCCACGCGACCACTTTCGCCCAGCCAGACCCACTTGCCCCTCCCAACCTAGTCCATCTTAGAACGACCCAACCAAATACCCAGACGCGTCCCATCCAAGCGCACATCCTCATACACCCTACCAGCTTTGCCCCTTGCCCCCACCAATTCTGAAACCCGGAAAGCCCCAAAGAACATTCAAATCATACACAAACGGAACAATGTCACCTCAACTCATCATAACAACAATGTGATAACTCAGCCAACAGGCTTTGCAACAAGTCAAAAGTAGTCACCTCTCTAGGCACCTCCCCCCCCTCGCCCCTTTCAGACCACGCCAACCTGTAAGAGCGCTTCGTAGAGTCAGCAATGGATTTCTCGGCCAGGCCCACTACTCTCACTCCCCCAGGCCCAAATACCGTCCGGCACCTTGGTCATGCAAGCCTCCGCTCCCAGCGCCAGACGTCTGAAATGCTGCCACTGCGAACGAGACAACACATCCGCAATGTCATTGCTTGCACCTGGGACATGTTGCATGTGAAACAGCACATTAAATCGCAGGCATTGCAGCATAAAACTTCGCACCAAGTGCAGCACACGCAGGTCTCTTGCTTTCTGATTGTTCACCAAGTCCACTACTGTCCTGTTGTTCTCATGAAACAATACCGACCTGTTCTGGAACTCCGGGCCCCACAACCCCAGCGCTACCAGCAATGGGAAAAATTCTAGGAAGGCAATGCTCCTGCCCTGTTTTATCCAATGTACTGGCCACTGTTATGCGCACCACCTCCCGCCCCAGTAGACCCCAAAACCAGAAGCCCCTGCAGCATCAGAGAAAAGTTGCACGTGCCAAACCATCTTGTCATCCACAAAATCCAGCGATACACCATTGAAGTCAGACAGGAAACTCTGCCACACCCGAATGTCCGGCCTGACCCCCATCGAGATCCTGACTCTGTGATGAGGGAGCACCGCCCCCGACATAGCCATGCCAAGACGTCTGCAGAAAGTCCTCCCAGCGTGCACCACCCGGCACGCAAAATTCAAAAACCCCAGGAGTCGTTGCACTGACCGCAGTTCGATCTTTTTCTCCCCATCAAATGCAGCAGAAAAACATGTATGTCTGTCACCTTCTGCTCCGGTAACCGGGTCATCCAAGCGGCCGAATCCAACTCAATGCTTAGGAATGTCAGACAGCAGCTGGGCCCAGCTGTTTTTTCCGGGGCTAAAGGCACCACGAAATCCCGGGCCAATACTTGAAACTGACTAAGGGCCACCTCGCACTCACCAGACCGTGCTCTCCCGACGAACAGAAAATCGTCCAAGTAGTGATGTAGAAGTGGACCTCAGCTAGGCCTACCAGTGCAAGGGGTTCGCCCTTCTCTGTACAGAGTCCTCAGACCAATAGGAAGAAGTTGGCACAGAAACTGGAATAGAAAATACAAAGTTTAATAAACCTCATGAGGTGGAACTACATTCACACAGCACACTTCGGTATTGAATGAAGTAGCACACCGAACAGAAGGAGCATGGTCCTTTTATACACACACAGGGGCTCAAAAAGAAGGTGGTACAAGTACAGAAGAAGGTTTTATGCACATATAAGGTCATATAGAAATGCACAGTCGACAAGTAGGAGAAGTTAACAGTTTGCTAATGCTAGTAAACACATCCTGACAGTTACATACTACTAACAGCTGCAAGGACAGCTGAAAACTCAACTGGGCATGTGCGAAGGTGGAAGATGCTAAATATAGTTCGTTTCTAGGCAGATTACAAGAGCAGTCAACACTGAGGGAGGACAGAGCACGTGGTGAGCACGTGGCAGCACATGGCAAACAAAATGGCTGCCAGAAACACAAAATGGATTCCACAAAATGGACAAGATAGCCTCTAAATACAAGATGGATTCCGCTAATGCTAATCCAATTGCTGCCAATTTACAAAAGACAACCCTTTCAGCATTAGCTGAAGACATTCGTTCCTCTGGGGTAATCTAAATATGCATCCTGTACATCTATTAGCATTATTTCGGCCACCTCTTTATTCAACATTTGTTGGGTCTTTGTTTCTGCAACATTCCTTTTGACAGGTATACAGACAGAGATGCAAATGGAGCAAAGCATTGGACCACATTGGATACATACACAGCATGTAAGAAGTATCGTAATCATTACACACAGGATAGTCAGTAGCTTCCAGCCCCAAGCAGAAACAAGAGTACAAAACCATCCAGCAAAAGTCCAAGTACCAGTCTCTGGATGAATTTCTGCAGCAATTTTACGCAGTTTTGATATTGCGTCATATACTGAAGGTGAGTGATCCGGTATGAATACGCAACAGCTGCTACCGATGATGCGACATGCACCACCTCGATCAGCCAGAACCACATCAAGAACCATTCGGTTCTGGAGAGCTAAAATCCTTGCAATTTGCAGCTCCTCCATAATGTTCCCAAGTGCCATAGCTGTCTGATTGATAACAGTTACCACAACTCTAGTCAATCGTCTTATTTTCCTACTGTTTAATGCAGCACCCACAAAGAAGAACAAACCTAAATTAAAATCGACATATTGTTGCAGAGTGGTATCAGTTTGGTCTACTTCGTCAATACTTATTGTCCTTTTGTATCTATTTCTAGAGATATCGTCGAATAATTTAAGGTCCCGGTGGTATGATGCAGGTGCCAGAAACACAGGGGGCAATAGAAAGGACACATTGCACACACCTGACCACCCAGCAGGTAGTTGATAATATCCTTGGCTATCACATATAAAGTAAGTATTATTTGAGGCTATAAAACTACTGTTGTTTACACCTTCAATAGTCAGAATTACAGTACATTCGCTTTTCCCCACTGGAATTCTCCCAATACTGCTTATACATAGATCTGCTTTAGCTCTAATAACAGAAATCACAAATTGTTCATTACTGGTAAAAGTTCTCATATTTGTGAAGACATATGGTGTTGAAATATCTTCCCATTCCCATTTGGTCCCTTTGGCTTGAGGATAACCATCTTTATCTTGGTAGCATACTTTATTAAGGCGAAAAAGAAGCCCGCCTACTGTACGTCTTCCAGATGCAAACAAAAGCGCATACCAAGCTTGACAAGAACCATTATGAGAAAAGGGAAGAGGAATAAAAGGTGTTCCTCCTTTCTTTTGATGTGCAGGTATCATCCCACACACCCAACAGTTGGTAGTATTTGTGGCATTATGAGTATGATGCAACATCTGGATAAAGGTATTAATTAAGTAGGATTGTCGACGCTTCTGCTCATGGTAGGGAAGCATAAAGTAGTGGTGTTCAACTGATACTGGAGTAGTGGTGATCAAAAGCTCTCGAGCAGGAGCCACTTTCTCAACTAACCAGGTTATTACTGCTACAGCCACCATAGCAACAACAAACCCTATAGCACAAATGATCTTTCTCTTAGCAACAGTTGATCTCATTGTGGACATGATCAGCTTGTCGGTGAAAACAATCGTTGGAGCTCTTATCCCTGGGCAGCCGTTGGTTTCTTCATCGAGGGTCAAGACGGGTGTCGCTACACTATACAGGACTGATCCCCCCCCTTGCCACATCGGCATTCCGTTTCACTAACCCAGGGTGGTTGCTCAACCAGTCTATTTCAACGATGCAGGCTCTTTCAGTTGTCTCAGTTGTTATCGGGATACTCCAGGAATCGTGTGGTCCGGGAAGACTTCCTCAGGTTCGTCAGGTGATATGGCTTAGCCTCTCTCTGTATCCAGGATGTCCAGATGGTCGATCAAGGAAGCAGAATCCACCAAGGTAGTCTGCACTTTCTTGCAGTGGGTGGAGTGCACCCAGTTCCTCCTGTTTGTCACTCGGACCGCAGTTCTCGTTGACAGGAGCACTTGCTCCGGGCCGCGCCACCTCGGTTCCAAGCTGCTCGACCTCTGGAATGATCGGATCATCACCTGGTCTCCAGGTCGAAGTCCATGGCCTTCACCTGCAGACCTATCAGGAAGATTTCCCGAACCTGTTGATGAATAGAAATCAAACTGTCAGTCAATTGTGATAGGTAGTCACTCATCAATACACATGCTACATCATGTATGGGACAGGGTTTAGGAATTCCCCAAATGTTCATAGGCCTTCCAAACACCACCTCATATGGTGTAAGACCAGATCGCGAATGTGGCACTGATCTAATGGACAACAGTGCCAAAGGTAATGCGTCTGGCCAATTCAAGGATGTGGAAGCCAGTATTTTAGCCAGTTTCAATTTAAGTGTGGCGTTATACCAGTCCACTAGCCCTGCTGATTGTGGATGGAAAGCAGCATGAAATTTCTGCTTGATCCCTAATCCCTTCAGGACATATTCGACAACTTGTCCAATAAAATGGGGTCCGTTATCACTCCATAAAAGTTTACAAACACCAAATCTAGGGAAGAATTCCTCCAAAAGTACCTTTGCTGTAGTGAGAGCTGTATTGTCCTTCGTAGGGTATGCCTCTATCCATTTACTGAAGGCACATACCACTACCAAAACATACTTTAAGTTGTTACAGCGCTCAAGCTGGTTGTAATCCATTTGCAAAACTTCAAAAGGTGTGGTTGGCGTAGCAAACCCTCCTGTAGGAGTTTGTGTCCCTTTACCAGGATTATGCTGAAGACAAATCAGACAAGACTGCACCATCTTTTTAACTGTGCCGGCAATTTCTGGATGCTCCCAAACTTGCGTGAGCAATTTCGTTATTGAGTAGGCTCCAACATGTGCCAGCCCATGTGCCATATGAATCATAGGTTGTAAATAGGCTGTAGGCAATCTCCACTTGCTCATCTCTCTATTCCTCCAACAGCCCTCATCGTCCAATGTTCCCTACTTAGACCATTGCTCAATTTCTTCTGCAGATCTCTGCATATCTAGCACTTCCTGTCTGGTATCATGCCAGCGTTCAGCCTGTAACTTCACTACGTGCATAGACGTGGTGCTTCGCTGCATGGCAGTTTCACGGGCTGTTTGGTCTGCAAAAGCATTGCCTTCTCCTATCTTATCAATTACTTTCTTATGTGCGCTACATTTAACAATTGCTATTCTCTTCGGGTATGTTAAAGCAGTCAAGAGATTATGTACTAATTCTCCATGCATTATTTGCATCCCGTGGGATGTAAGAAAGCCCCTCTCCTTCCAGAGTAGCCCAAAATCATGAGCCACTCTGAAAGCATAGCGGCTATCTGTATAAATGTTCACAGATAAGTCAGTACTAAGTTCACACGCTCGTGTCAAAGCTATTAGCTCAGCTGCCTGAGCGGACTTCTGTGGAATACGAGCTGTCTCAACTACCGTCTGAAGTGTTGTAATTGTATATGCAGCTGACGTTGTACCATCTGGTAACTTCTGAGGAAATATGAATTTTATGATCAGTTATGTCCCCTATCTTAGACCCCAACGGCTCCATGTACATGCTACAAGTACATGTATGTTCCCTCCAGTTCTAGTTATGAAGACGCAAATACATGTGCGTCCACCGTCAACATGTCCTCTTTCAGATCCACCATGAATGAGTCGGATATTCCGTTCCTAAGTATGAAAGGCCACCGACTTTATGTGGTTCACTTTCCACGTTTTACAATTCAGGCGAGTAGGCCCTGAATTCTGCCATCAAGCCTTTTCCTGCTTTCTACCTCTGAAAGCTCCAGTCCGAGCCCGCATCTGTATCCATGAACTTTGTCCTACTCCCTGCGCGGCTAACAATGCCTGATCCGGCCCGTTGCCTGCCAAAAAAACTGTATTTCACCTTCAAGATTATCTGCTCCGCTCCTCATCCGATGCATTCCTGTCTAGTAGTTTAGGTAAACATTCTTCCAGCTACCGAGCAAAGGGCCAGGCCTCACTGTCCTCACGCAAGTAATTCATAGTCCCGTTACTATGGAGGATTCCTGCCCCCTCGCATCTCATGTAGACACTTAGATGCTTGTACACTCACTAACAGTCACTATAGAATAGATTCCGTCCGAGAGACCTTTCCTTTTGGATAATACAGTTCTTTAAACATAAGATATTAGATATGATTTGGGATTAGGTTGACATGACCCCCAGACTTCTGTCTCCACATGTAGAGCTAAATGTCAAGTCCCCTTCACCCTCTAGTTGCACGTCAATCACATGTCATGCGGCTGCGCACGCATCTCTGCCAAGTATTTCTGCTGACATTGCAGGATTCTTTTATGGATCCACCCACCTGTGACATCATGTTTAATGACGTTTTTAGTTTACGCCTATGTTTACGCCTATTTTCATTACGTATGTGTAGTATTATCTGTATTATCAGCTGTTACGCCTCCTGCATCTGTCTTAATGTAATGCTTTTCATATAAATATCTTTACTTGTCAATAATGCTTTGCTGATCCCTTCCTGAACCTTCGTGGTGATGGAATATGGTTGCCTAGTTCGAACTATAATTCCTTTGTAAGGAATAAAGCCCTTTTCAGAACCTCTAATACCACGGATTCTGCCTCTTATTTTGACTGAGTTATTCTTACTAGACTTTACCGCATAAAAAAAATAGTACAGGTAATTTAAATATTTACCACATAATTGGCGCCCGAACAGGGACACTTTCTCATCTCACGCGCCGGAGGTGCGTTGCAGGCCCGGTCTCCTGCCACAGCCGGACGGACAACAACGCGTACCCGCAGGATTTCCTGTATCTCCCTCCGACCAAGCGGGGGTGACTGAGGCTGCGATCAACACCCAGACGAGGCGGTGAGAAGTGCGAAGTATCCCGACCAGAGCCTAGCTGAGAGAGCAAGATCCGAGGTACACAGAGGCCCACCAGGTTCCGAAGTTCCGAGTCGAGTCGAGTCCAGTCCGGTCCAGTTCAGTTCAGTTCCGAGGCCTTCCGTTCCGTGCTACCCGGTGAGTACCGTTGCTGGGGAGGCAGTTAGACGTGCACATTAATTTGTGCCGGTCCTGACGGGTTTGGGTACACAGATCCGGTCTGCACTGTTTTAGCAGTGTATCTGTACTGTTTAGCAGTATATCCAGTATGTTCATGTATATAAATCAGTATTATCTAGTATTAGTATTATGTCAGTAACTAGTTTTCTTCTAATTATCATTGTTCGTGAAAAGTTAAATGTTAAATGTTAAATGTTTTACTGTGTTCAAAAATTGTGGTATGAATGAGTGTTCTATATTGTGTTTATCGTATTAATTGTGTCCAAGTCCAGTTCAAGTAAGAACCAAGTAACAAAGTTTAAAGATGCCGTTCTTTTCAAAATTAAGACAGATCAAAACTAGAAAAGGAGTACTCGAAGAAGCTGTTCCCATTCCACCTAGGGACACTCCAGGGTATTTTATGTATCATAAACATGGCCTAGATGCCGTATTATATCTTGACTTATGGGTGGACTACACCAAGGATCTAGCAGAAAGTCAGAGGTGGCCCGCAGCTGGGACATGGGATGCAGATTGCATCATGAGAGTAGAAGAAGAATTATGGAAAAAGAAAGCCAGACAGTCACAGAAAGATGCTATTGAGTTATGGCGTAAAGAATCGCATAGGCGCACAGAGAAAGCGCTCAGACTGGAAGAGAAAAGTAGGGAGAACTCAAATAGAGCCCGAGAAAACGTATTAGTTGAGGAAGGTATCCGAGTAAAAACAGAACAAGTAGACAGACAACGAAACACTCTTATGAATGGTATGTATCCTCTTTTGGCCGAAGGTTTACCTAAGGCCACCCCGGAAATACCGAAAGATTTGCCACCCCCATTACTCCCGATTAAAGCACATCCCAAGACCGCAAAAGATATTTTCCTTTCCTCCTATTTAGACGACGTAGCTCCCGAATATGTTAATGATCCACCACACACGCCACCCGTCGTTGGAGCTCAACACCGAGATCATCTGCCCCCACCTCCGCGACAACAAACTCCTCCGCACAATCCAACAGGTCCATCTGTTTCCACCGCTTTTCCTGCATCCACAGTCTCTACCTTACACCCCACAAATCCTTTCATGCCTAGCACCTCAGAAGGTGCGACAGCAATTTTTGCCACACCACCATCAAGAAGCAAATCGTCTCTTAGAGATTTAGCAAACCAACGTACACCCCAAATAGCAACATCCGACATGTTTAAGGAACATCTTGTAGATTGTAGATATGATCCAGTGCCCGGTAAAAATGACAGAATGGTGCTATCATCACTACGTATACGACGAGCCTCAATATATTTAACGACGCTACCAGGAATGATTAAACATTTAGACAATATATATCGCTTTGTCCAAACAGGGCAAGGCCCTGAAAGTATTGACGAAGCCATGGAATACCAGAAAGCGGATATACAGAGACAACTGTTACGTTTCTTCATAAACTGCTTGATCAGAGACAGAGATAGGTCCGAGGTAGACCAGGATGAAATGCAAGTACTTAACCGATGGGGTCAGAATATATCCGAGGGAAAGCATGATAAACAGACATGCATAGTAGTTATGTGCCGAAAGATCCGCAAAGAAATAGAACGAATACATAAAGCCAGATTAGAGGCAGACAAAACTGAGTCAGAGGGAGAGGAGGAGGAAGAATCAGAAATGCCCACAGGACAATTAGAAACGATAGCTTATGTAGGTAGGGGAAGACCTTGTAACAATACCAGATACTTTAATGACCCGATACGCCCGATACGTCCAGAATGTAACAGACATTTTCAAGCCCCTATGTTAAATATGAAGTCCCCTGAACACTTATTCCAGGCTGCTGATAAATTACTCCGAGACCGAAGGGGGTATCATATGCTCGATTCTATGGATGAACAAGAATTAGCCAGGTCAGCAGTACAATGGGCTGACAGTTCTGAAAAATACAGTGATGATGCGTTGGCACACACGTTTTTGAATCTTACCCCAGACGAACAGCGTTTAGCTGGTATATACATGATACAACATCTCGTTATATTATATAGAAGCCAACACTCCGATCCCGGTCCCCTGCCTGATATACTGATAGAATTACTCACGAATAAATGGAGAGGTTCAGGTACTGACTTAATTAAGGAAATTCTAGAATATCGACACCAGTACATTGTCTTCGTATGCCCAGAGCATGTTTCAGTTCCCCCCAAGTTGGAAAGAAAAACGTATCACATAGACAGACAGAATCCCTTACGCGAAGTGCACCCAGTCAGAGGTGAGGACAATATTTTTAAACGCGTGTTTGTGTACGCGCCCATAACTAAAATTGAATTATTAGAGATGAAGAAAGTAGTACCTAGCCATGACAAAGACCCCGCAGGTTTCCACCGTGAGATAAAGGACATGTTACTCTTGGGAGAGTATACTTACCCGGACCTTATGAAAATATTAAAAGTCCTATTACCCGCCGGTATTTACGAGAAACTCAAAGAAAAGGAATGGGAGGTGGGAGACCAAAAGATAGATTGGACAGTATTAGAAAACGAAGAAAAGGCCCGAGCTGCAGGTTCAGGGCTTGGGGAAAGGACTACAGCATTACCAGGATTATTAGTGCAGGTACTACCACGTTTATTAACTACGAAAAAGGAAGATTGGGGTGCAATCTCAGCCTGTAAACAAAAACAAGATGAAGACACTAGTGATTTCTATTCCCGATTTGAAAAATGTTTTGGTATTAATAGTGGCATAAAAGCAAGTAGTGAATCGTATCCACATCTGTTTGTGACAAAATTAGTTGAGAATTCCCTGCCCCAAGTCAAGAGTAGAGTACTGAAATTCGAGAGTACCTGGCAAGGAAACACACCGTCACAGATGTTACAAATGTTACAATATCATCACAATAGAATTAGGGAAGAACAAGAACATGAACAAAGACGTATGAAAGACACAAAAATGAAAATGCTTGTTGCTCAGTCAGTTCCAGTTGACGGTCATAAAAAGGGTATGACACAGTCCAATGATTCAGTAGGTCCTGTTAGAGGGACATGCAACTATTGTAAACAGCCAGGTCATTATATACACGATTGCGCAGTTCTGAAACATAATATCTCTACGGGTATAACGAAAGAGAGACCACGTCCGCCTAGACAGGATCAGATCCAACAACAAGTACCTCAGAATATACAGCCTATGCCAGCTGTACAACAGACCGCACCACAACAACAACAACAATTACAACAACAGCCACAGCCTATTGCTGCAACACAAAACACGACACAACAGATGTACCAGTATGCACAAAATGACTATCCAGAGTATCAGCGCTACACATGAAATAGCCTAGAGAGGGAAGTTGGCTTACTCCTTATTGAGGTTCCAGTAGACCAAGAGGGTCCTTATGTACAAAGTCAGTTATTAGGGAAAGATAGAAAGTTTCTACTCGATACAGGGGCAAGCAGAACCACTATCCGTCACAGCGAAGTCCCAGGGGTACCCCTCTCAGGCTCACAAAATATTTCCCTTGGTTTTTCAGGAAAGCCTACTGTTAACGAAGTATCGCAACCACTTGCATTTACAGTCGGTCCATTAACACGGACTACAGATCTATTACTTACGAAATCATGTCCAGAAAACTTGTTAGGTATAAAAACATTGAAGGCTCTAGGAGCTGTAATATGTTGTTCTCCGGAAGGAGTACGACTATTTTTGCGTGACTTTAAAGGTCACTACGTGTCTAGAGACATGGATCACCGGTTACAGAATCTACCTGCACATTTATGGGCACAAGGCCCCACTGATGTAGGTTGTATGCACATTACACCATATCGAGTCACACTCAAAACAGGAGTGGTACTACCACGAATGCGACAATACAAATTACCGCCAGATGCTGTTGTGGCTTTACTGCAAATCATTGACGAGCTCATCGCACAAGGAGTGGTTGTAGAAACCGACTCCAATATATGTAATTCCCCGATAATTCCGATTCTTAAACGAACCGATCCAAAAGCACCACCAGTATATCGATTAGTTATTGATCTGCGAGAATTAAATAAATGCATTGTACCACAATACCCCGTGGTCCCAGATATCTCTTCATTATTAACAGCCATAGATTCAGAAGCAACGTTCTTTACTGTAATTGATCTCAAAAACGCCTTCTTTAGCGTCCCAATAGATCCGGAAAGTCAATATTTGTTCGGATTCAGTTTAAATGGACGAAGTTTTAAATTCACACGCGCACCTCAAGGATTCACAGAGAGCCCCAGCATCTATAGCCAAGCACTGAAAAGAGAACTTGACAGTATTCACATGCCAGCTAACACTGCCCTGCTTCAATACGTCGATGATCTGCTAATCACCGCACGAAGCGAACCTGAATGTGAAAAAGCATCACTGACGGTTTTACATTTCTTAGCCGACAAGGGGCACAAAGTGTCCCCTTCGAAACTACAATTCTGTGTACAGCAAGTTGTGTACCTAGGGCACTTGCTGTCCAAATGGGGGAGACAGCTCACACCTGATCGCATCCAGTTAATTGTAAACATGCCACCACCCAAGACACAAAAGGAGGTACGGGCCTTCATAGGCCTCACTTCGTACTGTAGGCAGTGGATCCCCCAATATGCATTTTTAGCTAAACCACTCATTCAGTTAACAACACAGGAGGCAGCGACACCGACTGTCCTCCCTTGGACTCAGGAACATACACAAGCTTTTGAAAGCTTAAAAAAAGCTTTATGCCAAGCACCTGTTTTAGCAACGCCATGTTACCGCAAACGTTTTACACTTTTTGTTACAGAACGTGAAGGTACTGCTTTGTCAGTACTCACGCAGGAACAAGCAGGATCACACAAGCCATGTGCTTATTTTTCTAGTACATTAGATCCCGTAGCTCAGGCTCTTCCTGCGTGCCTAAAATCAGTCGCAGCAACAGCTTTAGCAATCAGACAAAGCGACGCCATAGTGTTAGGACATCAATTGACAGTACAAGTACCACACGCAGTAGAGGTTCTCCTGAACCGGACCCAAACACAACACTTGACTATAGCAAGACTGACGGGTTACGAATTAACATTGTTCCAGCCACACATAGAAATCAGACGCTGTAGTACATTAAATCCTGCCACACTTTTGCCATTAAATGGAACAGATCCATTGGCACATGATTGTATTGAAGTCATTACTATTACAACGAAACCCAGACAAGACTTGACAGATATTCCATTTTCAGACCCAGACTTGACATTATATGTAGATGGTTCATGTATGAGAACAAATGCAGGAGAATTAGTGGCCGCTTATGCAGTCACAACAGACACTGAAATTATTGAAACAAATTGTATCGATACCTTGTCAGCTCAAGCAGCAGAGCTCATTGCTCTGACACAAGCCTGTATTCAAGCCAAAAATAAGAAAGTCAACATATACACAGATTCACGTTATGCATTCGGAGTCGTCCATGACTTCGGCGTACTGTGGCGAGAGAGAGGTTATTTAACTTCTCACGGTGCCCACATCCAGCACGGTCCCCTTATTCAAGCTCTGTTAGATGCAATACATCTGCCTACTTCAATATCTATCATGAAGTGTAAAGCCCATACAAAAATAACTGACATTATTTCTCAGGGTAATAACCTAGCTGACAGAACAGCTAAACAGACTGCTCAGAATCAGACTCGTCCAATTGACACGACAAAGACAACACACTGCATGACAGTTAAGGATCCCGCCCTTGATGTAATTGACATACAGACACATGCTACACCAGAAGAAATAAAGAGATGGACTGAATTAGGAGGGATCCAAACGGATCAAGGATGGATGACGAAGGGAAAATCTATATGGTTTCTCCCCGACTCAATGGTTCAGGTCATCATTAACACAATACATAGTCCAGCGCACCTAGGAGAGAAAGCTATGCTAGACAGTATTCAACACATTTGGTTTAATAAACACTTACGAGCAGCGGCTAAACAGAAAGTACGTACCTGTATGATTTGTTGTCAGTTCAATCCAGGAAAAGGCGTACCTGTAGACCAGGGTGGATTTCAACCCCCCGAGCACGCTTTTGAAGTCCTCCAGATGGATTATATCCAGATGGAACGATGTCGAGGATTCAAATATGTTCTCGTAGTTGTTTGTGCTCTTTCCCGTTGGACAGAAGCCTACCCGGTTTCAGATTACACTGCCCCGACTACTGCCAAACAGTTAGTTCGAGAATTCTTCCCACGGTACGGTTTACCACGTGTTGTATACTCAGATAACGGCCAGCCATTCTCATCCGAACTGATGAAACACGTTTCACTCTTATTAGGTTATCAATGGAAATTTCACTGTGTCCGACATCCCGAGGCAGCAGGTCTCGTGGAACGTCATAATCAAACTCTGAAAATTAGATTGTCCAAAATATGTAGAGAAAAAGGTGTCGATTGGATAGTAGCCTTACCAGTTGCGCTCTTTTACATGAGAATGGTAGCACATTCTCGAACAGGGCTATCCCCTTATGAGGTGATCTTCGGTAGACCACCAAATATGTGGGGGACGCCTATACCTCGTAAAATCACTGATATTGACTGTAATATGCTGACAGATTACCTGGCTTCCTTGATGTCTGCGCTACAATCTTGTCGTTCACAGGTAGCTGCAGCTTTTCCCGATAACACTGAGGTGAAGCCCCATGACGTGGTTCCAGGTGACCTGGTTCTTGTGAGGAATTTTGACCGGAAGACCCAGCTGGAGCCTAGGTGGCAGTCGCCCAAGCTCGTCCTGCTGACTACAAGGACAGCCGTGAAGATTGAGGGACGTAAAGGGTGGTTGCACTCGAGCCATATCAAGAAATTTTATGGACTACCGTCCGATGTGAACACTCAGCCCTGTATTCCCTCACAGACAGACTCAAAGCTCCCCTTGGTTGAAAGGTCAGAGAACGAACTCTATAAACTGAAACTCAGGTCTAGCAAGTCAGACAATTTGATTGTTTAAGTCCTCTCCAAGGTGAATCGGTTGAATTTGTCTCTGACATGTATCCTCTGGACCGAAATAGAGAGAAAAATAGACAGATACAGCTTAAAAAACATGCGTACTGTAAATCGCTTCGTAGTCACTGCATAATGACATTATTAATTTTGTTTTTTCTAAGTCTTCTGATCATCATTTCTAGTATATTGCTACATATGTATTACCCTATTTCTAAGCGTGCTTACAATGCTACTGCTGAACATTCTTTTAGCAAACTACCTCCGCATGAGTTGTCTTATAGATTTGCGCTGCGCAACAACACTTTTATTAGTATGTTACATCATTCCCATCAGACCAGCAATGCTACCAATTGTTGGATATGTGGCCGACTCCCTCCCTATCAGAACTATAAGGGAGTTTTGCCTCTCTTTCCGTATCCGTTCACACACAATGGCTCCTGTGGAGCATGGTTTAGTTTGATTAATTCCCTAAATTCAAATTCCGTAGTTTATCAAGACAACTGGGTATGGGGAAACCTGAACCTAGTTTTGCTTAAAGTCTGCTACCCTAACAAGGAGGGACTTCCCAAAAGAACAGGAACTGATCTAGAAAATGAAGTATATGGATTAGGTAACTTTACGCTTAACCTCATGATTCTGAATGTTGAATCCGAAGCTACACCAATCTTGCCCGCTATGTCAGTATTTCCAGTTAAAGGTGAATTATGTGTAAGAAAGAATGGTTCCATATACCTGGGCCATAGTAAATGTACCACTGTGATAAAATTCAGTGATCAAGGCAAGTCTACATTCAGAGCATCTCGTCATTCCTACTTCATATGTGGCCAGACTGCATATATACGTTTACCTCTAGATTGGGATGGTACCTGTTACATAGCATTCCTTCTGCCACCTGTTTTCCTAGCCCCTCCTGACTATCACAGAAATACCCATTTAGTACACAATAGACCGCAGAGAGATCTCCCGATTGTCGATTACACTGAAACGGCATGGGAGCAATACACAGATTTCAATAAAGGTTTCTTTCCCTATATAGGTACAGTCACTAATAGTAAACTGATACGTAGATTAACTAGAACCCTTGAAGCAGTAGTGAATGAGACTACTTCCGCCCTAGGCAATTTAACAGAGGAGCAGTCTGCAATGCGGATTGTTGTTCTTCAAAATCGTCTTGTCCTTGACGTCATTCTGGCCGATAGGGGCGGAGCTTGTAGGGTCATCGGATCAAGTTGCTGTGTTTTCATACCAGAAAACTCGCCGTCAGTATATAAAGCCATAACTCGCCTTCATAAGATTATAAGCCAGATACACCAGAGTCCAGGCACCTGGACTTGGTCCGGTTGGTTCTGGAGCGTGTTGTCAGCCTGGGGATGGAGGATTCTATCCTTCCTAGGTATTGGCTTTCTCATACTATTCAGTTGCTGCTTATGTCTACAATGTGGGCCAGCGATTTGTGGTCTGTGTGCCACATCGTGTATCCCGCCTTCAAGTTTTCGCTCAAGATCCCGGAAGAAAAAAGAAGAACAAATGATGCTATATGAACAGATTGATGGATTGATGAAGATCGATATCTCCTGAGGGTCCGTAGGGGACAAGGAGGGAATGAGGAAATATGAATTTTATGATCAGTTATGTCCCCTATCTTAGACCCCAACGGCTCCATGTACATGCTACAAGTACATGTATGTTCCCTCCAGTTCTAGTTATGAAGACGCAAATACATGTGCGTCCACCGTCAACATGTCCTCTTTCAGATCCGCCATGAATGAGTCGGATATTCCGTTCCTAAGTATGAAAGGCCACCGACTTTATGTGGTTCACTTTCCACGTTTTACAATTCAGGCGAGTAGGCCCTGAATTCTGCCATCAAGCCTTTTCCTGCTTTCTACCTCTGAAAGCTCCAGTCCGAGCCCGCATCTGTATCCATGAACTTTGTCCTACTCCCTGCGCGGCTAACAATGCCTGATCCGGCCCGTTGCCTGCCAAAAAAACTGTATTTCACCTTCAAGATTATCTGCTCCGCTCCTCATCCGATGCATTCCTGTCTAGTAGTTTAGGTAAACATTCTTCCAGCTACCGAGCAAAGGGCCAGGCCTCACTGTCCTCACGCAAGTAATTCATAGCCCCGTTACTATGGAGGATTCCTGCCCCCTCGCATCTCATGTAGACACTTAGACGCTTGTACACGCACTAACAGTCAGTATAGAATAGATTCCGTCCGAGAGACCTTTCCTTTTGGATAATACAGTTCTTTAAACATAAGATATTAGATATGATTTGGGATTAGGTTGACATGACCCCCAGACTTCTGTCTCCACATGTAGAGCTAAATGTCAAGTCCCCTTCACCCTCTAGTTGCACGTCAATCACATGTCATGCGGCTGCGCACGCATCTCTGCCAAGTATTTCTGCTGACATTGCAGGATTCTTTTATGGATCCACCCACCTGTGACATCATGTTTAATGACGTTTTTAGTTTACGCCTATGTTTACGCCTATTTTCATTACGTATGTGTAGTATTATCTGTATTATCAGCTGTTACGCCTCCTGCATCTGTCTTAATGTAATGCTTTTCATATAAATATCTTTACTTGTCAATAATGCTTTGCTGATCCCTTCCTGAACCTTCGTGGTGATGGAATATGGTTGCCTAGTTCGAACTATAATTCCTTTGTAAGGAATAAAGCCCTTTTCAGAACCTCTAATACCACGGATTCTGCCTCTTATTTTGACTGAGTTATTCTTACTAGACTTTACCGCATAAAAAAAATAGTACAGGTAATTTAAATATTTACCACACTTCAAACAGGACCCATAAACCCATAGTTCCCCATCAACACTTGAAAGGGGCGTGTCTTGCAAATCGACACGACCCTTTGTCTGTTCCTCAGTAAGGAATATACAATCATGAGACTCCTGTGACTGAGACTGAGTCACCGGGTATGGCAACAAAGTGGCTGGGTTTAGTGTCGCACATCTCTTCAGTGTAATGTGAGGGGCCAACAATGTCAATTCGTATCCAGTCAGACGAGCACTAGTGAAATGCTGCGTCTTCGTCTGATTTAAAAGGGCATCAACCCCATGGGGTACTAGCACCAACAGCTTATGTGACAAAACTATCCCTTCACTCTGACGTATTGACACAGCTGTTGCTGCAACTGAACGGAAGCATCCAGGTAACGCACGAGCAACAGGATCAAGTACTGCTGAAAAATATGCACAGGGACACTGTTTGTCACCGTGTGCCTGCACTAAAACTGACAATGCGCATCCATCTTTCTCATGTACATAGAGTGTATAAGGCTCCGTATAATCTGGAGTACCTAACACTGGTGCTGAACAAAGAGCTTGTCGTAACTGTCGGAAAGCAGTCTCACATTCATCTGTCCATGGGAGGGGCATTGGAGTATCTTTAGTCAAAAGTGCTAGCAAGGGTTTAACAATGTATGAAAACCCTAATATCCATAGCCTACAAAAAGAAGTAAGACCAATGAATGCACGGACATCTTTCTGAGTACGGGGCACTGGTGTGTCTAAAATAGCTTGAATGCGATCTGGTGTGAGTGCACGTCCCTCCTTAGACAGAAGGTAACCTAAGTAGGTTACCTTCGGTCTACAATATTGCAATTTCTTTCGTGACACTTTGTGATGATGGGAAGCAAGAAAAGAAAGCAAGAACAAAGTACATTTTTCACACTGTTCAGGGGTATCGGCTGCCAACAAGATGTCATCGACATATTGTATGAGAGCCACACCTTCAGGCAAAACGAAAGAATCAAGTTGTCTTTTTAATGCTTGACTGTAAATACTAGAACTCTCAGTATAGCCTTGAGGAACTCTACAAAATCTATACGATCGATTATTCAAAGTGAAACCGAACAAATATCGGCTATCAGGATGAATAGGGATCGAAAAGAAAGCATTTTTCAAGTCTATCACAGAGAATGTAGTTGCTGTCGGAGGAACCAAAGTAAGAAGTGTTGTTATGTCAGAAACCACAGGGTATTGTGGTACTACAATCTTGTTAACTTCTCGCAAATCAATAATGAATCAGTAAATCCTAGTGTCAGTATCTTTTTTCAGAATAGGAAGAATCGGACTGTTACAAACATTGTAAGGAACTTCCTCAACAACCCCCACTTTAATGAGATCAAGGACAATACGTATGAGTGCTTCTTCGCCTTCCTGTGAAATTTTGTATTGAGGCAAACGTGGCAGCACAGCGCCCTCCCTGACACTAATATGTACTGGTAGAATAACCATTTGCCCTACATCAGTATCTGAAGTAGCCCACAAAGTACTA
Organism: Triturus cristatus; assembly: GCF_964204655.1. Taxonomy (NCBI): domain Eukaryota; kingdom Metazoa; phylum Chordata; class Amphibia; order Caudata; family Salamandridae; genus Triturus; species Triturus cristatus. Next base: position 183,481,709 of record NC_140581.1, read on the forward strand.
GGCAGTGAAGCTAATGCAATATCCTCTTTAACAAGACAAGCTCTCTCCATCACAGGATGGTTGTCATTCAAGATAACACGTACACCTACTGGAGAACATCGTATCGTAGCCCTGAAATACTTGAGCATATCAAGACCCACGATATTGTCTGGTGTATTCGGGGAAAGCAAAAATGGACATGGAGCAGTACATTTATCCACATGGAATGCAAGTGGTTGTGACAGTGGGCTAAGGGAAGGGGTTCCATCGAAACCTATCAATGTAATGGTTAAGCCAGACAGGGGAGCCCTTGGAAACAATTGTTTAGACAAGGCGCTACGAGTAGCTCCTGTATCAACCAGAAACTGATCAGTAGAACCCAAAACATGTGCTGTAACATAGGGACCCCTCTGATCTACTGGAACTTCAACTGATTCCTTACCCCATCCTAGGCAACCCTATGCATAAGCAGAATCTTGTAAATCAGATGGCACATAGTCGGACATTTGATATTGGTTCCTTCTATCAAAAGTGTTAAACCCATCCTGCCCACGTATATTAGCATCAAACCTAGCACGATCACCTGTGCTTCCTCTAGGCCCTGAATATCCTGAACGATTTCTCATTTGTCCCCGACCACGTGGACACTGCTGAGCACGTAGTGCTGGACAATCGGAAGCCCAATGCCCAAATTTCTTACAGTACGCGCACTGGTCAACAGACAAATTCAAATGAGTATAAGAAGGGAAAGACGAACCATAAGATCCACGTCCACCTCTATCACTACCTCTAAAAGGCGGACCATAAGCCTGAGCCAACATAACCTTCGTTTTTAATTCTTTAGTCTTCTTATCCTCATTACCCTTTGCTTCTAATTCCTGACGTTCATAATACTGAGCCATAGTCAAGAGAGAAACCGGAGAAGAGGTAGTCCATGAACTCTCACTGGCTTTTAGGCGACTAGCAGTTCCTGGCAACAGGTTTGCGACATATTTATCGACAAACAGATGTCTGCCCATGTCATCTGTCAATGACTGGCCACTAAAATCGTGGAATGCTTCTTCAAAGCGTGTAAAGAAATCAGAGACCGATTCATCTGCCTTTTGCTTACAAGACGCTAAAACAGTCCTTTCTATCTTTTTAGGGGGAATAATCATTTTTAACTTAACTAATATAGCTGTGGGAAGATCTAAAATTAACTGACATGGCTTCTGTGCGGGTTCCCTTTCTACATCCATTTGTTCTAAGTCTTTCCATAACGCCCCAAAAGCTGCACAATCATCAATTTTACGAACAGTTCTCCACATATCAGGCGGTAATATCAATCCGAAAAATAAATCAATATCAGGTAAAGTCATAGTACAAGAGCTAATAGCACCCTCAACTTCCCCATAAAAAACGGCTGGATTTTTCCGCGGATCAGGCAATGCAGTTTTAAGTGCCATGACATCCGTCCTATTCCAAGGAGTGTAAACCCAATTATAAATAAAATAACCCTTTGCATCGATAGAAGCCTTATCATCACTTGTACCCATTCCATTAGGAGGAACATACAAAGGCGTGGCCTCCCGCATAGGTTTCGCATAAACTATCATGGTCTTATCTGTTCCGAAGATAGAAGCTTGTGCCGTGCCTATCTGAGATGTCTGTGCAGCTACGTCTGCAGCCTTTTTCTCCTCTCCCAAATGGACTGCATCAACACGCAGTTTAACCAAACGCCTGATTGTGTCAGTCACCTGGGAGAAAACAAAAAGTTCATCACGCATTTGCTTACAATTATCTGCTACATCGTCGGGCTCTAACTCCTCAGAATATTTCCTAAACAGCTCAAGGACCTCTGCGGCAAACACCTCAGTAAAATACAGCTGCTCCCTTTCCTGCCACCCTTTCATACTATCTAGAAGTTCAGAGGCGGGGGCAGTACTACGAACTGCTTTACGAGCAGCAGATCTAAGCTGGGACGCACGCTCAGCGGTCAACATAGAACGAGGTTCTCGTGCCTTGTGTTCCTCCGAACCAGAGTCCTCATCTGACTCATGCTGGGCAGAAGGAACAGTATACGGAGGTGGAGGACGATCTAATAATAGGAAATCATTTTGTGGTTTATTAAGTATGGGATAAAGGGGCCGCCGAACAGCGTATTGGCCAGTTACCTGTAAATTGCGCTCCCTATCTCCTCTCTCTTTTAACTCTTTTATTTCTTTGTTTTTCAACTCTAATGCTTTCGCATAAATGTTCTTTCACTGTTCTTTTTCAGTCAAGGCTTGCTCACGCTTCATTCGTTCACGCACTTCTTTCTCCCAGATTCGTACACAGTCAAACATATCTTGTCTAGTCTTTCGCTTAAACATACATTGTACCACATACTCAATCTTTCGTAAATCAAATGACCAATGCTTAGGCCAACGCAACTCCAAATCCTTACGAGTGTATTTATTCCATAATGTGCTGTACATTATAGAAGAAAGACCATACTTAATATACATATCCCTATTAGGCGTCCCCTCCGGAAGGGCCGGTTGTGCTTCATCGAGTCTCAAATTGGTACCACTACAAAAGCAACACATCCTACGAAGTGTGCTAAAAACAGGCATGCCAAAAATAGTGCAGAATATGCAGTATTATAATCAAAGTAGCACTTAAGGTACCTTTAGTACGATGTGCCGTTCAAATCAATTCAGATAGAGAAAATTCTCCTCATTACCTGCCTATATAAATTGCAATTTATATATGAATCTCATAGAAATCCATGTTGGCGAACACAAATTCCAAAATACAAAAGCCGCAGTAAGTGTTTTCTAAACTACCTTACCAATCCCAGGCATAAAAACCAACAGCAAGCGCCGCAGAACGACTCTTACCAATCACTTGGTGTCCAGGTTCCAACTGCCAAGTTCTAAAATCGACCAAATGGTCACTGCATGGCGAATCAACAGAAGAGATCTCAGTCGAAGACCGGCACCACCTGGATGGTCAGATCAGAAAGAAAGGAAAAACGCTGCATCCAGAGCGAGATTCCAATCCTTCGTCGAGACCAATCCTTCGGGCATCCGAGTCGCCGATGAGCCCCACATTGGGCGCCAATTTGTAGAAGTGGACCTCAGCTAGGCCTACCAGTGCAAGGGGTTCGCCCTTCTCTGTACAGAGTCCTCAGACCAATAGGAAGAAGTTGGCACAGAAACTGGAATAGAAAATACAAAGTTTAATAAACCTCATGAGGTGGAACTACATTCACACAGCACACTTCGGTATTGAATGAAGTAGCACACCGAACAGAAGGAGCATGGTCCTTTTATACCCACACAGGGGCTCAAAAAGAAGGCAGTACAAGTACAGAAGAAGGTTTTATGCACATATAAGGTCATATAGAAATGCACAGTCGACAAGTAGGAGGAGTTAACAGTTTGCCAATGCTAGTAAACACATCCTGACAGTTACATACTACTAACAGCTGCAAGGACAGCTGAAACCTCAACTGGGCATGTGCAAAGGTGGAAAATATAGTTCGTTTCTAGGCAGATTACAAGAGCAGTCAACACTGAGGGAGGACAGAGCACATGGTGAGCACGTGGCAGCACATGGCAAGCAAAATGGCTGCCAGAAATACAAAATGGATTCCACAAAATGGACAAGATAGCCGCTAAATACAAGATGGATTCCGCTAATGCTAATCCAATCGCTGCCAATTTACAACAGTGGGACACCTCACGATGACCGCTCCTGCATGTAAATGCCCACTGCAGAAAAAAGCTGAACGTCTCACACAAAGCACAGGACTCGCACAACCCATGGGCAAGACATTGTCAACAAATATTGCCCCTCCGAACTGCATCTCCAGCAGGGAGAAATCAGCAGGGTGAATGGGTAGGAGGCTGCTAGCTTATTAAAATACATCCTTGGAAAAGTCAATCTTTCCCTCCAGGAAGTTCTTTCCCCTTAACTGGCTTGTTTGGACAGAATGGACCAACTTTGTGGGTGGGTACTTAAGAAGATCATTGGGGAGCCAGGGATAATGTGTCAAACCGATTTTCCTCTTTTGGATAAATTGGCATGGGCTTCTAATATGAATTCTAAGGGAAACAGTAATAGTGCCAGCAATTGTGGCGGTACAGTAAAGTCCAACGGCACTTGCTTGAGTTATTGCCTGCCCAAAGGCACTGTAATGGATCAGCCCATGAATAGGACGGAAGGGGATTGGTATGGGATGGGTAGTGCTGATATTATACATTTCCCAATTATTGATCTGACTCCTGCCTCATGCCCCTATTTTGTAGTCCTTTCTGGGGTCCATGAGTTAATAGGGAACCAGAGAGAAACCCAAGAGGAGCTAACTAATAAATGTTTGTACTGGCTCACAAGATTTAGGCATCTCCCTTTCAATAGGGCTAGCGATATTATTATGACTCGCAGGGCAAGTTGGATAGGAAAGGGTCAGGTGACCTTTCTGCATAGATACCAGGGATATCATGGATTATGCTTCTCCTGCATGGTTACTTTTATAAACTAGCCTATAGTGAACCAAACCAAACTGCTTGGCTACCCAGAATCTAGCCTATAAGTGGGACAGATATGCTCAACAGACACCTGTAGGAAGCTGGGTTTCTATTGTAGTAACCCCCCCACTTTTTGACAGATATCTAATGCACTTTGACTTGATGTGCCCTGGGTCCCTGTCAATCACGTACCCATGGCCTATGTTCATTCCCAAAACTGTACCTTTGTACCCCCAATGTGCACCTCTCTGGTCACATGTAAGTCACTTGTAAAAGATACCATGGGTACCAAGGGCACTGTGACCAGGGAAGGCCTCTAAGGGCTGAGGCACTTATTGTGCTACCCCTTAGGGGCTCTGTACCTTTATATAATATATATATATATATATATATATATATATATATATATATATATATATATATATATATATACGCACACGCACACGCACACACACACATACACCCCTCACTCATTGCAGGCTGAGTGTTTTGGTGCAGAACAAAGTGAAGAGTCGACATAGCACATATCCCTGTGTGCCATGCCTACAACCCACTGCCTATGGCATAGATCAGATACCCCTCTGGCTGGGTGCACTATGCCACTGGTGAGGGTACAGGTGAATGAGCCCTGTACCCCCCGTGTCTAAGACCATTATTAGATATTGTAAGTGCAGTAATGCCATAAAGAGTATATGGTCTAGGAGTTTGTCATTACGAACTCCACAGCTCCATAATGGCTTTACTGAAAACTGGGAAGTTTGATATCAAACTTCTCAGCATAAGAAACCCACACTGATGCCAGTGTGGGATTTATTATACAATGGACTCAGAGGACATCTTAGAGATGCCCCCGGAAAAACAATCCCTGACTGGTAAACACCAGCCTGCCACCACAAGACACGTTTCTGGACCCCTGGGGTGGGAGCTATCTCTCCCTGATCCCAGAAACAAAGCCTTTCCTGGGTGGAGGTGGTCACACCTCCACCAGGTCAGGAAGAGCCATCTGTGGCAGGGGACCTTTAAAGGCCATGCCGCCTTTGTAACTCGACCCCCATCCTGTCTCCCCTCCTTTTCGGCGGGAAGACAGGCGGGAGAAATTAGAACAGCCCAGAAGGTGTACACCTCTGCCAACCCCACCCCACAGGTGGTGAAGGCGAGGTGAAGCCCTCTTTTCAGTGCCCGCCATCTTGCAGATGGCTGGCACTCTCTAATAAGGATTAGGGATTGTGCCCACTCTCCCACGTGGGGTGAGCACACCAAGGGTGTAATCACCCTAAGGTCAGTAGCCTAATGGCTACTGACCTTGAGGCCCATAAAACGCCCCCTAAATACAGTATTTAGGGGGCAGCCCTGAACCAAGAAGGGAGATTCCTGCAACCTACGAAGAAGAAGGGCAAAAGAAGACACCCAGCAGAGGAGACAGCAGAGAAGAACTGACTTGGTCCCAGCCTTACAGGCCCGTCTGAGGTTTCCAGAGATGCTGCGCCAAAAGTCGCCTTGTCCTGCAGCCAATGACCTCCAGAACCACTGGGAGTACTGACTGCCTTCAACACAGACCGAATCTCCTGTGAACAGCAGCTTTGTTCAAAAGAATCACCAAAGAAAGACTCAGGGCCTGCTGAGGACAAAGAAACGCGATGCCTGGAACCCCCACTGCACCCGATGCCTACGGCCCGAGTACAAGTAGCCCACCGGTCCCAGCAAGGTCCTCCAGAACGCCTGAGTCCAAAACCACCTTGGGCTGGCCCCTCCAGTACTCCCTGACGTCGCCTGCAGCCTCTGCACAGAGACGTCCCCAACCGCGAGTGGCCAGGTAAGGTGACATCTGACCTCAAAAGACACCCTGCATCCAGCCGCCCTGCGCCCTGGAGAAAAGAGCCCGAGGTGCACCTATGGCCCCCGAGCCCTCTAACTTACCTGCCCATCTGTTGGTTCCTCCAGAAATACTTCCTGGACCAAGCCTGCAGCTAACAACCAAAACCGGCAATCCCTATTGAAAACAACAGGGCACCCGAAGACAAAACAGCACCCTACACCCAGCTGCAATGGGTGAACCTCGTGTGCTAACTCGGATCCCCCTTTGCCCTGAGCCTAAGTCCAGGACTTCTGCTCCCACAACCTTGTGGCCTGCTCGTGAGCAACCACCAACCGGAGGCCCCTTATCCCCCATTTGATAACATTGGGCCTCAGCACTCTGCACGCGGCTGCTCTAGTGCCGGTGAGAGTGTTTTGAGAGTGCATCCTCGACCCTGGGGTAACCCTGGTTCTAACCCCAGAATACCAACTCGAAAACCTAAGTACTGACCAACAAACCGATAACACTGTTTTTTCCCATAGGACTGCATTGACTGCTTTTCTTTGAAACATCTTTGAAGTGTGGAGTTGGTTTGTATGAAACCCTAAGAAACTGCAAATGTACAAAAACTGAATTGCTTACCCTTTCTCTGGGAAATGTCCGAGTGTGATATCTAGGCATATAGTAGAAAAAATAACTTAAATGTAATCTAAAAAGTACAAAGTAATCTCAAAAGTAACTGCAGAGTAATTTTGACTGTTGACTTACCTGTATAGAAACCAATTGCATCCAACTGAATTTCAGTTGTATTCAACTAAAATATACCTGCAAAGTATTGTTTCACTTACCTGCTCCAGGCCTGGTTTGGTTCTGCAAATAAAATAACTAAATAATATTTTTATACAAACAAATTGGTCTGAGTTCAGTCTTTGAGTGTGTGACATCATTTCTTGCCTGGGTGTGTACATGAATAAATGCTTATCACTACCCTCTGATAAAGCCTTACTGTTTGCCCACACTACCACAAATAGAGAGTGAGGTATTATCTACTTTTACCTCTACCTACCTTTTAGGTTCCACTGGACTCTGTGCACACTATACTTTAGTTTGGTATAGTATACAAAGCCAGCTTCCTACATTGGTGGATCAGCGGTGGGACCTATAACTTTGCATTTGTTGGACTGACTTGGTCAACACCTGATCATATGACATAACTCCTAAATTGACTTTAGAATTCAGAATTTTTTGAATTGACAACTTTTCCCAAATTTCTAAAAGTCTACTTTTTGTAGAATGTCTCTTAACAAGAACCCAGCTATTAGTGAAAATATAACTAATGACATAGAGAACATGGTTGAGGAGCTCGACCTCACCCCTTATCTCCACTTAGAATGTAGGGACTTAAGATCTCTATGTAAACTTAAAAACATTACCACGGGGCCCCATCCCTCCAAACAAAAGCTCCAGGAGCTGTTGGCAGGGTATGCTAAGGATCACCCCTCTGAGCAAGGTGAAGACCTCTCAGATGGGGAGGAGGATGGAGGGGATTACGGTAACTACCAAACTCCCTCACTCCCTAGAGAGAACAGGACCTATGTGCCCCTGACTCCAAGAATACAACTCACAGCACCTAGATCCCACACAGATGGGCCAGGTGCTTCTGAGACCATTGAGGACAGTCTCAATGAAGAGACCAACCTTTTAGTGAGGTTGGCCAAAAGATTAGACCTAGAGACCAGACTCCTGGCTCTAGAAAAAGAAAGAGGAGAGCTGGGCATTTCAACCATCAATGGTGGTAGCAACTTCATAAATAGGGTCTGAGACCAATCTTATGACCTCAAAATCCCCAAAGGGATTGTCTCTAAATTTGAGGATGGTGTTGTTGATATCACCAAGTGGTCCACAGCCTCTGAAGGGGGCTTGTGAAGCCAGAAAAGTGAAGAAAACTCACTGGGGAGCACTCCTTTGGTAACTGTTCTCTGGTAAGTGCAGGGACAGACTGCTGACACATAGTGGGGCAGAAGCAGAGTCCTATGAGCTCATGAAGGGCACCCTGATTGAGGGAGTTGGACTCACTACTGAGGAGTATAGAATTACATTCAGGCAGCTCAGAAAACCCAGAGTCAGCGCTTGGTGGAATTTGTAGACTACTCAATGAAAACACTAGGTGGCTGGTTGACTGGAAGTAAAGTGCAAGATTATGATGGTCTTTATAATTTGTTTAGAAAAGAACACATACTAAGTAATTGCATTGATGAAAAGCTGCATCAGTATCTGGTATACCTAGGTCCAATTTCTCCCCAAGAATTGGGAAAGAAGGCAGACCACTGGGTCAAGACAAGGGTGACCAGGAGGTCAACTGGGTGTGACCAAAAGAAAGGGTTTACAAAACGATCCCAGAGGAAAGCCAGTGAGCCTCTTAAAGATAGAAGTAAGGAATCCTAGGTAGCTCCCCATAAACCTGTCCAAGAGGGTGGACAGGTTAGGTACCTCACAACCTAAAACTGTGTACTAAGGTAAGAGTTGGGATCCCTACCAGGTATGGTGTCACAACTGTCAATAGACAGGACACCACACCAAGGACCCTAGCTGTCCTAAAACCAGAGCCCCTACTGTAGCTCCAAGGGTTGCCAGTGTAGCTTTGGAGGGTGGTTCCTCAGATGAGGAAGTCCTTCTAGCCTTCAACTGGAAAATGGGCCCAAAAGGTGAGATTCCAGAGGGAAGAAGACATTCCACCACCTGCTGGTGAATGGAATACCAGCCACTGCCCTGAGAGATACCTGTGCTAGTCAGACTGTGGTGCATGACAGGTTAGTACTCTCATACCAGTATGTCCCAGGGTAAACAAAAAGAGTAAGGGCTATCCCAGGGGAGGTCACTGTTAGGCCTGTGGCTGCAGTGCCCCTAGAAATAGCTAGGTCCCTTAGTTGGAGAAAGGTGGTAGTCAATAAAGACCTCCCCCTTGATTGTCTCCTTTGGAATGACCACCCAGAGGTTGGCCTGAGTCAAAGAGAGGTACTGGTCCGACCTCATCCACGGAACTATGATGCCCCTAAGATTGCTGCAAACAAAGTACCAGCATTAATGTTTGCAGATGATACCCTCCTTCTTTCAAAATCTCTAATGGATATCCAAAGGAAAGTTGATAGTTTTAATGATTTTTGTAAGGCAAAAGGGTTAGAATTTAATGACACCAAGACCAAATTAATGGTTTTTAATCAATCTCGTTCAACACATGCTAATCCCTGCCTGAATGGCATCCCCCTTGAGAGGGTATCTACCTTTGAATATCTAGGGATAACCCTGAGTGAACTTATGGACTGGTTGATCCATATTGCTAAATCTAGACCCAAATTAGCACAGATATCATGGAGACTGGCTAGGGTGCATAAGAGCTTGTTTCATAAGCCCATAAACCCCACTGTTGAGATCTACAAAGTGCAAGTTTTGGGTGCTATTATGTATGGGGCTGAACTCTGGGGGCACAAATCTGTGAAAGATATTGAAAAGATTGAAAACAACTTTTGCAGACAGCTAGTTAGCCTCTCCACTAGTGTCCCACTAGCTCTGCTTCAATTAGATGTAGGAATCAGTCCTGTCTCTTAGGAAACTGAACTTAGACTTCTCACTTTCTGGAGAAGAATCTGGGCTACTCCTGAGTTGATCTCCTACAGACAAGTGCTGGAGGAGATATGGGGCTACCTGGGTCAGGTAGATTGCCCTCGCTTAACTATATCAGGGTTGCACTGAACAGCATTGGTAAATCGAACCTTTGGATGGATCCTGCTGTCACCTTTCCAATAACATTCAAAAAGGACCTTGTGAATTGCTATAAGGGATATAAACTTTCTCTTCTCCAAAGGTGTTCGCCTTTAGACACTCTGACAGTGGCTTTCATCCGGTTAAAAGACACTTATAGGTTAGAGGCCGTTTTAGATGAAGTATTACCTGCTCTAGCTAGGAAACTTTATGCACAATTTAGACATGGGTCACTTCTTCTGTGATCATTCACCAACAAAAGGGGTGGTGATTTGTCCCCGAATTGGCCAGCTTGTGGAGTAGCAAAGGAATCTGAATTGCACATCCTTTTTTGTATCCTACAAAAAATGGAGATCTAAATGGCTGATTCAATTGTGTATGAATTTGGGAAGTTCTCCATGCCATGTGGCATTGAGGATCCTGAAATACGACATGCAACAACCCATTGTTTTTGCTGGTTCCAGATATTTGTTTACATTGTGGTGCATTCGCAAGCGGTATTTATGGCTAGATCTATGCACCTAAGGTTAGATCTATATCCTATCTTTGGAATTTGTACTGAAAAGGCAGTTGGCCAGGATATACTTTTGCTAAGAAGTCCAATCAAATTAAATCAAACAAGCTTTATTCGGTATATAAAATACAACCATAAAAGCATTCTAAAAAACCATCATTAAATAATTTTTCGTACAGTACATCCAGTAAGTATTCTAAAAGGTTTCCTATTAATCATAACAGTTGGTTACGCAGCACATAAATAATTTCCAACGTCAATACATTATCTTATACTACAAAGACCTAGTCTTTCTCTTATAAATTCCCAGTTATTTTGCCCCTTCAGACCGCTGGGGACCCGTGAGAAAGTGGCGCACATGCGGGCGTAGCGCAACGGCAATTTAATCCACTCAAAATCCACAGATGTGCGCTCACAGTAAAAACAAACTCCGCATCGGTAAAGTAATCCACAAAGGTGTTTAATTCCACCACGCGTTTCGGCTTACTGCGAAGCCTTGTTCACGTGAAACGTGCACACACACAGGGTAACTGATAAAGTGTTAACAATGGCATAAACAACAAGGAGAGACTAATGTGCGCTTATTCACGTTAACGCCATGGTGACGGACATGTTAGAATGGTAACATTGATGGAGTCCAGTTCATAGTATTTATAAAACACTAATGAACAAAAGATAAATATCTCGCAAAGACTCACAAAATCACAATGCTAAGGTGAATAGTGGATTGGAGAACCAAGAGGACACATAAAGTTGTGAAAGAGCCTAAGGCTGTCTAAAGTACCCTTGTACCTGATGCATAAAGTATCCAACTTTATCCATCAGCGCTACAAACAAGCACAGCACAGCAGTGTGCTCTCGTGTATGGCAAGTGCCTAAGAGTAGTTATAAGTCTCGCGCTGGGGATAGCGAATACGAGACAGATGTTCTGGGGTAATGATATCGCCATAATGCCAAAATAATGCCATAGTGTCCTGATGAGAGATAATGCAACCGCTCCTGATGCAGTGCTTAAATAAAGGGCAAGTGCCCTTCCGTCCCTGCAGGTGAAGATGGGCAGAACCGGAAAGACTCTAATGCACATTGTACAGGAAATCTGTGTAAGTTGCAACAAGTCAAAAGTGGTCCTGCCCTGTCAAAGTCAGAAACATGCTCGTTGTTACCATAGTTACCCATCTGTAGACCGTGATGGTGAAGGTAAGAGGAAAAGGGTAGGTGGCCCATGAAAGTGACTACCAGTGAATGGGCCCCTTCCTTTACTCCTGTAAAGAAAAAGAAAAGAACAGAATATTAGTGACACAATATCATTGGTTGGTCCAAGACAAAAAACTATGCTGTAATTCTTTTCTACAATTACACAGTTGGAGGAAGTACAGGAGAGAGAGCTAGCAGTAAAATCTTGGCATTGTAATATCATGTGACTGGGTCGGGGAACAGTCATAGCTGTGTATAATCAAAACAGGATACAAAGCAATTCTAGTCGTCTTTTAAGTGGATGGCCAGCTCCTCATCTTGGTTGAGCCCCCCCGGACTCTTGGTTTGAAAGTCCACAATCAGTTTGGACTCTCTCTGCCTGAGTTTCAGAACCCTGCTCCCTCCCCTGGGATTTCTAACAATCTGCTCCAAGATAAAGAATACCAATAGGGAAGGGTTGGAAAAATGTTTCTCATGAAAGTGCCGAGCTACAGGATATTTTTCATCATAATTAGTGATGTTCTAGTATGCGTTTCTTTGCCATGAGGGTGGTGCTACCAATATACCAAAGCTTACACGGGCATTCAATGGCATAGATAACAAAAGTAGTGCTACACATGAGAAACTGGACGATGTCTTTGCTCACACCATTGTGTGTGACCCTGTCGCGAAATCTACTGTTTCTGCACGCCTTACAGTGGCCGCAAGGGAAGAAGCCACTTAACCCATGCTCATGTCTATTGGGATGTACGGCGATGTCACTGTGTACCAATAGATCCCTGATATTTCTGCCCCTCCTGTAAGTAATGCTAGGTCTATCTGGGAGGCTGTTACCTATGATGTTATTGCGTTTGAGGATGTCCCAGTTTTTTGACAAAATGTGTTTGATGTTTTTGGAATCTGAGTTATATGTCATGATCATCCTCGTGCTACTCCCCAGGGTATCTGTGGGTTCTGTGGTATTATCAGAGATGGTTTGGGTTCTGGTCACCCCATCAGCCCTTTCTTTGGCTCTGCGAAGAACCCAATTGGGATAACATCTGGTCCTGAACCGATCCATCATGGTTTTGCTCTCTATTTGGTATAATTCCTCGGTGTTACAGTTTCTTTTTGCCCTCAACAGCTCCCCATAAGGAATGCTCCATTTGAGCGCCTCTTGGTGGCTGCTGAGGGCATGTAGAATGCTGTTACGGGCAGGGGATTTTCTGAACAGGGCAGTCTGAATCTGATTGTTTATGATATCAAGCCTGACATCAAAGTACTCTGCTCTTGTTTTGCTGATGGTGCCAGAGAGGATGATATTTTATTCATTGTCATTGAGTTTCCCGATGAATTCATTGGCCATTTGTTACGAACCTCTCCAGACAATGACTAAATCATCGATGTATCTCATCCACACCGACACGTGTTCAAGGTATCCAGTACAGTCAAGGTTGGCAGATAGTATCTCCTCCCAGCGTCCCATGCAGAGGTTGGCAAAGCTGGGAGCGAGGCACAAACCCATCGCTGTGGCAGTGATTTGCCTGTACGGGACACCATTGAACAGGAAGATGTTGTTGGTCAGGCAGTACTGTATCACATCTAGCATCATCCGGCTATGTTCACGGAACCTGACTGGTCTGGTCTTGAGTTAATGGCCACATGCGTCTAAGCCCTGTTTGTGGTCAATTATGGTGTACAGTGAATGTACATCAAGTGTGATCAGCAGGGAGTCTTCATCCCACTGTGCGTCCTGTATTTTATTCAGGAAGTATTTGGTATCCCTGATGTAACTGGGTAGTGTGATAACAAAATCCCTGAGGAAGTGATCTACGTACTTGGAGATATGCTCCGCTACACTGCCCTTGGAAGAGAAAATGGGACGCCCTGGTGGGTTGATGGGGTCTTTGTGTAACTTTGGTAGTAGATAAAGGACTGGAAGTATTGGATGGTCTTTTTTGAGGTAGCAATACTCCTCCCATTCTAAAATTCCTTTGTCCTTCCATGCGGTGAGCTTGTCCCAGATATTGATGATGCTGTTGTTATAAACCTCCATGTCGATGGGAAGGTAAAACCTGGTGTCATCTAGGTGTCTCACAGCCTCAGTGATGTATTGTACCCTATGTAGTATGACAACATTGCCACCTTTGTCCGCCGGACGGATGACAATGTTGTCATCTTCAGTAAGGGATTTCAGTGCCTGTCTCTGATGATATGTAAGGTTGTTGCCATCACTTCGGAGTCCTTTGTTCTTATGCCTGTAAGTGCAAAGTGCCGTGCTAACGCAATCATGAAAAGTATCTATGTTGTCATGCGGTAAATTCAAAGGGAAGGTGGATGTGGGTCTAAACTTGGTAGAGGCAGATGCGTCAGTGGTTACGTCAAGTATCTCGAGTGCTTGTGTAGTACTGGCATCAGAAGTGGTGTCAGTATTGTCCTGCTCTTGTTGCATCATGGTGATGTGAGTGTCTATATCACCTATATTCAGATCATTCTGTCTACTCAGGGTCTGGGTTCTATTTTTTCTACTGCTATCACCCAGTCTCTTAAGTTTATGCCACTTTTTCAATTTCAGTTTCCTAACGAATGTGAAAAAATCTATTATGGCATCAGTGTAGTTAAACGGGTATGACGGACAAAATGATAATCCTAGGCAAATTGTCTGTTTTTCAGTGTCATTCATAAGTCTTTTCGAAAGATTAATCATAGTTTTATTAACCATATTGTGATCCATCAGAATGCCTTTCTGGAGCGTGTCTTGTTGCTTCCCATGCCGCCCCGTCCTCTGCCTCTTTTGCCATCGTTGCTGGATTTGTTTCTGTTTGTTGCGGTGTTTCCTTGCCCTCTGCCACGTCCTCCACCTCTTTGACCCAGTGTCTTCGGTGCTGGAGTGTCCCACGTCATTTGTCTGCCCCGGCGTGAATGCCGGTACTCGTCTAAAGAAGTAATAGGGCGGGGATTGCATTCTTCCGTTGGGGCATTGTCCACTGAAACACCAGACACGGTCTCACTGGCTGTCGAGACTGTAGATGTAGGGTTCTCCTCAGCGCTTCCACTTGCCATCTCTGGGACGTTTTGTTGGTTGTACAGGTGGTCGTACTTGCGACTGAAAGTAAGGATCCTACCGCTTTCGTAGTCTCCATAGTCCCGGTTAAGTTTTCTCTGCTTCCTGGCTTTGATGTCTTTCTCGTGTTTCTTGAGGCGCTCCTTCATTGAGGTCAATGCCTTTTCCAAGATCTCAGTCTCTATTTGTTTTTTAAGGTCTTCCATGATCTCCTGTATTTGTTTGAGTATTGCATCCCTATCAATCCAGGCATACTTCACGAGTATTTCTAGCATCCTTTTGGAGCTCTGAGAGGAGTTTTCCGACCACTCTTCGAGCTTCTTGGGGTTGGGTGTCTCATACGTGGGAGTAGTGAAAATCCGTGAGACTCTGGGTGCCATTCCTTGATCTAAATATACATATATATATATATATATATATATATATGTAATTTAAAAAAAAGAAATTGATTTACATAACTACTATTTATTAAAATAAGTTATTATCAAGTAATAAATAATTGTTATTCAATTATTAATTAATTACCATCTCACCCTATACCCCTATAAACCTAGAAGCCACACCTAAAGTATAACTTAAAAAATAAGTATTCTATAAATTGCAAATATAAAATCAAATAAATAATGAATTAATAATGAATTGCTAATTAATTAGTACTTAATTATTTAAAATTATTATTAAATGATCAATTAATTAATACTTACTTCCCAGCCTAAACCTCTGCAAACCTAGCAGCCCTGAACTAAAATATAATTAAAATAATTAAATCTTCCATAATTTAAATATTTAAAATTCAATTAAATAATTAATGTATAAATATTAATTAATTGTAAATTAATTACTTCATGTATTTCCCACCCTATACCCCTACAAACCAAACAGCCTGCAAATAACATGTATCAAAAATAAATCAATAAATGTCAATCATAGAAGTAATGAAAATTTATACTAAATAACGTCCCACCCTATCCCCCTAAAAACACAACAATCCATGATGACACTATAAATTAATATACATTACTATAAGTTATTACATTTAAATCACTTAAAATTACAAGCTATATATACATTACAAGTTTATGTATATATATATATATATATATATATATATATATATATATTTTAAAATTTTATATAAACAATAGTAACACATACAATTAATATTTCAACTAAAACACATTCAAATAACTAAAAAAGAATCTTTATATGACTATATTATTGAGAATGATATTAGAAACTTACGAATATTACTTACCTACAAAAACAATATTCTTTTCAGCTATATTTGTTCATCACAATATTTTGTTTATCATATTTTTTCCCCAATATTTCCGCCTTCTGATATTTTGAATTCGATATTTTGTCCAAACACTGACATATTAAATAGGCTGGGATTGTTGCTTTATGAAGTGAGGGTTTAGTTTGTTTTGTAATAAACAGTATTTATAGTCAAATACACTTCTCAACAATGCTAGAAAGTCGTAGCCTGAGACTAAGTTATGGCTCTATTTGTACATTTTGTACAAGGGGGTCATAGGAAATGCATGTACCCTGAATAATAAACAAACTGAGGGGGATATTCTCAAGAACGTGCGATAATCATCCCCAAAATCGGTTAACGCAATCTCTCATATCGCCGCCTATCACGGGAAAATAACTCTGTTTCAAAGTCGCATTCTCAACATGGTGGTAACATGCAATAGTCCCTGGACGGTGATAAAAATCTAAACCCCAATGTGAAAAAACTTGCGATGGGCACAACTGCGATAAAAAATCCAGCGAGAAGCAGCGCCAGCCTGCAAGTCCCACATGTGAGGTGGAAAAAATCACTATAAAAGCGGCAACTAAAAACACAAACAAGACCCAAACAACTGCGAAGCACCATAGAGGTAGCCGGAGCAAGTACAGAGGACAACCAGAACCCCACAAGCCCCACGGAGGACCAGCCTGGGACCATCATTGGGGAGGCGGTGGCAGGAGTTGGGGGACTGGACACTGCACAACATGACCTGAGCCAACAGCAACAGGGTGAGTAACGACCAGGGACTAGGGGGGACGGGGGAGATGGGCACAATGGCACACATGCACAAGTATAGCACATCCGCGGACAAACTATGCCCAAGAGTCACAACTCCGACCAAGAGCCCAATTTACGCACGTCTGCAACATCTCAGCACTGTATAAGCACAGAATTGAAAGGCACACCGCCTGAAAGGGATAAGGGCAGCCAAATCAGAGCCGAAGAGGCAACTCACCCACAATGCAGCACACACACATAAGATGCAGAGCACCCCGACATTGACAACAATGTGGTACAAACTGCAACACTTTCACAGTAGAACAGAGGACATAACTGCTGCCGTTTGTGTGTAGAAAATGGCCATTCGCATTTGGCATAGCAGGAAACTGTGAGAGGACAATGTACAAGTACACCCTCACATCCCTAATGGTGTAGAAATGCCAAGTGTCCCGCTTCAAATAGGCGTCTCCTCATAAACAGTCACAATGTACATTGCCATGCAGTCTCACAGTAAACTTGTACAATGCGTGAACATACATGTGAACACAATGTCAATCTGCTTAGAGACAGCTCCGGCATCCCACCTCCAGGAGCAGGGCAGCCCATCTGCATCCATGAGACCCCACGATCAACACATGGCCTTCCAATGCCGTGTGTTACGGTGCCAGGAGGATGTCTGACCAGCTGTGGGTGGGGTTCGACCTTGTGGCAGCCAAACTAGATGCCATACGTGGGTGTCTAAGTCCCATCAGGGACCACTCACATTCCCTAACGGACACCCACTGTCCGGTCCTTGCTCTACAACAAGCCATGGCTGACATCACTGGAGTCATGACTCTGAGCCAAGAACAACTGTCTTAGTCAGAGTGGCCCCAGCAATGTCATCTGTGAGTTGGGACACATAAGGAGAATGATGGAGAGCTTCAAGCGGATTCAGGCGGAAAGAATGTTTGCCACAGCTGCACACCAGCGAGATGTAGCTGTGATCTTCCCTGTCCTGCGGATCCTTGTCATGGCATTGCCAACACAAGGCCTGGCGGGGATAGATGCTGGTGCTACTACTACATCCACATCTCCTCCCCCTGAAGTATCAGTGCCACACAGTGCGGCAGAATTTCCACCTCCATCCCCTGATGTGTCACTGCCGCACAGTGATGCAGATAAAACAACACCACCTGCATGTGAGGCACCTGACACATCAGAGGACGAAGATGATGATGAATCTGGCTTTGTGGCTAGAATGAAGTGGTGGCATTCATCTCCGCCATATGGCCGGGTTCAGCTTGGTTCTGCCCTCTGCATCATGCCCTGGAATAACACCTCCCACTGTCCCCCTATACACTGAGTGACACTCACCTTTGAACTCGACATGGACTGCCATATTTGGTTTGCTTACCAATGACACAGCAATCACACTGCGGACTGTAGTCTTCGACTTCCTATGAACTTGTCAATCCCGAAAGGACTCTGGCTGGCCCTCCACGGGCCAACAATGAAAAGTGGCGTTTGCATGGCCCTGTACTGGTCCAGCTTCAACACTCCACTGAATGTGAATAAAACATTCCAATTCACACAGATGTATCATGGCCATGATCAATCAAGAATGAAAGTATGAATGAATGTAGGGACAGTGATTCCACAAAAAGGTACTCCCTGGGTAATGCTATCAATGCGCATGTATGGCCATGACCCAGATAGGCATTGAGACACACATTGTCATTCAAATCAACACTCATCACAGTTGAATACAAGTGAAGGTGCGTAGACTTTATTAGCATATTCGTGTCAGTACGGGCAAGATAAGTGCCACAACATGCAGACCAATGCAGCAGTATGTCAGAATGAGAAACGTTGCCAAGCACCGCTGTCCACTCCGGGGAAGAGCCTCACCTTTCACAGGTGTGTTTTAGGCTTCGTTCTTGTCTGTTCGTGTATTTGGAGTCAAGGCGAATGCAGCCATGTCCACTGTTGTCGTGGGATATGTGACCAGGTCTCCAAGATGCAACAAGGTGTCGAGACATGTGCAATGTGTTCCAATCTGTTGTGGCTGCAGGTACGTAGTTACTCATCCATGAAAGCGATTGCAGCTTCGTAGGCTAACATTTCCAACATGAGGTCGTTGTCGACTTCATCAAACAGAACGTCAAGGCGATCCATTAGCTGTAAGTATATATATATATAAATATATAAATCATTTTTACATTAAGAGTTTAATATTTTTGGAACATTCATGTGGTTACTTATATATGAAATGTGTTTGAAGTGAGCTTCTTTCCCTACTCTTATTTAGACTGCAGTAGGAATAGTAAAATGAACACATTTGCAATTTGACACTTTCCCTACTGTTGCACTGTTTGGAGTGGGATTAGTAAATCTCACCCCTCCAAAACTCAACACTTTGCCTACTGTTTCACAGACTGGAGTGGGAATACTAAATTCTACCCCTCCAAAGACCAACACTTTCGCTACTGCTGCGCTGTTTGGAGTGGGGGTAGTTCATTTTACCCCTCTAAAGTCCAACAATGTCCCTGCTGTTGCAGAGGCTGGAGTGGGAATAGTAAATATTACCCCTCAAAAGTCCAACACTTTCCCTACTGTTGCAATGATTGGAATGGAAATAGTACATTTTGATGTTCCAAAGTCCAACTCTTACCCTACTTTTGAGCTGACTGGAGTGGGAATAGTAGATTTCAGCCCTCTGGAGTCCAACGTTTTCCCTACTATTGCACCGACTGAAGTAGGAATAGTAAATTTCACCCCTCCAAAGTTCAACACTTTCTCTACTGTTGCTTTGTTTGGAGTGGGGGTAGTAAATTTTACCCATCTGAAATCCAACAATGTCCCTGCTGCTGCAGAGACAGGAATGGGAATAGTACATTATGCCCCTCAAAAGTCCAGCACTTTCCCCATTGTTTCCTTGACTGAAGTGAGACTAGTAAATTGCACCACTCCAAAATCCAATGCTTACCATACTGTTGCACAGACTGGAGTGGGAATAATACATTTTGCTTCTCCAGAATCCAACGCTTTACCTACTGGTGCCCAGACTGGAGTGGGAATAGTAAATGTTACCCCTCCAAAGTTCAACACTTTCCCTACCATTGCATACCTAGAGTGGGAATAGTATATGTTATATCTTTTGACTCCAATAGTTTTAATAATGTTACTTAAATAGAGGTTTAAGCATTAATTTATTTAGTTCTTTATATTTAACATTATTTGTTTTTATTTTATTGTTTATAGTATTTTTTGTAAATGGGCTTTTTTCAATTTTTAATATTGTATTTATTGTGTGAATGAATTAATATATTTTATCTTAGTAAATTTGTAATATTTTGTAATGTTTTTTGTGTATGCATGTTTTATATTATATTAAAACTAAATATTAAAATGCTTCATATTTATTACTTTAAACTTTATTTATATTTAAAATATTTATATCTTTGTCCATTTTGGATGATATTAGTGTCCACAATCTTTTTTTTACCATTATAAGTATAGGATCATGATATTATGGTAAATGATATATTTTTTCAGATATTTTAGACAGCAATATTCTTTACCACGATATTGTGTCAGTGATCCTTTCATAGCCTACTCTTTGAATTCCATATCCTGGAATGTATTGGCATTCACAAATCCATTAGCAAGTCTAAGAACAACTTGCAAATGCTAACAGCAATTAATTCATATAAGAGGAGTTTACAATCATTAAATCTGCTTTTGTATACTCTCTAGGACAAAGATGAGGCATTCCAAGGAACAAATCCCGCACAAAATCTGTGCACACCAACGGACGCGCGTTTGTGTGTTTGTGTATCCTCAATTTACTCCTGTTGAGGGAGGAGTAAATCTGTTTCCACTATATAAATGTGTAGATCACATATCGAAATCTTGAAGAGTGTAGATGAAGGCTTTGAAATTTTAATCGAGAGGGAAAAATTCACTTGAAGAAAAAAGTAAACAAATGATGATTGCACTCATTATTGCATGTGTTATCATACACTATGTACAGTTACGCATACAGAAATGTTTTTGCATTAGCATAAGTTAGAAGTTTCAGACGTTGTACAGGTCTACTCCTGTAAACACTTGAGATTTCCAAAAACCTGGAACTTTACACCCCAAAGTTTTCTCTCTAATGGCATTTTTGGATCTTTTGGATGTGTTTCAGATGAAAGATCACAATCATCAAATTTTATTCTTTTAACTGCCTATAGATATTTGTCCAGAGTTACAACTCATTGCTACTGATACTTTCTACTTATAGTGTCTGACACCAGGTGTATTGCTAGATTTATAAGAATCCGAAATAACAATGGTACTCTGTTATCTTTATGGATACGTTATTAGTTGAAGGTTTATGGACAATCACTTTTTGGTATTATATTATATGAAAATAAAGAATGATAAGACCCAGAACACAGCATTTAAGAACTATAATACAATCCATGTTCTTTCTCTTGACCCATTGACCCCAAAGCAGCTGCAAAGGTCGTGCATGTGAGTCTTCCCTGTTCAACTGTCATTCCACCTCCATCATCTGTGATCATCATAATTGCAGCTACCATTTTTTTTTGTATTTTATGTATTGTGAATATTTATAAAGCACTGCTTTCACGCGAACGTATATTGGTTCTCAAAATTCCATTTGACATTTACCTTAAATATCCGCAGAGTATATTCCTATATTTGGGTGTCAGTTTTCAAGTCAGTGCTGAGAAGCCGTGGCTATACTTCAGGACAGGTTGCGGCCCAATTATATTCTGCCAACCAACCCAGGACACTGATTATGAACTGGACAGAGCAATACTGTTGTATCTCAACACCCTGCATACAATTCTATTATCAGGTGCTATGAATGCACAGACTACAAACTCCAGACACCCTACGAGGGAGAAACAGCTATTTAAGTGAACCCCTATGGCACTCTTTTAGACTGCTATTTGGACTATGAATGAGACATGGAAACTTGCCTCTTTCATGTCAGGCTATTCAGAGCCTGTCTCTTGACAGCTGAAGCCCTTCTTCAGGAGCCACAATTGAGCTTCCTACCCAGAAATATAGACATCTTTGAAAATTATTATACCAATTGGCTGGTTGGTCTCTGAAAGAAATGTGTCCCAGGAAAGACTAGATTCTGAAAGCTGTACTCCCACCTGTATCAACCAGCTCTCGAATATTCATGTGATGCGCATTAGAGTACCATAAGGGGTCAAACTGTGAGTGTTTGCACTGAAATCTTGGAACAAGCAGTGCATGGAATTAAGAGATGGGTGACGTCTCTCACTGTTCTCCAGAAAGCAGAAAACATTCTCTTTCTCAGACCTCCAATACCTCAAAAATAGTGCCTAGTCTTTGGAACTTTATTCAATTATTTGACGCAACACACTATACCTTAAAATACTCCCTGGTTACCCTGAACGGTTAGTTATGTTCTGTGCCAGATTCGGAAGTGAATACATGGCTCAACGTGGCGACACAGTCAATAAAAAGGTTACATTATCAGAAAATCTGTGAAAAAAGCATGCTGAGATCTAACATAAAGATTAATATTTCACAAAGTTAGAATAACGGACCTGCAGGCTTAACAAGTTTTAAACAAATCACGTCACCTTAATATCAGAAATAGGAAGTGTGGACGAAATGTATGCATTGTCATGTTTAACGGTAAAATGTGTTGTGTCGCTCATAGGTTATCACAATTCAAAAGCAAACTGTGCTGCATTAAAGTTACAAAAACATTTCTGTCATATTTTACTGCTTTTTAACGAACAAAGACGCGACGCATTGTACAGGAGCAAGAAATGCCTTCGGCACACGAACAGCAAAAGCCACGGTTGCTAAGCAACCTGTGGGAGGCAAGACAAAGGGAGCAAGAGGGGCCAGAGCCATGCTGTGACATCTCAGGTGAACGCGAGGATGCTCGCACATGGACCGAGGTGCCCCAACCCACACATGATGAGCAGGATGGGAACAATATCGGCCCTGCCTAATTCAATGAGCAGACATTTTTGAGATAACACTATGTAATTAGTTTAAGAATCTTATGTCCTTCTGATAATGTCGAACAAAAGTACTTTAGTAGTTTAATAAATAATTTATGTATTAATATGAAAACACATGGCAAGTCATTTTAACATGCACACTTCACTCACCATAACACTTAAGCCAACAACAAACACACAGGGTCATGACAAAACTGACCATCAAGTTAGCAACTAACAGGAATAGACATTTCTGCTCAATACCAAAAAAGCTCTCCAGTAAACAGGCAAGGGAACGAGTGATCTAATGATCATTCTTCACCTGTCAGCAGCATTCA
The DNA here is from genome assembly GCF_964204655.1 of Triturus cristatus. Classification (NCBI taxonomy): domain Eukaryota; kingdom Metazoa; phylum Chordata; class Amphibia; order Caudata; family Salamandridae; genus Triturus; species Triturus cristatus. The sequence goes on from NC_140581.1 coordinate 183,504,831, forward strand.
GTGAGTCTGATCATGTGACCAGGCCTCTTCAAACCGCAGAGCACACTGTGGAGCTGGGAGAATATTTTGTGCCAACCCTAAACAGAAACCCATTTACCATCCTCCAGTACTAGGACGTGGAAGTGAAACCTCGAAGCCATTCAGTCATCCTTCAGTCTCTGAATGCTGAGATAGTTGATTTGTCAATGACTGTCCCTCAACCAGAGCATCCTACTGTATTTTAGTCATTCCATTTTCAGTTCAGTTATACAAGCATAAGATTTATCAGTGACAAGCGCAAAACAGACTTCAGATATCTGCTTCAATATTAGAAGTAAATGTCAGACTCTTATATGGATCTTGCAGAAGTGATATGACCTCACCGTGAGCTGTTCTTGGCCCCTTTAGAGTCCATGAGCACTGACATGAAGCTGTAGGGATGATGAATGGGATTTTTTTGCAGTGCCGCTTGTCCCATTGAAAGCTCCCTTGTAGTTATTAGCATCTGTTCCTGCAGACACCTGTCTGTGCCTGTACCCGTGCACATTAAACATACACAAGAATAGAAAGTGTAAGGACAATGGTCAAACATGCCAGACCCAAAACACGAATTCTATCTGAAAGTCATTTTATTTGTGAACACAAACTATATGCTGGCGTCATTCTTGGGTTGCAAGTTCTGTTGTACAGACTGTGTTTATTTCAATTGATTCTCATATGGTACGGGGGAATTAATTCATATAAACAGAAGTGAAAGTATAATATTAATGTGTGCTCATTATGTTGCAGATGATAATCTATATGGGGAAAGGTTTACTCAAATCACAGATTTAATTTACAGTTCAGTTTATACTATGCAGCACTTCTGAAGGTTGTTCCCATCTTTTCATTCTAGGATATTAGAGTTGTCATCAACCTCAGAAAGAGGGTTATGCAGAGGTTATTGAGAAATAAATTATATGGAATGACAGAACCAGTGAATTATATACAGAGCCACTGGAATTATGCTGAAGAGAAGGACCATATTATGCGACAAAATTGACCGTGGGATCTGCTTAGGGCTTCTTTACTAGGGGTCTGACTTCTGCGCGTTTCCAGTCATCAGGGAAGGTGCTGGTTTCAAAGGTGGCACTGATGGTGTGAATCAGTTCCGGAGAGATGGTGGCAGCGGCAGTGGCTCTGTGGAAGATGTGTGGGGGCAGGGTTCCGTGGGGGCTCCTGAGTGGATGCCTTTAATGGTTGATGCGGGTCTTCTGTGGAGACCGGGGTCCAGGAGGAGATGGTGGGCTGGCTGGCGTTGCTGGAAGAGGGAGGGGTTTCGGAGGCAGAGTTTGGTCCTTGAAGTTGTCGTAGAGGCTCTTGATTTTCAGGTGAAAGTAGGAGCAAAGCTTGTTGCAGAGGTCCTGGGAGGGGGAGATGTCCGTGGTTTTGCTGGGGGGGTTGGTGAATTCCTGGATGATGCTGAAGGGATTCTTGGAGTTGCTGGAGTTGGCGACGATCTTGTTTTGGATGACGGTCCTTTTTGGTGGATCTGATGCGTTGGTGGTATTCCGTCATGGTGTCTTGTAGGTGGTGCGGTCTTCCAATGATTTGCTGTTCCTCCAGTTCTTCTGCAGGTGCGTCTGGCTGCTTGAAGGTTGGTGGTGAACTAGGTGCCTTTCTGGGGCGTTGTCTGTCAGGGTTACGTAGGAGTGCAAGCTCATCTGCGCAGTTGGTGATCCATCTGTGGAGTTCTTTGACTGCGAGGTCGGCGTTGGTCGAGGCGGTGGGGGTATTGCGGTTGAGGGTGGAGTTGAGCTGCTCCTCGGTGACCTTGCTCCAGTTTCTTCATGGAGGGCGGGTGCAGGTTTGGGGGGCATGGGTTTGTTGACGAGGCAGTGTACGCAGTGGTGGTCCATCCATGGGGGTTGCATGGTGTGGCTGAAGCGGATGTTGTAACCACCTGCGAAGATGGTGTCAAGGGTGTGTCCTGCCTTGTGGGTAGGGGTGGTGACGAGCTGTTTCAGTCCGATGTTGGCGAGGTTGTCCAAGAGGGTGGCAGAGTTGGTGTTGCTGAGGTTGTCCAGGTGGAAGTTGAGATATTCTTGTTTGACTTGCATTATAATTTGTTTAATTAATTTTCAATTATTAGGAGTGCAGACAGGAAAAAGAAATTGACATATAAAAAATAACAGTTACATGTCAGGATACATTGTATTGTATTGTAATTGCATTTATATATGGCTTACTACCCCTGACGAGGTGTCAAAGCACTTTTTTCAGTGAGTAGCACACTACTCCGTAACCAGAAAAAGATTAGTGGTGAATTAGTATAGCTAAGATTAATTTGAGCGGTCGATATGTTAGTCTGCTATTTGGATTGAGAAGGATAGTGGAGGGATAGAAGAGGAAAAGGTTTGCATTTATATAGCGCTTGCTACCCCTGATGAGGTGCTGAAGTGCTTTTCAGCTAGTAGCAAGCTACTCCAGAACCAGAAAAGGAGTAGTGGTGAATTAGTCTAACAAAATATGAAACTAATTTGAGCGGTGGAAATGTTAGTCTGTAATTTGGATTGAAAGGATAGTGGAGGGATGGAGGAGGGAAGGGTTTGCATTTATATAGCTCTTGTTCCCCTGATGAGGGGTTGTAGCACTTTTTGGGAGTAGCTGGCTACTCTGGAACCCAAAAAAGATTAGTGGTGAATTAGTGAAGGGAAATATGACATTAATTTGATTTGAGCGGTGGACATGTTTGTCTGTTATTTGGATTGCAAAAGGAATAGTGGGGGATAGAAGAAGGAAGGGTAGAGACATTATATTTTGTTTTACTTTTTTGGGGAGTTTATAGTGGTAGGATGGGGTTTGGGATGAGTAGAGGGGAGGTGGAGGGGGAAGAGTCAGGGGGGGAGGGTTTAGAAAGGCTTGTTTGGGACATCTGAATAGTAAAAGAGGTATGAGATGATGCAAGAAAGGGTAGAGGAGGGAAGAGTCTAGAAAGGGTTATTTTGAGCTAGGTATGACCTATCTGTTGAGGAAACAAAATCCACTTCAGCCACACCACCAAACCCCCCTGGACAGACAACCACTGCGTACACTTCTCCTTCAACAACACCACCACCCACAAACCCACACCACGCCCACCGCGAAGGTACTGGAGCAAGGTCAGAGAGGAGCACCTCAACTCCACCCTCAACCACAATCCCCCTCCCGCCTCGTCTGACACCAACTCTGCAATCAAAGAAGTACACCAATGAATAACCAACTGCGCAGACAACCTCGCTCCCCCTCCGCAACCCCGACAGACAGCGCCTCATGAAGGCCACCTAATTCACCACCAACCTCCAAGAAACTAGACAAACCTGCAGACGTCTCGAGAAGCAGTGGAGGAACAGCAAAACCACTGAAGACCAAACCCCCTACAAGAATGCATGACAGAATACCACCAACTCATTAGATCCACCAAAAGGACCTTCATCCGGAACAAATCTTTGCCAACTCCAGCAGCTCAAAAGAACTCTTCAGCATCATCCAGGAATTCACCAAACCCTGTCAGAACTGGTAAATATCGTTGGGTTCCTCAGGAGCAGTACCCTCAAGTAGCCCACCATCCAGCAGCTTCGACTCAAGCTTAATTGCACTGAGGATCAAAGTGGCTAGATAGGGGAAAGGGATTTGGGAAGTGTACTGCGGGGAGGGAGACCTGGAACGAGATGTTGTCCTCAGTTAGCTTTTTTGATATACCGTGTGAACTCTTGCACTAAACTAGCATGGTTAAATAACAACAACATACCTGTTAAGAAAAGCAGGTTACTTATGAAACAGTTGTCACTCTAATACCTTCTTCACAAGGAATAGAATTGCGGTTCCTATAATCCTCAAAACAAACTATAACAAAATAGACTCTATGATTAATCTAGTGCTTGCACGAACACTATGTTCCAGAGCGAGTTACACTTTCATATAAGAGAGTCTATTAGCTTTTGTTACACTGTCTCTTTCTTAAATTATGATTTGCATGTAACATTTTTATGAATCACATCGCTAATTCCAATAAGCGTTTTTATAATGCACAACAGGTTTCAAATGGAAGGATCGTTTCAACTTGTAATGTGAATATTATCTATGCACATGCCCAAGAAAGCGCTTCAGCGCAATGTGCCTTGTTCAATATACAAATATTCAAGATGCGCCTCAATGCGCTGTGCCAAAGTCAATAATCAAATGCCCAAAGAAGCGCTTCAGCGCGATGTGCCATGTTCAAATATGCAAATGCCCAAAGAAGCGCTCCAGCGCGACGTGCCAAAGTCTATTAAACAAATGCCCAATAAATCGCTTCGACAAAGAGAGCTCGAGTCAATATGCAAATATCAGTATGTTGCTCCTTTAAACGAAATGGAACGATCCTACCTGATGATGATCATGGGAAGGATCTACAACCTGCATTAAGTCGTCAAATAGCTTCTCACTGAAACCAGCGCTCTTTTGCTGCTGCTCACGCTTAGAGTTCTCAATAACCAGCAAAGAGAACAGGGTGTGGCTTCTATTTAAAGGCTTTCTCAAGAAGTTTCCAGATGACAGCTACTACTGGAGCTGAGAAGGGCCAATAGACTTTGGGCAGCAGATTATGTCTGCAACAAGCATTGGTACAAACAATTGACAGTGCAAACAATAAGCACTAACAAAACCAATAAACAAGCACTGGTAAAAGCAATTGAAAATACTCAAGGACACGTGATTGGCAGAATCATGATAACCCCCCCAGCAAAGTCACGAACGTCACACCCTCCCAGGACCTCAGCAACAAGCTCGGCTCATACTTTCATCTGAAAATCAAGTCCCTATATGACAACTTCAGTGAACAGACTCCAGAAACAACCCCTTTCCCCGGCAACGACAGCCAGCCTACCATCGCCACCTGGACCCCGATCACTACCAAAGATACCGCCACGACCATGAAGATCACTCACTCAGGAGCCCCCTGCCCACCGCCCATCTACCACAGGGCCACTGCCACCATAGCGCCCGAGCTACGATACACCATCAACGCCACCTTCGAATCCAGCACATTCCCCGATGACTGGAAATGTGCAGAAGTCAAGCCCCTCCTCAAGAAACCCTATGCAGACCCGATGGACCTAAAAAACTACCGACCCATCTCTCTCCTTCCCTTCGCGGCCAAAGTCACTGAGAGTATCGTCAATGCCCAGCTGACCAATTCATCGAGGAGAACGCTACCCTCGACCCTTCCCAATCTGGATTCCGTAGCAACAACAGCACTGAGACCGCCCTCCTCACCACCACAAACAACATCCGCATGCTCCTCGACCAAGGCCACACCGCAGCCCTCATCATATGAGACCTCTCCACAGCCTTCGACACAGTCTCCCACCGCACTCTCACGGCCAGACCCCCTGACGTCGGCATACAAGGAACTGCCCTTGACTGGCTCATCTCCTTCCTCACCAGCAGAACCCAAAGGATCAGATTCCCGCCCTTCCTCTCTGAACCCACAGAGATCAACTGCGTGGTACCCCAATGATCGTCGTTCAGTCCCACGCTCTTCAACATCTACATGGCCCCCCTCGCAGCCATCGTCAGACAGCATGGACTCAGCATAGTATCCTACGCAGATGAGACCCAGCGCATCTTCTCCCTCACAAAGGAACCCAATGCCACCAGACTCAGCTTCCAGGAAGGAATGAAAGACATCGCATCCTGGATGAGAAGCAGCTGTCTGAAGCTCAACTCAGAGAAGACAGAAGTCCTTTTCCTCGTCCCCCTCAGCTTGTGACAACACCTTGGGGCCCTTGGCAACCCACCCACCCCACGGACCACGCCCGGAAACTCAGCATAATACATGACTCCTCCCTCACCATGACTCGCCAAATCAATGCCATTGCCTCCACCTGCTTATTTTATTTATTTTTATTTATTTAAAAAGTTTCATAGAGCGCGAACAAGACCCAAAGGGGTATCAGAGCGCTGTACAGCATTGTCATCTGCAATTATACAGATCATAAAGAAGGTAAGTGAAATTAAACCTGTGGGAAAACATTCAGGAATAAAGAGTAGGGTGTATCAGAGGTGCCATAGAGCGCTCCAAGTAAAACTTCAAACAATAGAAAGAACCAAGGTGTGCGATGTGCATCAAGGATTATTAACAAAAAGGGACGGAGCAGAAATCAACAGTTGTTGCATTTAAAGGAGCTATCGAGGACTAGAACAAAAAGAAGGTAAAAACATATTATAGAACATCAGTGAAAATACTTCAAGATTTTGGTTATTAACAAAACACATGAGCATGATCAATGCGTTAACGTTCGTTCATTAGTAGTCTTTTGACCAGTTTTTTAAAGGAAGTAGTGGAAGGATTAGTTCCGATCTCGGATGGCAAGGAGTTCCAGATTCTTGGAGCAAGACTGGTGAAGGCACGGTTGCAGGATCTTTTCTTTTTTAATCTTGGAGGTTTCAAGAGAAGGGTGGACGTACCTCTGAGTTTTCGGCTGGAGCCCGATGTCTCAAGTTTATTTGCTAGGTAGTATGGGGTATTGTGGTGTATGACTTTATGAGTCAGACAAGCTATCTTGAGTCAGATTCAAGCTTCAATAGATAACCAGTTTAGCTGCAAAAGGTAGGATGAAATGTGATCAAATTTCATAGAACCCATTAAAAGCCTGGCAGATGCATTTAAGGTAGCTCTGAGTGGGGCCAAGCTAGCTTTGGGAAGTCCTGCGAGGGTCACCAGCCCATATTTCAATCTAGGGATAATCAGGAATTGAACCGCCGGCCTGAGATCTTCGGGCGGGGAAAAGGTTTGATTTTCTTCAGTGTCTTGAGTTGGAAATTGGCTCCCCTGGTAGTAGCACTGATGTGTGCTTGCATGTTTAGATGTTTATCCAAGGTGATACCTAAAGATTTGGCAGAGTATACAACGCGAGGAGTGCAGTTCAGAGCAGTTAGTTGTTTAATACAGTCAAGGGTAGGAGATGAGTGATTAGGTGTGGTGATCAAAAGAAATTCAGTTTGTAGAGTATTTAGTAGGAGATGATTCTGAGCTAGCCATTGTTGAGTTTGGGCAAGTGAAGCATTTAAAGTTTTATGTTCTCTTGCGAGGATATCTTCAGGTACAATTGCGACTCATCCGCATACATGTGGTATTGAATGCTGGCTCTGTTCAAAATGACCGCAAGAGGCTCCATAAATAGGTTGAAGAGAGTGGGCGACAGCGTAGAGCCTTGGGGAACTCCAATCAGGACAGGGGTACTGGAAGCGAGGGCATAATTAACTTTGATCCATTGTGTGCGGTTGTGAAGGAAGGAGGCAAACCAATTTAGGACCAGGCCTGACAATCCCATCCTGTGTTGTAGGAGATCAATCAGGTTTTCATGTTTGATGGTATTGAAGGCTGAGGACAGGTCTCGAAGGATCAGGAGAAAAGGAAAATGTTGTCAAGGGCTCTCACGGCATCGTCAACAATGTGAGTTAGTGCCATTTCAGTGCTGTGCCCTGCTCTGAATCCTGACTGATGAGGATCTAGAAGTTGATATTTCTCAATATGTTTGCAGAGTTGGGAATGTACGATTCTTTCAAGCAATTTCGCTAGAGTCATGCTACTGGTGATAGGTCGGAAGTTGTTTGGACTGCTTGAACACCCTCCGCATCCTTCACAGGACCTTCAAATGGAATACCCCCGAATCCAGGAAGACCATCACCCACGCACACTCATAACAAGCAGTCTGGACTACAGAAACTTCCTCTATGCTGGAATCAACAAATCCCTGCTACGCCAACTCTAGATCATCCGGAACACCGCGGCCAGACTCGTCCTCAGCATCCCACGATACAAACACATCACCCAATACCTGCGAGACCTCCACTGGCTCCTCATCGAGAAAAGTGTAACTTTCAAGCTACTCACCCACGCCTACAAATCCCTCCACAACGCTGGACCCAAATACCTCAACGAAAGAGTCTCCTTCCACGTACCCAGAAGAAACCTCTGCTCTGCCGACCTCGCCTTCGCAGAAACTCCGTGCACCCGCAGAACCAGAGTGGGTGGAAGGGCCTTCTCCTACATCGTGGGAAAAGGCCTGTAACGATCTCCCGATCAACATCAAACGCTCCACCACTCTGCACACCTTCAGGAGGAGCCTCAAGACCTGGCTCTTCGGCTGCCCTGGAGCTGCACCCCCCCAGCGCCTTGAGACCCTCATGGGTGAGTAGCGTGCTTCACAATTCCCTGATTGATCAATTTATTGATTGATTGTTTGATTGGTTTGAGGATCATAGTAGTGGTGTAGGGTTTGGGCTGAATGGAACAGTGGAGTAAGGGGATTATTGAGGGAGGCATAGGTTGAGAAATAGGGTAGTGCATTGGAAAGAGTAGTACAATGAATTTTGAGATGAGTCAGAGAGTTGAGGTAAAAGATATATTGAGAGTGGTATAGGGTGAGAAATAGGGTAGGTCATTGGAGAGAGTAGTGGAATGAGGTTTGAGATGAGCCAGAGTGGAGGTAGAGGATAGATTACTGGATGAAGCTACTAAATGCCCTTGCTGTAGCTTTAAATTTGACAAATCACCTTCAAGAGAGCTGAGTAGCTCACTTAATGCGAATATTTCTCCCCCACAGGACAACTGTCCCTCACTACACTGCAAGTCCGCTAATACGGCCTTCACCTTCTGGAACAATAATTGTCGTTCCCTCCCCAAACATAAAGTAGACGTCTTTGACCTATTAAGTAGTGAACAGCCTGATGCCATCTTCCTAACTGAAACATGGCTGAATACGAGCTCGGGCCCAGATGTGGCTTTTGCTTTACCCGCTAACTATACTATAGTTATGATAGATAGAGGACTCAAGATAGGGGGTGGTATTGCCATAATTTTTAAAAAATCGCATTCATGTAAATTAGAAACACTCTCTTTTAAGGGATGCGAGGAAGGCCTTTTTAAACTTGTGCTGACCCCTCACTTTACCCTATCTGGTATTCTTGTCTACTACCCCCCTGGCCTGTCGGCCCCCTGGGCTTGCTCATTTCCGGACTTAATCTCCCCTCATCTCCTTAAGACGGCTAACTTTATTATCCTGGGTGACCTTAACATTCACTTGGACAACCCTACCAGCTCCATCAGTAGTATACTGATTGCCGACCTTGCAGCAATGAATCTGCCGCTTTGTAATACGGGTCCTACTCATATGGCAGCCCATCTACTGGATCTCATATTTTCCAACCTGTCTGATATCCAATGTCTACCATCTCTCCCTTTATGCTGGTCAGATCACTTTGCAGTCAAGTTATACTGCAGTGTCCCAGTTTATCTGACCTCAGCCACTTTTGGTGCACAGCAGAAATCTAGGAATTGGAGCAAATTGGATATAACATCTTTCAATAAGCTCCTTTCCGATAATGCCCCCTCTATTCCTCAAGTTTCAACTTCCTCCTCAGATACAATCCATAATTGGATTTCCAAAGCAATTGACAATTGTCTCCATATCTCAACCAAAAAGACATACAATCATCGCTCTCCTGCCCCTTGGTTTATGGAACAATTAAAAGTAGAAAAAACTAAATGTAAAACCCTAGAAAGGCATTAGAGGAGAAATTATGCAACTGACTCCAAATTAAAATATAAAAAGGCCTTAAAAGAATATCAAGCCCTTTGCAAATCTGCTTGCGCATGCTATGTTGCCTCCACCATTTCCAATGCACAGAATTGTTCACGAACCTTGTTCACAATGGTTAAAAAACTATCAGGTTCAGACACTCAACCCACGCCTCCAGCGTTAGATAGATCTCAGTGCGATGACCTCGCTAATTTCTTTGTGAACAAAGTAAAGCATATTCACTCTATGCTTAGTAGCTCTCAGACAGTCATGTCTACGCAGTAAAAATACAGCCCTGAGTCTATTGATATGATAGAACCCATCAACAAACCACAATCTTGGTCACTATTAGATATTAATTCATTCAAGAACATTTTAGGTAGTATTACATTTAGGTTCCCCTTGGGACCCTCTAACTTCCACGGTATTGCAACAACTTGACACGTCTTCTCTTAAATTAATCATGGACCTTCTTAACGCCTCCATACAGGAAGCAATTGTTCTACCTGAATGGAAGCACGGCATTATCCTCCCGCTTCTGAAAAAGGCCAATGCTGACCTTGCCCAACCTTCCAACTTTAGGCCCATCTCCCTACTTCCGATATACTCCACAATTTTGGAAAAGCATGTCAATTCTCAACTTACACAGTTCATTGAATCCTCCAATTTCCTACATGGATCCCAGTCCGGATTTAGAACCGGCTTCTCAACAGAGACAACTCTACTGGGTGTTACGGAAATGGTGAGACATCACTTGGATATGGGGGATACAGCAGCCCTCATCTTACTCGACTTAAGCGCTACTTTTGACACGGTGTCCCACACCGTGTTAATAAAATCCCTCCAATCCCTCGGTATTTCTGGCTCAGCATTGAACTGGCTGACATCCTTTCTTACCAATCGTACATTTCAATTTTTTCCTCTGCTGTTAACTCCAAACCTCATCCTTCCCCCCGTAGGGCCCCAGGGCTCTATTCTTAGCCCGCTGCTTTTTAATATCTACGTCAAACCACTTACGACCATCGCATAGGAGGCTGGGTTGTCCCTTTTTTCTTACGCGGGCGACACCCAGATTATGTTCTCGCTTTCTGCTGAGAAGGCGTCTCGTCCATCAGTTCCTCAGAATGGCCTAAGACAAATTGCAGCATGGATGCAGATTAATATGCTCAAATTTAATGGCGATAAGACTGAGGTCCTCATTCTGGGGAAAAATAAAGATCTATGGGGTCCCCAGCATTGGCCCACCGAAATGGGAGCCCCACCTCTACCCACCCAACAAGTCCGTAATTTAGGCTTCATTATTGACGATCAGCTGTCTATGAGACGCAAGCAGTAAAGGTTGCGGCTACCTGCTTTACTGTATTATAATGGCTAAAAAAAAATTGTCTGGATGCTTCCATACTCCACACAAAGAACCATGGTCCAGGCGCTTGTGACCTCAAGTATAGACTATGGCAACATCCTTTATCTAGGGGCTAACAAGGATGTATTGCGAAGGCTGCAGATGGTACAGAACGCTGCGGCCACAGTATTATGTTGAATTCCCAAAGCTACTTCCATCTCTAGCTATCATCGCGATCTTCACTGGCTAAAAGTGGAAAGCCGAGTTAAGTTCAAAGCCTTGAGCTTCCTATTTAAGATCAAGTTCGGCACTGCTCCCCAATATCTGCAAGCCTTAGCCCAGCCCTACCAACCTTCAAGCCTGCTATGCGCCACAAACCAGGAAAAACGTTTGATTCCCAGGGTTAGACTTTCACGGATGGGCGGCCGCTCGTTCGCCTTTCTCGACTCTACGGAACACTCTCCCACATCTCTTCGTCACGAAACAAGCTTTGCAAACTTTCGCAAAGGTTTAAAGACATGGTTGTTCAACCAATAATACCATCACTATCCTTCTCACTCTTCAGGTTGGTGCTGGGAAACCCTTTTTGGTAGCTGTGCGCCTTACAAAAATAATTTAACATAACATAACATATAGAGTGAGATATAGGGTAGTGCATTGGATATGCTTACAAGCAAAGTAATAAATATAGAAATACATAAGTACATGGAAGATATATCAAAAGTACATGGAAGGTATATGTGCATAAGGAAAGTAATATATGTAGATTAAAGTCCTATTTAATAAACTCAGACTTTCAAGTGTTGCTGTGCTTTAAATTAATTTATTAATTTTTCATAACAATAGTGAAGCAATTGTAGATAGATAGTTATGATAAAAGATTTAATTTATGCAGTCACTTATATACATTTTAAACATAGACTATTGTAACTATAAGTAATCTGTACATTTGTTTTTGTAATTTTATTCCTGATGAAGAGCGGTCCTGATCCATGTATCGCTTTGTGGGTGATACAAAGCACTTTGAATGTGGATCTTCTGGCAACCGGTAACCAACGTAGGGCTTTCAAGGCAGGGGAGAAGTGGGCTTATGGTTTTATATGTAAGAGTAGTCTGTCAGCAGAGTTCTGAATCTGTTGGAGTCGTTTCATGGTTGTTAAAGGTGATCTGTGGTAGAGGCAATTTGGCGTAATTGAGTTTAGACAGAACAAGAGAGATGGTAGCCTGTACCTTGTGTGGGAATCCCAGGTGGAGGAAGATGCGTTGCAGAGTTTATATAGTGACAAAGCTTGATCTTGCTAGTTTGTCCACTTGGGCATTCATTGATAGCTTTGAGTCCATGGTCATTCCTAGGTTTCTTACTTCCTTAGATACTTTAGGCGGTGTTCCCAGATCATCAGGCCATGCGGCGAGAGGGTCATAATTTTTCCATTTGCCAAACATGAGAATTTCCATTTTGGAAGCATTCAATTTGAGATGGCTCCATTTCATCCACTGATTCATGGCTCAGAGACAACTGAAAATTGGTGACTTTCCAATGTCTTTTGGGCATTCCAGTTGAAGGAGTATTTTTGTGTCATCTGCATAGCTGTAGCATGTGAGGTGAAATTGATTGATCAGGCCCGGTAATGACTTCATGTAGATGTTGAAAAGCATGGGTGAGATGATAGAGCCTTGAGTGACCCCGGCTTTTGTGAAATACATTTTGGAAGAGAATGAATTACATCAGTTCTGTTGTGAAGGTAAGGTGTGATCCAGTCGAGAGCAGTCCCCTCTAAGCTGACTTCGTAGAGTCTTTGTAGAGTGTCATGGTCAACTGTGTCAAAGACAGCTGCGCGGTCCAAGAGAAGTAATGCAGCAACCCCGTTCCGGTCAACTGTGTTCTGAAGGTCATCCCAGATGCTAGTGAGGGCAGATTCTGTCTCTTCCCAGATGGAAACCCGTTTGGAACTCTGAAAGTATGGCATTATCTTCAATGAATCGTGACATCTGGGCAATCCAGGAAAGGTCCATTTGTAATCGGTCTGTATTTGTAGGGGTTCAGCTGGTGCAGGCTTGTTTTCTTCAGTAGAGGGCACATATATGACTTTTTTAGTTCTTCTGGAAATATTCTGGTAGTTAAGGAATTGTTGATGATTCTCCGTACTGGTGTGGCAGCAGAGGTTGTTAGAAGAATTTTCTTGAAGGTTTTTGGTAGACAGGGGTCAGAAAGGCTGACGACAGGCCTGCTTGCTTTGACTAGGTCCATAAATTCATTGTGTGAAATATTTTAGTTTTTGTAAGTGAAGTTTGTCTTGATTGGTATTTGTTTTGAGCCAGGCACGTTGCTGCTTTCTAATTTGCTGTTTTAACTCTTTTATCTCTGTTTTCTTTTGTTTTTTTAGTGCTGTGTTTAGTGCTATTAGAATATCAAAAGCTTCCTGAAGCCATTCATATAGTTTTTTAATGCGATTTATTGTGTCTACATCTGTCCTGGATGTTAGCTGTGTTTCGAAGTGTTCACAATCGAGTTTGTTTCAAGTCGATAGGTGAATGCATGTAAGGTGGTTTTAGGTGTGTCGCTTAGTTTTGTTTTATGATGGAAAGCAAGCAAATGGTGGTCTGACTATATGAGTGGAGTCACTGTTTGAAAGGTAACTCATTCTCTATTTGCAAAACTTGCATTTAGGATGTATCCAGCAATGTGTGTGGGTTTGTGCATCTAGGCCAGTGATGATTGTTTTTTGGATGGAGCCATATTGGGTTTGTCAAACCAAATGTTGAGGTCACCCATAATGCATAGATTGGAGTGTAGTGTGAAAAGGTTTGAAACCGTGTCTAGAAGTGTGTGTGGGATTGTTGCTTTGCTAGATGGAGTTCTATAAAGGAGCTGGAAGTCACAGGAGGAAGATGGTGTAGGGGTGCATTTGATGAAGAGGGCCTTACAACCTTGCATGGAGAGGTCATCTGTTTTATTGATATGTAATGTTTGGCCTGAACGTAACAGCTAGGCCACCACCTCTTTTGCCTATATGATTTGAGTGATAGTTTGATAGCCTCGAGGAACTGCTTCATGCAAGACTGGAGCCATATCATCTTCCAACCATGATTCAGTTATGAAGAGCATGTCAGGTTTTGTGTCAGTGAGAAGGTCGTAGATGTGATACTTGTGTTTAGAGAACGATCAAGCATTTATTAGTAGGCAGTTTAGAGATTGTGCTTTGGTGATAGTGTGATTTTGCTTTGTAGAAGAGTGAGTAGTATTTAGTGGGCTTGTAACAGGTGTGTCCTTAGTGCCTGTATTAGCTGTTTGAGGAGAGCAATAGTGTAGCTGCTCTGTTTTGTGTTCCTTGTCCAGCAGGCTAAGAAGGCATTGTGACGGGTCTGCGTGTTAGGGGTGGTGGTGCAGCATGTGGGTCATGTTATAAGGCTTTAAATTGTCTAATGGATGAGAGGCAGTTAAAAGAGTTGCTGTGTATGTGTTAGGTGTGGGGGAAAAGAGAAAGCTTGGCATTGGTGTTTGTTCATGGTGTGTATCATTTTTGTAGTCAGGAAGGTGGGAGTGGGTGTATGTTTGTAGTTTGTGACTGAAAATATTATGAGGTGTGTGTGGGAGATTTTGTTGTGCTGGTGTGTGTTACATTTTGATTTTGAGGAGTTGTGAAAGGAGGTGCAGATATATCTGTTTTCTGAGAAGGTTTTGTATGTAAAGTATTGTTGGTGAGTGGAAGTTGTAAGGTAAATGGGGTGGTGATGTGTGTGTGAATAAAGTATGTGGTGTGTAAGAGGGGATGAACTAGAGTTGAGAATGTTTGATTTGATTGCTTGAAGGTAATAAGTGTGGTGCAGTGGAGTGTGAGAGTTTAGTGGTTGTGTTATAGTTATAGAAAGAAAAGGAGGGTGTTGGTCGATAAAAGGATGGAAGGCTGAGTATAGGTGTGCTGGTGACAAGTGGGGTATGTTAGAAGTAATTAGAGCAGGGAGTGTGTGGCTGGATGGGATATAGTTACGTATGGTGTGATTTGGGTTGGGTTTGTGATGAGTGGATTGGTTAGTGGTATAGGATAGAGTTGTGTATTGTTTATAAGTGATGATGCAAATGTGTGGTAGCTGGGGTAGAAGGTTATATAGGTGTCGTTTATGGGGTTACTTGGTGGGTGTTGCGACATTGAACTTTGTGTAGGGTTAGCTTGCAGTAAATGGGTGGAGTACATTTGTTGGGAGTGTGTTGATCTGGTTGTGGATGGGGTAAGGTGGGTGCTGGTGCATGTAAATTTGGGCTGCATTTCTGGCCCTAGGTTCAACCAGTCTTGAAAAGGGTCAAACATGCAACTGCCCTGTCCTCTCCGCCATTAGCCGCGACGCCCTGTCTGAGACGCCCTGAACCCTTAGCTTAAATAGCTGACCAGTTCGGCCAATGGAAACCCTAACCCTACCCAGTAACAACACTAGCCCTAAGCCCTAGAACCAATTGGACACCAGCCTCTTACAGCAACTCCCTAGTCATAGCAGCCAATCAGGCATGAAACCCTAAGTCCTACGTCCAATAGAAACCCTAGTCCTACTAAGAATCTCCTTGGAGACAGACATGCTCAATCCACACTCTGTAGTGCTGCAGGTAAAGGCATAAACCATGTCTCTAACAATACTGCTTTTCCCACAATTAAACAACGTACTCTTCTAGCCAAACAAGAGTGTTACTTGCACTTTCTAAACACAGTTGAAACTCTTAAGAGCAGATTACTGCGATCTCAGAGCAAGGTGATACTCGAGCAAAGCATCAGTGATGTAGGGTTCATATCAATGCATCTGCATAAATCTGCACACATTTCACAATGTTACAGGGAAATACAGTGAGTGCAGTCCAAGCCCATAAGAGTGAGTGCAAAAGGCCCTAAATAGCAAGATACAGTTTGACCATCACAGTGGTTAGATGGCATATTGTATTGTAGTCTGTCAGATCTGTGTACTGGCAGCACATATACCACAGGCATAGAGTGCTTACTCTGATGTGTGGGTTTGGTTAGGGGAGGTCGATGGTTCAACATCATCGACTTAAGCAGCGTGAAATAAAAAGGTATATGGTGGGCCCCAGATATCGTTGGGTCTCAAAGAAGGGTGTTGCAGCTCCACATATATTCAACTTCTTGTGTTGCAGAGGGCAAAATCTCTTAGCCAATCTTTCGCCTTGTATCATAACTGATTCATCATGAACAGGAAGTCAATGATTCTTGCACAGCGCTACTCCTTGTGATATAGGAGTGCCAGACGTGCACAGGCCATGGAAATAGGGTATGGAAGTTCAGTGTGCAGGTTCACCCAGCTTTGCACGGGGTTATAAGCAGAGCCACTGGAACTATGCGGCAGGAAAGGGCCACATTATGCGCCGTGGTTGAGTAAATTATTCGTCAAGAAAAATCAAATGATGCAGCATAATGCAGCACATTTTTAAATAGCACTACTTAATTATTTTCTAATTTTTAAACTTGGTAACAATATCTGGATATTAGTTGCACCTCTTTAGTACCAGCTTAATACCCAAATATAGCACTAAACAACAGAAAGGTGTCCAGTCCAGCTTTGCAAATTGCCTTCCACTGTGCGGCAACACGTGTCACTGCATTATTTGAAACTTTTGAACCTGGTTAAAATCAGACGATTATGCAGCAGATGGTGGATTATGTGGCAAATCTATAATTATGCAAACATTTCTGCGACTGCACAATCGCATAATTCCAGTGGCCCTGGTTGTAAGGCTGTCCCTGTCCCCCCAGAAATGTATTGTCTCCTGCGGCCCTGGTCAATGGTCAACATGTTGTATCACAGCATCGAGTATGCTCTACATCACTGAGAGACCATACCATACTGGGATTGGCCAGACTGGGATAATACAGGAAAACAAGGGCATGCACAAATACTGTTTGTGTGTATTAGCACATGAAACACTGACCTATGGGTTTTGTCAATGCTTGTTTTTCCCCCATTGATTTGCATAACAAAATAAAATATTATTTAACATGAATTTAATATTTCTTGATTAACTCACATCTACTTTTCGATGACTCTGCTGTCGCTTGCTTTGGTTGGTTTTTTCCATGCATGCCGATTTCATTCTTCTAGATTGACTTAAAAAAAATGTATATATTTTACAAATGACATCTGTGATTTATTTTAATTATTTGAAATTCCTTGATTAGCTTTGATTTCGATGAATGTGCTTTCCTGATTTATAAAGTATAACGGGTGCTGACAGGCACAGAGAGTTAAACATTTCCTGACCGAAGCAGGTCGTAATTTGCTTGTCACAGGTTCACATCTTGAACAGGCCAGCCCAGCCTTCCCTCCTCCTGCAGGTCAGATTAGTGAGCACTAGACATTCGATGAGTGCAAGAGATGTTGCATTAGGCGTTTAGAAATGGCAGAAGTGCAGTGCGAAGCGCTTTAAAAAGGCCTTATTATAAAGAATCTAAGCTTTAATATGTTTTAAACTGACCCACGCGAGGTCAATTGTTCGGAAGAGGCAACACTGCCCAAACCCTAAAAAAACAAAAAGAGACAGACGGGCTCTTCCTGGCCCAATCCTTAGTGATGTCCATCGGCCCAAAATACAATCTGGTGCTATTTAAAGACTCTGCTTCACAATAGCAGTATCAGATGTTCTCCTTAATCCATAAATCAAACTAGTTATTTCCCCTGAGAGAGCCCAGCGGGGCACGCTGTTTAGAATAATACAGTGGCATTCAGTTTGATGAATTACATCCAGGGTTTGCCAGACTTTTGCATTGTTTTAGTTAAAAATATATCAGCTTTTTGACCTGGCCGACTTATACTTAAGACATAGAAAGTTAGTATAGCATTTGTAGATCATAGGTAGCAAATACCTCCGAATGGATATTGTACACAAGAAGCTTGGCTGTGAATGTAATGCATATCTTGAAAAAACTACAATAAAATATGTTTTTTTAAAAAAGGAAGCAAATACCAAAACTTTACAATTTTGCACAACAAACAAAATAGGGCACGTCCATGTCCAACTTTTTAGGTAACTTTTGTAATAGGGAATTTAGAATACAGTGCTTGCACACGTCACAAACTGATTTCACATTTGTTTGTCCATAATGTAGACAAAAATTCATTTTCAAATGTAAAAAACAGGGCTAATTTTGAGGCATACTCAGGGGCATATTCACAAGGATCTATCGCCGAGTCAACAGCACTTTCTCGCAGCCAAAGTAGCGATAAACTTATCTCCCCAATCACAAGCTGGTGTTAACATCCCACAGCACCAGTTTACCCGTGATAGCAGCTGCAAAAAACATTGCCACAGATGACCCCCGCAACTATCGCTAATGAGATGCAGAGTAGGCGTTCCCGTGCCAAAACCCACGACAACACCACTCCACAACATTCACAACGACCAGATAGAACTGCGATAAGAACACAAAACAGGCAATAAGGCGCGTTAGCAGCAGGAAAATAACACCTGCTCTGACCTGGTGCAAAGTCGGACCACAGTCTGCACCACAAAAGGGAGCCCAGCCCACAGCCACACCTGAAGAACAACAGATGCACCCGGGCAATTGAACATGCAGCCCGGAGGGCCGAAAGGGCACCCGCCCGCCACCACCACAGTGCCCCCCCTCCCCGGCACCCCCCGACCAGACATGCCACATCAGCTACAGCTAAACATGTACAAAATAATCTGCATGATGTCACACAATCACAACTGGTGTCATGCATGTGTCGTCACAAAAATGAGCATCACACATTCACTTTCGAAGCAACAAATTAAACTTTATTAAAATGAACACTGAAATGAAATGAAGATACATGGTGGCTCCCCTCGGGACAATACGTAGGTCACAGCCTGCAAGACAAAAATCATGATGAGAAGGTGTGTCCTGCACACATCAAAAGACAGAGAGAGAGCGAAGGAGAGAGAGAGAGAGAGAGATAAGAAGAGAGACATAAGAGAGGGGGAGAGAGAGAGAGAAGAAGAGAGGGGGAGAGAGAGAGTGAGAGAGAGAGAGAGAGAGAGAGAGAGAGAAGAAGAGAGGGGGAGAGAGAGAGAGAGTGCTGCCCCTGCGCACACAGGCCACACTGCTCACCTGCTGCCACTGGTGTGTCTCCAACCACTTGCCGGTATGTATTGCAGTTCACCAGGTCACACATCTGAGACAGACCCGTCATCTGAAACAGAGTCAAGATAAATGATTGGCACAGTACACACAATTGCACAAGACAACATTGCCTGCCCGCCCATGCACACCCAGGCAGAGGCACGCCAGCCCCTCTCGCCGCCCATCGGAGCATGCCCGTCCATGCACACCCAGGCCTCACTGCTCACCTTCTGCCACCGAAGTGCAGACAGGAGGTCCTACCATGTGCGGCTGCAAGTCACAAGCCCGGGGCTTGCGGACATGGCACCCTTCACATCATGCAGCCCTGCTCCGCAAGCCACCAGGTCTCACGTTTGGTGCTGGGTCTTGATTACTCCATGGCAGAGGACATACCAGTTCACCCGGCATCATCGCAGGCTGCACACCCGCACAGCCCAATAGGTGCCACTAACTATGGGATCCCAGAAGCGACGCCGCGTGGCGATAGGCCCTCCCTGCCCGCTGGCTCTGGCCCTTCACTGCGGTCCAGCAGGGCACACAAATCCTGAGCTGTCCGGACCGCCGGGATCGGGCATCATCGAAGGCTGCACACCCGCTCAGCACTTTAGGTGCCCCTACCTCAGTGCACCCAAAGTCCCCGTCCCGTGGCAGGGTGCCTGTGTTGGCCGCAAAGCTTCGGGTGCCACTAACCCTGTGCAACCCCAGCCAGTACCCCGTGGTGGTAGGCCCGTGACAGCCGCAAGGCCTCGGGTGCCACTAACCCTGTGCACAATAACTCATGGGCCCTTTATGATTGAGAACAGTGGAGTATCCATCATCCAGTCTCTACCGGCAGAGAGGAATGTGACGTCGTCGGCCCCTTATGTTGGCGGAGTTATATGGCTTGTGACGCCTGTGCCGGATGGGTGTGGTGTGTGTGCAAACCTGCCCTCAGGGAGTGGCTGTGACATGCTGACAACTAGACCAGTGACCTGCACACCACCAGCGAGTACGCCTGCGATGGGTAGCACTGAGTGCCCACCCTCAGAGCGTGAGCGGAGTGGTCTGGCCTGCCGTACGCTGGACCAGCGCAGGGCTTGCAACAATGACTTGTGGGTTCTGGGCATGGTTCAGTCCATGTCGGGACATGAAATTGACTGATGTGTGTGTCCCTGTTGTAGTGTCTACGGCACCCGGAACACAATAGGCAATGTAGCACCCTCTGACTGGCATCCCACAGGATGAGCATCATTGACGCAAGGGAATTCACTGTCCCTACATTCATCCACACATTCATACATGAATGATGAAAGACATAACACAGCAGTGCGTTACTGGATGTTTACTGCACACCCAGTGCAGTTTTGCAGCTGGAGCGGTTCAGGGCAATGCCAAGCACACTACACAATATGGGCCCTTGGCTGGCCAGCCAGAGTCCATCCGGGGATGACAAGTGCTGTGGAAGAGGAAGGGTACAGTCCGCAGTCTGGTCGCTGTGTCATTGGTCATCAAACAGGATATGGCAGTCCATGTCGCTGTCCAAGGTGAGTGCATCGGAGTGTATCGGGGGTCAGTGGAAGGTCATGGGGCCATGTGCGGCACCAAGCAGAAACAGGCCAGGTGGCAGAAATGAATGCTAGTGCCTCCTGATCACAAATCCATCCACGTCCTTGTCCCCAGATGTGTGCTCTGCCCCACCTGTGGGTGTTGCAGTACCGGCTAGTTATTTCCCCTAAGTTATTTCCCCTAAGAGAGCCCAGAGGGGCACGCTGTTTAGAATAATACAGTGGCATTCAGTTTGATGAATTACATCCAGGGTTTGCCAGACTTTTGCATTGTTTTAGTTAAAAATATATCAGCTTTTTGACCTGGCCGACTTATACTTAAGACATAGAAAGTTAGTATAGCATTTGTAGATCATAGGTAGCAAATACCTCCGAATGGATATTGTACACAAGAAGCTTGGCTGTGAATGTAATGCATATCTTGAAAAAACTACAATAAAATATGTTTAAAAAAAAAAGGAAGCAAATACCAAAACTTTGCAATTTTGCACAACAAACAAAATAGGGCACGTCCATGTCCAACTTTTTAGGTAACTTTTGTAATAGGGAATGTAGAATACAGTGTTTGCACACGTCACAAACTGATTTCACATTTGTTTGTCCATAATGTAGACAAAAATTCATTTTCAAATGTAAAAAACAGGGCTAATTTTGAGGCATACTCAGGGGCATATTCACAAGGATCTATCGCCGAGTCAACAGCACTTTCTCGCAGCCAAAGTAGCGATAAACTTATCTCCCCAATCACAAGCTGGTGTTAACACCCCACAGCACCAGTTTACCCGTGATAGCAGCTGCAAAAAACATTGCCACAGATGACCCCCGCAACTATCGCTAATGAGATGCAGAGTAGGCGTTCCCGTGCCAAAACCCACGACAACACCACTCCACAACATTCACAACGACCAGATAGAACTGCGATAAGAACACAAAACAGGCAATAAGGCGCGTTAGCAGCAGGAAAATAACACCTGCTCTGACCTGGTGCAAAGTCGGACCACAGTCTGCACCACAAAAGGGAGCCCAGCCCACAGCCACACCTGAAGAACAACAGATGCACCCGGGCAATTGAACATGCAGCCCGGAGGGCCGAAAGGGCACCCGCCCGCCACCACCACAGTGCCCCCCCTCCCCGGCACCCCCCGACCAGACATGCCACATCAGCTACACCTAAACATGTACAAAATAATCTGCATGATGTCACACAATCACAACTGGTGACATGCATGTGTCGTCACAAAAATGAGCATCACACATTCACTTTCGAAGCAACAAATTAAACTTTATTAAAATGAACACTGAAATGAAATGAAGATACATGGTGGCTCCCCTCGGGACAATACGTAGGTCACAGCCTGCAAGACAAAAATCATGATGAGAAGGTGTGTCCTGCACACATCAAAAGACAGAGAGAGAGCGAAGGTGAGAGAGAGAGAGAGAGAGATAAGAAGAGAGACATAAGAGAGGGGGAGAGAGAGAGAGAAGAAGAGAGGGGGAGAGAGAGAGTGAGAGAGAGAGAGAGAGAGAGAGAGAAGAAGAGAGGGGGAGAGAGAGAGAGAGTGCTGCCCCTGCGCACACAGGCCACACTGCTCACCTGCTGCCACTGGTGTGTCTCCAACCACTTGCCGGTATGTATTGCAGTTCACCAGGTCACACATCTGAGACAGACCCGTCATCTGAAACAGAGTCAAGATAAATGATTGGCACAGTACACACAATTGCACAAGACAACATTGCCTGCCCGCCCATGCACACCCAGGCAGAGGCACGCCAGCCCCTCTCGCCGCCCATCGGAGCATGCCCGTCCATGCACACCCAGGCCTCACTGCTCACCTTCTGCCACCGAAGTGCAGACAGGAGGTCCTACCATGTGCGGCTGCAAGTCACAAGCCCGGGGCTTGCGGACATGGCACCCTTCACATCATGCAGCCCTGCTCCGCAAGCCACCAGGTCTCTCGTTTGGTGCTGGGTCTTGATTACTCCATGGCAGAGGACATACCAGTTCACCCGGCATCATCGCAGGCTGCACACCCGCACAGCCCAATAGGTGCCACTAACTATGGGATCCCAGAAGCGACGCCGCGTGGCGATAGGCCCTCCCTGCCCGCTGGCTCTGGCCCTTCACTGCGGTCCAGCAGGGCACACAAATCCTGAGCTGTCCGGACCGCCGGGATCGGGCATCATCGAAGGATGCACACCCGCTCAGCACTTTAGGTGCCCCTACCTCAGTGCACCCAAAGTCCCCGTCCCGTGGCAGGGTGCCTGTGTTGGCCGCAAAGCTTCGGGTGCCACTAACCCTGTGCAACCCCAGCCAGTACCCCGTGGTGGTAGGCCCGTGACAGCCGCAAGGCCTCGGGTGCCACTAACCCTGTGCACAATAACTCATGGGCCCTTTATGATTGAGAACAGTGGAGTATCCATCATCCAGTCTCTACCGGCAGAGAGGAATGTGACGTCGTCGGCCCCTTATGTTGGCGGAGTTATATGGCTTGTGACGCCTGTGCCGGATGGGTGTGGTGTGTGTGCAAACCTGCCCTCAGGGAGTGGCTGTGACATGCTGACAACTAGACCAGTGACCTGCACACCACCAGCGAGTACGCCTGCGATGGGTAGCACTGAGTGCCCGCCCTCAGAGCGTGAGCGGAGTGGTCTGGCCTGCCGTACGCTGGACCAGCGCAGGGCTTGCAACAATGACTTGTGGGTTCTGGGCATGGTTCAGTCCATGTCGGGACATGGAATTGACTGATGTGTGTGTCCCTGTTGTAGTGTCTACGGCACCCGGAACACAATAGGCAATGTAGCACCCTCTGACTGGCATCCCACAGGATGAGCATCATTGACGCAAGGGAATTCACTGTCCCTACATTCATCCACACATTCATACATGAATGATGAAAGACATAACACAGCAGTGCGTTACTGGATGTTTACTGCACACCCAGTGCAGTTTTGCAGCTGGAGCGGTTCAGGGCAATGCCAAGCACACTACACAATATGGGCCCTTGGCTGGCCAGCCAGAGTCCATCCGGGGATGACAAGTGCTGTGGAAGAGGAAGGGTACAGTCCGCAGTCTGGTCGCTGTGTCATTGGTCATCAAACAGGATATGGCAGTCCATGTCGCTGTCCAAGGTGAGTGCATCGGAGTGTATCGGGGGTCAGTGGAAGGTCATGGGGCCATGTGCGGCACCAAGCAGAAACAGGCCAGGTGGCAGAAATGAATGCTAGTGCCTCCTGATCACAAATCCATCCACGTCCTTGTCCCCAGATGTGTGCTCTGCCCCACCTGTGGGTGTTGCAGTACCGGCTGAGGCACTGTGTGCCACTTACACATCAGGTGTCAGAGTGGATTCGTCTGTCGCACTGTGAGGCAATGGCACACCAGGGGACGGAGATGTGGAAGGTGTGGGGGCAGCAGCATTCATCATCGCCACGCCTTGTGGCAGCAATGCCATGATGAGGATCTGCAGGGCATGGTAGATCCCAGCTACATTTCGCTGGTGTGCAGCGGTGGCTGCCATCCTTTCCGCCTCCATCCGCACCATGTTCTCCATGAGCCTCCGAATGTGTGCCAGCTCAAGGCTGATATCGCTGGAGCCCCTCTGAACGGACAGGTCATGACTCCAGTGATGTCAGTCTGGGCTCGTTGGAGACCATGGAGCGGGCCTAGACACCCATGGATGGCATCCAGTGTGGTAGCTATGAGGTCGAACCCCACCCGCACCTGCTCAGCCGTCTCCCTCGGCAGTCCAGCACACTGCGTTGGAAGGCCGTGTGTTGTTTCTGGGGGTCTTGGGAGACTGCCAGGGCTGTGGGTGCCTCCTGCTGGGTGGTTGGGGTGGTAAGTGGAGCTCCTCGACGCAGCTGGGCAGCCCTGATCCTGGAGGTGAGTTGCAGATGATGTCAATGATGTCTAGGAGGGCTTGTGCGTTGATGCTGGGGTTGTCCTCTTCGTCATCAGTGAAGAGTGGCTGGGACTGCTCTGCAGGGGGTGTTGACAGTGGCCCTGCAATGTGAAGGGGAGATGGTGTATTGCAATGTGTCCACATGTATATAGCCGCATGGTACATGTTGACATTCAGACAGCATGGCATTGTACATTGTGACAGTCTATAGATCTGGGCGATGACCCAGAGTCATTGAGGGTGTGCACTGTGCTCTGCTTGATTGTGCATGTGTGCCATCGTGGCCATCTCCACCCGTCCCCCCAGTACCTGGTGGTCACTCACCCTGTTGCGGTTGTGTTGTGTCCTGTCAAACGGTGTCCGGTCCGCCGACTCCGGCCACAGTATCTACACTGATGACTGTCGACACCAGCTCCTCCATGTCATCCAGCATGAGCTGTGGTGCTGGGCCTCCACCTCCAGTCTGCATTGCTGCCTTCTGGTTGGCTGTGAGTTTCTCCTTGGTCTTTCGCTTAATGCCATGCCATCGCCTCTTGACCTCGCCCATTGTCCTCTTGTGCTCTCCGACAGCATTCACCTTGTCCACGATGTCGCGCCATATTCCATTTTTGGTGCCCAATGACACGTTGGAGGTGATGAACAGTTGTTGATGGTGTTCCATCACCTCCGTGACTATGATCCTGTTTGCCTGCGGACTGAACTTCATCTTCCTTTTTATCTTGTCCTTGCCCTTCCATGTCCCCAAGGTCCCAGGCTGGTCATCCGGGGTGCTTGTGGGGTTGCGCTCGTCCTCTGCGCCTTCTACGGCTGCCTCCATGGTGCTTGAGTTTGGTCAGTTTGTGTTTGGGTGTTTTTTCTACTTTTATGGTGATTCTTCCTGCCTGCCAGGTGTGTGTTGCAGGCCTGGCACTGCTTATTGCTGATTTCCTCATCGCGCTTTGGCCATCGCAGGTTTTTTTGCGTTGCGGTTTGTGTTTTTATCTCCGTCAAGGTGGTTGTATCGCGGGCATTGGCCGCGGTTTCGGCAAACTATCGCATGGGGCTGCCTTGTTGTGAATTCTACGTTGACACTGGGTTATTGTCCCGTGATATGCTGCGATGTGTAAAGTTGTGTTAACATTTTTTGGTGATGTTTAGCACACGTTCTTGTGAATATACCCCTCAGTTTGTTCCAAAGTTTATTACAGAAGCAGCAAAATCGGTTGTTGATGTTTGCAAGAAAGGACTGCTTTGTAGCAGAATATTTAGCACTCGGAATAGGGCATATTTGGAAAAAAAACCACAAAAGTAGCAAAATGGTTCTTATTTGGCATTTGCAGCAGTGCAAAAATTCATTATACCGTTCAGAGTGGATATGCCCATGAATTATTTAGTTATATGTCATGTTTCCAGGATAACCACTGACTATCTAAACATCTTCTAATTAGAATTATTACATGCAAATGTATTCAATGTGAAAGTCCTGAAAGTCTGGCATGGATACTTCCCTTTTTGGCCTTCGTTAGATACCCCAACTTTAGAAACTGCAGAATGCAACCTGAGAGATGTTTTGAACGGAGGAGAATCGTGCCACTTAAAAATCCTCTAAGTTGAAAAATAAAATGATAATTAATTACCATTTATTTTTGATCCCCGTCCCGAGCTGAGCTTCAGGAAGGGGGCAGGGCCGCTCCTGAGTGACAGGAGTATGCCATCAGCAGGGAGGAGGGTGGGCACTGTGCATGTCTTTTTGGCCGGCCGTCTTACGACGCCCAGCCGCACATGCGCACATCAGACAGCTCTAACCCAGCTGTCTTAAGACAGCTAAGTTAGAGCAAGCCAAAGACTTTAGAGCTCTCTGGAGCTCCGAGTGAGGCCGCTCCCACCAATCCTCGTGCTGTTCTCATGCTGGTGAGAGCAGCCCTAGCATTGGCCAAGGAAGCTGCTGCATCGGGTTCCTGTGTGGAAGAAGAGGTCCGGATCGAGGACGTTACCGATTTCAGGTAAGTTTATCTTATTTTTAAAAAAAATTATATAAAGCACCCCTGCCGTCTCCCCAGATGCCAGCCACCACTGGTTACAACAAGGTACGAAAAACTTGTGGGCCACATAGAATAACAAAGCATGAAAATAAAAGATTTGTTAATTACAAAGTTTTAAAATGATAAATAACGCTTGCCGGGGAGAAAGTGAACATAAGTTATAATTTGATGCACACAGAGTTAAAGTGATTTGTCAGCAGTGACAACATGTTGATTAAATCCCACATCGGGTTAAAACCCACATAATAATGCAGGCAGATTAACCATAGCAAGACATTTTATATAATTTACTTTGACAAACTGCTTTGTTTATATTTTCTTTGAAGATGGGTTCTGCTGACACACCAACAGATGGTTCACTTGCAGCATTTAAAAAATATATATTTTACATGTCATGCGACCTCTCCTATGATGTTTGTATGTGTGTGGTATTTGTAGAGCATTAACCTAGCCAAAAGGCAGCAGAGTGTTGCACAGTGTTAATGTAAAGATACAGTCCACATGTGATAGGAGGTGTCCCTGGTTTGTAGACTGCCATTGGATCATGACATAAAGTCCTTCAAAGAGATGAGTCTTCAGCTGTTTCCTGAACTGAAGGGGGTTGTGTCCATCCTAATGGAAATGGTTTATCATGAAATAACAATGTGTGCGCTTACAGAGTCAAATATACATGCGCATTCATTATAAACGTATACAATTTGAAGGTATATTTATTCTGTTTCAATTGAACATTGACTCAATGTTGTTGGGAATCGAACATGCGGGTTAAGGGCTCTCTACACGTGACACCCTGAGACCAGAGGCGCAACTAGAGCCACATTTCGGGGGGGGGGGGCTACAAAAAAATTCTGGGGGGCTAATTCTTCCAGTGATAGAGTGGAGATGCAGGGGTTCTAAGAAGGGGTGAAACAACAACAAAGCCTCATTAGCGAGTAAATGGTCTTTTAAAGACCTGTGAAGTACTCGGGTGTGGCTGTGTGTGTGCCCCGGAAGCTGTCTCAGCCCGGGCTGACACACAAGACGGGGGGGCTGAAGCCCTTTCAGCCCAATGGGCGTTGCACGCCTGCCTGAGATTATGTTCACTTGCAGCTCTGAAGTCACTTGAACATGCAACTGAGGTTTACTCCCACTTGCAACCCTGAGAATCTGCACCTTAGGGATACTGAGTGTCTGCAACCCTGAGTGTGTTCAAATAAGCAAACTTGAAATTATCCCAAACTGCAACCTGTGAAGTTAACCTGAGCACACAGGGCCATTCCCCTTACAACACTGAGATCTTCAGAGCCAGGAACAGGGAGTCATCTGAACTTGTGAAGTTCATGTTGCCCGCATCTGTGACCTCAAGATCTCTACACTTGAGACCCCGATGTTATTTAGTCCTGCATTCCTGAACCTATGTGAACCTGTGACTTGTAATATTCAAACCTGCCACCATGAGGTTATTCAAATGAGTGACCCTGCAGTTAATCAAACCTGCGACCTTAAGATTGGCCAAACCTGTAACCCAAGTGATATTCACAACTACATGACTAAGGTTTATTCCGCCCTATCACCTTGACTTTATTCGCATTTGCTGTTTGTGATGTCATTTAAACCTGAATTAATCTCAGCCACTGGCATTCGCTCGGGCCGCGTTCCAATCCACTGTTTTTCACCCACCATGTCACTCTAAACAAAGGCGCACCTTATGCAAATCAGTACTGACCCTGCCCCTCGTGGGAGCAGTTCGTCCTGAACCACCAGGTGAGACCCCCTCAAGAAGGAACCACAAGCAACCTCAGACCGCCTTCACCCCCCTCGGGGCTCATCAGTAGGGTGCAGCTCGATAGACTCTGCACATATTAGGTCAGGTCAAAAGGCATCACTGTCCGAGCATCTCTCTATGGCCAGGGTGCACAACTTCACCTTGCCTTCACTCAGGCAGTTATTACCTTTGTGGAAGGCAAAAATATAAAATGGATCACAGAATGTGCTTTACGTTTTTCTGTGCAATAATCTTTGGAATGAGTCTAGTATATGTTACTATTGATTTGGTTATATCCCAATTAAGTTTAAAACTGAAGGGCATATAACAATGTCTCACGAGCGCCACCTTATGCTAGTTATTCTGTGTGAATGAATGTTATTAATGTAGTTCTGTACTTATTAGTGGCTACCAAAATATAGTCCTTCATACATGTCTATGCAGGCAATTTAGAGTTTCCATCAAACACAACAGAGTACCCTGTCCGACTTACGGTCTAACTGCCTCCTTTAGAGACGGGTGGATCGTCAGCTTTCCCTCTGCGGAGCCGCTCTTAGCTTCAGCAAAGTGAAGCCACCTCCAGCAGCCCGATGGAGTACGGGGCATTACAGTAAAGCCATCACTCCGCCAGGAAAAAACCTGGCTGTGAGGGGCAGAAAAGATAATAATGACTCCCAACACCCTGGGAGAAAACTCCAATGTTGGGGGGGGAGGAGGGGGTCACTAGTTTTTGTTGTTCAATAACATGCTGCCATTTTGGGAGTTTGTTTTTGAAAAATGAAAAAATGTAAAAAGCTTAATCGGCGACCACCATCCACAAAACATTTTGTACCCTGAATGTAAGTGCTGGGATGATGGGTCCTTTCTGTGTACAGAGATGACAGCCGGGCTGTCAGTCTTCTACTAAATAGGGTGGGTTACCGTCTGTAGGAGGTCTAAATAAGATCTTATAGTCTGTTCCTATTTTTGGTTTAGGAAACCTGGTCACCCTAAAGTTGGGGTGCTTTGAGCTGGGTAATACACTATGTATAAAGGTTGTGTAGCATTGTACACGGAGTTTACGGGTATGAAAGGGGATGCACAAGAAACGCTTATGCTCGTTTCATTTTTTGTGCGCCTCTAAGAGTTCCATCATTCTCCTGCAATCACCCGCTTGAAAACAACTATAGAATCTCTTGCACTTTAGGGTTTCCACCGGGGAAATTATTTGAGGTGGAAATAGGCTTTTTATTAATGAACAGAACTTGTTATTTCGAGAAAAATAGCTTGCATCGGTATTGCAGCACTGAAAATCAAAGTTCCTAATTAAAAAAGAAAATGACAGTCACTCAGACAAAAGTGACAGCTTCGTTGAAACTATGTTTTAAAAAAAAATAGAAAAATGGTCCCCCACTTCGGTTTAACGTGTCTAAACATGATGGAAAAATAACATTCTTATTCAAGGGAGTGAAGTAAAAGGAGTGTCGACGACCCAAGTAAGCTAAAGTAAACTCAGAGGCACACAAGTCATCAGAACTTCTCCCACATCCTCTCTGAACTGAACATGTCAAGCCTCGTTCGTTACAGGACTGACATGTTTGCTTTATTGGTTTAATTATCCTTCCGCTACCCCCTCACCATTTCACAGCCAGCTTCAGTTTCCATATGTTCCATCTGCTAGGGCGGTGGTCTCAGACCTTTTAGGCTTTGAACCAAATGTGCGAAATATATTTTCTCGGGATTCACCATATGTTTACAAGTCAGTGAAAATAATACTGCAGATAACCAGTAGCTTCTCTAGACATGATTTTTAAAGGGGGCCACAGATAAAACTGGTGGGACAACATAAAACAGGAGGTCATGAAGATTGTATGCATGTGTTTAATAAATATATATATCTATATTACCTACTGGCGGTCGCCAGTAGGTAGTAATAGTTAGGACCTAGTTTCCATAGGAAGAGCGTTTTTTGTTTTGTCAATTATTTTGGTGTCGTTTAACAAATCCTTGCGAAATTTTCGAAACTAATAAGATGTTCACTTCAGCTGCTGTCTTGAAAGTTTCGTGATGATCCATGAAGCGGGGGCCGAGAAAAAGGGGGGTCCCAAAACGCGCTTTCCCCAAGTTAATTCCATAGGGACTTTAGACACAGCTACACCCTGAACCGCTGAACGGAATTACACCATATTTGGCAGAAAGGTAGATATTGGTCCAGAGAAGTGCCATTTTCTTATTTGTGTGTAAATCCCTTCAGTTGTTGTGGAGCTATTAAAAGAAATCTAAATTTGTGTATATAGGGACGTAGCTCCTCCGGGGATCCGATAGCCTGCATGCTTAATTCTGATTGGCTGGCAACACTTCGAACCAGGAAGTGTTGGCAGCCATCTTGGGACTTGGCTTCAGTCGAGTCCCAAACAAAAACGTTTAAGAAAAAGAGAAGGGGACAGGGTAGGAATACCCTGACCCCCTAGGCCTCTTGGGTGGGGGTGACAGAGGGACCAGATGAGGTGTTAGCCTTCAGACCTGTTGGCCGCGACGAAAGTGCAGAGCAGATTCCGAGAGTAGTGGTGAGACACGAATGAATGTCGGCCCCTGCGGAGTGCCTGTTCAGAGTTGCGTGATTTAATCCCAGGCTGGAGTGTGGTGGCTACAACCTCGACAGGAGTGCTCCACGTGTGGTGGAACGTAGTGCCTTGGGCCTCTGTCGGGGCCCAGTGCAGATGGTAGTGGCCGGGGAGCGATTGTAAGTCGACCAACTGCCTTCCCACAGATATGGATGACAGCCGGGGAGTCTGGCCGGGGCAGTCTGAGCAAAGACAGAGATAATGACTGGCCAGATTAGCCCACACAGGAATGTGTGGAAGGCCGTACTTGCCTGGATATGTTGCACTGCTCCTGATAAGGACACCGGAGCCGGGGGTATCTCCTTGAATGGAAAGACTGTGGCAGCCCAGGGAAGGGCTCGGAGACCCGCATTTGAGCAGCACCATACCTTCAGTGGGGCACTTCTGGATGTACCCAATGGATTGAGGGTGGATACAAATTACTCTCTGAATAGAACGACTGTGGACCCATCACAGACAAGGGCCATCATCATTGGTGGCCACCTTGATCTTTGGCTGGCCAGTATATTTTGTATTTATAACACTGCATACAGAGTGACTAATATCTTTGGTCCTGATGAATGCCCTGGAACCCCTTTTGGGGAACACTTATGGGCAGAAACATGTTGACCATTGAGAGGGGTGTATATAGTTTACAACACCAGTCCTCCTTTTAAATCTATCCCAGTAGACCTACGGAATAAAGTTATTTTGGTCCACTGGAGTAGTTTTAACGATCACCACACTGTATATTCACTTACGCTCTGTCCCTCACTGATCTCTTTCCATCGCTCATCAAAACACTTCTGTTCCTCCCAATTAGGGGAGTTGTTGCCCACACCATGGACATCGCCGTCAGGGTGTGAGGAGGGGACCCAATGATGAAGCATGTCATGCTCGGTGAGTTAGGGTCCTTATCCTAAAGAAGGATTTCTCCCTTTTGAGCAGGTCGATTGCACATGCGTTCATAAACAGCTCTTGGCTACGATCTAGCGGGTAGCTCTTTTTTTGAAGACACTAGATGGACCTAAGTGTGAATTATATGATAAAGTGGATCA
Source organism: Triturus cristatus (assembly GCF_964204655.1). Classification (NCBI taxonomy): domain Eukaryota; kingdom Metazoa; phylum Chordata; class Amphibia; order Caudata; family Salamandridae; genus Triturus; species Triturus cristatus. The sequence continues at coordinate 183,536,686 of NC_140581.1, forward strand.
GTACGCAGCTATTTGGGCCACTCCCCAGATCCCTAGTGTGAATATTACCCATAACTATGCTGCCATGGCCCTGGGGTCCAGAGAGAAGTGGAAAGCCCCCTGCTTCACTAATGTATACTGATCTAAGGTGAGGAGCAGCTATTGGGGACCCCGTGTAGGGATCGCAGGTGAAGCATTGTGCCTGCTAGAGTATTGCCATCCCTGGGTGGGTGCACCGCTTTCATCCACATTCCAAACGAAAAGCCCCTAGATTGGTGCATGGCTTTAGTCTGGAAGCTGGCCCACCTGGGTGTTTGAGTCACCCACCAAGCTGGTATACAGCACTCTCAGGGAACTGGTATGCTGTAGAGGGCCATTAAAGGAGCCTCATGCACACAAAGGACCCGGACGGGAGGCCTGGTGATAATGGACTGCGCCCCAAACAGAGCTTATCAAATGACTGTGCTTCGCTTGGTTCAATGCTCGCTTGCGGTGACCACGGAGCTGCATGATCATTGCCCTTCAAAGGGCGCTGGGGAGTGGTGAGCTTCACCAACCTGCCGAGTCCAGCCTAAATGTGCCTGAAGCTGGTTGGCCCAGGCCCTACTGGGAGGGTTTTTGATCATATGGGGAAGCCGAGGACTAAATCGGTGGACACACAACCTTGAACGGGAGAGCCTTCCCAACCCTCAATGGTGGAGACTAAAGGGCCTGAGTCCACGGCGAATCCTTTACACCTCCAACTAGATATGATTCCTGCCGTCATAGCAGACACTAAGAACACCCTCCAGTAGGGCATTAGTGCAGTGTCAGTGGGCCTGGGCCTCTTACAACCTAAGCACCACAAATTAGCAGACCAGGTTAAAAATGTGGAGACCACAGTGCGCGAACTACAGCTGGTACACTAGACACTGAACCAGTAGGTGACAGACCTTGCCGAACTGATACTGGAACACCAAGCAGAAGATGCAGAGGGCCGTAATCGTCAAAAGAACATCCATGTATTGGGACTCCCTGAAGGTACCGAGGGTGGAGACAGGGTGACTAATCTTGAACATTTGTCTCCAGACGGAAGATTCCCCTAATCATCTCACTCCCTTCTTCGCTCTGTACCAAGCCCACAGAGTACCGGCTTGACCGTTGGCACCTGGTCGCTCACCTCTCCCCATGGTGGCTCGATTACTCCACTACAAGGACAGAGATATAATAATTCAGAAGGCGCAAGTTGGTGGTCTTTTTATGGTAAATAGTAAAGATGTTCCCAGACTTCACAGCTGCCTTACGAGCCAAATGTGCTTCTTTCCTGAAAGTGAAGAAGGCCATCAGTGACAAAGGCTAACAGTACTCGCTGATGTTGCCTAGATGGTACGCATTTCTGTGAAGACCTGTGCATGGCATGGAACTGGTTAGAGGCCTACCAAGCTGGGTCAGCACTCCCGGTGACCCGGCCCAAAACAGGTATACCCAGGTGCAGATCCAAGAAGCACTCATGGGGGCCCCACATGGCAGGTCCCTGAAGAAACCGTCATCATCGCAGACTGAACAGGAGCGGGTAGTCGCTCTCCAGGCCACGGCTGAGGTTGAGGTGCCGTAAATGTCAAACCCTGAGATAGGTACCCCTTCAGACGGCCGATCAGTAGTTTCGAAATCAGAGATTTTGCTGGTGGAAGGGACTGACCCGCCTGCGGTGATTCCACAATCTGTCGATGACTTGATCTGAAAGTCAATGACACTGGAACTTTGACACGGTGGTGATTGTGGTTGGGGGATGGAGCCAGTGGCGGCTCCTCGTGGGAGAGCTGCGGGCGGTGGGGCGGGGCGGGGGAGGGGCAATGTGGGGGTAGTAAACTCTGGCTTACGACCAAACGGAGTTAAGTAAATAAATAAAATGAATTACATTGCGCGCACTGCATCGCCGATTGGCGTTGCAGCGCGCGCAATGTAATTCATTTTATTTATTTATTTACTTAACTCCATTCGGCCTTAAGACGGAGTTTACTACCCCACACCCTGCCCCTGCCCCTCCCCCGCCCCACCCAACCGCCCTGCAGCACTCCCACGAGGAGCCACCACTGGATGGAGCCCTCTGACGTCTGGGGGTTTATGGAGACAGCCTGCATAAGTGTTTGCTGTTTACTGTGGTGCCCTGTAATGAAGGCACTCTAGAGGCCAGATGTGGGATGGGGCATGTTCCTGAATGGTAAGTGGGTACTGGGCCGGCATGGATCTGGATGAGCTAGCAACACCTTAGCCTGCTCCTCAAAGATTGGCCTCTGCCAGGAGACTGGAGAAGGCGTTCTACTGACAATGTTTTCACTTTTTCAGTTTGGGTTACCGGTCGTTGCTGGGCTGCTGTTAGGCAGGGGAGTTCAAGCTTATTATTGTTGTCTCTAGGGTTGCGAAGCATGTTGCTATGGAAGGTCTGCACAAGGGGGGAAGCATGGTTTGCCTACAAGGGACACAAGCACTTAGAGATCTGTTGCCTGATAAACAACACACACTAACCTTTTGGCCATGGAACATCCGGGGGATGGGCTCAGCATCCAAGGGTCATAATATACACAGGTCCTTGGGAAGACAGGATGTACAGTTGGCTATGCTTTGAGAGACCAAAAAATAAGAGGGAGGGACACAGAGCTTATTAGAGAGAGGTCCTGAACCAATGCTCCAAAAGTTAGTACATAAACTGCGAGGGTCGCGTCCTGGGGTATAGTGATATAAAGTGCTTCCACGTCTAAAGTGACCAAGAGGGTGATTGATTCTGGTTCCTCAAAATGTTAAATGAGGTTAAGCACCTCTGTAGCGTCTCTTAGATATGTCGGAGTCTCAGTGACCAGGGGGCATAGGAATACATCGCAAAATTTGCTGAGAGGTTCCAGTAAAGATTCAATCCTGGACACGATGGGCCGTCCGGGGGTGGGTTCATACCCTTATGAATCTTAGGTAAGCAGTAGAAGTATGGTGTACGAGGATCTTTTTTGGTGAGGAACATGGCTTCATCCTTCGTGATCCAACCTTCCGTTTCTGCTTCAAAGACGAGGCTTTGTATCTTAGTCGATAATCGTGTAGTCGGGTCTTCATCTGTAGGTTCTTAGTACCTGGTGTTGGATAACTGGCATAGGCACTCAACCACATAAGTTTCCTTATCCTGTATTACAATGGCTCCGCCCTTATCTGCGGGTTTGGACACCTCGCCTCGCTTACTACACGCCCCCTCCATTACATAGGGAAGCACGTTAGTTTCCTCTAGCGCTTAGATATCATTCGACCATTCGATTATGGTATAGACACGAGGGTGATCTTGGGAGGTTAGCGAATCCAACGAGATGCGTTTATCATCATAACGCACCCATATTTGTCTACGTCATGATCACTACGGTTGCTGATTAAGTATAGCTCACTCCGTTTCTGACCGGTAACGTATCCCAGACTAGTCCTACCTTTATCACAATGTCGGTACTAAGAATGACACTGATCCCATCCGACATTCTCTATACCAGATTGTGTCCAGCATGTTTTTTAAGAGCATGTGGAATTAGCACCTTACTAATCACGTATGTGCATGCTCTCATTGTGCGCCCCACACCGGTGCACTCGTACACGTACATCAAGCACATTTCTGGGTCAATACTACTCTATGGATGTGTGACGATGTTCGTCCCCCCCCCTCCTTTTTGTCTCCTCTAGGCTGAGAACAGGGCACATGCATAACCACATGTCCCTACGACAGTATCTGTTTATTTCAACCTATAAGAAGGACACATGGGCATATAGGGCGTCTTTTCCCCCATTCCCACATCTACTCTCTCTCACTGGTCCTGATGAAGCGCTCTAGGATCCACTAGGGACCAATGTATAGCGCGAAACATGTCGACCCCGTCTTACACTTAACACTTTAGATACTCACCACACGGGTTGAGAGCAGCGGGATCTTATTTGCTTAGTTTCCCCTCTCATTTTTGCATTATTTTGCGTCTCCATCCCCGTGACATTTTTATTTTGATTCAGAGGACCTTCCAATAAACTGTTCAGGTCCTCTGGGTCATTTTACCTTTCACTCACTACCACTTCCCGATCCACACATCCCCATGCACAAATGCGGCAACACCTAGAATATCTCCATCAGAGAGCCCCTTAAAAGGGCCCGTGAGGGACTGCAGCGCCACCCCCACGAGGAGCACTTGCCCAATGATGATGCTATACACTTGCAAGGGTGTGTGAGGGCACCACAAGTTACATATAGGAGTACTCTCTCTCTCCTCTCTGCACACTCAAGTCTACCTGGAGACACTTGACATCGCTCACAGCCGACTTGGCTGTTGTATACCTTTCCCTTGCGTTTTTAGGAACTGATACCACCTACATTGTTTATATGCTTTGAGAGACTCATGTCATTGGGGTGGAGATTGAATGCCTACGGCATCTGTGGCGGGCCCAGTTGTTTGCTACCTCCTAATCCGCCTATGCTCAGGGGGGTATTAATATGGATTAGGGTAGGGACGCCCTTCGAACATGTCCACTCCTCCATTGACAAAGTGGTATGCTATGTCCTGGTTAGGGTACATTACTGGGCAGAGATATGACCTTGGGGAGTATTTATGCTACGAACCAAGACCAGGTGGCGTTCTTTCAGTCCCTTTCAGCTTCTCAGGCACCTTTAGTGGTAGATGACCTACTACTAATTTTTTTGCTGATATTATGCTAAACCGTACCACCCCCCTTGCCCTGGGCATTGGCCTCAATGACAGGCTTGAGCACTGGGAGCTGTCAGATATCTGGAGAACCCAGCACGGGTAACGCGGGATTACTTCTATTATTCTCAAAATGACCATCTCCATACTAGATTGGATACGTTTGAATTCTCGAACAGGCTCGGCCAGTATGTGACATACACCAAATACTTAGGGTGCATCCTCTTGGACCACAGTCCACTGTTGCTGGGCTTTCGACTGGTGGAGGAGCGCCTGGGGATCCCTATGTAGTTGCTCAACCCATCGTCCCTGGAAGATGCCTACTTTACAAACTCTCTGGGCGAAGCTGTCATTAGGCACTTCAAACGTAATCAGGGTTTGGCGTCCTCTGGCCTGGTCGAATGGGAAGCATTTAACTTGGTAGCCCGGGGTCATTGTTTAAGTCACTCGGTAGGGGTCCAGGGGGAACTAGACAGGGACCTTCATGCCCTACATGACACGTTGCTTAAATTGATGACCTGGGCACAGATGAGAATGCAATGCTTAAACTTCGGGAAGCCCTGAAACACTATAATACTAACCTGGAATGCCTACACTGTCACAACTACAAAACCTGAATTTCTAGGGCACACAATGAGGAGGAAGGGCCAGGTAGGCTCCTGGTTTGACCTGAGTCCAGAGGGACCCCATCACACAAATCCAAATGGGGCATGGAGCAATGCTCTGTTCTCTAGAGGCCATTAATACTTCATATAAGGAATATTATGAAATGTTTTATAGGTGCCCGGTGACGCCCCTGCCAGGGATTTAAACTATCTTCCTGGAACGGCTGCCACTGCTGGAACTTGCTTGAGAAGCCCAGGAGAACCTGGGGGGGGCCATTGGCAGTCCAGGAGATTCAGTTTGCTATCAAGGAAATGGCTACCAGTAAAACCCCAGGCCCAGATGGCCTACCTGCAGAGTTCTATTGCACGTTTGTGAGGACTCGAGCCCCAAAGAGTGAGGCACTCTATGCCCATTCCCTAAGATTGGGAGCACTTCCTGAATCCACACGGGACCCAGTTGTGATCCTGCTTCCCAAGATCAAGGTTCAGGGAACTCGCACCTCAAAGTTTCGTCCTGTGTCAATGCTCAACATGGACTTCAAAATCCTTAGCAAGGTTCTGCCCTCAACCTACTCCCCCATATGCATGCACTGATCCACAGCGACAAAAACTGTTTAATTCCAGCCCGCACCTCTTCCCTTAATCTTATGTGTTTATAGGTGTTGTCCTTTACCATCCAGAAGTGCAGTCTCGACCTGGGGCTACACTCATGTCGGTGGACCTTGAAAACGACATTGACACGGTGCGCTGGGGCTTGCTGTTTGAGGTCATGTGCTGGATGGGACTGGGGGAGCATTGGATACATTTGGTTAAGCTGCTTTACTCTACTCTGATCCTGTGAGTCAGAACGGGCACTACCATCCCCCAACAATACACTATATATAGAGGCACTAGACGAGGTTGCCCCTTAACCCCCCTTTTGTTTGCATTGGCCATCGAGCTCTTTCATCGAGAAGGTCTGGGCACCGGAACAGTGGTAGAGGGCAAGGAACACATTACATCTCTTTATGCGAACGACCTCCTGCTCTAGTTTGCTGATGGCCCAACTGGTGCCAAAGCTGTGATGTGCCTTCTGGATGAGTTTCAGACCCTCTCTGGTATCTAGGTCAATAAAACCGATAGCTGATTATTCCCCATGTCACAGGGTGTCCAGCAGCCATCCGATTTTCTTCCAGAATTGACTTGGGGCTAGATGTACTACCCTTTTTAGTGGTCACAAATGGGAAATCAGCCTGTTTGCGACCGCTAAAAAGGATTGTGGTATGTACAAACCCTATTTTGCGAGTCAGTAACTGCTTACTGACTCACAAAATCGAGTTTTTGAGTCGCTATTAGGAAGGGGCATGCCAAGGGCGTCCCCTCCTAATAGCAAGTCGCACGAGTATGTATGATTGTTTTGTGACTGCAAATGCGGTCGCAAAACAATCGCAGTTACCACCTACTTCTTCATGTAGGTGGTAAGCCAGTCACAAACGGAAAGTGGTCACCCCTTTGTGAATGTATGCAAAAGATAATGAAGAGCGGGCTGTGGTTCCACAGACCATTGCCTGCCTATAAAAAACGTTTCATTGTTTTCTTTTAAAAGCATCCTGTTTTCCTTTAGGGAAAACAGGCTACATTTGAAAAAAAAAGTTGCTTTCTTTAAAAAAGCAAACACTGACATGGTGGTCTGCTGTCCCCAGCAGGCCACCATCCCTGTGATATGTGATATTCCTAAGGGGCCGCAATTTGCGACCAACCTCATTAATATAAATGAGGTAGGTCTTTAGCAACCCCATTGGAATCGCAAACAGTGACTGAGATACTGTTGTACATTCTATTTTGCGCGTCGCAAAACATCTCAGTTTGAGTGGTCATACATCTGGGCCTTGGTCCCCCACTTCCTTTCAGTACATGGGTGTTCAGGTGTTTCATTCATTGGAGGACTTCCGGGAGGGTAATCTGGGAAAGGCCCTTAGATCACTTTAAACCTGTGTCCCCTTTTCGAGGTCTCTTAAATTGCCAATTATGGCCCGGATATCTGTGTCCAAAATGGTTATGATCCCGAGGTTGCTCTACTGTTTTGTTAATCTTCCGGTTGGGGTGTCAGCTTCATAGTTCCAACAGCTGGACACTCTGTTTAGGGAAATGATATGGGAAGGGGGTCGCCACAGAGTATCTCAAGAGGTACTCCGACGCCCACCTGATAAGGGGAGCCTAGATGCTCGGACTTTGAGCTGTACTTTCTACCAGCACAGCTCCAGTGGGCCACTCAATGGCTTGACGGGGCTCGCCAAAAGGAGTTGGATGCAGCTGGGTCAGCACAATACCAGGGAGCACTGCTGGCAAAGCTGCTTCACCCAGTGGTGGTAGTTCCAGTTCCGGGTGTATTTCTAGCCGTGGCCTTGAAATGTTCGTGGCGCTGTGTATTAAGGTTGGGGGAACACCTCTTTAGGCACCTGCCTTTCTGTTGGTGGGTCTCCCACATTGGGATCCTCTCTCTTATTTCACAGCTTTGCATTTCTCAGCCTGGACTAAAGCCCTGCTTCCGCGGGAGGAATTGGTGACCCAGTATGGCCAACCACAGGGCCAGTTTCTCACTTATGAGGCATTGATGTGAACCCTCAGAGTCTTCTAGGCCGGAGGCAGAGAGGAACCAGCAGTGCTGCAGTTGCTGGTGTCTATGGGCACTGTGCGACATATGGTGATGTGGTTTTATAGGGCACTGAATGAGATGGTTTGTAAACCTTTGTTAGCACTCAGACGCAGATGGGGCATGACCTTACGGACCGAGAATGGCGCAGGGTACTGGCATATCCTTAAAACATCTTTAGGAACACAAGGTTAAAATATATTCGATTTAATTATGTTAACATTACCTACATGAGAATAGTCAAAAAGAAGATGCACAAGAGCTCCTTCCCCTTACAAATATCAATGACAAACAAGAACAAGCTTGCTACCATTTAACTCTGGCCTCACAAATGCCATTCACTCATGTCACTGGGAAAAACCATTAGTTTTTTTTTAAAGAACCCTAACCCACCAAATTATTTGGTGGCATGCTTCATCATTGGGTTCCCACCCAAGATGCCTAGCGCATCCCTGGTTTGCTTCGATGCCTGATTACCGCAGAGCTGGATTCTTTTTATGTGATTATGAATTTGTGAGTGGTTTTAGAACTACCTCACGGTACTAATAGAGAAATTTAGCTGCGGATACCTTGGGTAGATATATTAAAAAGATGGATGTGGAGTCAGAAAGTAATGGTCTCACACATCCTGGTCCCAGATACTTGTCTTCATTTTCCTGATGTTCATACCCGTGTAGTGGACTAGGTCGCTTCCACAAGAAAGTGTTAGGAGAAAACCTCAATCCTGCCTATCAACGGTAAAAGAAAACTCCACATATGGAGTTGTTTTTTTTATCTGACTTTGGTTTTTAATACATAATGAACGTCCACTCCAAGCCAGCATCTGACAGTCTATTGTGGTAGGAAGCCGGCAGTGGTACTGTCAACTCGTCTAGTTCTCGCGTAAAAGCCTGAGCATTGCATTCAATCTGATTAGCAGGGAGCTGTTCTCAGCTGCCATGAACTCAGGCAATGAGCAGCACTTGGAGACTCCTTCCAACTCTTGAATTAACTTGTGGTACTCATTGAATGACCAGCTGCATGATCTCTCATTCACCTACATAGAACCATGCCTAAAGCTCTGACCATGGGTGAGCTGCTGTCTGCCAGCTGCTGCCTGAACGTGCTGTCCATGGGGAGCCCACATTAAGACCACAGAGACCTGAGACATTGCAGAGACCACCTGGAAGCCCATCAAAGATCCCTCACCAGAGACTGAGGAGGGCTATAAATTGCAAGTGACAAAAACCCCAGAAAGGGAGCTCACTCCAAGCTATCATGAAGTGACTTTTTTCTGAGTATGTGCCTCTCCATTAGCCCATGTTCAACGTAGTGTGAGCAGAGAGCCCTACCAGTATTGGGTCTCAGTACCGGAATAGTGTCCCAGAAATCCAACAAGAGTCCCTTCCAACCCGGCCAGGCTGCGCAGAAGACTAACAACCAGCTCCAGACCTCCTGGATTGGACCAAGAGTTCCATTTATGACTTTTTGGTCCTAGTGCCTATTGATGTCATGATCAACCCTGATGGCTCAGAAGTGATCATTAGAGGCATCTCAATGCTCTCTTTGGCAAACCATGGCTGGTGATGAGTACATGCGTCGAAGGTTCACACACCCTCCTCATACCATCCACATATCGACCTAGAGTTTCCTAGAAATGCGCTGGCACCTCTTTGACACTGTACAAAGGTGTGATACGCCCACTGCCTCTTTATAATAGTACTTACATTGATGCAATGTGTTGCACCACGCAAACGCTGGGCGAAACCTTGGTAAATAATTCCCATGGAGCCTTAGCATGCACATACCGATGCACCTTTGCAATGTGTCCATTTCCATCGACACTGAACACAGCAGTATCCTTCTACTCCTTTGTATGTAGTGTTACACTGGAGAAAAGGGGAAACAGCCTTTTCAACAAGGTTTTTACCTCATTGTGCCTTTACCACGCATTTATTAGCACACATATTTCTACCACGTGCATGCCTTTACAAAGCATGCTTTAACCACTCATGTAAGGTAAGTTGGGGGGTGAGGGGTCTCCGCCCACAATTACATTGTTTTTATATATGAAAAAAATGTGTGGTAATGGCATGCATTGTAAAAGCATATGCGTGGTAAAAACATGCGTGGTATAAAATGTGTGGCAAAGGCATGTATAGCCCTGTGTTCTACCATCATATAACCGAGAACAGGACATTGTCTTTCCCTGGGAGATGGGTGGATATGATCAGATGTCTCCAAGTGTAATAGACGTGCAGGTGTGAGTTGGCATATCATGCCACCTGGGTCGCCACATATGTTACACACATGGACGGAGATACATGGACATGAACCGGGATGTGAGTGCATATCAGGGTGGATTTTACCCATATATCAACGTATCATGGTTAGGAATGAAGTTGCAATCCATGTGGGATACATCTACGATGTCACCTACTGTGAGCGCGTGGCATGACTCTTGCAGATGGATGGAGTAAACATACTCCTCTTGCTCGTTGACCACTCTTGGCAATGGCAGGTCCAGTATGTTTTACAGCTCAGAGAAAGTTAATCAGCAATAATGTCAATTGTGTCAGTTAGGTGGAATGTTTCGGCCATATGGATAGGAAATCCAGAATGATCAGTGCCTGGATACCCTCACGGGTGTCAAGCAGCGCTCTACAAATACACCTTAGTTTACATTAGGTTATTATTTAGAGAAATATATGTTGGGCTATGTGTTTATGGTCATTTCTAACCTGCTGTGCAGTTTGCTAGACTAGAGTGTTGTAGCTTGCATGAGGTCCTGCCATGCAATGTGGAGCCTCCTGGCACCGAGACTAGCAACTGCCCTTCATGAACTGGCCTCCAGCTTTGATGAGATAGGCTACTACTTATACACAAAAACATTGAAAATGACTATCCGTCATTCTACGCTATTTTTGGTGGGGATTAAGGGCGACACCTTTACGTGACCAATGTGTCAGAAAAACTATCATTCATGTAACAAAACACCTCCCCGCATATTCAGTGATTTAGTCCAGCCTAGATTTTCTGACACCCTAGGCCTACAGGAAGAACCTTATGAACTGACCCCTGGAAACACCTTGCTTGCACACATATGGTAGAAGGTGGCCCTTGTGCACAAGGTGAGAGCCAATAAGGGTGCACAGGATTCACTGCATTTCAGGTTTAGACCTAAGTCACACACATGTCTGAATATTGCTTCATATGTAAAAAACAAACTAGCACAGGGGCCCAAAGGTTTTCTTAGAATTCTTCCACCATTTCTGACAGAAGCTAAGGTTACCAAATACAAAGATTGCCCAGGGCCCTATTCAGAGTCTGGGAGATGGGATACTCTGTCGCAGATGTGACGTATATCCCATCTCTCGTATTCCAAGTGCATTATAGCATGTGGCACTTGTAATACGGCAGGCAGGATACGGGATACCAACCTACACTTGTCGCTATATCTCACGCTTGCAGGTTTTTTTTCATCCTATCTCCACCGTCCTTCTCCCTTTTTCTGCCTTTCTCTCCCTTCCTTTTGGGTCAGAGTCTGATCATAAAAAATAAATCCTGGTACCCAGAATTGAGTGCTGGTACCCATCATGGGCAACCATTGACGCAAATTAACATTGTGTCTTACAGGGAGCAACACAAACCCCCATTAATGAAACACTCATGACAGCAAGCATATAACAGAGAAACAACAGAACACCGGTGGCAAAAACTGTTGCCGCTGCCCCCTGTAGCAGCATTCACTGTGGAGCCTTCACTTATCATTGGGGGAAATAGATGTTCTTCTTGGTTGTTTCTGTTTTTGTGTGTGCTTCCCTCGCATCTCATGAACTTTTATGAGACTAATATGCTCACAGTTGGCATCACCCTATCCACATATGTATGGGGTTTCTTTCAGGTGCCCCCATGTGTTGCTTCTGCTCTCCCACAGGAATCTGACGTCACCTCAGACAGGCAGAGTGTAGCAAGGCTTTATTTATCTTTTCAGGGTTCATCAGTCGAGGCATTGCAGAGCCCCGACCTGTTTGGTTTGTCCCTTGTGCCTCATGTATTTCGCATGGATGGCATTGCTAACTCTTCGCCTGCAGTCTTTAGTGGTGGGGCCCCTCAGGTGCGACACCGTTCCTCTTGTGTGTTGCTCACAATCATCATGAATTTGACTGTGTGTGAGGGAGTGTGTGCACTTTTAAGGTATGATTGAAGGCTTTCTTTGTGCCGTAATCAAGGGTACTTGTGTTGTCTTTGCCTATATTCCTTAGAGCAATCTCCCTGGGCAGCACTACATTTTGGCTTTTAACTTTTATCCATGTATGATTGGTTACTTCTCGGTTATACATTGTCGCCCATTGGACCTTTGACATGTCAATTTGTCATCTTTGGCTATATGTGACCCATGGGAACCAAACCAGCCAGTGAAGCAAAGAAGGCCGGCTCTGCTCTTTGAAGCTGCTAGAAATACATGAACCCCAAGCAATGACTTCAAGTCAAACCTAAGACAAGAGAAACTCGTGAAGACTGTTCAGAAACACTGGTTAACTGTTTGTAAAAAACAAGGTAGGCATTGGTGGACTGCAACAGAGGGGTCAGTGCAAACAAAAACTTTGAAAGGTATAATTAAGAATTCACATAAAATGCAACTTGTAAGCAAGCAATGGTAAAGCTTGTTTGAAAGTTTGTACTGCGTGCTACAGGTTTTGCCAAGGCTTGTTTGTGCACTGGGGAGTGACCGCAGACAAAAGCATCCGAAAATGGACGCTACAGGAAAAAAGTCTGCGTTTCTTTCTGTAGCCTCCACATTTTCTCATGGATTTGTCAGTGCCGGCTCCCCAGGGCAGACATTAAAATAGTCCATCATGCAGGCCAGGGCAGGTGGAAAAAAACACCTACAATCAGCGGAAAATTGGCGACACCAAAGTATTCCTGTGGGATGATCCAAGTCATTGGCTGAAGGTTCCTCACAAAAGAAGTCAATCACTGAAGGAAGCTGGCCCAAAGCCTTTTAAAGTAAATATGGAAAATGTTTACCATGAATGTTACCTGCGCCATACACGTGAATCTTTAAAACTTAAAAAACTTTCAAAACTCGGTTCCCAAACATCACTATACCACAGGTTAACACTCCAACTACCTGAGAAAAGGAAGTAAATTCATACAATCCAATAATTGCCGCATAGAAGCTGAACATAGACGACTTGAATATTCTTGTTGTAGGTGCTTTTACCTCACTCAGCACGATGCACACCAGCTCAGTCAGTCATGAGTTTGGATTAACCCTGATGCGCCGCTGTAGCGGGCCTCGTGAAACCTTTGGTTTGCATCGCTGGCGCTCTTTGCCTGCAGCCAGCAGGATTCGGAGAACCGTCTTCATTTTGAATTCATTTTTCTGCAGACCTTGATTTGGAAAAAGTGATTCACTGAATCTTTTTATAGCTGCGAGTTGTTGCAGTCAAATGTCCATTAAAATCAACATCGCCGAATCTTTTTACAGTTTAAAATTGTTGTGGCTCTTTGTGCCTTTTAAATCCACTGTCATCCTAACCCATAAGGGGCAGGGAATGCGTCACTCTCTGAGGAAGTGAAGTGGCCGACGCCTGTTCACAGCTGGCTGGGATCACGCTGGTCTCGGTCACTCTGTTCAGCTCTGGCTGCAGTCGGCATGCTGAATAGAAACCCCACACTCCTTTCATGTGAGGGTGAGTGTTGGTGGATGGACGGACGGACGGATGGATGGACGGACGGATGGATGGATGGATTGATGGGTAAAAGAATGCACGCATGGATGAATGGATGAATGAATGGACGGACAGACGGATGGATGAGTGGGTGGTGATGGATGGACGGACGGGCGGATGGATGTGTTGTTGGTTTACTGAAGGGTGCGTGAGTGGATGAGTGGATGGATGGACGAATACATGAATGAGTGGGTGGTCTTATGGAAGGGTGCGTGAGTGGATGGATAGATGGGTAAAAGAATGCACATGTGGATGGATGGATGGATGGATGAATGGATGGATGGACAGCCGGATGGATGGGTTAGTGGGTGGTGATGGATGGATGTATGGATGGATGGACGGACGGACGTGTGGTTGGTTTTACTGAAGGATGCATGAGTGGATGGGTGGATGGATGCGTGGATGGATGGATGGACGGACAGATACATGAACAAGTGGATGGTTTTATGGAAGGGTGCGTGAGTGGATGGATGTATGGATGGATGGACGAGTGGGTGGTTTTGTGGAAGGGTGCAGGAGTGGATGTACAGATGGGTGGATGATGGATGGATGGACAGATGCACGGACGGATGGATACATGAACTAGTGGGTGGTTTTATGGAACAGTGCGTGAGTCGATGGATGGATAGATGGATGGGTGGGTTATGGACAGACGGACGGATGAGTGGGTGGTTTTGTGGAAAGGTGCGTGAGTGGGTGTATAGATGGATGGATGATGGATGGATGGACGGACAGATGGATTGATACATGAACAAGTGGGTGGTTTTATGGAAGCGTTCATTAGTGGATGGATGGGTGAGTGGATGGGTGGGTGGATCGATCAGTGGAAGGATGGATGGATGTTCGGCCAGATAGAGCAATGTAGAGACCTTACTTTTTAACATTGATTAGCGACTCGTGGGAATTAGATCATGTGCTACAGCTGAATGTCTCCAGAGCTACTTTTACTTTAATGGCTAAAACAAGATTATGGTTAATTTTACCAATACCCTTAATTTTTTTTTTCATTTTGTTCACCTAATTTTTTTTACCTTCACTGAGGAGTGAGCTTGTATTCAGTCTTTAGCTTTCATGTATTTCTCTTTAAATAGAACATGCCATCACCCCACACATGCTAGAAACAGCACATGCACTTTTAAAGTAGATTAAGGCAAAACCTTTCTTTCGCGCACCTTCTTTGAACTCAAATGTGAATTCACATATTCCTGGTACAAGCTAATATACTGACAATCATTTTTAGGTATATGTAAAAAATATGTAAATGCGAATGAAACCGAGGAACAGTACACCCGTTTGGTGAAATTGTATTACATTTTTTGTCAGAGGTTAAAAAAGGCTTTAATTCATCAGCCAGTCAACTGAACATACAAAGCCTGGGCAGTGACTGGCTTAAAAAGGTAACACAAGGAGATAATGGACCGCTAAAACCTTTCAGACACTCACCCCCAGTCACAGATCTGGGTTGAATCCATCATCATTCTTTAGCTCACTTCACCACCCCAGTTCACACTCAACTATATGCAAATCAGTCTTGACCCTGTGCCTCATGGGTACAGTCCAGCCAGAACAGCCAAGCCAGGTCTGCCCTGGACTGGAAACAAGCATCCTGGGACTGGTTTCGGGGTAACACCCCTCATCAGCCAAGCTAGCTTGAATCCAGTGGCGAAGTGAGCAAGGGACCCACGTCTGGGCATACCCTGCCAACTGAGGCGAACGAAGCAAACACAAGGAGATGATCGACGGAGAGCTGAAACCTTTCAGACACTCACTCCCAGTCACAGATCTGGGTTGAATCCATCATCGTTCTTTACCTCACTTCACCACCCCTGTTCAGACCCAGCAGTATGCAAATCATGGGAATAGTCCAGCTCAAACTGCCAAACCAGGTCTTTCGGACCGGAAACAAGCATCCTAGGACCGGTTTCAGGGTTACACACCTTATCATCGTTCTTTAGCTCACTACGCCACCCTAGTTTAGGACGTGGGTCCCTTACTCACTTTGCCACTGGATTCAAGCTAGCCTTGCTGATGAAATTGTGCTGGCTATAAAAGGGGCCATCACAAGTACATAAACCCAGCTCAGTGCTGCTTGGGAACTTGTTCTGCGAATGTCACTCCTGAGGCAGTACCTGAGTGCCATCACCTTGATACGTTTGCATGTTGTAGGATACTTTACTGGCTTAAAGCCTGGAATTTTGAGGCCCAAGTTTGACTCAACCAGTAGGTCACATCTCATTTGATATTTGAAGGCTAAGGGCGCAAAGGGGAGAGAAACTCAAGACTCATGCTAAGGAACAGAGTCCTCTAGCATTCTGGATTTCAGGAGAAGTAGAATGTATGGATTGTGCTGCCACATTTGTGGTAAAACGGGTGCTGGGCATCTCTGATAAAGGTCAGAAGTGTGCTTTGAAGGCTTGACAATTGTACCAGAAGAGTTAGTGCATCCCATTTTAATGTCATGCTGTGTCTACTAATCTTTGTTTTCAGTCCATATGGAATTTTCACCCACGAACAAGCAGAGAAGAGGTATATTCCTTTGCACCAGTTCCCTCTCATGGGCTATGGACTGAGGTTGCCTACCACAGCTGGAGAAGCCACCTTTTGCCGGTGATGTGGTTTACATGCTACTGGAACCACAGGCAGTGCTGGATTTAGCCCTGGTGATGACTGACGCTACAATCTTTGTTGGTGTCCCCCCAATTACCTCCTTCTTCATGAATTACCTCTCTACCACCCTCTAGTGGCACCCTCATCTATCCTTAGCCCCACTCTTACATTTCTTTTGTAGCGCTATCCATCCCAATGTAGACTGCCAGAGCACTTTACATCAGAAACATATTATACAGAGACAATGAGTCATATGCATGTGTAAATGATTGTAAGGGATATGTTACTTCATACAATGAGGACTATAAGGTGTAGGAGTCACATGTCATCCATACTGATAGGCAATATATGTTAAGAGTGCTTGGTATGGAGAATCAAAGGGGCAGGTTAAAAAAGTTGTTACGATGCGCAGTTGTCAAAGTTGCTGCATTGCATAGTGTGACAAAGAGAGAGAACAACTGTCCCATATCTATTAAAATATGGTGCTGTTGCTCTCTCTTCTAGAGCTTGAAGCACTGCACACATTCTTGTTGCAGAATGTAATGTAAGTGTATGTGCCTTATCTCAAGCATACATTTTGTACTGAAAGGGTACCCTTCCGACAAAAAATTCTAGGCTTTGAAAAAGTTTAACTCTTTACCACTTTGCATGTGTGCTGAACATGCAGCACACATGCAAAGTTGGAAAGCTTTGGACAAAATATTTTTTTCTCCATCTTTATACTTGACTAGAGTAGACATATTTTTAATGCTAACCCCTTTCTACCAAACTTTGTAGATATGGATTAGCTTCAAAATCTCTGGGTGAGTGCATGGGATCGTCCATGTATCACCAATGGAATGCCTTGTTGACATAAAATAGCACATAGGGCTACTTTGTGTTACTTTATGGCTACTGTCCAATGATATTCAGGACTTGGGTGGAAAGTAGGCCCTAAAACAAACTTTGCACCAGGTTTGCATTACTTTTGTGCTGGAAACTAGGCACCAATCATTAGTAAATCCACCCCATAAACGTAACACAATGATTGTGGTGTTAAACTAATGGAATTGTATTACTTCCCCAAAACAATCCTTATAAACAGCCTCAAAATAAAGGAAGATTGAGGGGAGGGGGGAGCACAATATGGTTCGAAACCAATGCCGTTCAATTTTTTTGCAGCACACTGATGCCACTCTATAGCTCAATGTGCTGTATTAGAAAGATCATAAGTTATATGATCTTCAAGTGCCAAGAGGATCCCTGTGACTAAAACAATAAATGACTAAGCTATTTACATACTATCTAAATACTAATCCATGATCTGTGTATCACACTTGTGCTTTGCAGTAGTAACATTAGCTATCTATGCTACTATATTAAGAGTCAAAAATATGACTAGACAAACCAGAGAGCTCTCCCACTAGGGCAATAACCATCAGAGTTAATTTGCAGTTGTAAAACAGATCTCTGCAGGCTGTTCTCACCTCAGTTCAGCCTGTCATGCAGAGGGCGCCACTTTCACCTTGGTTCCCTGTGCATTGGCACTGGTCGCACCACCCTAAAGCCAGTACCGGCCACTAGTGTCTATGGCTGGCCATAAGGCACCCAGCCTGGAAAGTCTGTTTGATTTTCAACACCAAAGTCAGCAACACCAAAACGGTGGGATAGTTACACATGGTGTTCAGTAACGCTTGCTAGTGAAGCTTTAATTCCCCCAAAATTTAGAAGGTTTGCTGATACCCATTGCAAGACAGAGTGCGGAATTAGCATTATTCCAGGAAAGGTGCAGTCAGGGGAGGCTTCTCTGTTTGAGCGGAGTAGCGTCGCCCCACTTGCTGCAAGTGCAGCAGGCACACACGAATAAGTAAAATGCCATGTCAATGCCATTTCACTTAAATGCCACAGTGCAAGGGCAGGGGGTGGGGCTGAATCCTGCAATTGCAGGATTACAGCTGCACCTGCAGTGTGCATGTCAGGCTGGCCAGCTCAATTGCTACACCAGCCCGACATGCAGACTGTAAACCCAGCAAGTTTCAGGGATGTTATAGGTAGTTGGACATTTCACTCGTACAAAACCATGTAATAGTTCAGCTAACTATAACTCGCGCCCCCGCAATGCACTGCTGATGACGTCACATATTACATCATTCATGACATGGTCGGTGACATCACTGATGACATCTCAAATTACATCACTGATGACATTTATACGAGAGAAATGTCCAACTAACTATAACGTCCCTAAAACCTATGTTTTTTTCAGTGAATTTTGAAGGTTTTTTAAATGCTAATTTCTAACTATAACGTGCCTGAAACCTATGGTTTTTTCAGTGAATTTCAAAGGTTTTTTAAATGCTAATTTCTAACTATGCCTACAAAGGTAGGACATGTGAAGAAAGAAGAAGAAAAGCGCAGAAAGAAGCAAGATAAATGCAGAAAGAGGCAACGGAAGTCCAGAAAGACGAAGAAAAGTGCAGGAAGAAGCAAGAGATGTGCAGAAAGAACCAACAGAGGAGCAGAAAGTCCTCCTGTGACCCCCAACTTTTTACTGATGGGTACTGGTGGTAACTGACTGACTAACCAGGACCGAAGCCTGTACTATGCTAAAAGGCACTTAGAATACAGTGAAAACACCTACATACACTAGGGAACACTATGCGTTGGGGTACCCCTGTGATTAGCATGATCTCCTCTGTATTTGCCATGAGTTAGTGCCTGGGTCATTGCATGAGTACATGGGTACCGACTGGAAGATTAGAGTACTGCAAGTAGAGTGCATGGTGAATTTATAAGTGCTTGGGTTTTGGCGGAGTGATTGGATAAGTACATGGTGCTGGCTGGGTGATAGTAGGCTCCCCTCTTGTTTTTACAATCGATGAAGTTCATAAAGCAATTGCATCAACTTTTGGAGGGAAAGCTCCAGGTCCTGATGGAGTACCGACTGATCTCTATAAGGCAGATCCCAAGCTTTGGACTAAGATCTTAACTCATGTATTTAATGCAGCTTGTGTGTCTGGTTTTCCCCCGTCATGGGCAAAGGCGGTTATTATACCAATTTTTAAAAAGGGGGCATGATTTGGCTTGCTACAGGCCCATTTCGCTCCTTGATTCCGCGGCCAAAATCATGGGGAAAGTTGTTCTGGCACCTCTAACAGAGTGGCTTGATTGAGCAAGCATAGTCTCCGATCTCCAATATGGTTTTAGGCAGGGGAAGGGCACTCTGGACCAATGCCTTAACCTCCATTTGGTGATAGGGAAGTACACAGTTGCGAAGCGCGGGGATCTCCACCTGGTCTTTATGGATTTAACCTCAGCCTTTGACCTTGTTAAAAGGTCAAAGCTGTGGCTGATTCTTCAAGATATAGGGCTAGATGCTGACCTGATTTCATTTCTGGCAGCCATCCACGAAAACACAATAGCAGCAGTATGTTTTAATGAAGATGACAGCCTGACTGATTCTTGGGCAGTAAAAAGAGGGGTTCGGCAGGGGTGCATATTGGCCCCCTTGCTGTTCACCCTCTATATTAATAAATTAGGGGATTATCTGACTTCCTGTTGTAAAGATATACCTAGGGCCGGTACCAAAATGATTCCGGCATTTTTGTATGCCGATGACGCGGTTTTGGTGGCCAGAACTGCAAGAGGGCTGCAACTGCTTTTAAATGGTTTAATAGATTTTATGGAGTCGCTGGATTTAATTACTAATTTAAAAAAATTGCATGCCATGACCATAGGCTCAAGGAGGGCAGCGAAGGCTAAATTCTATTGCAAGGGAGTTGAGTTAGTAAAAGTCCCTGCTTTTCCTTATTTAGGGGCTCTTTTTGATGACCAACGCTCATGGTGCACGCAGCGTGCGCATAAAAAGAACGTGTTAATTAGAGCATCGGGGGCTACTCTAGACTTTGCAAAAAGAGTAGGATCAAAACCACTCCCTGCACTTATGAAGATTTATAATGCCAAGTGTGTTCCCATGGCGACCTACGGCAGCGACATCTGGGGTTATACAGATGTCAAAGAAATTCAAGGGGCCGAGAACATTTTTATGAGTTAACTGCTCTCGGTCCCCGCATCCACCCCAAACTTTAACATTCATGAGGAACTGGTAGCGGGTTTTAGTTCTGATCAGATTGCGCTTGCACCTCTACTACGTTGGCTGAGAATCTGGGCCCAACCGACCCTAAATTTAAATCAACTGATCATCCGAGACTGTCTTACCTTAGAAAGGGCGTTAGACATTCCTTGGATGAAATACATTAAGGATCAGATGCAAATTCTTGGCTGCCCCGACTTATTCTTGAGTCCTATAGCATTGGTTAAACTGGCCATTAGAGACCTAAGCAGCAGTTTTTAGACAGACGAAAAGGATTGAGGGAGGAGAACGAATTGAAAAAACCTATGGTGAGAAGATTTGTCACATTGAGCTCGGGCCAACAGATGCAACCATATCTATCTTATATAAATAAACCTTATCATCTTTTTGTTCTGACAAGATTCAGACTGAAAATGGTTCCTTGGCTACTTGCCTTCCCTAGAGATAACTTTAAAGAGGGCACATTAAATCCCTGCCCCTGTGACAACTTCTCAGATCAAGATACTCTTCAGATAACGTTTTTCTGTGCCTATTACAATCTATTGCGCAGAAAGTTTATCCTCCCTTTGCTTAGAGGCTGTAATTTTGTACAAGTTAGGCCAGCACTGGTCTATTTACAAAAGTTAGCGTCACCTATGGTCTGCTTTGGGGTAGCCAGTTTCCTAACAGGGGCGATTAGACATAGGAATAGGTTGCCCTTGAGTCAGCCTGCGGATACGGCTCCTAATCATGTTATGTAAAAAAAAAAAAATATTTTTACTCCCAGGTCAAATTATGTCATGGTGGGCTGATCTCTTATTTATGTATTCTTTTTTCTCGTCATGGTTTTTATGATGTGTGTTCTATTTTGTATGAATTGTCACATTATACGATGGTGTGTATCTTATTTTGTTGTTCCCCAAGGGGGCTGCAGACCATGAATTTCGTGCTGAGTAGGATTTTATGATGATTGTTAATTGTTTCGGTTTTGTCTACTTATTTATTTTATATGTTTGTTTTATGGTTGTTAAAACGGTGGGATCTTAGCTGATTATGGATTATATATCCATGTATTATAATGTTTGCAGAATGACCCGCTTTCTTTTTTTGTTGTTGTACTTTTATGGCTTTAATTAGCCGAATAAAGTTAATTTTAACTTGACTTGACTTGATTGGAGGAGTTCATTGGTAGTGACAAGGAGATGGCTGGACTGCATCATTAGTGCTTAGAGGATTGTAGCAGTGCATGTGTTAGTGCCTGGGTCATTGCATGAGTACATGGGTAGTGACTGGATGATTAGAGTGCTGCAAGGACAGTGCATTGTGAATTTATAAGTGCTTGGGTTTTGGCAGAGTGATTGGATAAGTACATGATGCTGTATGGGTGATTTGAGCAGTGCATGGGTAGTGACATTGATTTCTGGAGTGCATGGGTACAACCTGGGTAATTGGAGGAGTGAATCAGTACTGTGTAGGTGGTTAGAGATCTGCATGAGTAGTGCACAGGGGATTGTAGCAGTGCATGTGTTAGTGCCTGGGTCATTGCATGAGTGCATGGGTAGTGACTGGATGATTATAGTGCTGCAAGGAGAGTGCATGGTGAATTTATAAGTGTTTGGGTTTTGG
Organism: Triturus cristatus; assembly: GCF_964204655.1. Taxonomy (NCBI): domain Eukaryota; kingdom Metazoa; phylum Chordata; class Amphibia; order Caudata; family Salamandridae; genus Triturus; species Triturus cristatus. Next base: position 183,558,594 of record NC_140581.1, read on the forward strand.
CGGAGTGATTGCATAAGTACACGCATGTCACAACAGGCCCCGCCCCCTCCCTTCACAACTGTGCAATCGCGCCCCCTGGCGGGTTTTAAGTTGGGGGATTAATTCCCCTTGAATCCTTTGGGTCCCTGGGGGCCAACTATCCCAGGTACCTCCAGTAAGCGCCACAGAGCTGCGTTGCAGACAGGTGGTCTGAGGCCATGCCCCTTTTTCCACCTCTCTGCAACACAACTCTGTGGCGCTTACTGAACGTACCTGGTGGGATAGTTGGCCCCCAGGGACCCTCAGGATTCAAGGGGACTTAATTTTCCAACTTAAAATGCGCCACAGGGCGCGTTTGCACACTTGTCACATCATGCCACACCCCCTCCCTGCACCACTGTGCAAATGCACCCACTGGTGCGTTGTAAATTGGGGGATTAAGTCCCCTTGAGTCCTGAGGGTCCCTGGGGCCAACTACCCCACTAGCTACCTCCAGTAAGCGCCACAGAGCTGCGTTGCAGAGTGGTGTAAAAAGGGGGCATGGCCTTGGACCACCTCTCTGCAATGCAGCTCCCTGATGCTTACTGGAGGTACCTGGTAGGCTAGTTGACCCCCAGGGACCCTCAGGATTCAAGGGGACTTACTCCCCCAAGGGCCCCGGAGGGCCAACTAGCCCACCAGGTACCTCCAGTAAGTGCCACTGAGCTGCATTGCAGAGGGGTGTAAAAAGGGGTGTGGCCTCTGAACACCTCCCTGCAACGCAGCTCCCTGGCGCATACTGGAGTACCTGGGGTACCTGGTGGGCTAGTTGGCCCCCAGGGACCCTCAGTATTCAAGTGGAATCAATTCCCCTACTTACAACGCGCGTTTGCTGAGTGCTGCAGGGAGGGGCGGGGCCTAGCCGAGATGCCAGCTTTTTAAAAATTATTTTTCTTTTAGAAGGCTGTGTGGCGCCCCTCCTCTTTCCTTTTTTTAGGCCCTGGGAACCCCATCCCCAGGGCCTTGCCCCTTTCAAAAAAATGTAAACGAAGGGGGCCGTGCGGCCCCCCTCTTGAGGCCAATTTCGGCCCCGGGGACCCCATCCCCCGGGGCAAGGCCATAATTTTTTTTTATCATTATTTTATTTAAATGTAGGAGGGGCTGCATGGCCTCCTGAGGCCTCTATTATCACCTCTATTAGCACAGCCCCGGGGGATCCCATCCCCCGGGGCTGTGTCTCTTCTATTCTTTTTCTTTTTTTATTTGATGAAGGGGGGGCCGCGTGGCCCCCCTCCTAGGCCACTCATGGCCCTGGGGACCCCTTCCCCCAGAGCCTGGCCCCCCCGTTGGGGACCGTGGGGGGTCCCCAATTCCCCCACGGTCCCACCAGCTCCCCGCCTCCTGCGGGAGCCGGCATTCCTTTTCCACACGGGGAGCTGCTGACATGCAGCTCCCCGTGTGGAAAAGCAATCTGATTTGGATTTTGTAAGTGAGAGCAGGAAACCTGCTCTCGCTTACAAAATCCAAACCAGAGTTTGCTATGACAGGGCGGGAGCTGCAGGTTTCCGCCCTGCCCTAGCAAACAGCAGTGTCCCGGGGGTGGGCAACCCGGGATACTGCAGGAGCTGGCCCTGGGGGATGGCGGTCCACAGAATCCATCAAGGGCTATAGGACAGGGGCCGCGTTGCCCCCTCCCACATAATGCACAGCCCTGGGGAGGTGGTGGTCACCGGGGCTCGGGGGTCCGTAACGGACCCCCGCATTTGAATATTAGTGCCACCCACACAGGGTGTGCCCACTGCAAAATAATTAATAAAAGCCCAGGGGGTGGCGGTCCCCGGAGCTGCGCGGGGCTGGGTTATTGGGGCCCCCCTGCGTTATTGGGGCCCCCCCATAGATTTATTTCACTGCCCCTGGGACCTGGCCCGCGCTTCTGTTTTAAAAAAATGTTCTCTGCCGGATTCGCGCACCCAGCGCGAATTCGGGCGATTCTTTTAAAATAAAAATTCTTTTTTGGGACCCCCTGAGCAGGCCTAGGGGGACAGGGTGTTTCTACCCTACCCCCTTTTCTTGTTTTTCGCCTTTGTTTTTCTCTTTTCTTGTGACTCGGTTCTACCGAGTCACAAAATGGCTGCCAACACTTCCTGGTTTGAGTGTTGACAGCCAATTAGAATAAAGCTTGTGGTCGGGAGGGTCCGCAGATCCACCGCGCCTCTAGATGTCGAAATTTTTATTTTTTTATTTTCTCAGCAGCTAATGAATGGATTTACACCATTTAAAAAAAAGGGCGCTTTCCGAACCAAGCACTATCTTTTTGCCAAATTGGGTGTAATTCTGTGCAGCAGTTCGGGCTGTAGCCGTGTCTAAAGTTTCCTATGGAAAATAACATGGAGAAAATACGTTTTGGGACCCCCCTTTTTTCTAGGCCCCCGCTTGGTGAATCATCCCAAAACTTTCAGGATAGGAGCTGACCAGAGCGGGCCACTAGTTTTGAAAATTTCGCAAAGATTCGTCAAACGGCGCCAAAGTTATTGGGAAAATAAAAAACAGTTTTCCTATGGAAACTAGGTCCTAACTATAACTATCTACTGGCGACCGCGCAAGTCCAACTGGTAAAACACAAAGCTGGCAATGAAGAAGGCAATGAAGAAGGCATACGCCGAAACGCGTCTGCCAGGTGTTTTTATGGTGAACTTGTACCATTCTCCGAGTGGTGTTAATAAAACTTACCTGGAGAGGTCCCGAGCATGTGTCAGACCGTTTTCTATGTGAGGCGGGACTGGTTTTGGATATTAGGCAGCAGTCAGCGCTGCACACTGGCACGCCTCTCGGTCTGGAGCTCCGCTGATGGCCGACGGAGTTTGGGAATCATGCTGAGTGCACACGGCGGCGCCCCCCCAGCCAAAACAGAGTGAAGAATCAGGGAGAGAGCAGCAGATTTCTGCTGAACAGGACACCTCCAGGGAATAATTGCCGCCATTGAAGACTCCACAACAGTGAATGGGCGACCTCACAGCTGACACAGTCAGGGCATGACTACATGCACGAAGAGGTTACTGAACTGATCTTCGCCGAATGGGACTGCCTGTATGCTTTGTTTGTGGAGACTCTCGGATTTCACTTGTAAATGGGGGCTTCAAAAACACCAGCAATTTTAACAACCATACTGGGGAAGAGACTTTACCAGCAGCGCTCTTGACTGGACGAATGAGCTCCAATGGGATTACAGCAACCAGTATGTTAACCCCTTTACCGCAGCCGAAATTCCGCTGCGGTGTGGGGCGTTCCATTATGCGGGTGGGGCCGCGTTGGCCAACGGACGTGTGCAGCACTACGGAGATAGTGCTCGCGACGGCCGTTGGCCGATGAATGCATGGAAGGGGTTAAAGCCCCCCGCGCAAATCCAACTGGTAAAAGACGAAGCTGCCAATGAAGAAGGCATTCGCCGAAACGCGTCTGACAGGTGTTTTTATGGTGAACTTGTACCATTCTCCGAGTGGTGTTAATAAAACTTACCTGGAGAGGTCCCGAGCATGTGTCAGACCCGTTTTCTATGTGAGGCGGGACTGGTTTTGGAGATATATATATATATATATTCACTGAACATTGGCTAGTGACTAAACTGTGTGAATTTCTGTATCACTTTGTCAGTTGTTGTGTAAACTGGTGCACTAGTTGGTTACTAGCTACGTGAAAGTCTATATTATTTATTGATTAGTTAACTGAGTATTTGTATGGGAGAGTGAATGTGTATGTGGTTCGGTGGGGGGTGTGTGACTGCCCAAAGATGTGTGAATAGTTGATTCAGTAGGTATATGAAGTTAAAACTACATGTTATTCCAGTTGTTTGGGTGAGTGTATATCTTTATGGGTGTGGAGATGAACAAATATATGTCTCAATGGTACATGTCCAACAAACTAGAAAAATAAAAGCCAGTGTATGTGTCAGGTGTTGTATATAAATAAGTATACATAAGACTCAGTGATTGTATGAGTGACTGTATGGATACCTGTATAGTTGTAATAGTGATTTTATAACACACTAAGTATGAGCTATTATCTATATGAATAGATGAAGTGGTGTTTTTATAAGTGTATAGCTAAGTAAAAGTAAGTATGATCCATTGTTTGCATAAGTGAGTAGGATGACTTCATAAGTGATTAGGATGTGTGCTGGTGTGTAATGTCTATATAGGTATATAAGTATATTTGATAGTGTTCTATTGATCATTGACAGCATGTATGAGTGAATCTATAGGTAAGTGATTAGATGTGTGTATAGATCTAGGAATCTCTGAGTGGGTGTTTAGAAACTTGTATTGGTGTATCAATGGTTTTAAATCTGGCACTCTGTATTTTACAGTGAGTGATGAAAGGTTATACTAGTGTATGATGAGGTGTATCTGATTGTCATGTGGATGATGTCATCAGTGATGTCATCAGTGATGTCATTTGAGATGTCATCAGTGATGTCACTGACCATGTCATGAATGATGTAATATGTGACATCATCAGCAGTGGATTGCGGGCGCGCGAGATGTAGTTAGTACAACTAACTATATCGGAGGAATTTCAATGGTTTTGTTTGAGTGAAATGTCCAGCTACCTATAACACCCCTAAAACCTATTGTTTTTTTCAGTGAATTTCTAAGGTTTTTTTAAATGCTAATTCCTAACTACATCAGGCCGGAAATCTATGGTTTTTTCAGTGAATTTCAAAGGTTTTTTAAATGCTAATTCCTAACTATATCAGGCCTGAAACCTATGGTTTTTTCAGTGAATTGCAAATGTTTTTTAAATGCTAATTCCTAACTATATCAGGCCTGAAACCTATGTTTTTTTTCAGTGAATTAAAAAGGTTTTGTAAATGACAATTTTTAATGTATTAATTGTTATACTGATTTGTTTGATACTGATTTACTACACTCTAGTCCACATGTCATTCCCCTACATAGTAAACCACAAGCACAATATCCTTTAAAGCCAGAAGCAAAACATGGTATTAAAGCAATATTAGATCAGCTGCAGTATCAAGGCATCATAGTGCCTTGCCTCTCACCAATGAACATGTCACTTTTTCCCATTTCTAAGCCAGACAGTTCCTATAGAATAGTCTTGGACTACAGAAATTTGAATTTGCACACACAAACACATGCAGTACTAAAAGTGCATAACACAGGTTTAATGACAAATCTGGTGTGGAAAAAATCCAAAAAGACTCTGGATATTTGCGATGGGTTTCCAGTCAAAACATAGCACCTGAAAGTGAGTATCTAAACAATTTCAGGGGCATATTTACAAGCCCCTGTCACCACAGTAGTGTCACTTTTTTTGACAATCTTGTGGCAATACGGGCACCACCTTATTTACAAAGCAATGTTAAGTCACTTAGCATGGCTTAAGGCTGCCTTGTAAATAAGGCACCCTTTCATGCTATACTTAGCAGGAAAGGGGTGGGCAATGGGTGTTGCAGTGGGCGTTCTGCAGCAACACCCATTGATATTGATGCTGCCTCATATTTACAAGGGTGGCGTAAATATGGGGCAGTGCCAAAATTAGGACCAAAAACTCTGATCTTAACATGACACAACAAGGAGAAATGCTTTATTTCTCCCCGTTTGTACTGTATCTATGTGTGCTGCATTGTGCAGCACACATAGAAACAGCAAAACGCCATTCATGCATGATTTTTAATGTGTAGGAAGGTGTCTCTTCATGTATAGCGTGGAAGATGGCATGCTGAATTGACGATGTTGAGCAGCAGGGAATCGACCCTAGAATCTCTGCTACATTGCTACTCTCTTTCAAGAAGAACTTACATCTAGGAAGTACCATGTACTGCATGATACAAAATGAAGAACAAGCACATGAATACAACCTTTGAAAGATTTGCCTGCCAGCCACTTTTCCATCATCTTTAAATTGGGAGTTCATTTTTGGTGCACCACGTTTCGCATATACTACGAATGGATATCAGCCTACTGGCATAAAAGCTATTTGGATATTGCCTAGAGGTCTAAACCAAATGTCTCCTCAATCAAGCAAGAAACGCTGGTTGTTTCAGAACATCTCCAGACTTTTATGATCCCCCACCACTTACCTCTAAAAAGTTAATAATGAGTGGTCTTGAAGAAGATGGGTACAAATTATAATTACCACTGAAACGTACGTCGGCCAGGCTGAGTGACATCCTAGTTTGCAAATTGCAACACAACCACGGATGGTTGAAATGTCATCTCTGTGTTTCCATCAGCGTATGCTGTTGTAGCCTGGGAAGTGTATGTCTGTGAGGAGTGTGTGTCAGTGCGGGGTGGAATGATAGGTGAGGATGTGAGTGTGGTATTACCATGGGGATATGTTTTTGATTTCTATGTACATGCAAATTGTAATTAAGATGACAGTCTCAGACGAATATGACATGCATATTGAAATTGTACAATTGTATTTATTGCACTTTAAATATGTTTGGTGATGTCATGTACACATTTTTTACTTTTGTATAACCAAAGCAAATATTAGATAAAGGTTTTTCTTACAGATAAAAAGTAAAACATGAACCAAATAAAAGAATAAAATGGAGTACAAATATAACAAAGGTTTAATGTCTATGTAAAGCAATAGGTGACCCATAGAGCTTACATTAGCCTAAAGTAAGAGGACATTGGTCATTTGGGAGTTTTTTGCAGTGTAGCATGGTCCCTTCCTGCACATAAACAATCATTTTAAATATTGCGAGTTGCAACTTCTATGTGTGCTGCACAACGCAGCACACATAGAAGTTACAAATCACCATTAAAGATTGTTTATGTGCAGGAAGGAACACCCTCCTAACATAAACAATCATTCCCCCCAACTCAGGCACCCTTGCACTACCATGCAAGGGTCCCTGCATTGGGGCTAGGCAGCTGTAATTAGCACCAGCTCAGGGGGAAACGCAGGGCTGCACCGTAATGTTGTAAATACAGTGCAGCCCTGGGTTTCAGAAGTGGCAGAGTGCGGCGTCAAGCCAAGAAAGCTAACGCAGCACACTGTCACTTCTTTGTAAAGATGCCCCTCAGTTTCTACAGAGTGCAGTTTTCTTTCCAACGTTTGCTCATAGGCTATAAGATTAGTCCTGGCTTATTCTCAGCACGAATTATGGAGATTTTACGACCGGATCCCGATTTATTTTCATAAACTGATGATATCTACCTAAATGATGATGACTTGATTCTACACCTGACTCGGGTAGACAGAGTAGTGACCATATTAACATCACATGGTTACAAAATTAATTTTAATAAATAGAAAATTGACTGCCTTGGGTCACTTTCCTAGGATACGAGTGATCCAGTGAGGGCAAGGGTTTTCTTTGGATTTCCATCAGAAGTGTGCTAAATTACAACCTCTCGACACCCTGAAAAAGTTGCAATCCCTGTTGGGGTTTCTTACGTCTGGACGGGAAACAACCATTACAACGCAGTCATTACAACGCACTACATTTACAACGCAGTCATTGCAAAGCATTACCCCTACACTATCCAACACTTACCCTATTGTTGCACTCACTGGAGTGGGAATAGTAATTTTTACCCCTACACTATCCAACACTTACCCTACTGTTGCACTCACTGGAGTGGGAATAGTAATTTTTACCCCTACACTATCCAACACTTACCCTACTGTTGCACTCACTGGAGAGGTAATAGTAATTTTCACCCCTACACTATCCAACACTTACCCTACTGTTGCCCTAAAAGTATTATGCGTTGTAATGGTATGCGTTTTAGTGGTATGTGTTGTATTGGAATGCGTTGTAAATGTAGTTTCTAAAAATGCATTGTGATGGCATTTTTTGTAAAATCATGCATTGTAATGGATGCTTCAATGTAAAAACCGCGTTGTAAAGGCATGCGTTGTAAATGTTTGCGTTGTAACGTGTCCTATTCGTCTGGACATATTTATTTGCCCACTACGTGGAGAGAGTGAAGCCTTTGTAGGACCCGATTTCTCCCACGTTTTCATCCAAACAGTGGGTGAATGCACACACTGATGTCTTGAGTGCTCTACAAGCAGACATGCTTGAGACTAAATATTTACAAACTAGGGACAACAAAACCAGTCTAGTTATCAGAGTAATACCCAGTCATTATGGTTACACCTATGTGACCAACAACGAAGAACAGAATGCCCCTATTGCTTACAAGTCACACTTGTATTCCCTGGCAGAAGCACGCTTCGCTTCCATCGAAAAAATCCTGATGGCTGTAGTAACAGCTATTAAAGAAGAGCACCCTTTTGCACAGGGATAACATATTATCATTGTTTTACCCTTACCAGCACTAGAGGCATCTCAAAGATAAGTAGTCCAACTGCTCAGGTCCTACAACCAAGATGTGTACAGTGAGCCTCTTCTTTGAGTGCAGTGAATGTATAGTTTCAGTATGATCCCTCTCTCTGAACACAAGCTTTTCTCCAAAATGAACAGGAGGCTGTTCCAACTCTAGGCACTTTACCTATTGGGTGTTACCAGACCATCATTTATACAGATGGCTCTGCCCAGCTTGCGGTAGGAACAAACTATAAATACTCCGCAGCATGCACAGCCATGCAAAGTGTAGTGAAGGATGTTGAATTCATCCCACAATGCACTTAGACTAAAGTCTTAGGTGACAGTAATGCGCAACATGCAGAATTACATATTCTTTTACTTGCATTATAAAAGGCTGACTCGTCATTTCCCTCCCGCATTGTGTCCGACTCAGCCTTCTGTGTGTAAGGCTACAATGTCGATTTTTCACATTGGAGATTGAATGGATTCAAGGATTCAAAAGGAAAAACTATAAAGAATAACCAGCTTTGGGGAAAGCTGGGTATCTTACAAGACAAGCTTCCATCAGTCCATGCGAGGCCCACTTTGGGTCATCCGCGTAATGGCATTCACACTAAAGGGAACTGTGTAGCCGACTTAGCGGCAAAGGCTGCAATCCAGATTGTCCAAGTAGAATCCTACCGTAATCCTCAAATGAAGATTGACACATATATTTCAACAGTCATAAATGCACCCAAACAAGCTGGAAAACCCTCTGCAGGTTTTCCTTTCATATATTCCTACACCCTTAATTCGGATTACATTCCTGTAGTTAGGATACCTTTAGTGGGAGACAGAATATTACCTAATAGTCTGTTTAGATTTAATTTAATCAAAGAAGCACATGAGCGGCTGGCTTCTGCACATGCAGGATTAAATGCAATCATAGCGATACTACAGCAATGCTACTGGTGATGCACTCCATGCAGCTGCTAATTCTTGGGGTGCATTAAACCCAGATGGCGCACTATGACAGTAGTATCAGAAAAGCATGGAAAAATGTAATCTCTCAGCAACTTGATAAAGCTGGTAACTCCTCCAAGGAACTGTTAAAAACCCTTAATTCCTTCATTAATCCCCAGGCCTGCATAACAAACATTCCCTCGTCACAAATACTCTGCGACCAGATTGCAGACCATCTAGAGGGCAAAGTAAACTTAATATATAGTAATCTTACAAGTTTGACATACCGTATCAACTTTGAGCCTTTATACGCTCTTAAAAAGAATACTTGCACCTGCAAGAAGTTTGCCCCTTTTAATGTGGAGTTCGCTCAACTGGCTTTGAAAGCTGTTAAAGCAGGCTCTCCTCTGGATCTTATCCCAGTCATGAGAACAGCCATGCTATCCTATCAACTGGCCTCGCCTATTAGCTCCTTACTAAACCTTTCATTGAGCACAGGTGAAATTCCAGCTGAGTGGAAAGCTGCTCAGGTCATTTCAATTTGGGAAAGAACAACCTTCCTGCTACGGATGTATCTAACTATCGCTTCTCCCCATGGCAAGTAAAATAATAAAAAGCAATATCAACAAACAACTGGTGGAGTACCTTGAGTCTAACAGGATCCTGGATTCATCCCACTCAGGCTTTAGACCAATGCACAGCACCAAAACCGCACTCTTAGCTATTACAGACTATATTAGATGCAGCCTAGACAAAAATCACCCAATTATGCTTGTGTGGTTAGATTTGTCAGTAGCCTTCGATACAATATCTCATCCTAGATTGATACAGAGATTAGCAGAGATAGGCATCCAGGGCCAGGTGCTACAGTGGTTCAGAAACTTTCTTTCCGACTGAACGCAGACCATCCACCTGGGACCATTTAGGTCACGCACCATGATAATTGATAAAGGAGTGCCACAGGGCTCTTGTCTGAGCCCTACACTGTTTAACATAAAGGTTACTCCTCTTGCAAACATTATAAGAGCCCATGGTTTTATACCTATCACATATAGGGACAACACTCTACTTCTGCTAAATTTTGATAAAAGCTTAAAAGTTATCACAGCTTGGATGGCCGCACATTTTCTCCAGCTAAATAGTGGATAACCTGAAATCAGGCTCTTCGGTGTTGCTAAACTGTTATTATCCTCTGAGTGGTGGCCGCCCGGATTGGGAGCACCACCTATTCCAAAATCCTCAGTGAAAATTCTGGGCATAAAATTAGACCAGAACCTAACTATGAAAGACCAGGTGATGTCTACCACTGGCACCTGCTTTCATGTTATGAGCCTACTACAAAGAGTTTTTCCAATGCTCCCGCTTGCAGTAAGGAAGGTGGAGTGCTTAATAGGAAAGGAAGGAAATCACAGTACACACTTGGCAGAAAACAAGTAGCAAACATGCAAGGTAATTAGAAGCAAGATAGCAGGAATAGAAAGACAGCAAACTAGGAACCGGAACCAAGGAAATGGGAAGAAAGGCAGGGACTGTAAAAGGATATACAGAGGGGGGGGGCTACAAGGGTATACTAGAATAGTGTAGGTTCAGGAATCAAAAAAACAAAGGTAGTCCTGGAGCAGGAATAATAATTGAGCTAAGGCTCGGGAGTCAAGGTAGCACTCAAGGCAGTTCTAGTTCATGAACAGAGAATTACTAAAGCTTCAGGAGTCAAGGTAGCACTGCAGGCAGTTCTAGTTCAAGAGCAGGAAAATTATTAAAGCTCTAGAGTCAAGGTAGCACTGCAGTCAGTGATGGTTCAGGAACAAGGATAGCTATAGTTCAGGAATAAAGAAATAACTAAAGCTCAGGAAAAACTGGAAACAAGGGTTGGTCTCACTGGTACACAGCTACAATGACAACCCTGGGCTGAAGGGAGCTGGGGATTAAAAGAGCTCACAGTACTTATGCACATCAAGTGTGAGCAGGCTAGCAGCAGCTAGCCACAAGTCAGCTGAATTCCCCCACCCATCCTTGACCTGCAGGGGTGGAGACAAAGCAGTGAGCAGGGGATTATAGGTAATGGAGTTTGCAGCATGAGCAGACTGGCTTCCACAAAACCCGGCAAGGATTGAGAATGGATGTCAATTCCCAAATGGTGTCCAAATGCCTGGAAGTCAGGATATGCATGCAGGAAAGTGTCTGGAAGCATATTAGAACACAGGAAAGTCACTATGCACCCCTCTGGTGGTGGGCACAAGAGTGCAGGAAGCGAATCATGACAATAACATTATTCTAATTAGTATCATATCTACATGATTCATGACTGTGAAAGAATACTGTTAAGTAAATTAGTCAGTCCCTTTGACCTCAACCTAGACTAATGCAAATTAAGGTACACCCATTGGCCAGGAATTAAAAAAGAGAGAGCATGACTTTAAAATTGGCAAGAGTTTAAGTAGAAAGTCTCCGACATGCCATAGGTGCCACATTTCCCAGGTCCATATGTGATGTGCTAGTTCAGACATTTCCCCCCCCCCCCTTTGAATTCTGTACTTGTAGTTGTGTTTTATAAAGAAATAAACAGGACAACAAGTCCCAGCAGTCAAAGAAAAAACCTGAACTGGAGCAGCACATCACGCATGGACTTGGGAAACTTGGCAGGGCTGCAAATCTCAACTAAGTTTCCTTATTTTGTTTTTATAAGGTTTTCTGCAGAATCGCAGTCATGAACACCCAGAGTTTTCCCCCACAACTCCCCCCTCCGCCTATCTTGACTTAATTTGTCTCTGTGGCAATCAGGAAGAGAAAGTTGGGTAAGCTATCGTCTCTTCAAGGACAAGGGCAGGCCTTCCACAAGGTGAGTGTCTTCACCATTCTGAATCTGTCAGTTTCCCCCAAAGTCACTCCTCCCAAGGGTGCTCAGGAAGATTCTGGAAAAAAGGCCCATGTGATCATTTTGGCCAAGAGACCATGGTTCTCTTTTATAGGTTTACACCATAGGTTACAAACACAAAATCCATTTGCCTGAATGAGGCTGTTCTATAAAAATAAATTGAAAGGCCTTGTGCAAGGCTCTTTTAAATGTCTTTCCCCAGGGTCCCTCTTCACTAGGGTGCTCAGAAAGATTCAGCAAGAGAAGGTTCATGTGATAATTTTGGCCAAGGAACCCATTGTTCTCTCCCCATAGGTTACAAAAGAAGGAAATTATTTGCCCAAACGAGGTTGTTCTATTTATATAAATTGTTAGGCCTTATGATCATCTTATCAATATCATGTTGCCTCCTCGGTCCAGGAAAGAGAAGGACAGAAAACTGGAAGATTTAAGTTGGTGATGTACTAAGTATTTTAACGGTCACAAACATTCCAACTTAGTTTTGGCAATTGCTAATATGCTTTTTATTATGTATTAATACCATTTTAGGAGTCAGAAAAGTTTTTCGGCCTACTAAAATGGGATTCTGAATGGATAAGGATTCAGTGCTTGTAAGGGACATGTTGTAGATGTATTTAGAAATACTGAAACAGTATCTTATTTAGCAATTTTTGGACTCTGAAATTCAGTCACAAAACATTGATATTTTACTGCCACCTCACAGGGGGTAATGCATTTGCAAAAGAGAAGGTTGTTAAAGAGTAGGCAGTGGTCCAGGGTAACCAAGTGTAAACCTTTCTTTTTAAAAAATAGTCCCATTTCCTTCAGGGGAGACGGACTACATTGGTGAGAAAAAGTTTGCTTTTTTAAAAAGCTGTAACAGATATGGTGGTCTGCAGAGCCCAGTGGGCCATCACCTCTGTGATGGCCTCTAAAAATAATGAATCACAAGTTGCAACCCACTTTATTCATATTCATGAGATAGGTCTGATTCCAACTCACTATGAGTCTAAATTTTAAGAAGAGACTTCTTAATACGTAGGTCAGTTTTTAATTTTCTCTACTGGTCCCAGGAATACTGATCCCAAATTGAGTCCAGTATTATGCAAGCTGGAAACAGTACAACTGTCCCATGATGCTGTTCCAAATGAAAAGAAGAAGACATTTTTAGCACAAAAGCAAAATAGGGGCTTATTACAGCCCTGTCAGAAATAAAGTTGTCCTGGGAAAATGGCTACCGAGAAAAAAGCTTGATAGACCAAAAGTTCAGTTCTACTGACTCCAAAGGCTCTAAGGGACCCTCATGAAGAGCTCCCAGTACCAAAGTTAAGCCCCATAAAAGAACTGAGGATACAACTACTGGCCGATGATTAAGAAAACTCTTCAGTAGCTTGGAAGCTTAAGGACCCAAATTTCCCGATTTCTGATCTCTTAAATCTCTTTCCCACTGACTGCAAAGCGTAGAAGCCATCAAACCTAACTAAAATCGATCTCTGAGAAAGTCTAAAGGTGGATGTTAAGAATTGACTTGAACCCCCTCAGGAGAACACAGGAGTCAAACATGCCCCAGTGGCTAGAATACACCTTGAGAGTACTAGGTCTAACAGACTGCTGAATGAAAAGAGGTCCTTCTTTAGAACATCATTGAGCTTTTAAACTTACCTGCTCAAGGTGCGGACCATCAACTGAAAGTGCATAAGAGCAAATTCTGGAAGAGTGGAGGCAGTTGGAAAAATTCATGGAAGGTGGATTGATAGTTTGAGGAGATGGAAAAAGAAGGTCTTAAAGCCCAATATTGAGCCCTTAGTAGAGCATTTACTTCACAGTTTCTGATCATGCAAAGTTCTCTGCATAGAATAGAAATTAGGAGACGCTTCTTTCTGCCCCAACTGTCATCCTTTGTGGCGACATTTTCATTTTATGTGTATATATTAGGAATGTATCATTATATGTTTTTATAAGTGACTCTTTTCTGCATATAATGTTTTGTATTGTGTGTGTGTTTTGTTATGTAATATGCAATTTGTGTTCACTTTAAATGTTGAGTTTGTGTCTCACACTTGAATTTTGATTCCCCTTTTTTTAGCCAGTTAACACATGATCAAATTTGTGTTTGCAAATGTATAAAAAGAAAAAAATATGAATATAAAAGTAATGACATACAAATAATGTTTAAACTGTTTGATTAATAAAACTGTGAATTATAAATCCATTTCTGTGGTATATGGTTGTTGTCGTATATTGATTGTGGAGATATTCCCCGTATCTTGATTATTTTTTGAGAAGAGGTTTTTGTTCATATTGTAGAAATTAGGAGAAGTCATAAAGGAGACCACTGGGCTAAGGAACGTAGATCATACCAGCACTACAATCCTTCTAGGATGGAAACAGAGAACAAAAAGGAGGAAGAATGGAGTCCTCCTCTGTTGCAAACAGGTCCAAGCAAGGGTGTACGAACCTCTTCATAACTGAATAAAATACAACTCAGTATAGACTGAACAATGTCCAAGAAGGTAAGATCCTGCTCAGAGGATCCGCATGCATATTCTCCTACCACAGGGGAATTATCACCTTCAGGGAAAACAGATTGGACGCTGCCCACTTCCTGATCTTCTGAATTAAACAAACTAAAGGGCATATTATCAAAGCGGCGCTATGAAATTCTCACCACTTTTGCGTCCGTTTTCGGGCGAAAAGCTGCGATAATTTCATCGCCTTATCAGCAAAGACTATCGTGTGTTTTGCTGACTTAGCGCCCGTTTCCAGCACGCTTAACTTTACATCGCTAATGAGATGCAAAGTATGCGTGGCTGTGAAACCAACCAGGGAAAATATTGCGAAGGCAGCTTCGCAATATTAACTAGGAAGGGCAGCAATTATTTAAATTGCGTTAAGTATGCCTTAACGCAGGAATTTAACATCTGTTAAATTCCTGACTAAGGCATACCTAACATGGGGGGTGGATTGCGTGGCTAAGACCACAGGCCCTATCATCTAGGATTTCGACGTTTTCCACCATGGAAAACGGCGATATCCACACTATCTCTGGAATTTTTATCGCCTTGGCAATGCGCGTTGTTGATAACGCGCTAACCGGGCGATAAATTCCAGAGATACCCGGCGATAAATATGCAAGCGCTAAGCGCGCTTTGTGATATTTATCGCCGGCCCTTGTTAATATGCCCCTAATTTGGGAGCCCGAGAATCCCAGCTGACAGTTGACATGAGCTCAGCCTACCTGATTTTGTGTTAGACTCTTACAATATCAACATTGAGAAAAGGAACAAATGACAGAAAACTCGACATATTTATGGCAGCATCTTTCAATTGGAAAAATGTGTCAATTCTTCTGAGACCAGAGTACCTGATTGGCCTTACTCCCCAAAACTGCTCCCCAGCCCCTGCTGCTTGCATTTGTTGCAAAGATCTGAAATGGAGAAGGAGCCAAGGAAACTCACTTGTCGAGATGATCTAACACCAGTCATCATTATGTATCAGTCATCATCGTGTATCATAGCAAATCTGATAAGTGACAAGAATAGCTCCTTCTGTTTCTCTGAATATGGGTTCCAGTGCGACAGAAGATACCAAACCAGTGTTTGCAGGTAAAGATACACCCCGGAACAAACCTCAGACAGTTTTGTCATCTCTTCCTGGACATTTAACCAATCCCTGGCTGCACTGGGTTGTCTCAACAGGTCAGAGAGCGAAATCTTAGTTTCTCCTTAATAGGGGAAGCAAAATAACCTTTCCCAGATGTTTTAGAGACATAACACCTTGTGACTGAGACATCTGAAGGTTGAGCCAGAATCAATTTTTCTGAAAAAGCTTGCAAACATGCTGCACATCCTTGGAGCTCTTATACAAAGAAGAGGTGCATAATAACTAGAAACGTTAGTATGGGAAAACAAAACCTGGCTGCAAATGAAAGATACCAACCAATGGTGCTAGGGCCTTGGGGAAAGTTCTTGGAGTACAGGCACCCCAAACGGAAGAATTCGGAACTGGAAATGTTGTACTAGCACTAGCACACAAAAATTAAGAAAATTCAGATGGATGCGTGTCTGAAGTTAGGTATTTTACAAATCCGGTGAAGTTCGGAAATCTCAGGTAGGAAATCTGGTGTAGGACTGATGGAGAGGAATCATCTTGAAAGACTTGTGAGTATGAAACTGTTTCAGAGCCTGATTTAGAGTTTGACAGACAAGGTCCTCCATCACGAACACAACAGAGTACCGTCTCCTCCAAGCCCTATGTCTGCCCACCTCATTTTGTGCTTGGAGGAGCGTACGTTTTCTGTCGGCAGAGCTTCTGTTGGCTCCAGTGACCAAAAAAGTCCTCCGACAGCCGGATGGAGTAGGGGCATCAGAAGAAGGATATTATACCGGCCACCCTATTCAGGGTGGACAGTGTAATGTCTTTATTTTTCTGTCCGTCGCTGCCAGGAACAATCTGGTAATGAGACAGAGAGACAAACAATAATCACCCCCACACGTTGGGGAGAAAAGACCGAGGCAGTAGGGGTAAAGTGTTTTGTTTTTCAGGAATAAAATGGCACTTTGGGAGTTTGTTTATGAAAATCAAAAAAGTTTAAAGAAGTTTGGTGAACGGCCTTCCAAAATGATGCCAGTAGTCTGTGAAACTTTCAGAACCTTGAAGGGAACCAATTGTTCCCTTCAAGGTACAGAGATGACCACTGGTCCAATGGTCGTCTTTAAATTTGACAAAGGTAATGTTCTCCACTGATGGACAGAGTAGCATCAATCAAACTATAAATCAGTGCTTAGACATTTCAAATCCAAAGAGTACGGTAGTCTCCAGAAGGAATTTTGATTACAAACATGATATAGAAGCAACTCAGACCTTTTCCCCTGTCTGGACCTGGAACTATTGACTTTTTTAGACAGTAGGCCCATACACCTTAAAATATCGCCTGGTGCCATATGGAGCTCTGTGGATTTGGAGTTTGGCAGAAAAAATCCTGTGGTATCATTTTTAACTATATTTATTACCCCTTGGTAATGATTTTGTGGAACCAAGTATCTGGGACCCATAGCCTTCAGCAGACCAAGACAATCAGAAGATGACTGCAGCTGCATAGTAACGCCCTTGGAGCAGGAGAGAGAAGGGGTGTGAAGATAGGCTGGACCTGGGAACTGTCAGAAGAAGGGTCTCAGTGGCCTTGCTCTTTTCCCTGAAGTGGATGACTTGAAGCTCTAGAAGAGGATGGAGGATGACCAAAAGATCTCTGAGCTCAAAATTCTCATTCTTTACTCATGGAAGAATAGAGGTCTTTAACCATCGATCCTCTGCTGACTTCTTTATAAACTCTTCCAGTTGAGTACCAAAGAGTTTAGCCCTGTGAACGGTCTATAGTAAAGCGCTCCATTGGTTTACTGAGTTTCTGAAAGATCGTACTCAAACCATCTCCTTGAACCCCTTTAAATCTTGTACTATGCCTTTTTATGGAAGGGTAATGCAGGGTTCCATGTCAAGCCCCACCCTATTCAACTCCTCTGGCACAGATTGTCAAGGCATGTGAATTTGAGACAATATCATACACCAATGGCACACAACTGATCATCTCCTTTGGTCAGGATCTGGAAGAGGTGAAATCCTGCCTTTCTGACTGTATGAGGATAATAGCTCTTTGGATGTCCAGCAACTGCCTACAAATAAACATTAAAAAAAATTAGATACTCTTCTTTAGTAAAGCTCAGTATTTGTGGCAAACAGACTGTTGGTCAACCGAACTGGGGCCCGCATCGTCCCCAAATCAATCAATAAAAAACCTCAGTGTAAAGTTAGATCTTACTTTGTCTATGAAAGAGCATGTCTCGACTGTTTGTGGAACTTCCTTTGCCACTATGCGATTGCTGAAAAAAGTATTTCTTAGCTTCCTCCAACTTCCAGAAAATCCTAGTTCAAGTCTAACTCATGAGTCGTTTTGGCTGTGGAAATGCTTTACTGGTAGATGCCAATGAAACTTTGTTTGTTGTCTAAACTGCAGGTGGTGCAGAATACTGCAGCCAGACTAGTCTGAAATCTTCCACGTGGTTCTTCTGCTCCGATTTTGAACTCTCTGCACTGGCTACATATCAGGAAAAGGCTCATCTTGAAGCTATGCTGCCTCATCCATAAGTATCAGAATGGTAACGCTCCATCCTACTTACAAAATAGGCTCAGATACTACCACCCGGGCAGACTGTTAAGAACCCAAGATAAAGCCTTACTTCAGATTCTGTAAATCAATACTTCTCGATTCAGTGGGAGTTCTTTCTCTTATCTTGCCTCCCTCCACTGGAACAAATATAACTGCAAATCTGCTTTTGTACGGAGTTTGGAAAGATTAAAAAACTCCTTAAAAGGTGGTTGTTTTAGTTACTTTGCTTGCCTCGTATCAGCTAAGCACAGAAAAATTCCTTTGGGTATCATTCACTGCCCTATAACAAGTGATGCTAACATAACATAGCATAGCAAAGCATAACATAACATAACAGCAGATTGCTCAAAAGATTATTTTGAGATGCAGCAGATATCCATGAATGTATCCAAATATGATGATATGCTGCAATACTTGATCCAGATGTGGCAGCGGCAGCACACAGTTGAATGAAATACCCAAAAGGCATGTGATCAATTGTTCCATAGAGGCCAGTCTAGAAGAACAGTCTGTACCTTCATGCATCTCATCAGCTAGCATTTCAAAATCATGGCGAAGGAAGTGCATCTAGCGCTTATGGCAATATTTGTTGCAAAGTAAGCCTGTTTCACCACTACTTCCACATATTTTTCTATTAAATCCACAGAAGAAGTTCCCTCTAATAAAATTGACCTCTGGGAGGAAAGGCCTGACATCAACGAGTCTACCTTCATCAAAGAATGGGATCCTTCCTGAACAAGGACAAATTATGTTATTAGGCCAAATACTAAGGGAAATATGAATGTTCTATATCTGTACATTCTCTGGTTAATACCTTCATAATTGCGCCATGCGAAGGAAATCAATCTGGCTAATTTTTTGGCAATGGGCAAACAAATCTTTTTTTTTTCGTCTTGGACAATAGATTCAGGAAAGGCCAAATTGTTCCTGAAATGCTGCAGAATTTCTTTCAAATCATCCCATTTCACATCTCGTTCTAGATCTTCCGTAGGGGATTCTGTATTTTTGGACACCATCACCTCCTATCATCCCCTGGAGAAAGGAGCTCTCTTGTTCTTTCAGAGCTGCAGCTACAGCCTTACTGATGGTCTCCTGTAACAATTTAGAGGGAAGTACCCCATAAGCCTCAATTTCCTATTCAGAAGTCTTCAGAACATGGTCTTTTTTCTGGAGCGTTTGCTATGCTGAATCTATGTTAGCACTTTTCACAGTGCCAAGGAGATCACTTCCTGCTTTTCCAGTATCTATAGAAACCCAACTATGCAGCCTGCCTAACTCTTGTGAGATTGTCACCATTTTTAGATCAGGCAAGCTGACGGTCTGCCACCAGGGTGAGTGGCATAGGAGTGTCTCTGTAACAGATTACTTCTCTCTAATTCCAGCAAGAGGGTAATCTTGCAATCATAGAAGATTGAATCATTTGTGTCAGCATTCCAGAGTCTCAAGGATATTGTATCTTAGACCCTCAACCACACTTGTGCGGTATATGTTTTTTCTCTACTCATGTGGTAAGGTGGATAATGTCATCATCAGGTCGTAATCACTTGACGGTTCGGTTCTCCAAGTGATTGACCAACCTCCACCAGGAAGGAGACTGTGTGGGTGGTCACAGCTGTGAAAAGTGACTAGTAATCAAAAATATCTCCTTTTCCTTTAAGAGACATTTATTGATCAGGCGAGGGATATGATTAAAAGAAATAGTGGTGCTTGAGTGGATTAATTTCTGGTCCACAGCACCTTGTGAAAGGTCGATATGTTTTGGCCAAAGAATTGCTCATACGAGTCAAGTGACCTTCATCAGGAATATAGTGTGAGTGGGTGGTCTTCATTCAGAACACCCATACAGTGGTTAGGGTGAATAGATTAACTTACCCTTCTTCGTCAGTGAGCATGGTGGTTCGTGGTTGACGTGGTCGTAGGTGCAGCCATTGCCTATGACTGTGATTGGAGGCTAAAGTCCGCTGTGGGACACAGGCAAAGTTGACGGTCCTCAATTGAAGACCATCTCAGCAGACACTGCTGCAGTTCTCCCGATCCCGAATGTAAGCCTCCACCCCTAATGTTAGTAAGTCGAACCCACCAACCGTCCTTTTCCTGCTCCCTATTCGACTTCAAAACAGAAAACGGATCCTTTCCTCTGATTTCCAAGAAAGCAGGTACAGCCAGGAGTCAGTAAATATTAAAAGCAGGTCAGGTGGAGTGGCTGTGGGAATTTTGAGGAGTAGGACAGCTAAATCAGAACTCCTCCATCAGAATCAACTTAACATACTGGTGAAAGAATGGCTGTAGATAGAAATAAATTCAAGAAAGCAAACAAAACATCACAATGTATACCAATTACCATTCGGATAGCATACTTGTTCAATAAACAAACAAGAAAGAACAAAATATCCACTTTTTATGTCTAGAGAAGGGTGCGGAGCTGGACCTTCTTTATGTACCTTTTATTGGGTAAATAAAGGAGAGTAAATAATGTCTGCGGGACTAGGCAAGACCTCATGATGTAAGGACAGGGACAAAGAAGATGGATGAGGGGTAATGGGTCGGGTAAAGTTTGTGAACACCAACAAAGGTGTAAGTTTGTAGGTGTGCAAAAAGTTATAGGGCCCTCTCATGACAACTTTTTTACAAGAATTCCCTGGAGGGCATGTCTTCTCTGTGGTGGATGAGGAGCATTTTCGCAATGCCACCTTTATGGATCACTTCATACTGGGGCGTATTCGTTCAGCTCTGCGCTCCTCTCTGCCTGGTTTTCCTATTGAACCGGACTCGTTCACGCCACTCTCCATGACCTTTGAGAGTAAGGGAGGGGTTCACCTCATATTTAAGCTGTACAAGGCATGTTCTAACACTATACGGGTCAAGAACATGCCAGGTTCGCAAAGACTGAGAAGACGACCTAAGACGCCCCATCTCAGACGACCAATGGGCCAAATGTTGCGCAGTGACGAAAGAAGTCTCTTTAAACAGCCGACATAAACTACTCCATTTTAAATTTCTGCGTAGAATGTACATCACCCCCGCCAGATCTCACAGGCTTGATCCGTCCAGACCTCATAATTGTCGTAAGTGTGATGCTCTACACGCCGATTTTGCCCATCTCACGTGGACTGGTCCAAAAATACAGTCATATTGGGAGGCGGTGCACAAAACACTGGGAGACATAACTGAACTGAACTGACCCTCGTCCCCACACCCAAAGTTGCATTGTTGAGTTATGTGGTAAACTTCCCCACAGGAGTCTGGACATTTGTCTCCCTTAGTTTACTGCTGGCCAAAAGGGAAATCGCTATTCATTGGGGCAGTAAGACAGTTCCCACATTACAGGGTTGGCTGAACAGTCTAGCATTCTGTAGCACTAACAGTATAGTCTATTCCAGTACACGGCCTCGCTCCTCCCATCCCAAAGATATTTGGGGTCCATTCAGGACTTATGTGGAGACTGAACACCGAGCCACTGGCTCCCAGCTAGAACAAGGCATAGTCCCGGATGGGGTGGGGTAACCAGCTTGTTGATCCCATTTTCACGTTTACTAATGTTCCTCTGTATGTTACAGAGGTTGTTATTTTTTTGATCATATGTCTGTGCTTGCAGCTGCTTTTTTGCGGGAGGGCCAGGCGTTGGGCCGACAGAGGCGGACCTTTTCCTATTGGTGTGTTGGGCTGGCCTCTGGGACTGTATTCTCCTACTTTGTTCCTTATCTCCCTCTTGTTTCTTGATGTATTGGCTTCTACATGGTCAACACTTTTTCATTCTTCAATTGTTGTGGCAATGACAGAGAGCACATATGTTTGTTCTGATATACTATACGAAAATGGTAAATAAAGTAAAAATAAAAAAAACTTTCTCACAATAAAATTTTTGTGAGTAGATCCTTCTACAAATTTACAACCACTTTTGTGTATTCTAGTGGTGGTTTTGCACTGATACTACTGGTACATTGGCACAATTTGTATAAATAGATTACTAATAGGTTTGAGAAACAGGCACATCAGCAGCTTCACTATAGCCCACTTCTGTATGGGCCATGCAAGTTAAACATTTCTGTTGAAAATTTGCCCTTCTACATGGTCATACCAGATTTTTTGCCTTCTTTCACTGAAAGGTGTTTTTCTAGCCATAGGACTTTACCCCTCCTAACCAGTGGTAAAGTACTTGTGCTCCCCCTTTTGACCATCATAAAATTGGCATATACCAAATTGGCACATTTAATTTACATCTAAGGGGCTGAGTACGATCTCATTAGGAAGGCCTTCAGACGGGTTCTGGAACAAGCAAATCTAATTCGGAGCCAATCGAGATGTAACGGCTGGAGGAATCAGACTTCAGGGGCCTGTAGTGGGCCCCCCTTCACCCAGGGCCCTCGGAACCTGTCCCGTGGGGGTACCCATGGGTGTACCCATGGGTCCCCCCCTTTCCATGCATGCACAGCATGGCGGGCACCATTGTGTGCCCGCCACAAGGTGTACACTTTTCCCCACCCACCCCTTTTTTTATGGGAGCCTCTGTATGCATTCAGTATACAGGCTCCTATAGAGTTCAATGGGAGTCCGAGCAAACTGAGTCCGTCACCATACAGGATTATCGTACTCAGTCGCTCAGAATCGCAGAGCACAATTCACTAGGAAAGCCCTCTGGATCCGAGTCCTACAGAGGGCTTTCCTAGCGAGATCATACTAGGGCATCTAAGTATCATTCGTTCCTGTACCCAGGGCCTGTAAGTTTTTTAAATGCTACTAGTGGGCTGCAGAACTCATTGCGCTACCCACTAAAGATTCACAATTAAACATGTCTCCAGATCTGCCACTGCAGCCTGGATGTGCAGTTTTAAACTGCCAATGCGACCTGGGAATGCAAACATTTTGCCAAGGCCTAAGCCATCCTTTTCAACACTTATAAGTCACCATTTAGGTAGACCTTAAATGCCTTTAGGACAAGATGCATGGTATATAAAAAGTAGAACATCTCTATTTAATGTTTTACGTCCTGACAGTGAAAAACTTCCAAAGCGTTATTCACTGTGGCAAGGCTGGCTCTCTCGTGGGTTAACGCTGGTTTTCATTATTACCTTTTATAAGTGATATATTCAGTATGGGAGTAGCTAGAAAAATGCCCTAGAAAAATGGTTCTAGGACTCATTTAATTTGAAAAGTAATTTATAATCCAACTTAATAATAAAGTCTGATTTTATATTACACTTTTGGAAATGAAACTTTTAGAACGTTGTCATTGTCCTGCCTCACTTGTCCAGCCTGTCACTTGACCCTGATGGCTCCCCTTTGGCGAGATGTGTATTTCTCCCAAGCAGTAGACAAAGGGCTCTGGGTGTGGAAAGAGAGTTTTTCTCCTTGACAGGGTGGGCTAGGGGGCTGAGTCCAGCCACTTCCTGGGCTTCAAATGATGCCTACCCTGTCACTAGCTAATGAAGCTTAAACCAAGACCTGCTTCCCTTTTGACTCTTTGGACAGGCCAATGCCAAACCCAGTGAAAGGGTAAGATCTGTCCAAAACTAGTTTAGGGGTGGACAGACTGTGTTTATCCTCTCCACACTACAAAAGATTTGACAACTTTCTGCTTGGCGAACCGACGGAGACAGGGTTCACCGTCGAAGCCAAAGCTATCAATGTTGAATCATCATCTGCCACAGCTTGCTGGTTTGCCCCGCTGAAGGAGATCTGACTGATAAAAACATTTCTAAGTCCAAAGGAAAAGGGTTTCATCTGGACTAACGCTGAGCAACATCTCATCAACGTCGAGGCCTTCCTGGGCACAGATTTGACCGCTCTGAACTTTCCCGGATTAGACGATGACCACCTTCGACCCTGCCCTACTTTAAATCCAGCTTGCAACCTGCCCCACCAATGTGAATCCATCGTAGTCACCTTAACATTTGACTACAGTTAGTGCTTTGTGCTTTTTGCCACTTTTTAAAATTCAAACTTTAAGAATTCAGATATAGTGTTCTACCTTTTGAATCTTTGTCATTTTGGTGACATTTTATTTATTAAAACTTACTTTATTTTTCTAAATTGGTTTGGGTTTTTTCTTGTCTCTAGGCTAAGCCTGATTGCTTTGTGCCAAAGTACTAGAGAGATAAGCACAGGTTTGTTTAGTGACTTTAGTTACTAATAGTGACCACTATTAGTAGTTCACCTTGCTAAGGATTTTGATTATTATTTGAGGTGGGTTCTCACCCCCCTCAACTAATACTCCAATTTCATGCATTTTCCTTTTGGATATTTTGCACATTTCTTTACTTTCTTTAGTTTGCAGCAGTGCAGTGCTGTCATGCAAAATGAACTCTGGCCAGCATCAGTGCCAAAGACACTTCCTTATAGCTGACACGAACATAATGGCAGCCATTTTCCATCATTACCCCAGCCTCCCTCTCTCCTTTGCTCTGTAATGGGTGAAAGGCTGATGAATCAGTTACATTCTGTAGCTTCTCTTTCCTTGCTTTGAATTATATTAATGTGGTCACTCAAAGTCTGCAGCCATATGAAGTTCTTTTTCCAGACAATAAACGCCCTTGATGAAAAAGTAACAACAATTATCTAAATATGCCTAAATGCAATGAAAATTAGCATTTGACTGATGTATAATTATTGTACATATAGGAGTGGTTTTCAGACATAGTGTGCACATCGGCGCAAAAGCCATTAGGCACAGTCTAGGCAGAGATGCACAACTGCACAGAATACCCAGCAGTGATATTAAATGCGAAATTTACATAATATGGGGTGTTGGTTTGCATCACAATGCTGCCCATCACATGTCTAGCCATTCTGCCACATGTAGCAGTGCACCAACTCCAGCAGGATCATTGGCTGAACATGAAGCCTCAACCCCTGGGGAGTAGGGTGACAAAGTGATATGAAAATCCTCATGGAATTCACCTCTGTGTGGTTTTACTTGTGCCAAGATTGGCTTATTGGATGGAAAAGTATACAATGGAAGGTTGTAATGCTTTTTCATGAACTAGAAATAACCACAGACATGGCACATGTCCTCCATTGGGGACATGCACAAATGTATATTTATCATGGCACTGGCTGAAATATGGGGGATGCTTGGGGCATATCGTGGTATCAACTACCAGAGACAGTGTTTCGGGAACATCAGGGAACTGAATGGCATGGGATGTATGTCTGGGCTTCTTGATGACATTGACTGATAATCAGGGAAATGTATGAGTCACATTCTGACATTGGTTGTTCTTAGAAACGAGGGTCTCTAGTTGGCAATGGTTTGCACCGATGTCCAAATAGGGGGCCATTCCTTCTAGTCAGGATAAGGGGGAGACACTCCTAAAATAACCCCTGCTTGGCATGAGCAGTCAGGTTTATCTCAGAGGCTGTGTATAAAGTATTTGCACATAACCAAAAGTAATACAGTAAAAACACTACAAAAGGAAACCACACCAGTTTTAGAAGCATAATCAATATTTATCTGTGCAAACAAGAACAAAACGATAAAAAACCAACATACAGTATTAAAAAATAGGTACTTTGCAAGTATGACTTAAAAATTCATTTCCTTGAAGCCGGTAGCTCCGTCTGAGGCTACCGTGGTGCAGAAAACAACAAACTCCAAGAGTTCCATGCGATGGCGTCAGTGCCAGCCGGCTTTAGTGTCAGCAGACTTGTAAACAGTACCTTTGGGTTCGGCCGACCGTGTCTGTGCGGGTCGGTCGTCAAGCGTAGTGATGTGGCGTGCGGTGCCCATAAGCCGCGGTGCAGGCAGCAGCTCGGTGACGGTCGTCCAGTGGTATCGGTGAGACCAGGGCTGCTGTGCAGAGTGCGTGGTGGTGCCGACAGGTCACGGTGCAAGCGACAGGGCCGGTTAATGGGAGCTGGCGTCAGTCGGCCCAGACTGCAGTGTGGGATGGATATATCATGTGACTTACGAGCGGTGCCCCCAAACCACGGTGCGGTTACGGGAGTCGAGATTAGTGGGCATCAACATCGTAGGTGAGAGGAGGGTGGTCGAGAGAAGCGAGGTGGTGAGGAGTGCAGAGCCGACAGATCGAGGTGTAAGCAGCGGCTCTGTGGCGGTCGTCGTCGGTGAGACCAGGGTTGCGGTGCGAAGTGTGGTGCTGTCCTCTGCAGTGCCTTCAGGACATGAAGCCAGCAGAGGTGTCGGTGATGCGGTTGGCTGCTTTCCCCCTCTGTGGCAACTGAAACTCATGGTTACAGAGGTGGTACGCAGAGGTAAGTGAAGTCTTTGCTGTCCCTGACACTTCGTGAACAGGAAGCAAGCTCTATTTTAAGCCCTTGGAGATACTCAGCGATAAGTGAAGCAAGTTCAGTCCAGTCCTTTCACTGCCCAAGGCAGAAGCAGCAACTGCAGGCCAACCCAGCAAAACAACAACACAGGAAAGGGGCAGTACTCATCCTGGCAGTTCTTCCAGCTCTTCTCCTTGGCAGGTTTCTTGATCCAAGCAAGTTCTAAAGTTCTGGGGTCTAGGACCCAATATTTATACTGCATTTCTCTTTGTTCTCTTGGGCAGAGAGTGTCTGTGCTTAGTTCCAACCAGTTTGTTCCTCTCTAGCCCAGCTTCCCGGCAGGAGGTGGAGACAGCATTGTCCAAGGCAGACGAGGCCCATTCAAGTGTAAGGAAATCTCCTCCCACTACTCTAAATGCAGCCTAGGTCTTATCAGCCCAGCCCTTCCTCATCCAGGAAAGGCAGGACACACCTCGACCCCCCAGTGGCTGTCTGAAGAGAATGTACATCCCTAGCCCCTTTCACTCCAAAGCCAGACAGTCAATCCACAACCCAGCAGAGGCACACAGGATGGCTAAGCAAGAAAATACCTACTTTCTAAAAGTGGTATTTTCAAACACAGAACATAACAAGCATTTGCAATGCAATAGGTCTCGCATATACGTAAGTTTTAGCTATTGGCATTGTAAATGACAATTACTTTTATTTATGTTTTTGTTTTTTAAAATGTAAATAAAAGGCATTGTCATTTACAATGCCAATAGCTTAAACTCACGTAAATGCGGGACCTGTTGCATTGCAAATGCTTGTTTCCTAATGCATTCATATTTCAGATGCTTTTGTCTGTGCTTGCTCCAAAGTACACGAATAATCATTGGCAAACCCAATAGCACTTCAATTCGATTAGCTTTCCCAATGCTTGTTTTCTACAAATCTGTTTAGCTTATGATTTATTGCTCTGAGGTAGCATAACCCTGATACAAGGCGCCCCAAAAAACTTAAAAACATATAAATAATGAACATTTACCAAGGTGCCCTGCTCATTTGTGTCATCATCAGCCACTTTTGAGTTTTACCCAATGCTTTCCATATTAGGATTTATTTAAACCATACCTGCAATGCAAAAAGCGGAACTGCAAGTCCCGGAATGCAACACGTTGTTGCTTATCCGGCCAGGAGAGGCACAAGAGGGCACACAACAACACGGAACCGCTGTGTAACTACAACTATTTATTTGAGCACGCACGTTTGAGAGGATTTCTTTCTTCATTTAGGGAGGTTGCTGAATGTTTTAAAACATTTGTTTGGTCAAATGTTACTCGAAATGTATGCAACTTCTCAAAGTCGATTCACGGAATAATTAAATAAGGCGATAAAAGGTGCCCACAAACAGAAGGTTTAGCCATTCCTGGCTAGAAGGAAATGTGCAGGAATTTAAGAGAACATTAATTCAAGAGAGTAAAACAATGTTGTTTACATGTTGGCTCAGATCAGACCTCATCATGGCCTCCTGGGTTATTCTGAGCATCTGTGCGAGGCTGGAGGGTGAGACGTGAGAGAGACAGAGAGGAGGAGAGCGGAGGCGGTGTGAACAGGAGAATGAGAATTAAAGTTAAAGTTAATGGGGAGTTTTATGCGGCAAAGAGAAATAGGAAGAGATGATGACTGCCAGAAAGAAGACTCAAGGGGAGAAACATGAGATGACAGAAGTGGGGGAGCATGATAAAACATACCACTATATTTCTGAACATCTACAACCTAAAAACTTTGAACGGTGCTTTAGTCAGCACTCTTGCGGGCCATTGATACATCGTAAGCCAGATGCTGCCCTTGCACTGGCCTGTACGTACAGATTCCGATGCAAAATTACGGCGCCATGTCCCTATGATGGTGCATTTAATAGTTAAAATAATTTGTGAATCTGTAACATGAATAGTAAAAGGCGCACCTACGATAAGTGTGCGTTTAGACGTGCTCCGATGCAAACCTGGGCAGGGAGCTTTTATTTTGAACCGGCCTCCACCTTGTGGAGCAGCTCTGCTTTTTAACTGATCACAAATGTCTGTGCGGTAATGATTTCCATTGACCTGTACGTACAGATTCCGATGCAAAATTACGATGCCATGTCCCTATGATGGTGCATTTAATAATTAAAATAATTTGTGAATCGGTAACGTGAATAGTAAAAGGCGCACCCACTATAAGCGTGCGTTCAGACGTGCTCCGGTGCAAACCTGGGCAAGGAGCTTTTATTATGAACCGCCTTGTGGAGCAGCTCTGCTTCTTAACTGATCACAAATGTCTGTGCGGTAATGATTTCCATTACCGTGGCCAGCTGGAGCCTCCATCCTCTCCTCTGTCGTGAGAGCCTCCCTGGTATGTGTCTCAAAAACTCCTACATTACTAAACTGCTCTTTCTAACAACTTTAATCGGGAGCAGCAACAGGTATTGTGGTTATGGGGCCATCAAAAGCAAAATACAAGTTCACGGTGGCACCAGGAGCATTCTAAATAAAGTTTTCAGTGGACCGTCTGTCGGTGGGTCAGAGGGCACGCAACTTAGGCAAGTTTTTCATTGGTAATATATGTAGTGATGCAGCAACCTGCTGGAAGTGCGTACCCTATCTGCAACATTTAACGAGCAGTTACCGACCCAGGAATGCGGTGCTCTGGTGCCGCACCAACGTGCGATAACAATCACGTGAGTGGTGCACGCACGCGCCACAGGGAGACATGTGGTTTCACTTATCGTGCCTGTGTCTGGGCACGATAATTGAAACCACATTGCGGCGGTGCGGGTAAACGACACCAAAAGGCCATGGGCGGAGCAATGCGCCCTCCTTTGGCCAATTGTGTGCTGTCTTTGTTAAAAAGACGCACACAAAGGCCAATAGCGTGGGCCAAAAGGAAAAGCACACGCTCGCGTGTGTGTGATTCCTAGGTCAGTTTTGAAACCCCCTACAAGAGGTCTCTCACTGCGCGAGCAGTGCTGCGCACTGCATTGCTAGGCGTGAGGCCTAAAAATAATCATTTCTTAAAGATGCATTTCTGTATTCTGGGATTAGCCATACTAAACTCTATTTCTGTATCTTGTCCCAATCGGAAGATATACTCATAAAATGTTACAGAGTATTCCCCATTCTATCCTATGGGACAGAAAGCCTTAATCAGTGAAAATCAAATTACACTGTAGTTCACTATCGGGACATGTCACACACACCAGGACATGTCCTACTTTTCACATACACTGCAACCTGTCCATAGGGGTACCTTGGGCCTACCTGAGGGGTGTACTACATGTAAGAAAAGGAAAGGTTAGGTCCTGGCAAGTGGGTGCACTTGCCAAGTCATCATGGCAGTAAAACCTGTGCAGAGACACTGCTGTGGCAGGTCTGAGAACCCTTTGATAGGCTACATGTGTGGGTGGCACAACCAGTGCTGAAGGCCCACTAGCAGCATTTGATTTACAGGCCCCAGGCACACCTGGTGCACTTTACTAGGGACTTGCCAGTAAATAAAATAATCCAATCATGGAAACACCAATCCATATAATTTACATGGAAAGCATATGCACTTTATCACTGATTAGCAGTGGTAAAGTGCCCAGGGTCCTAAAACCAACAAAATCAGGAGGCCAAAAAGCAAAAAGTCTGGGGGTAAACCCGCCGAAAAAGCTAAGTCCAACAGTTGTCATATACCTGCGAAACATATTGGCATATGTGTTGACCTGAGAGCCCATGATGACTTTGACTGGCATATGTGGCATACCAAGGGAACATCATAGACTTGACTTGTATACTAGGAAAATCCTGAGGCACATCATAGATGTGGCTATCATACAGGTGTGTGCCTAAAGCATATCATGGCATCAATTAGCATATAGGTGAGACCCAGAGAAAATTATGGCACTGATTGGTGTAGGCAGGATGCCTGAGGCAAATCATGCCACTGACTGGCATATGGGAAATGCCTAGGACAACCCATAAACTGAATGTCATATGCAGTATGCTGGAGGTACATAAGGGCATGAATGATCATATTGAGATTCCTGGGTCAGAAATTGGTATTGAATCAATTTAGTGTACACTCAGGGCACATGTTGTTATTGAGTGGCAGATGTGGAAAGCCTTTGATATATGATGAAATTCACTGACAAATACGTGGGTGCCTGGGATACCCTATAGAATTCACTGGAATTTTTAGCATGATTGTGATACATCCTGGTAGTGCCTGGTACTACATGAACAGCAAGCTACTCCATGTAGGGGGTGTGGTTGGAAAGTTCTTGTTTTTTTTGTGATCGGATGTGAAAAGTGTTTCCATGTTATGTGTGATGACTGCAAAGGTGCAGTTATTGTATTCTGGGACACAGCACGTAGTGATGTGGTGTATTGTGAGGTGTGCGAGATAGACACATAGTTTATGGTTTTCAGTAAGCTGGAAACTTTGTGCAGCTATACAGGTCCCTTTATGGTATTTCGTATGCTCATCGTCTTCTCAGCTGGTTACTGCACTGGGTTTTCCCATCTGACAGTTTGTTTGTAGTACTGGTTCTGAGAAGGCATGGTTGGAGAAAGAAAAGAAGTGGATAAATCTGGTGGGTTGAGCTTTTTTACTATCGTTCCATATCTGAGTGCCAATGTGAGATGTAAAGAAGCAGTCATAGTGTGTAGCTAGAGTAGACCTCCAGTGGTGAACCAGATTAAAGTCCTTTGATTGACTAGCAGTATGTGACAAATCGCTTCTGTTATTTCATGCCTGTTTGTTTGGTGATGACAGGTTTATTTGCTGGTACAGTACCAGTTATGAGCAAACTCCATAGTAGATATGTCTCGGGTGAGTGCAAGAGGAGTAAGTTATATTTGGGTACCAACCACTGAATGTTATGGTATTTATAATAGTGTGGGACAGACCTGTTATTTATACATTGACATTACTATAACATACAAGGGATTCTGCAATCCTTGTATAAAAACCTGCCTCTTAAATTCTTTATCAGCAACTTGTGATTCACCCAGTCGCCTTTTAGTAAAGAATTGACATCAGAACTCAGCTGTATGCCCCTTCCTGCACAAAAACAATCCTGCATGCAACGGGCACCCACGCACCTTGGTGCAAGGATGCCTGTGTTGGCACTTGGGAAAAGCCAGGAATGCGCTGTATTGTGTTAAATAAGACGCATCACTGCCCTTTTACTGTAGCATCAAGATGACTTGCCATGCTGCATCACTTTTTAATAAGTAGGCCCATATATGTCTTATAGAGAGGGTAGCACGGATGTCTAGGAGTAGGGAGTTCCCTTGCAAGCGGTCTAGACGCTGGAAGGGCCTGAATGTTCAGGTGTTGCAAGGCGGTTTGCGTGCAGTTAGAAGGTTCAACTTGAAAGATCGTAGAATTCAAGTACATGTGTATTGTAGTAGCATGCCAAAGATGTATTTTGGAGCAAGACAGTTTACTGCTTTCAGAACAAGTGTCAAGAACTTGTACAAAGCATGGTTCTTGACAGTGAGCTAGCTTGCTTAGTGGTGGTGTGTTGAAGTGGGGATATGATTTTTTTCAGATTGTATAGAGTTTGAATAGCAAAGTTAAATTTAGCTGTAATGCAAAGGAGCTTAAGGGGAGGCAGCCAAATGACTGACTCAGTACTGCAGTCCACTGACTACTGTATAGTTGCAGCTGTGTGTAATAGTATCTAAGAGCATATCTTAAGTAAATTCAAAAGTTTTAATTTTTCTGCGGCATATGTGTACATCATATATAGCGGGCTGAAGAGAAAATTATCGTTTTTCAAGTATGCAAATTTCAGCCAATAAGGAGAAAGTGGAAAGCATCAGAAACATACATGGGTGCTGCTCATGAGGGAAAGTATAACACAATAGAAATTAGAGACCCCAAAATATGCATTGTCGACCACCACTACAATGAAATACTACAATCACACCAAACTGACAGAGCTGGTACTCAAAGCTATTACCAACAAGATTAGGTGCAGGCCCACTCTAACTGCATAAAAACCAATAGCGGCTGCTCCAGGTAAGCAGCAGTGGGCGGGGCGGGTGAAGCGGGGGACGAGTGGGGGTTTAAAATAAAAACAAAGAAACACTTACCTCTCCTGCATCCTCTTCCTGGCTTCTTTTCTGCAGAGAAAACAGGAAGCACCCGGCTCCCAGTCTCCCGATAGCCAATCACAACGCTGCAATGCAGTGTTGTGATTGGTCTGAGCGACGTGGTTCGGCACTCAGCCAGAGAATGGGAGGCTGGGCATGTTTTCCATGCAGGCTGTAATGCAGCCTGCATGGAGAACATGCAAAGGGTGCATGAATGTTTGGCAGGCCCCAGAGGGCCGGTTAAACATTCATGCGCACTTACATAGTGCCCACCATTCCTCCCCCTGCTCTGAGAGCAGAGCAGATCTGCCCTGTCTTACCCACCAAGACGCTGCAGCAGGAAAAATATAATGATAATAAGGTAGAGTTATTATCATTTTAGTTTTCCTTTATGTCCACTGCGAAAAGCAGTGGAGTGACGCTCCTCCGCCTTAGCGGAGGAGCCGCCACTGATGAAAATGATGAACGAGCTCCAGTGGCTTGCGTCAGCTGGGTGCTGATTGAAACTGAGCAAAGCTATTCACACATAGAAAAGGAAGCTATAGTAATCCTGTGGGAGTGCCGACACTTCCACCTGTCCCATTAAGGAAGCCAGTTGCAAGTAGAAACAGACTCTGAACCACTAATTCTACTCTTCCATTGAAATCTCATCCTGACATTGAAAAGTAGAACCTGCAATTCTAGAAATATTTCTTAGAATTTCAGTAAAAAACGGAAATTAACAACCCTGCTGATTATCTGGATGGCCACATCCTACCACAGAATAGTAAGCGATGCATAAAGAAGAAACATAATTCCAGCAATCATGGGCTAGAGCAAGCACAACTACAAGTCAATCAGGCATAAGACACTTTTTCGCTGTCATTGATGATTGCACTAGGTAGCAGGAAAATAAGACAGCCTTCACCACATCTTCTGAAGAAGCGACTATAATAAAGTAATGGCCCATCATCACCCCAAGCAAGACTACTGTCACCATGAATTCGATCCACTCCGGAGCCCACTAGAAGCCTTCCCCCACCACAGCTTCACAAGAGGACTTCAACCCATCAGCAAAGAATTCACACCTATCTTAGATGCCTCAATCTCTTCAGTCACCTTGGCAGGCACAAGGAAACATGCCACAGTCCTCCCACTCCTCAATAAACATGGACCCTTCTAGACACGCAAATTACAGACCAATCTCCCTGCTCCATACAGGATCAAAGTGCTAGAGAAACTTATCAACAGTTAACCTCATCAACCATCTCAGCAGCCACCAACTGCTCGACATCAGCAAGTCCAGCTTCAGACCCAACCACAGCACAGAAATAACACTCATTGCTGCCACAGACAACATCTACATGATCCTGTACAGAGGAGACACAGCGGCGCTCATCCTCCTAGACCTCTCTGAGGAATTTGACATGGTTTCCCACCCTATCCTCATCTGATGCCTACACAAGATTGTAACCCAAGGACCCACCCGCCACTAGTTTTGTTCCTTCCTGACTAGCAGGACACCAGCAGTCAGCATGACCCCATATGCTTCGGACACCCGCAGCCTCATCTGCGGAGTTTTGAATGGTTTGTCACTCAGCTAGACCCTCTTGTATTATCCGCGCCCATGAAATTGACGTTATCTCCTACAGCGACTATACTCAACTCATTTTCTCATTCACAGACAAGACGACCAACACCCGGAACAAGTTCAACACTTGTGTGACCGAAGTTGCCAAATGGATGAAGAACAACTGTCACAACGTCAACACTGACAATACAAAATCATGATGTTTGGGAAACTCCATCGAATGGTAAGCCACAGTAAGACCCACACTCGCCCCCAGCATCCAAACAAAGACCCACGAGATCATCATCGACAACAAAATGGACATGACCAGGCAAGTCAACGCTGTCACTCTGTCCTGTTTCCAAACCTTGAAGATGTTGAGTAAAATAATCAAGTGGCTCCCGAACAACACCCGCAAACCCATCATACAAACACTCGTCACAAGGAAGCTGAACTATGGGAACACCCTCTACCCTGGAATCAGCAAGCAACTCACCAGAAGGCTACAAACAATTCAGAACTTGACAGCTGGAATCACACTCAACCTCCACCGCAGCATTCACATCATGCCACACCTCAAGGAGCTCCACTGGCTCCCGATACACAAGCATGCTCAGTTCAAACTCCTTACTCATGCCTTCAAAACTCTACACAACATTGGCCCTTCCTACCTCAGCAGTCGCAAATCTTTTAAGAAACCTTCCAGACACCTCTGCAGGGCTGGACTCCTACTTGAACACATCCCATGCATGTGCAGAACTAGATCTGGGAGTCAGGCCTTCTCCTCAAAAATGTGAAATGACCTACCACTACATATCAGAGCCTCCTCTTAACTTCTGGAGTTCTTCAAGATGCTGAAGACATGGCTCTGTGAATAGCCCCCGCCTGCCCAAAGCAAGGCTAGACTCTCACCTGCACAGCTCCAGGATACCCTCCCAGAGATAGTGCACTTTACAAATATCCATAACATAAAATGGCCAGCCATACTTTGCCAAAGGAACTATGAACAACCCTCACTCAGGGCTGAGTTCACCCTATATCTAAATGCAATCGGCAAGTTGAAGGCAGTTCAGCTTCTCTCCTAAAGCCACCTGCTCCACACCAGTTCATGGCAAGGAGGAAGTAAAAGAACAAGTAGGCTGGCCATACCAAAATGGCACATCAGTAAAAGGTATCCTGGTCACTTCTGTTTGGGATGAAGAACAGGGGTGTCTGGAAACATCTAATTTTTAAAGGAAATACACTTGGTCTGAGAACAAGACCTCCCAGTCCAGGGTTCTCAGTCCAAATTAATACTTCCCATCATGCCCAAACCAAATCATTTTAATTCAACATTTTGTGAAAACTGCTTTGTTAATGCGTAAGAAGATTTGATGCCTGGACATACTGAACCATCCCAGTTCTCGTCATTTAGAAGGCAGTGGTGTAACACCGTCCCCCAAGCTCCAGGGGGGCCCTTCAGCACAGTACTCTGGCCGTAGAGCTCCTGAATGAGTCTGGAGGGGAGCCCTCCACGTATCTTGCAGGGGGGCACTCAAGTTTTGTTACATAAGTGTTAGTAGTGGAAGAGATATTACTTGCTGGAAGACTCCTTACCCCATTGTGAGGTTTGATAACTTCATGTATTCTTGGCCAGTCAGAACGTTCTATGATGTCATGGGAAATAACTCCAAAGAAAGGACTGACTGTGACCACTTGAAAGGCAAATCCAATAATTGTTCACTTTGTGTGTGTGCCATTTACCGCCTGTATCCTTTCTGTACATGCCCCTCACATTTACTCTATCTATTTCCATTTAGACTGACCTTTTATTTGACAAAATGAGATTTTCCTTGTAATTCCATTATATATTCATACATGATTAGAAATTGTTTGACACCTAAAACCAGACCACCGCCTCATTCGGTCAGTTTCTTTGATTTTCCATCACAAGGTTTTACCGTCCATATACCATTGAAATGAGATCTGTCTTTAGGATTGCCATCACAGGAACCTCACCCAGCAGCCCCCCAAGGCCACCCTGGTGGCCAGATCCAAATAGATAAACTGTACTTAAAGAGCTGCAATCTATTGTACTAGCTACTGTCTGATTTTTAGGTCGAGCCTGGGCAGATATGCTGTACTCAGGTATGAACTTGGCGCTCCGTCCACTCTCTGCTCATCTTTTCAATTGGCTCTTGTTACTTTCCTTTCTAAATGGTTGCTTCTGATTCATTAATCGGCTTGTTAGTCCCTCCTTAGTAACGCCTTGTCTGCATTTGTAACCTCCCAAAAGCACTTGACCTTTTACTTGTGTGGTTACACAGTATCTTTATTATAGTCTGTGAGCACTATTTTCTTTCATTATTTTGTCCTACTACAGACACAATGTGCTTTACTGCAACAGCTGTGTGCCTTTCTTTTTTAATTTTTCCAGTTCTGTCCGCTTTGAATAGAGCAGCCGCGCTCCTTTCTTTATTTATTAAATGCTTTATTTTTTTTTAAAGCACCCCATGCTGCACTTTCACTTTAATATCAGCCAGGCAGCTTTTTTCATGCAAGCCACGCCTAAAGAAATGGGCGTGGCCAACATTAAAGTGAAAGCGCAGCATTAGGCGCTTTTACAAAAAAAAATTGTTTGTCAACTTGACAAAAAAAATATTTGTTTGGTCAACTTGACAAACAAATGCTTTTTTTTGTACCTCAGATGCAGGATGTCTCTTAGTGCTGCCTCAATATACCTCTCGGCGCCCAACGCACTCTCTCTCTCTCTCTCTCTCTCGCTCTCTCTCTCTCTCACCATTCCAACTCTCTGGACCACTCTCAGAATCTAGCCATCACTTCACCTCTCTGTACCATCCTCATCGCCTGCTGCTACCTCTCTAACCCTTCTGTTTAACTCTCTCTGCACCTCCTCCTGTGTTTGAACTCACCCTCTCCATCTCTTTCTATCTTTTTTATACATCGATCTCCCTAGCTCTCTTTCTCTACATCACAACTCTTAGTCACCCTCTCACATCATTCTCTGCACCTCTTCTTCTCTCCATTACTTTCTCTCCACACCTCCCCTCTCTTCCTACCTTTGAAAACCCCTCTCACTTTCTCTTTCTGTCTTTATATACCTCTTATATTTTGCCCCTTTTCCTATCTCTCCTATCTCTCCCTTGCATCTCCCCTCACTTCTCTACCTGTCTCGCTCTCTCTCCTTCACTATACAATTCATTCCCCCAATCTCAAGCTTTCTCTACCTTACTCTAAATCTTTCTCTTCGACCCTATCTCTTTCTACTATTCTGTGACTAACTTACCTTTCATGTTTTGCTTTATGTCTCCGTGGTGTTTTTTAGGTTTAGGCTATCGCCAGCGCGCATGCGCTGCTCGCTCTATGAGACTGCTGTAGTAGAGTATGGGAGAGAAGCCGCGCCCACTCTCCGCCGATATTTTTCATTGGCTTATGTCATTGTCTTTGGTAAATGCTGCCTTCGGATTAGTTAATAGGATTGTTAGTCCCTCCTTAGTACGGATTTGTCTTAATTTGTAACCTCCCATGGCTACTGGCCCATTTACTTTGGTTGTTACACAGGACCTGGAATTTAGTCTGTTAGCACTATTTACTTTATTGAGATTATCTTACTGCAGGCCAGACATGCACAGCCTCAACTGAAACCTCTTGTGTTTTTATAAGCAGCACTGCTCCACCCGTAACAGGGGAGCCTAATTTTAATCACTTTAACCCGGCATTATGTTGTGTCTCTTTCAACCCCTCAAGTAAAATGGATTTGGAAATGATTAGCTAATTAAGTCATGTGAATTCCAGGTAGCACATAATCTTAAGCTAATGGGCTGAAGCTGACAACAGCACACCTGTGTTACATGTCATCTGTACTAAAGCCACCTGACGGTTTGCTTTCAAAACAACACCACCAAAACCACACCCTCCACCAATACCACCACCACCACCACCAATACCACCACCACCACCACCAATGCCACCACCACCAATATCATCACCACCAATACCACCACCACCACCACAAGTACCACCACCACCAATACCACCACCACCAATACAACCACCACCAATACCACTACCACCAATACCACCAATACAACCACCACCACCGCCAATACTACCACCCCAATAACACCACCACCAATACCACCACCACCAATTCCACCGCCACCTATACCACCTCCAGCAATACCACCCCCGATACCACCACCACCAATACCACCTCCACCAATACCACCACCACCAATACCACCATCAATACCACCAAAACCACTACCAATACCACCACCAATACCACCATCAATACCACCAATACCACCGCCAATACCACCACCAGTACCAGAACCACCAACACCAATACCACCACCACCACTAATACCACCACCAATCCCATCACCAATACCACCACCAATCTCACCACTACCAATACCACCACCACTAAATCCACCAATATCTCCAACCCCAACACCACCAGGACC
The DNA here is from genome assembly GCF_964204655.1 of Triturus cristatus. Classification (NCBI taxonomy): domain Eukaryota; kingdom Metazoa; phylum Chordata; class Amphibia; order Caudata; family Salamandridae; genus Triturus; species Triturus cristatus. Next base: position 183,597,173 of record NC_140581.1, read on the forward strand.
ACCAATACCACCACCACCACCAATACCATTACCACTGCCGAAACCACCACCACCAATATCACCACCACCAATACCACCACCAATACCACCACAACCAATACCAATACTGTCACCACCAATACCACCTCCAGCAATACCACCACCACCACCAATATCATCACCACCAATACCAATACCACTACCAACACCACCAATACCACCAACACCAATACCACCACCAATGTCAATACCACCACCAATACCAATACCACCACCACCAATACCAATACCACAACCACTAATACCATCACCACCAATATGACCACCACCAATACCACCACCAATACCACCACCAGCAATAGTGCCACCAATACTACCACCACCAATACCACCACCACAAGCACCACCACCACCAATGTCACCACTACCAATCCCCCGACCACCACCAATACCACCACCAATACCACCATCACCAATACCACCAATACCACCACCACCAATACCATCACCACCAATACCACCACCACCAATATCACCACCACCAATACCACCACCACCAATACCACCAATACAGCCACTACCAATGCCACTACCACCAATGCCACCAATACCACCACCACCACCACCAATACCACCACCAACAGTACCACCACCACCTATACCACCACCACCAATACCACCTCCAATACCACCACCACCAATACCAATACCACCAATTCCACCACAAATACCACCAATACCACCATCAATATCACCACCACCAATACCACCACCACCAATACCACCAATCAAAACCACCACCTGAATACTAACACCCCCAAACCTACAACCACCACCACCACCAATACCACCACCAATACCACCGCCAATACCACCACGACAAATACCACCACCATCAATACCACCAATACCACCACCACCACCAATACCAACACAACCAATACAAATACCGCCACCACCAATACTACCACCACCAATACCACCACTGATACCACCACTGATACCACCACCAATACCATTGTCGATGCAAATACCACCACCTCCAATACCACCACCAATACCAATACCACCGCCATCAATACCACCACCATTAATACCACCACTGCCAACACCACCACCAATACCACCACCACCAATACAATACCACCACCACGATACCACAACCACCAATAGCACCATCAATACCACCACCACCAATCCCACCAATACTACCACCACCAATGCTACCACAAATACCATCACCACCTGCCAATGAACCACCAATACCACCACCACCTATTCCAACACCACCAATACCACCACCAATATCACCACCACCAATGCCACTATCACCACCAATACCACCACCACCATCAATACAACCACCACCACCAATACCACAACCACCACTTATACTAATCCCAGCACCAATACCACCACCAATACCAATTCCACCACCACCAATTCCACCACCAATGCCGATACCACCACCAAACATACCACCACCACCACCAAAACCACCAATACCACCACCACCAATACCACCATTACCACCACCACCAATATCAATACCATCAATACCACTAATACCACCACCACCAATACCACCAATACCAATACCTCCACCACCAAAACCACTACCCCAATACCACCACCATCAATAGCACCACCAACGATACCACCACTAATACCACCACCAATGCCACCACCACCAATACCACTACCACCACCAATACCACTACCAATATAACCATCACCACCAATACCACCACCAATACCACCACCAATATCACCACCACTGCCACCAATACCACCACTAATGCCACCACCGATACCATCACTAATACCACCAATTCCACCCAAAATACCACCAATACCACCATCAATATCACCACCACCAATACCACCACCACCAATACCACCATCACCAATACCACCAATCAATACCACCACCCCAATACCACCCCCCCAAACCTACAACCACCACCACCAATACCACCACCACCAATACCACCGCCAATACCACCATGACAAATACCACCACCATCAATACCACCAATACCACCACCACCACCAATACCATCACAACCAATACAAATACCGCCGCCACCAATACTACCACCACCAATACCACCACTGATACCACCACTGATACCACCACCACCAATACCACTGTAAATGCAAATTCCACCACCTCCAATACCACCACCAATACCAATACCACCACCATCAATACCACCACCATCAATACCACCACTGCCAACACCACCACCAATACCACCACCACCAATACAATACCACCACCACCGATACCACCACCACCAATAGCACCACCAATACCACCACCAATACCAATACCACCACCCCAATATCACCACCACCAATCCCACCAATACTACCACCACCAATACCACCACCAATGCTACCACAAATTCCACCACCACCTGCCAATGAACCACCAATACCACCACCACCTATTCCAACACCACCAATACCACGACCAATATCACCACCACCAATACCACCACCAATGCCACTATCACCACCAATACCACTACCACCATCAATACAACCACCACCACCAATACCACAACCACCACTTATATCAATACCAGCGCCAATACTACCACCACCAATACCAATTCCATCACCACCAATTCCACCACCAATGCCAATACCACCACCAAACATACCACCACCACCACCAATACCACCACCACGAATACCACCATTACCACCACCACCAATGCCAATAGCATCAATACCACCACCACCAATACCACCATTGCCAATACCACCAATACCACCATCAACAATACCACCAATATTATCAACAATACCACCAATAATACCACCAATACCACCACCACCACCAATATCACCATCACCAATATCAATACCACCAATACCACCACCACCAATACCACCACCACCACCAATACCACCACCACCAAAACCAATACCAAAACCACCAATACCAATGCCACCACCAATACTACCAATACCAATAACAAAATCATAAAAAATACCACCACAACTAATACCACCAATACCACCACCAACACCACCGCCACTAATACCACCACCAATACAACCACCAATACCACTACCACCAATACCACCACCACCAATACAATGACTGCCACCAATACCACCAGCAATACCGCCACCAATACCACCACCAATACTATCACCACCACCAACACCACCAATACCTCCACCACCACCAATACCACCACCACCAATACTACCACCACCACTAATAACAATACCACCAACACCAATAACACCACCACCAATACCAATGCCACCCCCACCAATACCACCACCAATACCAATACAATACCATCACCACCAAAACCACCACCACCAATACCAACACCACCACCAATACCACCACCACCAATACCAATACCACCACCACCAAAACCACTACCACAATACCACCACCATCAATAACACCACCAACAATACCACCACCACCACTAATACCACCACCAATGCCACCACCACCAATACCACTACCACCACCAATACCACTACCAATATCACCACCACCACCAATACCACCACCAATATCACCACCAATCTCAACACCACCAATACCAATACCACCACAACCAATACCCATACCACCCTTACCAATACTACCACAATACAACCACCACCACCAATATCACCACCACCAATACCACCACACACCAATACCACCACCAATACCACCACCACCAATACCACCACCATCAATAACACCACCACCAATGCCACCGCCAATACCAATGCCACTACCACCAATTCTACCAACTATACCAATACCACCACTATCAATACCAATACCTACACAACCAATACCACTACCAATACCAATATAACCACCACCACCAATACCACCACCAGCAATACCACCACCACCAATAATATCACCACCACCAATACCACCAAGACCACCAATACCTCCACCACCACCAATACCACCACCACTACGAATACCACCACCACCACTAATACCACCACCACTAATAACACCACCACCAATACCAATACCACTGCCAATACCAATACCACCAACACCACCACCAATACCACCACCACCACCAAAATCACTACCCCCAATACCACCACTACCAATACCACCACCATCGATACCTCCACCACCACTAATACCACCACCAATGACACCAGCACCAATACCACTACCGCCACCAATACCACCACCAATATCATTACCAGCAATACCACCACCACCAAGACCACCACCACCACCAATACCACTGCCAATACCACCACCAATCTCACCACAACCACCACCACCACCAAAACCACCACAACCAATACCACCATTACCAATACTACCACCAGTACCACCACCACCACCAGTGCCAGCACCACCACCAATACCACCACCACCAACATCACCACCACCACCTATACCACCACCACCAATACCACCATCACCAATACCACCACCTATACCACCACCACCAATACCACCATCAACAATACCACCACCACCAATGCCACCACCAATAACAATGCCACCACCACCAATTCCACCAACTATACCAATACCACCACTACCAATTCCTCCACAACCAATACCACCACCACCACCAATACCAATATCACTACCACCAATTCCACCACCAATACCACCACCACCAATACCACCACCTGCAACACCACTGCCATTACCATCACCATCACCAATACCACCACCATCACGGATACCACCACCACCAATACCACCACCACCAATACCATCACCACCACCACTAATACCACCACCACCAATACCACCATCATCACCACCAATACCACCGCCAATACCAATGCCACCACCACCAATTCCACCAACTATACCAATACCACCACTACCAATTCCTCCACAACCAATACCACCACCACCACCAATACCAATATCACTACCACCAATTCCACCACCAATACCACCACCACCAATACCACCACCTGCAACACCACTGCCATTACCATCACCATCACCAATACCACCACCATCACGGATACCACCACCACCAATACCACCACCACCAATACCATCACCACCACCACTAATACCACCACCACCAATACCACCATCATCACCACCAATACCACCGCCAATACCAATGCCACCACCACCAATTCCACAAACTATACCAATACCACCACTACCAATTCCTCCACAACCAATACCACCACCAATACCAATATCACCACCACCAATTCCACCACCAATACCAACACCACCAATACCGCCAATACCACCACCATCACCAATACCACCACCACCACGGATACCACCACCACCAAAACCACCACCAATACCACCACCCCCAATACCACCACCACCACCAATACTACCAACACCACCAATACCACTACTCCGAATACCAATACCACCACCACCAATATCACCACCAACACCACCAAAACCACCACCTTCAATACCACCAATACCACCACCACCAATACGAATACCACCACCACCAAAAACCAATACCACCACCACCAATAACACCACCACTGATACCACCACCACAGCTAATACCACCACCAATGCCACCACCACCAATACCACCACCACCAATACCACCACCAATACCACCACCCAATGCCACCACCTATCTCATCACCACCGATACAAATACCATCACAACCAATACCACCCTACCAATACTACCACCATTACCACCACCAACACCAATACCACCATCACTACCAATACCAATACCACAAATATCACCACCACCAACACCACCACCACCAATACCACCACCGCTAATACCAGCACACACGAATACTATCACCAATACCACCCCCAATTCCACCACCACCAATACCACCACAACCAATAATATCACCACCACCAATACCACCAACACCACCAATACCTCCACCACCACCAATACCACCACTAATAACAACACCACCACCAATACCAATACCACTAATAACACCACGACCAATGCCAATGCCACCACTACCAAACCACCACCAATACCAATACCACCACCACCAATTCCACCAACTATACCAATACCACCACTACCAATTCCTCCACAACCAATACCACCACCACCACCAATACCAATATCACTACCACCAATTCCACCACCAATACCACCACCACCAATACCACCACCTGCAACACCACTGCCATTACCATCACCATCACCAATACCACCACCATCACGGATACCACCACCACCAATACCACCACCACCAATACCATCACCACCACCACTAATACCACCACCACCAATACCACCATCATCACCACCAATACCACCGCCAATACCAATGCCACCACCACCAATTCCACAAACTATACCAATACCACCACTACCAATTCCTCCACAACCAATACCACCACCAATACCAATATCACCACCACCAATTCCACCACCAATACCAACACCACCAATACCGCCAATACCACCACCATCACCAATACCACCACCACCACGGATACCACCACCACCAAAACCACCACCAATACCACCACCCCCAATACCACCACCACCACCAATACTACCAACACCACCAATACCACTACTCCGAATACCAATACCACCACCACCAATATCACCACCAACACCACCAAAACCACCACCTTCAATACCACCAATACCACCACCACCAATACGAATACCACCACCACCAAAAACCAATACCACCACCACCAATAACACCACCACTGATACCACCACCACAGCTAATACCACCACCAATGCCACCACCACCAATACCACCACCACCAATACCACCACCAATACCACCACCCAATGCCACCACCTATCTCATCACCACCGATACAAATACCATCACAACCAATACCACCCTACCAATACTACCACCATTACCACCACCAACACCAATACCACCATCACTACCAATACCAATACCACAAATATCACCACCACCAACACCACCACCACCAATACCACCACCGCTAATACCAGCACACACGAATACTATCACCAATACCACCCCCAATTCCACCACCACCAATACCACCACAACCAATAATATCACCACCACCAATACCACCAACACCACCAATACCTCCACCACCACCAATACCACCACTAATAACAACACCACCACCAATACCAATACCACTAATAACACCACGACCAATGCCAATACCACCACTACCAAACCACCACCAATACCAATACCACTGCCAACACCAATACCACCATCACCAAAACCACCACCACCAATACCAACACCACCACCAATACCAATACCACCAAAACCAATACCCCAATACCAACACCACCAATAACACCACCACCACCACCAATACCACCACCACCACTAATATCACCAATACCACCACAGCCAATACCACCGTCACTAATACTACCACCAATACCACCACCAATACCACCACCAATATGACCACCACCAATATCACCACCATCACCACCAATACCATCAACACCACCAACACCACCACTACCAATACCACCACCACCAATACCACCAATCCCACCACCACCAATACCATCACACATCAATACCATCACCAATACCACCACCAATACCACCACCACCAATACCACCACCACCAATGCCACTGCCAATACCAATGCCACCACCAGCAATTCCACCAACTATACCAATACCACCACTAGCAATACATCCACAACCAATACCAATATCACCACCACCAATTCCACCACCACCAATGCCACCACCACCAAAACCACCACCCCAATACCACTGCCAATACAACCACCACCATCAATACCACCACCACCATGGATACCACCACCACCACCAATACCACCACCACCAATACCATCTACACCACCAATACCACCATCATCACCACCAATACCACCACTAATACCACCACTACCACCACCCCCACCAATACTACCACCACCACCAATACCACCACTAGAAATACCAATACCACCACCACCAATACCACCACCACCAAAACCAATACCCCACCACCAATACCACCACCAATACCACCACCACCAATACCAATACCACCACCAGCAATATCACCACCACCAATCCCACCAATACAACCACCGCCAATACCACCACCAATACCACCACCAATGCCACCACCAATGCTACCACCAATACCACCACCACCCACAATGCCACCACCAACAACACCTATACCATCACCACCAATACCACCAATATCACCACCACCAATACCATCACCACCAACAATACCATCACCATCACCAATACCACTATCACCACCAATACCACTACCACCACTAACACCAAAAACACCGCCAATACCACCATCACCAATACCAATACCACCAATTCCACCACCAATACCAATACCACCACTACCAATACCAACACCAGCACCAAAACAACCACCACCAATACCACCACCACCCATGCCAATAACACTTATACCAATACCACCACCACCAATACCACCACCGCTAAGGCCATCACCAATACCACCTCCACCAATACCACAACCAATACCATCAATACCACCAATACCACCAATACCACCACCACCAATAACACCACCAATATCACCAACACCAATCCCACCACCACCACCAATGCCAAAGCCAATACCACCATCACCAATACCGCCATCACCAATACAACCAATACCATCACCAATACCACCAATAATACCACCAATATCACCTCCACTAATACCAAAACCCCAATACCACCACCACCAATACCAATACCACCCCCACCAATACTACCACCACCAATACCACCACTACCAATACCACCACCACCAATACCAACGCCATCCTCAATACCACCACCACCAATACCAATACCACCATCACAAATACCACCACCACCAAGACCACCACCAAAAATACCACCAATACCACCAACACCAATACCATCACCATCACGAATGTCATCACAAATACCAACACAAATACTACTGATATCACCACCACCAATACCACCAATACCACCACCACCACCAATAACACCACCACCAATACCAATGCCACCACCAATACCACCACCAATACCAATACCACCGCCAATACCACCACCACCAATACTACCACCACCAATACCACCACCAATGCCAATACCACCACCATCCATACCAATACCCCAATACCACCACCAATACCACCACTACCGATACCACTACCACCACCAACACCACCACCAATACCAATACCACCAATACCACCAATACCACCACCACCAATATCCCCATTAATACCACCACCAATACCACCAGCAATACCACCACTAATACCACCACCACCAATCTCACCACCACCAATACCAATACCACCGCAACCAATACCAATACCACCCTCACCAATACTACCACCAATACTACCACCACCACCAATATCACCACCAATAGCGCCACCACCAATATCACCACCACCACCAATACCACCACCACCACTGATACCAATACCAGCACCAATACCACCACCACCAATACCAATACCACCACCACCAATTCCACCACCACCAATACCACCACCAATACCAATTTCCACCAATACCACTACCACCAAAACCATCACCAAAAATAACACCCCCACCAATACCAATACCATAAATATCACTAATACCACCACCAACAATACCACCATCAATACCCCCACCACCATCAATACCACCACCAATACCACCACCAATACCACCATCACCAATTCCACCAATACCACCACCAATGCCACCAATAATACCACCAATACCACCACCACCACCATTATCACCATCACCAATATCAATACCACCACCACCAATACCACCCACACCAATATCACCACCAATATCACCACCAATACCACCACCACCAATACCAATACCACCATCACCAATACCACCACCACCAAAACCACCAATACCAATGCCACCGCCAATACCACCAATAAGAATAACACCATCTCCAATACCACTGATACCAATATCACCGCCACCAATACCACCACAAATACTAATACCACCACCACTAATGCCACCACCAATTCAACTACCAATACCACTACCACCAATACCACCACCAACACCAATACAATGCATGCCACCAATACCACCACCAGTACCACCACCAACACCACCCCCACCAATACTATCACCACCACCAATACTATCACCACCACCAATACCACCAACACCACCAATACGACCACCACCACCAAAACCACCACCACCAATACCACCACCACCAATACCAATAGCACCACCAATACCACCACCATCAATACCACCACCACCAATGCCCCCCCACCACCACCAATACCACCACCAATACCACTGCCAATACCAATACCACCACCAAAACCACCACCACCAATACCAACACCAATACCAATACCACCAAAACCAATACCCCCAATACCACCACCACCAATGCCACCACCACCAATGCCACTACCACCACCAATACCACCACCAATCTCACCACCACCAATACCAATACCACCACAACCATTTACAATACCACCCTCACCAATACTACCACCAATACCACCACCAATACCACCAATCCCACCACCAACACCACAGCCACCAATCCCACCACCACCAATACCACCACACACCAATACCATCACCAATACCACCACCAATACCACCACCAACAATACCACCACCAGCAATGCCACTGCCAATACCAAGGCCACCGCCACCAATTCCACCAACTATACCAATACCACTTCACCAATACCAATAACTCCACCACCAATACCACTACCACCAACAATACCACCACCACCAATACCACCGCCAATACCACCACCACCAATACCACCACCACCAATACCATCACCACCCCCACCAATACCACCACCACCAATACCACCATCATCTCCATCAATACCACCACTAATACCACCACTACCACCAAGACCACCACCAATACAACCACCACCACCAATACCACCACTACGGCTACCAATACCACCTCTACCAATACCACCACCTCCACCAATACCACCACCACCAAAACCAATACCACCACCACCAATACCACTACCACCACCAATACCACCACCACCAAAACCACCACCACCACCACCAATAACACCAATATCACCACCACTACCAATACCATTAGCAATACCACCACCAATGCCACCACTAATACCACCACTACCACCTATACCACCTCCACCAATACCACCACCAATAACACCACCAATTCCACCAATATCACCACCACCAACACCATCACCACCACCAATACCATCGCCACCACTAATGCCACTATCACCACCAATACCACAACTACCACCAATACCACCACCACCAATACCACTGCCAGCACTAATATAAAAAACACCGCCAATATCACAAACACCAATACCACCACCACCAATTCCACCACCAATACCACCAATACAACCACCACCAATACCACCATCAAAACAACCACCACCAATACCACCACCACCAATACCAATACCACCACCACCAATGCCACCACCACTAAGACCACCACCAATACCACCACCTATACCACCATCACCAATACCACCACCACCAATACCAAAGCCAATACCACCAACACAAATACCACCATCACCAATACCACCAATACCACCACAAATACCACCAATACCACCACCACCAATATCACCATCACCAATACCAAAACCACCAATACCACCACCACCAATACCACCAATAACAATACCAAAACCACCAATGCCAATGCCACCCCCAATGCCACCACCACCAATACCACCATCACCAAGACCACCACCACAAATAACACCAATACCAATACCACCATCACTATTCTTGGTTCACCTTTATGGCTGTGTTCTTTTTCATACATACACTGCCACGGCTATTTCTCATAATTATCAGCCTTATAGGGCTCTTGAAGTTCTGCTTACAGCTTGGCAACACCATATTTGGTTTTATGGCGCCCTTCCTCACCCAGTATCACCGGTCCGTTTAGGTCCTTTATTGATTGATGGGGCCCTTTACCCGTTTTGGCTGGGTACACCCCACACCCACTTTATTTAACTCCAAATTGGGGACCTTCGTGTCTTGCACATGTCTTTGATACGTGTGCATAGAGCTGTTATACAATACGTGATGCACAACATCCAGGTGGGACCACCTGGAGCTGCGGCGCATCCTGCGGTACCTGGTGGTGTGACTACCAGTCCCTGTAAAGGTTAATTCGGTAATGAGCAAGCGATCTCAGAATAAGGATGGATTGCCTTATTGGCTTGCTCAAAAATTTGGGCAGCTGGAAGCTGTTTTTCTTATACCTCTCCTCTGGAGAAACACAGGACATTGACTATTAGTTTTCCTAAAGACTTACTTCCTGAGTTGACTGATTGTAACACCTGGGGTAAGATGTTCGCAGCGGTATATTCTAAGTGCTTCGGCACTCCCTCCTTGACCTTACTCCCTTCCGTGATTAAACGTGTTCAAGATGAACATGTAGCCAAAGTGGCTGTGGAGCTAGGGATGAGACTGGTGGGGGTGTTCGACATGGTTGCTGATATTATCCTTGCCAGTGTCAAGGGTGATGCAGTAAGCTTTCAAGTGGCAAACCGCTTGGAGGCTGTCCCTGAGGTAGACAAACCACACGAATTACCTAAGATAAAGACAGGCGTCCAATCTTTCCTAAAAAGAACTAGAAAAATAAAAACAGGGGCAGCAGCAACAGAAGCAAGGTTGCGCGCTGGTTCCCCGACACCTGACTCTTCTGAGCGTACTTATGACTTGCGTGACTGCACAAAAATTAAGACTCTTGATAGATTTTAGGTCCCTGATCAGCGTTCTCCTCATTCTTCACAGGACACATCTGGCTCTCAAGTCGGTGGTGGGGATCGCCAGGAGCGTGGCAAGAGTCATCCTGCGCCACAGGGACGTGATCAGCCTCATCAATTTGACATCAAAGGAAAACAAGAGGATCAACCTCGTTTTCTACCACCTTTTCAGAAGAAAAAAGTTGCCGCTTTAACAGCGAGATATGCCTCAAATGATAAGAACCCGACTACTGGATTGGACTTGGGCAATGACTCTGCTCAACAGCGCAGCGGAAGTTACCATAGTGCGGGAGGCACTGTGTCCTTGTCTGGAGGCGACAGCAACTGAAACTTTCATTACAGTAGAGACAGCTGACACCCGAGTTGCCCCCCGATAGACTGTATAATATAGTTTTTCAAATTGAAGGTGACATCGAGCGTGTAATCACAAGGATTTTTGGGAAGAATCTCACTTCTTCTTATGACATTTTTTTGGCAAAGGCAGATTGGCCCCCACCATTTGTTGTGGCCGCGTCAAAAGGGGAGGATGTGATACTTTCAAGTTTTTCGCGTTATGTCCCCAAGGAGCATGCAGAGGCCTTTGCAGCTGAGTGGGCACTGGCCCTTGCACTGACAGTGTACCGTAATCAAGTGGGCTGGGATAAAGATTCGCCGCAACATAAGATTCCATTGCAGTCTCTGCCACAACCTCAACCCCAATATCCTATCCGGCAGGAAGCTAAAGGTCTTGTTTCTGATGTTCTAACTGAGTGGGAATATCAAGGTGTGATTGAGACGTCCGTGTCACCGATGAATAATCCTCTTTTTATGCATCCAAACCTGATGGGTCATATCGCATAGTTTTAGATTACCGGCATTTGAACTCTCATTGTCGTACTTTTGTGGTACAGAATACCCATAGCTCTGCTCTTGTGGATAGCCTTGTTCGTAAGAAATATAAAACGATACTTGACATTTCCAATGGCTTCTATAGCCATAACCTGTCCCCTGAACGCAGTTAATGGACAGCATACACGGCGGGTGGAAAACAGAAACAAATTTGGCATTTACCTAAGGGGTATAAGAATAGCCCCGGGGTTTTTGCCGCCCGTGTTGTCTCTTTGTTAGACAGCATTGACCCAGATGCATACTCATACCACCACCACCAATACCCCCACCAATACCCCCACCAAAACCACTACCAATACCACCAGCAATACCACCACCAGCAATACCACCAATACCACCACCAATACCACCAATACCACCACCAATACCACCACCAATACCACCACAACCAATACCAATACCACCCTCACCAATACTACCACCACCACCAATACCACCACCACCAATATCACCACCACCAATACCACACCCACCACCAGCACCACAACACCACCACCACCAATCCCACCACCACCAATACCACCACCACCAATACCATCACCAATACCACCACCAATATCAATACCACCACCAACAATACCACCACCACCAATACCACCAACCCTACCAATACCACCACCACCAATACCTCCACCACAAACACCACCACCAATATCACTATCACCAATACCACCACCTATACCACCACCACCAATACCAATACCACCACCACCAATTCCACCACCACCAATACCACCACCACCAATACCACTGTCAATACCACCACCTCCAGCAATACCACCACCACCAATACCACTACCAATAGCACCATCATCACCACCAATACCACCACCAACACCACCATTACCACCAATACCATCACCAATACCACCAATACTACCACCACCAATACCACCACTATGAATACCAATACCACCAATACCAATATCACCACCACCAACACCACTAAGACCAATACCACCACCACGAATACCACTACCACAACCAATGCCATCACCACCAATACCACCACTACCACCACCAATACCGCTAATACCACCACCAATACCACCACCAATATCACTACCAATACCACCACCACCAATTTCACCACCAATACCACCCCCACCTATACCACCACCAACACCACCAATACCACCACCACCACCATTACCCCATCCACCACCAATACCACCACCACCAATACCACCACCACCAATACCACAACCACTAATACCACAACCACCACCACCAATACCACTACCACCCCCAATACCAACACCACCAATACCACCACCACCAGTACCACCATAAATACCACCACCACCACCAATACCTCCACCAATACCATCACCACCAATACCACCACCACCACCAATCTCACCACCACCAATACGAATACCACCACAACCAATACTAATACCACCCTCACCAATTCCACCCCAATACCACCACCACCACCAATATCACCCTCACCAATACCACCACCACCAATACCACCACCACCAATACCACCCCTACCAATACCATCACCAATATCACCACCATTACCACCACCACCAATACCAATACCACCACCAACAATACCACCACCACCACTAATGCCAATACCAATACCACCACCACCACCAATACCACCAACAATACCAATACCACCACCACCAATACCAATACCTCCACCACCGATGCCACCAACAATACCATCACAATACCACCACCATCAATACCACCACCACCAATACCACCACCACCAATTCCACCAGCACCGATACCAGCACCACCAATACCACCGCCAATACCACCACCACCAATACTACCAACACAATACCACCTCTACCAATACCACTACCTCCACCAATACCACCACCACCAATGCCACCAAAACCAATACCACCACCACCAATACCACTACCACCAATACCACCTCCAATGCCAATACCACCACCATCCATACCAATACCCCAATACCACCACCAATACCACCACTACCGATACCACTACCACCATCAACACCACCACCAATACCAATACCACCACCACCAATATCACCACCACCAATACCACAACCACCACCAGCACCACAACACCACCACCACCAATCCCACCACCACCAATCCCACCACCACCAATCCCACCACCACCAATACCATCACCAATACCACCACCAATATCAATACCACCACCAACAATACCACCACCACCAATACCACCAACACTACCAATACCACCACCACCAATACCTCCACCACTAACACCACCACCAATATCACTATCACCAATACCACCACCTATACCACCACCACCAATACCAATACCACCACCACCAATTCCACCACCACCAATACCACCACCACCAATACCACTGTCAATACCACCACCTCCACCAATACCACCACCACCGATACCACTACCAATAGCACCATCATCACCACCAATACCACCACTAACACCACCATTACCACCAATACCACCAATACTACCACCACCAATACCACCACTATGAATACCAATACCACCACTATGAATACCAATACCACCAATACCAATAACACCACCACCAACACCACTAAAACCAATACCACCACCACGAATACCACTACCACAACCAATGCCATCCCCCCCAATACCACCACTACCACCACCAATACACCTAATACCACCACCAATATCACCACCAATACCATCACCACCAATTTCACCACCAATACCACCCCCACCTATACCACCACCAATACCACCACCACCATTACCCCCACCACCACCAATACCACCAATACCACCACCACCAATACCACAGCCACCAATACCACAACCACCACCACCAATACCACTACCACCCCCAATACCAACACCACCAATACCACCACCACCAGTACCACCATCAATACCACCACCACCACCAATACCTCCACCAATACCATCACCACCAATACCACCACCACCACCAATACCACCACCACCACCAATCTCACCACCACCAATACGAATACGACCACAACCAATACTAATACCACTCTCACCAATCCCACCCCCAATACCACCACCACCACCAATATCACCCTCACCAATACCACCACCACCAATACCACCACCACCAATACCACCCCTACCAATACCATCACCAATATCACCACCATTACCACCACCACCCATACCAATACCACCACCAACAATACCACCACCACCACTAATGCCAATACCAATACCACCACCAATACCACCAACAATACCAATACCACCACCACCAATACCAATACCTTCACCACCGATGCCACCAACAATACCATCACAATACCACCACCACCAATACCACCATCAATGCCACCACCACCAATACCACCACCACCAATTCCACCAGCACCAATACCAGCACCACCAATACCACCGCCAATACCACCACCACCACCAATACTACCACCACAATACCACCTCTACCAATACCACCACCACCACCAATACCACCACCACCAATGCCACCAAAACCAATACCACCACCACCAATACCACTACCACCACCACCAACACCAATACCACCAATACTACCAACACCAATACCACCACCAATACCACCACCACCACCTATACCAATACTACCACCACCAATACCACTGCCACCAATACCATCACCAATATCACCACCATTGCCACCCCCCAATACCACCACCAATACCACGACCACCACCACCATTGCCACCACCACCAATACCACCACCACCACCAATACCACCACCACCACCAAAACAACCACCACCAATATCACCAATACCACCACCAATACCACCACCACCAATACCAATGCCACCACCACCAATACCACCAACACCAATACCACGACCCCCAATACCACCACCATCAATACCAATACCACCACCACCAATAGCACCACCACCACCAAAAGCACCACCACCATGGATACCACCACCAGTGCCACCACCAATACCACCACCAATAACACCATCATCACCACCAATACCATCACCACTACCAATACCACCACCACCACCAATGCCACCACCACCAATACCACCAATACTACCACCACCAATACCACCACTATGAATACCAATACCACCACCTCCAGTACTACCTCTAACAATACCAATACCACCACCCATACCAATACCACCACCAACAATACCACCACCACCACTAATGCCCATACCAATACCACCAACAATACCAATACCACCACCACCAATACCAATACCTTCACCACCGATGCCACCAACAATACCATCACAATACCACCACCACCAATACCACCATCAATACCACCACCACCAATACCGCCACCACCAATTCCACCAGCACCAATACCAGCACCACCAATACCACCACCACCACCAATACTACCACCACAATACCACCTCTACCAATACCACCACCACCACCAATACCACCACCACCAATGCCACCAAAACCAACACCACCACCACCAATACCACTACCACCACCACCAACACCAATACCACCAATACTACCAACACCAATACCACCACCAATACCACCACCACCACCTATACCAATACTACCACCACCAATACCACTGCCACCAATACCATCACCAATATCACCACCATTGCCACCCCCCAATACCACCACCAATACCACGACCACCACCACCATTGCCACCACCACCAATGCCACCACCAATACCACCACCACCACCAATACCACCACCACCACCAAAACAACCACCACCAATATCACCAATACCACCACCAATACCACCACCACCAATACCAATGCCACCACCACCAATACCACCAACACCAATACCACGACCCCCAATACCACCACCATCAATACCAATACCACCACCACCAATAGCACCACCACCACCAAAAGCACCACCACCATGGATACCACCACCAGTGCCACCACCAATACCACCACCAATAACACCATCATCACCACCAATACCATCACCACTACCAATACCACCACCACCACCAATGCCACCACCACCAATACCACCAATACTACCACCACCAATACCACCACTATGAATACCAATACCACCACCTCCAGTACTACCTCTACCAATACCAATACCACCACCAATACCAATACCACCACCATCAATACCATCAAAACCAATATCACCACCACCAATACCACAACCACCAGCAATACTACCACTGCCAATGTCACCAACACCACCAATACCACCACGACCAGTACCACCAATACCACCAATATCACCGCCACCATAGCCCTACCACCAATACCAATGCCAACACCAACACATTGCCGCCAATACCAGTACCACCACCAATACGAACACCACCACCACTCATACCAATAGCACCACCAATACCACCACCACCAATGCCACCAGCACCAATACCACCACCACCAATACCACCACCACGACCAATACCACAAATACCAATACCACCACCACCACCAATACCAATACCACCACCTCAGTGCTTCTCGCTCACTACCAATAGCAGGGGCACTGTACAAAGCTGGAGCTGCAGCGGAGACCATCCCTTCCTCCCTCCATGCCTGCCATAAAGCACAGCCCGTCCTTCACTAGGAGGTAAAGCCAGGGCCCTACTATATCTGGAGTGTTTTTTATTAGGAAAAAGATAGCAAATGACATTACGCAATGCCACATTGCATGCTCTAATCAAGGAGAGGGCAGGAAATACCTTCCCTCGCTCTTCCTCCTGAGCCACAACAGTGTAATCACAGAGCGAAAGGTGTTGGAGCACTTTGTTAGCTAGCTAGGATCATAAGTAACTTTCACTTCACACTTTGGGGTCCATTAGGATGGAGGGCGGATGTCCTCCGCCGGGTGGTAGCAACCGCCGGACCGGTGGCAGACATCCGCCCGCCATCGAAGCCCTGGACACCGCCGGTCCGATTAGCATTGCGGTCGTTAACGCAGCGGTGTGATTTTCCACCTGCCCCTTTTCCGCCGGTTGCAGTCCGTCCGCTTGCCTGGCGTGCGGAGCTGGATCGCTACAATTGCGGCGGATCAGGGCCAAGCACCGCCGGCACGATTATGATGCCGGCGGTAGTCAGCTTACTGCGGCAGTGGAACCGCCATGGAAAGGCATGCAGAGAATGTATCCGGGGATCCATTGCGGACCCCCAATGTGTTGGGGGTGTGTACCCCCTACATGTCCCTGTACCAGGTGGCAAGCACCGTGCAGTGCCTGCAACACATTGCAGGGACATGCAGGACATGCTTGTTTGGACATTGCGGCGGTGCTGCAGGCAGCACCGCCTGCCACAATGTTAACTGCCGCTATCCGACCGCCGCAGTCGGATTTCCACTGCGGAGCATAATAATTGGACCGGCGGTTTTCCCGCGGTCCTGGCGGGCGGTGTTTTCCCGCTACCATGGCGGTCAGAGTGATTTTCCGACCGCCATGCTAATAGACCCCTATGTGTCTGTGTAATTTACAACACTTACACATCTTCACAGCACTATTCATCACTAGTTTGAAGAGGTCGCAGGCCGGTCTCTTCCTCTGATATTTACAATCAAACAAGTGATCGAGACGGCCCTTTATTGCAATGCAATAGGTCACACATTTCCGAGAGTTTAAGCTGTTAGTATTGTAAATGACAATGCCTTTTATTTATGTTTTAAAACGCAAAATATAAATAAAAGGCATTGTCATTTATAATGGCACTAGCTCAAACTCGCGTGAATGTGAGACCTATTGCATTGCAAATGCTTATTATCTATAGGTGGTGCTATGTATCTATAAGCGGTATGTGTTTTACTTAATTTGAGGAGCAGATTGGTGGGAAACTGAGGGGCATATCAGCAACAACCGCCGATAATTATCGCTAAGCCCACTTAGTGCTAGGATAATTATCGCCGGCTAGCGTGGATTTTTATCGCTGAGATAGTTTGCTATTAGCAACGCTTATCTCAAAAGCGATAAAAATCCTAGTGCTAACTGCCAAACGTGTGGTTATCGCTGGAAACCCAGCGATAATCCCACGAAGTTTGGCGATAGCTTGCTGATAGTGCCTCACATACTTAGCCATGATATCCACCTTCCATAGGATATCATGGCTAAGTCAGTTTCAAAGCAGGCGTAAGGAAAGTAGCGATAACAGAGGTTATCGCTACTTTTCCTGTCGCTACGCTGCTTTGCGTGAGGCTTGATAATAGGAGAAATGTCGCTTAGCGACATTTCTCCCATTATCCTGGGGAGGAACGCCGACTTTGCATCTCATTAGAGATGCAAAGATGGGCGTTAAGGGAAATGGAGATAAGGCAAGGTTTCACGCGATAAAATTATTTTTTAACGCCTGCTTACTGATATGCCCCTGATTGCTTTGATAGATATCGTTGTTGTTGCAACAACAAAAATCAAAAGATCAAAGAGCAAATAAAAATCGTGCTATCCATGCTTGTTCAGGTTTTCTAGTCTTCGTGTTTGACTGGCAGGTGCCATGCTACTTCAGCATTCGACCGTTTTGTATGTCTACATTTGAACGTTTAACTAACGATTCAATACAGTTTGACATCATCCGGGCTTACATTAGATGAAATCCAGAAATTAATTCAAAGCTAATCCTTCCAGGGCCCAGGGATCCCAAAAACGTTCTCGGCGGGGGGCCGATTTCCTTCAGAAGGCACTGATCAGGGTCCAAAGATCGAGGTGGAACACAGATCCGGAGGATTAATCTTTATACGAGAGCACACACTGCCACCTACTGGACAAATATAAGACCATTAGCCTTTGCACAACCTCATAAGAACTTGCTTAGTAGTTATTGTCACGATTTGTTAACACTGCATCCACCGTGCTTTATTGAAAAGAGATTTGTACCCGTTTTAGTTTTTTACGTGTATTTATTTCGTCATCCTTCATTTTTGCATGTAATATGAATGAGCCAGTCATAGCGGCATTCTTAAACAGAATATACTACTAGATGGAAGCGAAAGGAGGCAGTCAGCATCCAAGGTAATGAAACCCGTCGAAAACATACAAAACTCTGAAATTATTATTTGGCTGGACAACACTACAGCACACACCAGAGGAGAGGAGAAATGATGCAAAATGAAGAATACGACTTCGTGTACCTTTAATGGAAATAGGTCTTCACACAGTGGGAAAGGCTAGAACAACCGGAAGGAGTTCAGAAGGACACTGGGAAATAAATAAAGCCTTTTGGGTTGTTTACAATCACAAGCCAGTAGAGTATAGGGGAACAATTTCATCCAAAAAGCTACTGCTTATTCTTTCATCCACATAACTATATTTACTTTTGTCTGCAAAGTGATGGCCTTGTGTAACTGGAAATTAAAGGCAATCTTGTCGGTTAGGAAGAGGGTGAAAGGGGGATGCCATGTCAACAGCAGACATAAAAACACCAGTGTGTTCAAGCATACGTAAAAATATTTTTGGGTTGCTTTCTATGGTTTCAAAATATTTCTAAATATTTCAGCTGAAATGGAAGTAAATTTTGGCACTGAAGGTAAAAGTATGATGAGAACAAGTTATAATAATTGTAACGTCAATTTTGTATCATTCAGTATTTGTGAAGCGCGGCTAATAGCCTGTGAGGGTATCCAGGGCTGCCAACATTGCAACAGGGGAGGATTCAGTTGAACAGCCAGGTCTTGAGTCCATTCCTGAATTCCTGAAGAGAGGAAGAGGTCTGGAGGTGAAGTGGGAGGTCGTTCGAGGACTTCACTGTGAGGTATAAGAAGGAGCGTCCTCCACTCTTGCTGCAGTGGATGCGGGGGAGTGTGAGCGAGGAAGAGGGAGGTGGAGGGCAGGTGCCTGGAAGGCTGTTGGAAGTTCCGGCGCTGGTTGATGTATGCTGGCCCTTGGTTGTGTAGGGCTTTGTAGGTGTGGGTCAGCATATCTTCTGCATGGGGAGCCAGTGGAGATACTTGGGTTGGAGGGTGATGTGGGGACACTTGGAGAGGTCTAGGATGAGTCTGGCCGAATTCTGGGGCATATTAACAAGCCAGGCAATAAAATTATCGCCGTTTTAGCGGCAGAAAACTGCCGCTAAAACGGCGATAATGGGCTTGATAATATGCTCTTTGGAATTCCAATTGAAGCCCATGTTAGATGTGAAGGACATCTAACATGGGCTTCAATTGGAATTCCATAGAGCATATTGTCAAGCCCATTATCACCGTTTTAGCGGCAGTTTTCTGCCGCTAAAGTGGCGATAATTTTATCGCCTGGCTTGTTAATATGCCCCTCTGTATTGTCTGCTGTCTCTTGAGGAGGTGTGAGGTGATTCCTACATAGAGTGCATTGCCGAAGTTCAATTGGCTGGTGACAAGGGCTTGAGTGACGGTATGTCTGGTGTCGATGAGTAGCCACTTGAGTATCGTATGAGCATGCAAAGGGCGAGAAAGCAGGCGGAAGATACTGCGTTGATTTGTCTTTTCATGTTGAGCTTACTGTCCAAGATTATGCCAAGTTTGCGGGTGTTGTCAGTTAGAGTGGGTGAGGGTCCTAGTTCGGTAGGCCACCAAGTGTCGCTTCATGGGGAGGTGTTAATCTCGAACATCAGTACTTCTGTCTTGTCTGTTGAGTTTAAGGCAGTTGACTTTCATCCAGTCAACGACACTCATCATGCACTTGAAGAAGTTGGTCAGCGTAGCATAAGGGTCTTCTTATAGTGAGAGGATGAGCTGGGTGTCTGTAAAATTATCCAAAATAAGACATCCTGGTACAGGTTGAGATGAGAAGAGTTGAGTTTATTGTAGAGGAAGTAAGATCCCATCCATCAAGTCCTTTCTGTCAGGTGCAACTGACATATCTCAACCCCAGAGTATTCCATCCCCATGGAGCTACTCCAAGAACAACAACTTCCCAGTACTTAATCCTTAAAGAGGTACTCCAAGTATGTACAAGATAAATATATAAATAATATGCACATTACTACACATCTTCCTCCCACATAATGAAGGAACAATGAACATAGTCTTCAAATTTTGATGGAAGTGTTATAAAACCCTTCCCTCTTTTTCTCTCAAAGGACTAGAAAGAGACTTGTTACCTGACACGACAGTTGTTTCATCCATTTTCCTGTTTGCCATTGTTTTATTAACAACAACCACCCTATTAAGATTCCAAATTCTGGAGTCTTCAGTTTTGATAGCATTAGAAAAAACCTTTTTAACTTTGTGAATCATTTTGAATATCTCAGAAGACTTCCGTCCTGGTGGTGCCCTAATCATTACTAAATCTCCTACATTGACAAGTGTTCTCTTTACAGCTTTCCTTTCGTCAAACCCTACCTTGCGATCAATAATTTTGTCAGTCTCACGTTTCCTCCAAGACCCAAAAGAAGACTTGACACTATTTCTCTTTCCCACCTTTTCATTCACCCAGAAAGGTGTGATTAAAGTATTGGGCTGTCTTTTTTTTAAGAGGAGAAAAGGTGTGCAACCAGTGGTTGCATGAGGCGTGACCCTATACATTTCTACAATTTTATTGACCCCTTCCTTCCAATCTGCATTATTTTGTTTGGATGATGAAATGGATTCTTTAAGAACACGGACAAACCTTTCTACCATTCCATTACTTTCCGGATGATATAAAGAACAACGCTTATGTTTAATAGAACACTTCTCTAGGAACTCCTCCATCTCCTTAGAAACAAATTGCACTCCATTATCTGTAAGGAGATAACCAGGGAGAACTTCTCTAGTGAAAACATCCATAAGAAATGAGATGACATGCTTAGAGTCAATGCTTTTAGTGATTTTAATTTCGGGCCACCTTGAAAACAATTCAATAAGGACGAACAAATAAACCTCACCATCTTTACATTTGACAGGGCCTAATATATCAAGAGCTAATTCCTCCCAAGGCGGATTCGGTCTATCCCTTATGACCATTGGTTGCACTCTTGGTTTGAAACATTTCTCACTTAGAGTGCAAGGAATACATTGACGCACTAATCTCTCAATGTCCAGGTCCATCCCTGCACACCAATAGTTGAGTCTAACGCTTTCTTTGGTTTTAGAAATGCCTTGATGGCCTTGATGGGCTAAAATAATTAACTCTTCCCGAAGACACCTAGGGGGAATCAATCTAGTACCATAGAAACATCAATCCATCAGACATAGATAATTCACCCCTCACATTCCAATACTTCTCTGAAACACCTTGACCTTTTTTAACCCATCCTCCATTATTAATGAAGGAGGATAACTCTAGAAGTTCTTTGTCAGTTCTACACTCTTCTCTCCACTTACCTTCTTTAATGCCACCACACTCTATAGCACACACCCATTCAAACTCCTCCTCTTCTTCTTGGTCTACGCAATCATCATCTTGTGTGACCAATCTGAACAAAGCATCAGCAGTATAATTACGTACTCCTGGTAAGTATTCCACCTTAAAATTGTAACCTTGCAAGTCAACGACCCATCTTGAAATCCTGCTCGAGATAGCATCCGTTCCTTTCTTATTAAAAACTTCAACCAAGGGTTTGTGATCAGTACGAACCACAAATTTATTACCCCACAATAAATTCTTTAACTTCTTCATAGCCCAATGAACAGCTAACACCTCCTTTTCTATCACAGAGTAGCGAGATTCAGCTCCCCTGAGACTCCTTGATAGAAAAAGAATGACTTTTGTCTTACCCCCACTCTCTTGTTGTAAAACAGCACCCAATCCTTTCATACTTGCATCTGTAACTAAAACTGATTTGGCTGCAGGGTCAAAACTCCGTAATCTGGGTGTCTCTTTTAGATACTCCTTAATCTTGATAAATTCTGCCTCACATTTCTTGGTCCATGCGAATTCTACGCCTTTGCAAAGAAGAGTACGCATGTGAACACACTTTTCAGCAAAGCCTTTAACAAACTTATTTTATCCATTAAATGGCGCTCATAGAACTTTTGAGAAACAATAGTAATCTTGGCACCGGAATCGAAAAGAACACTTGTTCCACAATGTTCCACTATAACTTCATCTATGGGACCTTTCTTTTTGTCATTAGAAACTTGGGAGACAATCTGTCCACAATATATGTCAGAATTAGAAGCACTGTCACTTTCATCATACTTGCATATCATATTGACTTTTGAATTACCTTTTTTGAATTGACAAAAGGATGAATAGTGCCCGATCTTTTTGCATTTGTTACATTTTGCCTTGAGTGCAGGCCACTTCCTATCATTGGCTAGGTGATTGGGGTTCCCACACCTATAGCATTTAAAATTGAAATCCTGATCCTTGGACGCAAACAAAAGTTTCTTATCAGAACTGGAATTTTTTGATTTCTTATCATTCTTATCTTTAATAGCTACATTTTCCTTTCCGTGTACCTTTACCACCTGAACATTTTCACTTTTACTCTCATTCTTGGATGTCACATCAACACATTTAACAGAATGTTCAATTTGTTTTGCAATAACTAAGACTTCTTCAAGTTTAGGGTCATCCTTTTGCCATATGTCATCTCTTACTCTTTGTACATTGCACCCTAGCATAAATTGGTCTCTTATTCTTTCCTCTAAAAGACCTCCGAATTTGCAAGATGATCCTAATTTTCTGAGGGCATTGACATAATTTTCTACAGATTCTCCCTCATTTTGAGTACGTCTACCAAAATGATAGCGCTCAAGAATGGTGCTGACTTTAGGTAAGTAATGACGATCTAATTTGAGTATACATATCTCATATTCATTCAAGCTAGAGTCATCTATATCAGGCAGGTGATCAAAACTTCTTGACCCTCTGACCCTAGGCAGTGGAGAAGTAAAGCAGTTCTTCTTTCTGCGCTTAAATTAGTTCCGCAAACCTTAGCATACCTCTCAAAAACTTTCTTCCATTTTTGCCATCTAATCGGTGGATCACCAGGATTGGACAGGAAGAAAGGAGGGGTAGCAACGTTCTGAATATTGAATGATCTGAGGAAACAGTCAAAAGTTAGGAACAAGGTAAATCCAAATTAGAAGTAATGTAAAGCAGAAATTATTGAATTATACAAACTTTCCCTTTTTAAAATCAGTATAACAACAAATTCGTGCTATTGAATTTTTCAAAGTTTATAAACCTACGTTGGTTGCATAGAAATTTATAAATAAATCTATGTCACTTTTACAAAACTAAACCACCCCGAAAGAAGCAGTAAGTAATGGAGAAAAACTTCCAATATATCTCTCACATTGTAAATAATAACACGTGTGTTATATTTAAAAATCACCAGATGGCGATGTTGTATGGAGATTCGTTTTCGAGGAAGAGAAAAAACAAAAGTACCTCCGTTTTTATATACTGCGTGGATGAAACACTAGAAAGGAAGCCGAAAAAAAATTCCCCACTTGTTGAGTAGCAGGAAGTATTATAAACTTTTTTTTATTTTTTAGTTATAACGAAGCGTTGAGTTCTTGAAGTCTTGAAGTAAGTCTTGAAGCCACTTGCAGAAAGCACCCAAAATGGCCGTCTTATGACGCAAGAACGTGAGGACGTCAAGGAGGACTACGGAAGCTACTGTCGTCCAAACCAATGAAGAGGCTCCGGAGAGAACGAAGGTTAAGAAGGTCCTTGTGCAGCAAGAGTTCTCAGCGTCACACAGGGTAGAAGCGTCAGCAGACTCCACACGAGGTTAGTTTTAAACAAAAACAATTTTAAAGCATATCGAGTGATCTTGACCAATTGCTTGTGCGTTGAACCAGACGTTATACGAGTTGGTAGAAAGATCACAATAGTGTGGGCACTACAAAGTTATTTGTTGTTGACAGAGTTACTTGGTTGTTCACCAAATCCTTCGCACCCAAAAATATGAAATCTTGCTGGAAAGCGAGCGAAACAAATTATCCTGAGCAGCAACCTATCACGCAAAAACGCAGGTTGACAAGCATGTTTTGAGAGTCACAGTCAGATAGTTTAATCATCAAAGGACATTAACAGCTGCGAGGACTTTCCAATTAAAGTAAACTCAGAAAACTGATGAGTGAGCGGATGAAACTAATGGACCCATACTTTACTCCAAACATTGTTTTACTTGAGGTTGATTTTAGAATTAAATCTTGTGAATCCTTACTTTGTGAACACAAAATATATTTCTCAAATTTAATATTAGCGAAAAAGTGCTCCCAACAAAGTTTCCAGGATCACGTTAAGCCCACATCGATTTTCTCCCAGTCCTCTAATAAAATTCGTTAAGTTCAAGGGGCGAGAAATGTGGCGAAGCTTTAGATTTAACATAAAATAGAAAAACACTTACGAGAAAGTATAAGGTCCAGTCCAGAATAAATATCAGATGTTGGGATCTTCTTTAAGACCTAAAACATTCCTATACAAATCAAAAAAAATGTAGAAGCTTCACAACTCTGTATAGATGTATCCCATGCTCGTCGCCAGTGTAAAATTCTCCAAAAAAAGATATCCTGGTACAGGTTGAGATGAGAAGAGTTGAGTTTATTGTAGAGGAAGTAAGATCCCATCCATCAAGTCCTTTCTGTCAGGTGCAACTGACATATCTCAACCCCAGAGTATTCCATCACCATGGAGCTACTCCAACAACAACAACTTCCCAGTACTTAATCCTTAAAGAGGTACTACAAGTATGTACAAGATAAATATATAAAAAATATGCACATTACTACAGTGTCGTTGGTGTAGGATATGATGTTAAGTGCGTGTGTTCTTACTACATTGGCGAAGGGGGTCATGTAGGTTTTGAACAGAGTAGGGCTGAGGGATGAAACTTGAGGGATGCCGCAGATGGTGTTCTTAAGTTCTGAGGTGAAGGGAAGTAGGTGGATTCTCTGGGGTTTTCCGGTGAGAAAGGAGGCGATCCATTTGAGGGTGTCTCCTTGGATGTCAATGTGGTGAAGCCTTTTGATGAGGGTGTGGTGAGATACCATGTCAATCACTGCTGAAAGGTCGAGGAGGATCAGTGCCAACTATTTTTCCTGGTCAAGGAGAAATCTGATGCCGTCTGTGGTTGCGATCAGGGCAGTTTCAGTGCGGTGGTTGGTGCTGAATTTGTATTGAGAGGTGTCCAGAAGACTGTTCATCTCCAGGTGTTCTGTGAGATAATGGTTGATGACATTCTCAAGGACTTTGGTGGGGATGTGCAGCAGAGAGGTGAGACAGTGGTTCGGCGGATGGTTGCTTGAGTAGGGGTTTTACCAATGCATCTTTCAATTCTTTGGGGATGGTGGCCATGGTGATGGATGCGTTGAAGATGGCGGTGAGCTTGTTGCTGATTATCTTGCTCCCAAGGTTGAAGATGTGGTGGATACAGGGTTCTGTGGGCGTTCCTAAGTAGACGAAGTTCTTGATGGCTGTGGCGTCTTGAGTGGTGAGCTGGTCCCAGGTGGTGAGCACGTGATCATGTTTTTCACTCGTTGAGAAGGCTAAAGGTGTTGGTGGTGGTGAGTTGGTTGGGGTTTATAGATCTTCATACCATTCTTCTGCTGTTTCTAAGCATCACAAATAGCATGCATGACTATTAACCAATTTAATGGTACTCGGTTGGTCATCCTCCAGAGGATGGACAGGTGAGTTGGCCTTCCTGGGGTTTGAACTCATGATCAGTAGATCGCAGCATGTTTCAGACATAAATTCTTAATTCATTGAGAAATCCAGAAACCAAAACAAATTCCCTATACTTTGGGTTATACGCATGAAATTATTTATTATATATAAGGGATAAAGTACCCATTTTGTACATTATGAGGATATTACAAGTCACAGAGGAGTTCCATAACCATATAGAGGAATGAGGCCGAAGGGTGAGTTCCTTTATGAGGTTATGGAACTCTGAGGTGATTTGTAAAATCCTTATCATGGATGACAGGGGGTATTTTATCCCATATAATACATGGTCACACCATCACCTTTCCCACAAATCCCTTAAAATGTTGATGCACAGCTCTTTCGTATGAAAGAGAGAGCATGTTTGCAAACATGAAAAATAGAAATAGAACCTCTAGTGCTAAATTAAACCAGTTAGATATTTTTTGAAAAACGATTTTAGAAACAGTTCAATACAAGTCAATAAAAAGCTGCAGTAGCTCAGAATATGTGGAAACATGCAGAAAGATTCTAACTTTTCTACAATTATCTAAGGTGTGCAAAAATAAATATGTCACTTCTGCTTTTCACAGTAAGCAGAAAAATGGAGCAAATTGAAGAAAAGCAATACTTCCTTTTCCTTGCTTAAAACAGCTGCTTCAGTTATGCTCCATGACCTGACCTTCCTTTAACCCGGCTGCTGGCAGCAGGCAATGTGATGTCAGAATTCAACTGGAATTTCTTATTACAGTAGAGTTCTGATGTATTTTCTTTATAATCGCCGACTGACTGCATCACAAGTCACTGATTATAAAGAAATTAGACACCTGCGTTTATACAGGGATTTCAGAATTCCATGTAATTTATTATTATTATTATTATTACTATATTTTAATTATTTACTTTTTCAGTCACAATTGATACAATCACAGGATCCATTTGTAGGTAGGTCTCATATATTTATCTACATTCTCAGATGCTGTGTTATTTTTTAGTTGTTGATCTTGCAACTCTCTTTTTCTTTCAGTGAATTTTATGTAATGCTTATATGGTATTCTCCTTCACTGCAACCAACTTTATTGCTGGTAATTTCCCTCTCTTCATGATATTGTGGGGGCTTGCACAGCAGGCACATAAACTCCCTGGACTACTGTAGCATTAATGGCTAATCAGAAACGGACTGATTCTATTTACACCGTGCACAACCCCTAACAATCATTGGCAAGGCCAGTAGGTCTGCTACCGTCAAATCCGGTAGGTCTGGCTTTAATGTGCTAGTGTGTATAGAGACAGGCATGCATAAATGTGCCTGTCTGCATGTCAGTGTATTCATGGTCAGCAAATCATTAGCAATGAGGAGCCCAAAGAGTAAAAGGCTATACAATGTTGTGAGAAAGTGCCATCTTTCTTGCATGGTATGCCCCCACTTTTTGCTAAATTGCTGAATGTACTTTGATTGAGTGTACCCTGGGTTCCTGCCAATCAGGTGCCCAGGGCCTATGTTCCTTCCTTAAACCACACAAACTCCAAATTGGCAAACCCTAGCCACATGTCAGCCCCTAGTAAATGGTACCCTAGGTACCCAGGGCCTTGTGACCAGGGAAGGCCTCTAAGGGCTGCAGCACTCATTGTGCCACCCTCAGAGGCCCTGTACCCTTACACACACACTGCCCTTGCAGGCTGAGTGTCTGGGTGCAGGACAAAACAAAGAGTCGACATGGCACACATCACTGTGTACCATGCCCATCACCTACACTGCCAAGGCATATGTCAGCCACCCCTCTAGCTGGGTGCATTACGCCTATGGTGTGGGCACAGGAGCAGGAGCCCTGTGCCCCTACAGTACCCGGGTCCATTCCTGGGCACTGTAAGTGCAGTGCTGTCATTTAAGAATACATGGTGCTGAGAGCTTGTCAAACACGAGCTCCACAGCACCATATTGGCAACACTGAAGCCTGGGAAGTTTGGTATCAAACTTCTCAGCACATTGAACCCACACTGATGCCAGTGTAGGATTTAATGTACTAAGCACCCCAGAGGGCATCTTAGAAGATGCCCCCTTACAGCTAACTTACAATCCACGTCTGCTCTGAGGCTGCCCAGGCTGCCACACAGCAGACACGTTGCTGGACCCCTGGGTGGGAGAGCCCCTGCTCTCCCGGGCCTGCAACAATGCACATCCTGGGAGAGGTGAGAAATCTCCTCCCCCAAGATGAGCAAAGGGAAGCTTCAAAGGCATGCCGCCATTTGGAGTTTCCCCAGGCCACTGCAACCCCCCACTCTGGCGGGAAGCTTGGCCGGAAACCCCATACAAGGACAGGGGATGTGCCAGCCTGCCCACCCCACCCCTCAGGTGGGGGAGGCGAGGTGAAGCACATCTCCGGGCTCTCGCCATCTTGAAGATGGGAGGCCCTATCCTATCAGGATTAGGCTACTGCCCCCCTCCCACAGGAGAGAGGCAGGATAGGGGGTGTACCCACCCCAGGACAAGGACCCATTGGTCCCTGGCCTTCACCTACCTGTAACGCCCCTAAATCTAGTATTTAGGGGCACCCTGAACCTTCCTTCCTTAGATTCCAGATAGAAAACGACAAGAAGAGCAAGAAGAACAAAGACCTGCCCTGCAGCTGCTAAAAAGAGAAGAAGACACCAACTGCTTTGGCCCCAGCCCTACCGGCCTGTCGACTCTCGAACCTGCACCAGCGTGGCATCCCTCGTGGCCAGCAACCTCACCAACCCCGGAGGACCTGGCTACCTTTTAGCTCTAAGCCCCTGGGACTCCCACGAGTAGAGGCTCTACTCAAGAAACCTATTTGCTATCCCTGGCACCAGCCCGGGACCGCAGACCCAACACACTCTGCACCAGCCAAGCCTGGCCAGTGCCGGAGTGGACAAAGACCCAGAGGACGACCCCACGGCGACTGTGACCCAGAGTCCGGCACCCAAGGACCCCCCTCGACATCCCGGAAGAAGCCTGCAGCCTCAGAACCAAGTGCCACCCCAGCCGCGATCAACCAGAGGGTAAGATTCCCGACGTCAAAAGGCACCCCTGCACCCGGCGCCCTGCGACCCCCTGTGCCCAATCCCGGGGTACCCACCTAACCTACAACTACCCAACTTACCTCTCGAAGTGGTGGTGGCACCTGAAACATCCTCGTCCCCGAGCCTGCAGCCTCTTTCCAAACCGGAACATTCCCATTGATTTCCATTGAGCGCCCTAAGGCTCAAAAGCACCCTGCACCCAGCCGCCCGAGTGGCCCTGGCAGTGCCCTCTCTACACTAACCTACTTCCCCACTTGCCCTGAGTAAGTGACCAGGAGCCCAGCTCCCACAGCCGCGTGGCTTGCCAGACAGCAGCCACCAACCAAGGCCCCCCTATCCCTCATAGGATAACATTGGGCCCAACTCTCTCTGCACCCGGCCGTCCTGAAACCGCTGAGGGTGAACCAACTGTACCTACCTGACACTGGGGGACCCCTGAGTCCATGCCCGGAATTTCAACACTACCAGTCGAGTACTTACCCTTAAACCGCTAACTTCATTTTCCTCATAGGGTAACATTGACTGGCTTTTTCTTCAAAAATCTTCGAAGTGTGAACTTTTCAAAACTGCAAAAATTCACCAAAAATCAGCCAAGTGACAAAAACGAATGTACTCACCTGCTCCTAGGTGAGCTCCCAGTGCTGGATCTTGGTGCCCAGCCCTGACTCTGAAAAGTGTTCACAACTATACTTACCTCTAACTCATTTTTCTCCCATAGGAAACCATTGTCTGCTTTTCTGTGAAATTTCTTCTAAGTGTCTACTTTTGCAAATTTGAAATATTCTTTTAAAATCGTACCATTTCTGCAAACGAAATTACTTACCTGCTTTTGATAAGGACCCCAGTCCTGGGTCTAGGCACCCAGTCCTGGATTACTAAAGTAACGATAAAGTACTCTACCTGCAATTTGAATTTCTTGCCATAGAGATCCATTGAATGTTTTCTGTGAAATATTTTCTAAGTGCTAACTTTTGAAATAGCTAAATATTATTTAAAAATCATTACAGTTATTAAGTCGACTTTCATCACTTGATTCTGCATACTGACCCCAGGCTGGTTCTAGGAGCCAGACCTGGAATTCCAAAAGTAATCTGAAAAGTAATGTATTACAAATAACCTGAATTTACCATTGAGCTCAATGCATTGTTATGTTTAGGAAATAGGATTGTTTATTGCAACCAACTGTGACTGTTTACACAAATTTATTGCTTAAAACAAAAGTATTTATATTCAACCTCTCATTCTGAGAAAGTATATTTTTACCCCCTTTGTGGTTCTAAAAATAAAACAAGCATATATTTTATATATACAAATCATTGGCCTAGAGTTCAGTTATTGAGTGTGTGAAACCATTTGCTGACTGAGTGTGTACAATAAATGCTTTACACTGTCCTCTGGTACTGCCTTACTGCTCGACCAAGCTACCACTTTTGAGAGTAAGGTCATACCTAACTTTGACCTCTATCAGCCTCTGGGGGACTGTGGACTCTGTACACCCTGTACCTATTAGGGAACAGTATATACAGAGCCACTTTCTCACATTGGTGGATCAGCGGTGGGATACAAACTTGCATTTGTTGGACTACTTGGTTACCATCTGATCACACGACAGAACTCTTAAAAATTGCCTTTAGAATTCTGATTGGTTTTTCCAAAATTACTAAAAGTCTTGCTAGGGCCTTGCTTAAGTCCCATTAGAATTTTAGAAAAATAAAAGTCACTATAGTCAGGGTAGAGGGTTAGAACTGTCAGGTTAGAATGTCTCAAACAAACCCAGCTATTAGTGATAATAATAACATGGACCTGGTGGAGGAGCTCGACCTCACACCTTACTTACACTTGTCTTTCAAGGAATTGAGGTCCTTATGTAAACTCAAAAATTTACAAATGGGTCAGCATCCAACCAAACTAGGGCTCCAGGAGCTCCTGGCTGAGTATGCTAAAGACCACCCATCTGAACATGGTGATGGCCAGTCAGATGAGGAAAGGGAATCAGGGGAGGAGGACAGCAACCTCCCCATACTATTCCCTAGGGAGGAGATGGCACCCATACCCTCCAACTCAAGACATAGCATCTGGGCACCTAGAGACCACACAGGTGGCTCTGGTCCCAGAGACAACACTGGGGGACCCCCCAGTGAAGAGGACAGCCTTGTGAGGCTGGCCAAAAGAATAGATCTAGAGTCCAGGCTCCTGGCTCTAGAAAAGGAAAGGAGAGAGATGGGTTTAGCACCCATCAATGGAGGCAGCAATAATAGAAACAAGGATAGGGAGGAAACTTCTGACCTTAAAATCCCCAAAGGGATTGTCCCTAAATTTGAGGAAGGTGATGATATCACCAAATGGTTCACAGCCTTTGAGAGGGCTTGTGATATCAGGAAAGTAAAGAAACCTCTCTGGGGGGCACTCCTGTGGGAACTGTTCTCTGGTAACTGCAGGGACAGGCTTCTGACTCTCTCTGGGCCAGAAGCAGGATGCTATGACCTCATGAAGAAAGCTCTGATTGAGGGATTTGGATTCACCACTGAGGAGTATAGAATTAGATTCAGGGGGGCTCACAAAACCCAGACCCAGTCCTGGATTGATTTTGTAGATTTCTCAGTGAAGACACTGGATGGTTGGTTAGCTGGACATGGTGTGCAGGATTTTACTGGATTGTACAATTTATTCATGAAGGAACATATTTTGAGTAACTGCACAAATGAAAAGTTGCATCAGCATTTGGTAGACCTAGGTCTAATTTCTCCCCAAGAATTGGGAAAGAAGGCAGACCACTGGGTCAAGACTAGGGTGACCAAGACAACCACTGGGGGTGACCAAAAGAAGGTGGTCACAAAACCTCCCCAGGGGAAAGGTGGTGAGAATCCCCAAGATAAAAAGTCTGAGTCTTCCAAAGGGCCCCAAAAACCTGTTCAGGTGGGTGGAACCCAAACTACTCCCTATGTGCCCCAACCATATAGGGGGAAGAACTTTGATCCCTTAAAGGCCTGGTGTAATACCTGTAAGAAGCAGGGACACCTAACTGTATCTTGCCCCCAAAACAAAGCCCCTAAGGCACCCAGTACAGCCACTCCTGGGGCAGCAAGTATACAAATGGGATCAGAGGTGTACCCTGAGCAAATCTGGGAGCACACTGAAGCAAGTTTAGTCTCCTTGGGAGAAGTGGAGTTTTCCACTGTGGCTGTGTGGCCCCCCAACTTAAAGAAATACTTACAGTACCCCTGGGTAAATGGAACTAGGGTAGAAGCTCTGAGGGATACAGGTGCCAGTGTCACTATGGTGAAAGACACACTGGTTTCCCCTGAGCAATACTTGATTGGGAAGTCTTACCCAGTCACCAACGCTGACAGTGTCACCACTAGTCATCCCATGGCCATGGGGGTTACTGGCCTGAAACAGGTAGTGGTCTCTCCAAAGTTGCCAGCTGCATGCCTGCTTGGAAATGATCTGGAAACCTCAGCCTGGGCTGAAGTTGAGTTAAAGGCCCATGCAGCCATGCTGGGCATCCCTGAATTGGTGTGTGTGCAAACCAGAGCACAGAGCAAGAGGAAGGGTGAAAAAGTAGGTTTGGAGCCTGGAATAATGGCCCAACCAACCAAGAGGAAGGGCAAGGAGACTGGGGGACCAGCTTCTGTACAGCCAAACACTCAGAACCCCTCTCCCCCTGGAGAGGATGTAGATACCCCTGAGTGAACTGAGTCCATGGAGCTTGACCCTTACCAGGTTGAACTCTTGGGCCCAGGGGGACCCTCTAGGGAAGAGCTGTGCCAGGGCCAGCGAGACTGTCCCACTCTTAAAAGCCTGAGACAACAAGCTGCTTCAGAAGCCAGGGGAGATGTCAGTGGTACCCACAGAGCTTATTGAGAAGAGGGATTACTGTATGCTGAGGCAAGAGACCCCACTCCTGGAGCCACCAGGAGGGTGGTAGTGCCACAGAAGTACAGGGAGTTCCTCCTAACTTTGGCTCATGCCATCCCCCTAGCTGGACATCTGGGGCAATCCAAAACTTGGGAAAGGTTAGTGAGTCACTTTTACTGGCCCCAGATGCACCAAAAGGTGAAGGAGTTTGTCAGCTCCTGTGTTACCTGTCAGGCCAGTGGCAAG
This sequence comes from Triturus cristatus, assembly GCF_964204655.1. NCBI lineage: Eukaryota > Metazoa > Chordata > Amphibia > Caudata > Salamandridae > Triturus > Triturus cristatus. The sequence continues at coordinate 183,633,378 of NC_140581.1, forward strand.
ACAGGTGGCCACCCAAAGGCCCCCCTCATTCCACTACCAGTGGTGGGGGTCCCCTTTGAAAGGGTAGGTGTGGACATTGTGGGTCCACTTGAACCTCCCACAGCCTCAGGGAACAAATTCATTCTAGTAGTAGTGGATCATGCTACTAGGTACCCTGAAGCAATACCACTTAGGACTACTACAGCTCCTGCAGTAGCCAAGGCCCTCCTGGGTGTCTTCACCAGGGTGGGTTTTCCTAAGGAGGTGGTTTCAGACAGAGGTTCCAACTTCATGTCTGCTTACCTAACACACATGTGGAAAGAGTGTGGAGTGCAGTACAAGTTTACTACACCCTACCACCCACAAACCAATGGCCTTGTTGAGAGGTTCAACAAGACATTGAAAGGTATGATCATGGGACTCCCTGAGAAACTCAAAAGGAGGTGGGATGTCCTGTTACCATGCTTGCTTTTCGCTTACAGGGAAGTGCCACAGAAGGGAGTAGGTTTCTCACCCTTTGAACTTCTGTTTGGTCATCCTGTAAGGGGACCACTATGTCTTGTAAAAGAGGGCTGGGAGAGGCCTCTTCAGGAACCCAAACAGGACATAGTGGACTATGTGCTTGGCCTAAGGTCCAGAATGGCTGAGTATATGGAAAAGGCATCCAAGAACCTTGAGGCCAGCCAGGAGCTCCAGAAGCACTGGTATGACCAAAAAGCTGCACTGGTTGAATTTCAACCAGGGCAACAGGTGTGGGTTTTGGAGCCAGTGGCACCAAGGGCTCTCCAAGACAAATGGAGTGGCCCTTACCCTATCCTAGAGAGAAAGAGTGAGGTCACCTATCTAGTTGACCTGGGCACTAGCAGGACACCCAAAAGGGTCATCCATGTGAACCGCCTTAAACTCTACAATGATAGGGCTGACATCACCATGCTGATGGTGACTGATGAAGAACAGGAAGCAGAGAGTGAGCCACTCCCTGACCTCCTATCCTACAGCCCAAAAGATGGGTCAGTAGATGGTGTGATTTTCTCAGACACCCTCTCTGCCCAACAGCAGACTGACTGCAAGCAAGTCTTGCAACAATATGCTAGCCTCTTTTCCCTGACCCCTGGTCTGACAAGCTGGTGTACCCATGATGTGGACACTGGTGACAGTGCACCTGTCAAGAACAAAATCTATCGACAGTCAGATCAAGTCAAGGAAAGCATCAAAGCTGAGGTCAGCAAGATGCTGGAGTTAGGGGTCATTGAGCCTTCAGAGAGCCCCTGGGCTAGCCCAGTGGTTCTGGTCCCCAAACCTCATCAACAGGGTGAAAAGAGAGAGATGAGGTTCTGTGTGGACTATAGAGGGCTCAACTCTGTCACAAAGACAGATGCTCACCCTATCCCAAGAGCAGATGAACTGATAGACAAATTGGGGGCTGCCAAATTTCTCAGTACCTTTGACTTAACTGCAGGGTACTGGCAGATTGGCATGGCCCCAGGAGCAAAAGAAAAGACAGCATTCTCCACCCCTGATGGGCATTATCAGTTTACTGTGATGCCCTTTGGGTTAAAGAATGCCCCTGCCACCTTCCAGAGGTTGGTGAACCATGTCCTGGCTGGGTTGGAGTCCTTTAGTGCAGCTTATCTTGATGATATTGCTGTCTTTAGCTCCACCTGGCAGGATCACCTGATCCACCTTGGGAAGGTTTTAGAGGCTCTGCAGAGTGCAGGTCTCACTATCAAGGCGTCCAAATGCCAGATAGGGCAGGGCACTGTGGTGTACTTGGGCCACCTTGTAGGTGGAGGCCAGGTACAGCCCTTACAACCCAAAATCCAGGCCATCATGGACTGGATAGCTCCAACAACCCAGACCCAAGTCAGGGCATTCCTTGGCTTGACTGGGTACTACAGGAGGTTTGTGAAGGGGTATGGGTCCATTGTGACCCCCCTCACAGAACTCACCTCCAAGAAAATGCCCAAGAAAGTTAACTGGACAGTTAGTTGTCAAAAGGCTTTTGACACCCTAAAAGAAGCAATGTGCTCAGCACCAATTCTAAAAGCTCCAGATTATGCCAAGCAGTTCATAGTGCAGACTGATGCCTCTGAGCTAGGGATAGGAGCGGTCCTATCCCAGACCAATGATGAAGGCCACATCACAACTGATGTTGCTTTTATAAGCAGAAGACTACTCCCTAGAGAGCAGCGTTGGATTGCCATTGAGAGGGAGGCCTTTGCTGTGGTTTGGTCCCTGAAGAAGCTGAGGCCATACTTGTTTGGCACTCACTTTCTAGTTCAAACTGACCACAGACCTCTCAGATGGCTAATGCAGATGAAAGGGGAAAATCCAAAACTACTGAGGTGGTCCATCTCCCTACAGGGAATGGACTTTGAAGTGGAACACAGACCAGGGACTGCCCATGCCAATGCAGATGGACTTTCCAGGTTCTTCCACTTAGACAATGAAGACTCCATAGGACAAGGTTAGTCTCATCACCTTTCGTTTGGGGGGGGGTTGTGTGAGAAAGTGCCATCTTTCTTGCATGGTATGCCCCCACTTTTTGCTAAATTGCTGAATGTACTTTGATTGAGTGTACCCTGGGTTCCTGCCAATCAGGTGCCCAGGGCCTATGTTCCTTCCTTAAACCACACAAACTCCAAATTGGCAAACCCTAGCCACATGTCAGCCCCTAGTAAATGGTACCCTAGGTACCCAGGGCCTTGTGACCAGGGAAGGCCTCTAAGGGCTGCAGCACTCATTGTGCCACCCTCAGAGGCCCTGTACCCTTACACACACACTGCCCTTGCAGGCTGAGTGTCTGGGTGCAGGACAAAACAAAGAGTCGACATGGCACACATCACTGTGTACCATGCCCATCACCTACACTGCCAAGGCATATGTCAGCCACCCCTCTAGCTGGGTGCATTACGCCTATGGTGTGGGCACAGGAGCAGGAGCCCTGTGCCCCTACAGTACCCGGGTCCATTCCTGGGCACTGTAAGTGCAGTGCTGTCATTTAAGAATACATGGTGCTGAGAGCTTGTCAAACACGAGCTCCACAGCACCATATTGGCAACACTGAAGCCTGGGAAGTTTGGTATCAAACTTCTCAGCACATTGAACCCACACTGATGCCAGTGTAGGATTTAATGTACTAAGCACCCCAGAGGGCATCTTAGAAGATGCCCCCTTACAGCTAACTTACAATCCACGTCTGCTCTGAGGCTGCCCAGGCTGCCACACAGCAGACACGTTGCTGGACCCCTGGGTGGGAGAGCCCCTGCTCTCCCGGGCCTGCAACAATGCACATCCTGGGAGAGGTGAGAAATCTCCTCCCCCAAGATGAGCAAAGGGAAGCTTCAAAGGCATGCCGCCATTTGGAGTTTCCCCAGGCCACTGCAACCCCCCACTCTGGCGGGAAGCTTGGCCGGAAACCCCATACAAGGACAGGGGATGTGCCAGCCTGCCCACCCCACCCCTCAGGTGGGGGAGGCGAGGTGAAGCACATCTCCGGGCTCTCGCCATCTTGAAGATGGGAGGCCCTACCCTATCAGGATTAGGCTACTGCCCCCCTCCCACAGGAGAGAGGCAGGATAGGGGGTGTACCCACCCCAGGACAAGGACCCATTGGTCCCTGGCCTTCACCTACCTGTAACGCCCCTAAATCTAGTATTTAGGGGCACCCTGAACCTTCCTTCCTTAGATTCCAGATAGAAAACGACAAGAAGAGCAAGAAGAACAAAGACCTGCCCTGCAGCTGCTAAAAAGAGAAGAAGACACCAACTGCTTTGGCCCCAGCCCTACCGGCCTGTCGACTCTCGAACCTGCACCAGCGCGGCATCCCTCGTGGCCAGCAACCTCACCAACCCCGGAGGACCTGGCTACCTTTTAGCTCTAAGCCCCTGGGACTCCCACGAGTAGAGGCTCTACTCAAGAAACCTATTTGCTATCCCTGGCACCAGCCCGGGACCGCGGACCCAACACACTCTGCACCAGCCAAGCCTGGCCAGTGCCGGAGTGGACAAAGACCCAGAGGACGACCCCACGGCGACTGTGACCCAGAGTCCGGCACCCAAGGACCCCCCTCGACATCCCGGAAGAAGCCTGCAGCCTCAGAACCAAGTGCCACCCCAGCCGCGATCAACCAGAGGGTAAGATTCCCGACGTCAAAAGGCACCCCTGCACCCGGCGCCCTGCGACCCCCTGTGCCCAATCCCGGGGTACCCACCTAACCTACAACTACCCAACTTACCTCTCGAAGTGGTGGTGGCACCTGAAACATCCTCGTCCCCGAGCCTGCAGCCTCTTTCCAAACCGGAACATTCCCATTGATTTCCATTGAGCGCCCTAAGGCTCAAAAGCACCCTGCACCCAGCCGCCCGAGTGGCCCTGGCAGTGCCCTCTCTACACTAACCTACTTCCCCACTTGCCCTGAGTAAGTGACCAGGAGCCCAGCTCCCACAGCCGCGTGGCTTGCCAGACAGCAGCCACCAACCAAGGCCCCCCTATCCCTCATAGGATAACATTGGGCCCAACTCTCTCTGCACCCGGCCGTCCTGAAACCGCTGAGGGTGAACCAACTGTACCTACATGACACTGGGGGACCCCTGAGTCCATGCCCGGAATTTCAACACTACCAGTCGAGTACTTACCCTTAAACCGCTAACTTCATTTTCCTCATAGGGTAACATTGACTGGCTTTTTCTTCAAAAATCTTCTAAGTGTGAACTTTTCAAAACTGCAAAAATTCACCAAAAATCAGCCAAGTGACAAAAACGAATTTACTCACCTGCTCCTAGGTGAGCTCCCAGTGCTGGATCTTGGTGCCCAGCCCTGACTCTGAAAAGTGTTCACAACTATACTTACCTCTAACTCATTTTTCTCCCATAGGAAACCATTGTCTGCTTTTCTGTGAAATTTCTTCTAAGTGTCTACTTTTGCAAATTTGAAATATTCTTTTAAAATCGTACCATTTCTGCAAACGAAATTACTTACCTGCTTTTGATAAGGACCCCAGTCCTGGGTCTAGGCACCCAGTCCTGGATTACTAAAGTAACGATAAAGTACTCTACCTGCAATTTGAATTTCTTGCCATAGAGATCCATTGAATGTTTTCTGTGAAATATTTTCTAAGTGCTAACTTTTGAAATAGCTAAATATTATTTAAAAATCATTACAGTTATTAAGTCGACTTTCATCACTTGATTCTGCATACTGACCCCAGGCTGGTTCTAGGAGCCAGACCTGGAATTCCAAAAGTAATCTGAAAAGTAATTTATTACAAATAACCTGAATTTACCATTGAGCTCAATGCATTGTTATGTTTAGGAAATAGGATTGTTTATTGCAACCAACTGTGACTGTTTACACAAATTTATTGCTTAAAACAAAAGTATTTATATTCAACCTCTCATTCTGAGAAAGTATATTTTTACCCCCTTTGTGGTTCTAAAAATAAAACAAGCATATATTTTATATATACAAATCATTGGCCTAGAGTTCAGTTATTGAGTGTGTGAAACCATTTGCTGACTGAGTGTGTACAATAAATGCTTTACACTGTCCTCTGGTACTGCCTTACTGCTCGACCAAGCTACCACTTTTGAGAGTAAGGTCATACCTAACTTTGACCTCTATCAGCCTCTGGGGGACTGTGGACTCTGTACACCCTGTACCTATTAGGGAACAGTATATACAGAGCCACTTTCTCACAAATGTAAAATAGCCTCGCATGCATTGCAATGCATGTAGTCCTTTGGGTGTGGAGCAACTATTCATAAAATTGGGAACACAGAGGAAGAAGAAGCAAGGGAGTATGTTGTGCAAACAATTGTAATTGTATTTGTATAGAGCTTACTATCCCTGATGAGGCGTCAAATCGCTTTTTGGCAAGTAGCATGCTGCTCGGAACCCAAAGAGGATTAGTGGTGGGTTAGTATAGGGAAATATGTGTTAATTTGAGCAGTGGACATGTGAGTCTGTTAGTTGGATTGAATATGATAATGGAGGGATAGAAGATGGAAGAGTCTAGAAAGTGTTATTTGGGAGTTCATAGTAGTTCGATGAGGCGTGGGATGGATACAAGGAGAGATGGAGGAGGGAAGAGTCTCTAGAATGGGATTAGGGAAATCATAGTAGTAAAATGAGGTTTGAGATACATAAGAGAAGAATTTAGGAAGGTTTGCTTGGGAATGAATGAAATAAAATGTATATTGCGCAACTAAAACCCGAAGGCATCAAGGCGCCTACAAAACGGATCAAAAACAGAAGGCAGAACACAACTACAGGTATGACCTCGCAAAAAGACGGGTTTTCAAAGCATTTCTAAATAGCTGTAGAGTGGGAAGGGACCTAAGTTCCAGTGGAAGAGCATTCCACCACTTAGGTGCCAGAATGGAAAAGGCTTTGCCCCCCCATTTAGTTCTCCGGATACGGGGGACTAATAAAATAAGTCTATTAGAAGAGCGCAAATTCCTGGAGGGGCTGTAGAAAGATAGAATAGATCTGATTCCAGTAGAGCTACCATTAGCTAGGGCCCTATAGGTCATGCACATGGTCTTAAAAAGTATCCGGTCCTCTATAGGAAGCCAGTGTAACAGTTTTCTGGCAGAGGTAGCCGAGGCACGCCTGGGCAAATCCAGGACAAACCTAGCTGCTGCGTTCTGGACCATTTGCAAGCGCTGCAGCAGACTTTTATTCAGTCCCACATATAGCGCATTGCAGTAGTCCAGCCGGGAGCCAATGAGAGCAACAGCAACTTGTTTTCTTGCCTGCTGCGAGAGATAGTGCCTGATCTTCCTCAGTATGTGTATAATGCCCCAACAAGTAGAGACAGTTCTATTGACTTGTTGACACATGCTGAGGGTGGGGTCGATCAAAACTCCTAGGTTCTTGGCCGAAGAGGAGGGGACAGGACACGCTCCCAGTGAGTCCGGCCACCAGTCGATTGACCATACCTCTTCCTTTCCTCCGAACACCATCACCTCCGTCTTCTCCCCATTCCGTTTCAATGAATTATGAATCATCCATTGGCCGACTGTCTCCATACAAGATCTAAAATTGGAGGCAGTCGAGCTAACTGACTGGGAGAGAGAGACGAGAATCTGCGTGTCATCTGCATAGGAAACTACCTCCATCCCAAAAGATCTAATTAGTCTGGCAAGGGGGTCACGTATATGTTAAAAAGGGTCGGACTTAATGCCGACCCCTGAGGGACCCCACATTGCACAGACATGGATGGAGATAGGAACTCCCCCAGCTTCACTCTTTGCTCTCTTTGATCGAGGAAAGAGGTCAATAAATGCAGGGCTGCTCCCTCAACCCCGATCTCCCTCAGGCGCGATGTTAAAACTGAGGGAGAAAGGGTGTCAAAGGCTGCCGTGAGGTCTAGCAGGATCAGGAGGGTGGTCTGACCCCAATCCGCACGTGTGCGGATATTATCCAGCACTATGGTGAGGGCCGACTCGGTGCTATGTTCCCTCCTGAAACCATGCTGGGAGTAATCAAGGCAACCCGAACTTTCCACGAAAGCTGCAAGATGTTTATTCAGATGAGTTTCTAACATCTTCGCAGGGGCAGGGAGCAGTGAAATGGGGCGAAAGTTCTTTAAAACCCCAGGATCAAGAGATGGTTTCTTGAGTAAAGGTTTCACTACCGCCCTTTTCCATTGAGGGGGAAAAATACCATCCCTCATGGCCCTATTCATGATGTCAACGAGAGGGGGCAAGAGGGATTCCCTGCACTGCTTGAGGATCTTAAGCGGGCAGGTATCCAATGGCAAACCTGACTTGGTATTGTTCAGGAGGTTCTCTAAATCCTGCAAAGAGAGGGGAGGGAAGGATTCCAAACGTCCCAAAGAGGGTTTCTCAGTAAGAGCAGTGAGAACAGGAGCCGCATCCACAGGTACAAGGGGCTCAATGGTTAAAGTCCTCTGCAGCTCTAAAGCGGAATAAATGTCAGAGATCTTCGTCTGGAAAAAGACAGCTATGCTGTTACAGAGCTGCTACGAGGCAATAACAGGGTCCGGGGTTTGAAGGGACATAAGAGAGTCCACTATCCTGAAAAGCTCCTTCGGAGAGGAGAGTGAGGTGGTAAGGGCCGTAAAATGTTCCTGTTTAGCCCTTATCACTTCCATCTTGTATTTTCTCATCAGGGTTTTGTGGGCCTCATGTCCCCCCGATCCCAGCTAGTATGCCATAACCGCTCCCGTCTCCTGACTTCCTGTCTAAGAAATCTTAGATGCTCCGAAAACCAAGGGGCAGATGGCTTTTTTCTCGCTGAGTAACGCGCCCGGATAGGAGCCAACTCATCCAGTGCCTCAGTGACAGCCTTTTCGAATTGCGCGACCGCCACCTGGACATTATCCTCCTGGAAGATGGACAGGCTAGAAGTCCAGGGAGCAAAGGAACTATTAGTGATATTCTTAAAATCCCTACGTAGTTCCCTTTTGCTCAGAACTTTTTCGTACCTGTCGACGGTCGGGCAGGACACCTCAAACGGTACGGCCAGGTGATCAGACCATGAAAGGAAGAAGGGGTCCTTTACCACCAACCTCCCATCATTGCAGAAGATCACGTCAAGCGTATGACCCGCTCGATGGGTAGCACCTCTGACCAGTTGAGTCAGTCTACAGGCTGACGTAACATCCAGCAGGGAAAGAGTATCATTGGCCTCCAACAACTCCAGGTGATAATTTAAGTCTCCCAGTTAAATTTTCGCAACCAAAGTAAGGTTCTAAAATATGGAGCAGCTGTTGTCCAAAGTCCAATTTAGAACCGGGGGGACGATAAATCAAGATCTCATTAAAAGGGGTCTCATGAACACCTTTTAGAGAGAAGTACAAGGCTTGGAAGTTGTCCTTGGGGTCTGATAGAGGTAGGGTATGACAATAAAAGCTATCTTTATACAGAATCGCTAGCCCTCCTCCCACACGGCCCATTCTATCCTGCCGGGACAGGCAGTAGCCCACAGGGAACGCTTCAACAAGATCTGGACCAGAGGAGTCCTTCGCCCACGTTTCCGTGACAAAGGACCACGAGGGTTTCCTGTCCAGTATGAGCTCCTTAAAAGCAATATTATTCTTTATCAGCGAGCGGGCATTAATAAGAATACAGTCTTCTCTCGCCGAGCTGATTCCTATATCAATATTGTGTCCTAACGAATGGGGGGATGGAGGAAGAATCAGACCCCCAGAGCCTGCCAATGAACATCCGCAGCCTAAAGGAAGTATGAGATCATCCGGGGAGATCTTGTGGGAACACAAAAGTCTTGATGGTTTAAGCCTGAGAAGGTCATGCATAGAATATCTGAAGGACATAGGAGTCGCCCTGCGATGACCAGACGTCCAGCTGGCCAGCCCGTCCTCAGCGCGGACGGGCGCAGACGGGCTGGACTCTGGCGTGACTCCGGCGTCACTGCGGCGCACACGCTGCGCGCAGACGCTGCGCGCCATAATGTCCAGTTAAAATAGGGCTCTATCCAGTCCACCTGACTGCTAGAGCGCAGAGTGAGGAGAGAGCTTCCCTAAAACCCACCCAAGATGGCGCCCAGTAATTACAAAGCACGGAGGTCAGACCCGCCAAATAGCGGTGAGGGGCACGATTATAGTGCGGCAATGCGGGGGGGTGAATAAGAGCTAGGTAAAGCAGTGAGCACAAATAAAAACAAAGTAGAAGACAAAACGGGAGAATTAAAATCTCTGAAGCGTCTTAGTGCAAGCGCATCGCGCAGTAGTGGGGAGCCTAATAGGTCGTTCCTACCTCAAACCGTGCTTATAAAGATAGTGCCCAGGAACTGCCTCTATCCAGTCCACCTGACTGCTAGAGCGCAGAGTGAGGAGAGAGCTTCCCCAAAACCCACCCAAGATGGCGCCCAGTAATCACAAAGCGCGGAGGTCAGACCCGCCAAATAGCGGTGAGGGGTACGATTATAGTGCGGCAATGCGGGGGGTGAATAAGAGCAAGGTAAAGCAGTGAGCATAACTAAAAACAAAGTAGAAGACAAAACGGGAGATCATATTAGTAAAATAAGGTTTCAAGGGAGCCAAGGAGTGATAGAGGGGGGAAGAGTTTAAAAAGGTTTATTTTGGTGATCATAGTTGTAGAATGAGGTTTGGGAGTCAGAGTGGAGGTAGAGGATATATTGAGAGAGATATAAAGGTGAGGTAGTAGTGCTTGGGAGAGAGTTTTCTCTTCTTATAAAATAGAAGTAAAGTAATACATTAACAGATACATAACTACATAGAAAGGGTATACATGTATATATTTATTTCTTAGTCTACAGTAGGAGTAAAATAATGCATATATAGATACATAGCTATATAGAAAGTGTGTACATGCATAAGGAAGATAATATATTGAGATTTAAAGTTGTACAAATTTAGACTTTCAAGTGTAGTTAATTTATTTAATAATCTTTTAATTTGATCCTTTCCTCGATATATCAATAGTGACGCATTTGTTGTTAAAATAGTAATGATAATACTTACATATTATGATAGATTAATAAAAACAGGGGCCCATAAGCATGTCATCGAATAACTTGTATGAAAACTACACAGTGACTTATAAACACGTTAAGCCTAGAGTAATATATATATACATTTTAAGTATTGTACGAACTCAGACTTTCAAGTGTTGCTGTACTTGAAGCTATTTTTTCATCTCTTTATTTTTAATATATAGTTCTTGTTTTTTTGTTTTTTTAGTATTTTTTAATTCTTTCTTTTCCTCAATATTTAAACAGTGAAGGACTTTTTACATATTGTAATAGATGAATAAAACATGTACTCATAAGCATATAATCAACTAACTGACATGATAACTATTCAGTGACCTATAAACATATTAAGCATAGAATATATTTATATATATCTATAAGTAATGTATACATTTTTTAAGCGGACCTAAAGAATATCTATATATTTTAAAACCACATACCTAGATACATAAAAATAAAGTTATACATGTTTACATACATAGGTATATGCTGTACATTATGTTGAGTATGGTGGTTATGTAGGAAAGGGCCAACTCTTCCGTAGTCTACTGAAGGTACGATATTTGTCTGTGGGTCTTATGTTGTAGGGAACAGAGAAAGATGTACCACCTGTGGTTTTTTTCTTGTATGGTGGTGCTTTGAGGCGAGGCGCCAATCTTGAGCAGAGGTTCCTTTGTTGAATGTATTTGTTGATTTTATTCCTGATGAAAAGCGGTCCTGTTCCATCTATTTGTTTGTGGGTGATACAAAGCAGCTTAACAATGAACCTTGTGGCAACCGGTAACTAATGTAGGGCCCAAAAGGCATGGGAGATGTGGGAGTGTGGCTTTACATGTAGGAGTAGCCTGGCAGCAGAGTTCTGAATCTGCTGTTGTCTTTTCATAGTTAATAATATGAACCTTGGTAGAGGGCATTGGCATAATCAAGTTTAGACAATACAAGAGAGATAGTAGCCTGGACGTTGTGTGAAAATCCCAGGTGAGGGAAGATGCATCACAGACTCTTCATAGTAATGAAGCTTGATCTTGCTATCTTATCCACTTGAACATTCATGAATAAATTAAGGGCTGATTATTATGTCGGGCAGATCACTGCAGTCTTGGGACCGAGCAACCTCCGGTTGGCATTCCCAGCACCGCAATTACAACGTGACCGCTCATGGTGCGGTCATATACTCCAATTTCTCTGTGGGAGTTTGTGCTGTGGCCATAAACTGGCCATAGCACATGCTCCCAAGGAGAAATGTGACATTCTGTTAATACCTGCACCATGTGGCAGGTACCTCAAGGTACCTGCCACATGGTGCAGGGATTAACAGGGAGGCACCATAGGTGCCCCCTCAGGACCCCAACCGGAGACCGTGGTGGAATGGGGGCCCCTAGTCACTTTCTGACAGGCTTTCCATGTAGAAAACGCCCAACATGGAAAGCCTGTCGGATATCAACATCATAATCCTGACGGTGTAAACGCCGTCCTCAGGGATTACGTTGGGGGCTCCGACTGGCCGACTGGCTCCTTAAGCCCATAGGAATCCAGCCAGAATGACCAGCTGGTTTCAATTCTGACTGCCTAAATTGTTATTAGGCAGTCGTAATTGAAACCGGAGATGCCGGTCGGAAAGCCTCTGGCCTGTGGTCGGAAGCTTTCTGACTGACAACATAATCGTCCCCTTAGAGTCCATGGTAATTCTAAGGTTTCTTATTTCCTTGAATACTTTAGGAGAGGGTCCCAGATCATCTGGCCAGGCAGAGAGTGGGTCATAACTTTTCCAATCGCCACAGGTGAGTATATCAGCTTTGGACACATTCAATTTGAGATGGCTCCATGTCACCCACTGATCAACAACTCAGAGGCAACTGAAGATTTTAGAGTTTCCAATGTCTTTGGGCTGAAATTCATTGATCATTGACAGTAATTAGTTCATGTAGATGTTGAAAAGCATGGGTGAGATGATAGGGCCATGAGGGACCCCTGCTTTTATGATGTAGGGTTTGAATGAGAAAGGGGAGAAAGAATGACATTTGTCATTGGGGTGATTTTGAAGATAGGATGTGATCCAGTCGATAGCAGTTCCCGCTATGCCGACTTCGTGGAGTCTTTGGATTAGAGTGTCATGATCAACTGTATCGAAGGCAGCTGAAGGATCCAAGAGCAGTAGTGCAGCGACCTCGTTGTGGTCTATTGTGTTTTTATGGTAATCCCAGATGGCGATTAGGAGATATTTTGTGCATCTTTCTGGATAGAAACCTGTTTGAAATTCGGAAAGTATGGAGTTATCCTCAAAAAATTGAGACATCTGGGTGAATGCTGCTTTTTCTATTCGTTTTTCAAGAAATGGTCTGTTTGCAATAGGTCTGTAGTTGTTTGGGTCTTGAGGATCCAGGATTGTTTTCTTTAATAATGAGCGATTTGAGATCTGCAGGGATACCAGAATTTAAGGAAAGCAATGCCCCAGTCTCAAAACTGACTGAAAAAAATTATAGTCACATATTCTACCAGGAACTAATGCAGATCCATTAGTCTGTTGTGCACATTGAATCCCCTTCTGCGCATCTAACCTGGTTCCAAACCAAGAACAATTTTGATACATTTCTGGGACTTCAGAATTAGGGAGAAAATTATGACTAAAGCCAAGCAGTTGAAATAATTCAGGATAGATAATAAATATATCTCAACATGTCATTTCACACTTTAGGAGTTTAAACAGCTGATTTCCGAGTTTCGATCAGAAGAGGCCCAAGCAATGTTTGTACAAAGGGCAAAAATGAAAGTTCTAGCACTAGACACATATCAGATTTTTAATGATATATGCACTGCACAAGACCTTTTCAATGAGCCAAAATAGAAGGGGGAAAAAAAGGAAAAAGAAAAGATACTCCATGATAACATGAGATAGAGGGACAATGTTGGCAACAAGGAGGGAGGTCACTGGGAGGGAGGCCCAGTGAGAATCCAGGTTGGGGTAGCCGAGGCACGCCTTGGCAAATCCAGGACAAACCTAGCTGCTGCGTTCTGGACCATTTGCAAGCGCTGCAGCAGACTTTTATTCAGTCCCACATATAGCGCATTGCAGTAGTCCAGCCGGGAGCCAATGAGAGCAACAGCAACTTGTTTTCTTGCCTGCTGCGAGAGATAGTGCCTGATCTTCCTCAGTATGTGTATAATGCCCCAACAAGTAGAGACAGTTCTATTGACTTGTTGACACATGCTGAGGGTGGGGTCGATCAAAACTCCTAGGTTCTTGGCCGAAGAGGCGGGGACAGGACACGCTCCCAGTGAGTCCGGCCACCAGTCGATTGACCATACCTCTTCCTTTCCTCCGAACACCATCACCTCCGTCTTCTCCCCATTCAGTTTCAATGAATTATGAATCATCCATTGGCCGACTGCCTCCATACAAGATCTAAAATTGGAGGCAGTCGAGCTAACTGACTGGGAGAGAGAGACGAGAATCTGCGTGTCACCTGCATAGGAAACTACCTCCATCCCAAAAGATCTAATTAGTCTGGCAAGGGGGTCACGTATATGTTAAAAAGGGTCGGACTTAATGCCGACCCCTGAGGGACCCCACATTGCACAGACATGGATGGAGATAGGAACTCCCCCAGCTTCACTCTTTGCTCTCTTTGATCGAGGAAAGAGGTCAATAAATGCAGGGCTGCTCCCTCAACCCCGATCTCCCTCAGGCGCGATGTTAAAACTGAGGGAGAAAGGGTGTCAAAGGCTGCCGTGAGGTCTAGCAGGATCAGGAGGGTGGTCTGACCCCAATCCGCACGTGTGCGGATATTATCCAGCACTATGGTGAGGGCCGACTCGGTGCTATGTTCCCTCCTGAAACCATGCTGGGAGTAATCAAGGCAACCCGAACTTTCCACGAAAGCTGCAAGATGTTTATTCAGATGAGTTTCTAACATCTTCGCAGGGGCAGGGAGCAGTGAAATGGGGCGAAAGTTCTTTAAAACCCCAGGATCAAGAGATGGTTTCTTGAGTAAAGGTTTCACTACCGCCCTTTTCCATTGAGGGGGAAAAATACCATCCCTCATGGCCCTATTCATGATGTCAACGAGAGGGGGCAAGAGGGATTCCCTGCACTGCTTGAGGATCTTAAGCGGGCAGGTATCCAATGGCAAACCTGACTTGGTATTGTTCAGGAGGTTCTCTAAATCCTGCAAAGAGAGGGGAGGGAAGGATTCCAAACGTCCCAAAGAGGGTTTCTCAGTAAGAGCAGTGAGAACAGGAGCCGCATCCACAGGTACAAGGGGCTCAATGGTTAAAGTCCTCTGCAGCTCTAAAGCGGAATAAATGTCAGAGATCTTCGTCTGGAAAAAGACAGCTATGCTGTTACAGAGCTGCTACGAGGCAATAACAGGGTCCGGGGTTTTAAGGGACATAAGAGAGTCCACTATCCTGAAAAGCTCCTTCGGAGAGGAGAGTGAGGCGGTAAGGGCCGTAAAATGTTCCTGTTTAGCCCTTATCACTTCCATCTTGTATTTTCTCATCAGGGTTTTGTGGGCCTCCTTGTCCCCCCGATCCCAGCTAGTATGCCATAACCGCTCCCGTCTCCTGACTTCCTGTCTAAGAAATCTTAGATGCTCCGAAAACCAAGGGGCAGATGGCTTTTTTCTCGCTGAGTAACGCGCCCGGATAGGAGCCAACTCATCCAGTGCCTCAGTGACAGCCTTTTCGAATTGCGCGACCGCCACCTGGACATTATCCTCCTGGAAGATGGACAGGCTAGAAGTCCAGGGAGCAAAGGAACTATTAGTGATATTCTTAAAATCCCTACGTAGTTCCCTTTTGCTCAGAACTTTTTCGTACCTGTCGACGGTCGGGCAGGACACCTCAAACGGTACGGCCAGGTGATCAGACCATGAAAGGAAGAAGGGGTCCTTTACCACCAACCTCCCATCATTGCAGAAGATCACGTCAAGCGTATGACCCGCTCGATGGGTAGCACCTCTGACCAGTTGAGTCAGTCTACAGGCTGACGTAACATCCAGCAGGGAAAGAGTATCATTGGCCTCCAACAACTCCAGGTGATAATTTAAGTCTCCCAGTTAAATTTTCGCAACCAAAGTAAGGTTCTAAAATATGGAGCAGCTGTTGTCCAAAGTCCAATTTAGAACTGGGGGGACGATAAATCAAGATCTCATTAAAAGGGGTCTAATGAACACCTTTTAGAGAGAAGTACAAGGCTTGGAAGTTGTCCTTGGGGTCTGATAGAGGTAGGGTATGACAATAAAAGCTATCTTTATACAGAATCGCTAGCCCTCCTCCCACACGGCCCATTCTATCCTGCCGGGACAGGCAGTAGCCCACAGGGACCGCTTCAACAAGATCTGGACCAGAGGAGTCCTTCGCCCACGTTTCCGTGACAAAGACCCACGAGGGTTTCCTGTCCAGTATGAGCTCCTTAAAAGCAATATTATTCTTTATCAGCGAGCGGGCATTAATAAGAATACAGTCTTCTCTCGCCGAGCTGATTCCTATATCAATATTGTGTCCTAACGAATGGGGGGATGGAGGAAGAATCAGACCCCCAGAGCCTGCCAATGAACATCCGCAGCCTAAAGGAAGTATGAGATCATCCGGGGAGATCTTGTGGGAACACAAAAGTCTTGATGGTTTAAGCCTGAGAAGGTCATGCATAGAATATCTGAAGGACATAGGAGTCGCCCTGCGATGACCAGACGTCCAGCTGGCCAGCCCGTCCTCAGCGCGGACGGGCGCAGACGGGCTGGACTCTGGCGTGACTCCGGCGTCACTGCGGCGCACACGCTGCGCGCAGATGCTGCGCGCCATAATGTCCAGTTAAAATAGGGCTCTATCCAGTCCACCTGACTGCTAGAGCGCAGAGTGAGGAGAGAGCTTCCCTAAAACCCACCCAAGATGGCGCCCAGTAATTACAAAGCACGGAGGTCAGACCCGCCAAATAGCGGTGAGGGGCACGATTATAGTGCGGCAATGCGGGGGGGTGAATAAGAGCTAGGTAAAGCAGTGAGCACAAATAAAAACAAAGTAGAAGACAAAACGGGAGAATTAAAATCTCTGAAGCGTCTTAGTGCAAGCGCATCGCGCAGTAGTGGGGAGCCTAATAGGTCGTTCCTACCTCAAACCGTGCTTATAAAGATAGTGCCCAGGAACTGCCTCTATCCAGTCCACCTGACTGCTAGAGCGCAGAGTGAGGAGAGAGCTTCCCCAAAACCCACCCAAGATGGCGCCCAGTAATCACAAAGCGCGGAGGTCAGACCCGCCAAATAGCGGTGAGGGGTACGATTATAGTGCGGCAATGCGGGGGGTGAATAAGAGCAAGGTAAAGCAGTGAGCACAACTAAAAACAAAGTAGAAGACAAAACGGGAGATCATATTAGTAAAATAAGGTTTCAAGGGAGCCAAGGAGTGATAGAGGGGGGAAGAGTTTAAAAAGGTTTATTTTGGTGATCATAGTTGTAGAATGAGGTTTGGGAGTCAGAGTGGAGGTAGAGGATATATTGAGAGAGATATAAGGTGAGGTAGTAGTGCTTGGGAGAGAGTTTTCTCTTCTTCTAAAATAGAAGTAAAGTAATACATTTACAGATACATAACTACATAGAAAGGGTATACATGTATATATTTATTTCTTAGTCTACAGTAGGAGTAAAATAATGCATATATAGATACATAGCTATATAGAAAGTGTGTACATGCATAAGGAAGATAATATATTGAGATTTAAAGTTGTACAAATTCAGACTTTCAAGTGTAGTTAATTTATTTAATAATCTTTTAATTTGATCCTTTCCTCGATATTTCAATAGTGACGCATTTGTTGTTAAAATAGTAATGATAATACTTACATATTGTGATAGATTAATAAAAACAGGGGCCCATAAGCATGTAATCGAATAACTTGTATGAAAACTACACAGTGACTTATAAACACGTTAAGCCTAGAGTAATATATATACATTTTAAGTATTGTACGAACTCAGACTTTCAAGTGTTGCTGTACTTGAAGCTATTTTTCATCTCTTTATTTTTAATATATAGTTCTTGTTTTTTTTTTTTTTTTAGTATTTTTTAATTCTTTCTTTTCCTCAATATTTAAACAGTGAAGGACTTTTTACATATTGTGATAGATGAATAAAACATGTACTCATAAGCATATAATCAACTAACTGACATGATAACTATTCAGTGACCTATAAACATATTAAGCATAGAATATATTTATATATATCTATAAGTAATATATACATTTTTTAAGCGGACCTAAAGAATATCTATATATTTTAAAACCACATACCTAGATACATAAAAATAAAGTTATACATGTTTACATACATAGGTATATGCTGTACATTATGTTGAGTATGGTGGTTATGTAGGAAAGGGCCAACTCTTCCGTAGTCTACTGAAGGTATGATATTTGTCTGTGGGTCTTATGTTGTAGGGAACAGAGAAAGATGTACCACCTGTGTTTTTTTTCTTGTATGGTGGTGCTTTGAGGCGAGGCGCCAATCTTGGGCAGAGGTTCCTTTGTTGAATGTATTTGTTGATTTTATTCCTGATGAAAAGCGGTCCTGTTCCATCTATTTGTTTGTGGGTGATACAAAGCAGCTTAACAATGAACCTTGTGGCAACCGGTAACTAATGTAGGGCCCAAAAGGCATGGGAGATGTGGGAGTGTGGCTTTACATGTAGGAGTAGCCTGGCAGCAGAGTTCTGAATCTGCTGTTGTCTTTTCATAGTTAATAATATGAACCTTGGTAGAGGGCATTGGCATAATCAAGTTTAGACAATACAAGAGAGATAGTAGCCTGGACGTTGTGTGAAAATCCCAGGTGAGGGAAGATGCATCACAGACTCTTCATAGTAATGAAGCTTGATCTTGCTATCTTATCCACTTGAACATTCATGAATAAATTAAGGGCTGATTATGATGTCGGGCAGATCACTGCAGTCTTGGGACCGAGCAACCTCCGGTTGGCATTCCCAGCACCGCAATTACAACGTGACCGCTCATGGTGCGGTCATATACTCCAATTTCTCTGTGGGAGTTTGTGCTGTGGCCATAAACTGGCCATAGCACATGCTCCCAAGGAGAAATGTGACATTCTGTTAATACCTGCACCATGTGGCAGGTACCTCAAGGTACCTGCCACATGGTGCAGGGATTAACAGGGAGGCACCATAGGTGCCCCCTCAGGACCCCAACCGGAGACCGTGGTGGAATGGGGGCCCCTAGTCACTTTCTGACAGGCTTTCCATGTAGAAAACGCCCAACATGGAAAGCCTGTTGGATATCAACATCATAATCCTGACGGTGTAAACGCCGTCCTCAGGGATTACGTTGGGGGCTCCGACTGGCCGACTGGCTCCTTAAGCCCATAGGAATCCAGCCAGAATGACCAGCTGGTTTCAATTCTGACTGCCTAAATTGTTATTAAAAATAACAAAAGAAGGTGCCAATGCTGCACTGCACTTTCAAACACAATTAAACGAATGAACTGACTTAAACAATTCCATTTTGTCCATTAAATGGTTGATTTTAATCTGATATCTTTTAGGCAAATATTCTTATTATTTTGCACGGTTGTACTTTAAATGATTCAATACTATACAAACAAAATCAAAGAAACCACATACAAAAATCCTTTGCAATTATTTACATTTACATAAACAAATAAACATATCCATACAACTTTCAAACCTCAAGCGATCAGACAATAGACAACATTTAATTAGAAATTTACATTTATATACAAAAGGATAAAGCATCAATGAATAACACTTATACTTCTTGAATAGCCTATTTATAAAGTGTTTTGTTAAGTTGAAGGCGAAGACGAGTCAAGGAGAGGTCTACGCGTTTCGAATCCCTTCACCGGGGATTCTCATCAGGACCAGAATTATCTGGGAAACAGAAACATATACAGAGCTGGATTAGACCATTGGCCCTTAAATTGGCAGTTTATTTAAAACAAAGGTTGCTAATTTTCAAAGGTGGAGTCTTACCTACACTTTGCTGTAGCACGACCGCAATTGAAACGGATGGTGGTAAGCCTGCGAAAGAACGCATCTATAGGCGGCCAAGGTGGAGAGAAAGCAGTGTTTTAGAGTAGAGAAAGAAAGAACAGAGCAGCAGCTTGCATCTAGTCTAAGCGCTAATGTGCCGACAAGGTCATGAGACAAACTTACAGGCAGTTTTCAGAGAAGACTCAGATCGACGTGCGTGGCTCCTCATTCAGCCAGGGCGGAAAATAATGCTTCTGTTTTGAAAATTCGAGGGCAGCGACTCGGTGGTTTTTCAGCCGGTCACTGCATCAGAAAACAAAGACACATTCAGTCGGCAGTCCGAAATGTTGAAGCGGAGAGACAACCGCGCGTTTACCAGCCTCCTCCAAGGACGGAATTACCTTATCAGTCTTTTTACAAAGCGCCCTTGGGTCCCAGCTGCACCGTGCACGAGGGCCAGTGTTTGAGTAATGCTACCATCGCCATTTTGTACTTCTTGGACGGAAGCCAATCAAAGGCTAGTCCCTCAAGGGATTATGGGAATTGTAGTTTGGTCGCGATTGAAAGCATCTTGCCACCCCTCCAGGGGCGGCAAGTGAATAATCCCGTTTAACATCGTGCGCTTTCCTAATCCTAATCACTCGTGGATGCCGCACAGAGATTGGTTATTTCAACACACAGGGATTTTCTCTGTTAGCGAAGGTGCCGTCAAATGTGACACATAGCTATTTTGATCGTAAATGAATACGGTCCATGGGGACAAGGATTGTGTTTGAGATGCAAACCACATCGGTGATAGGCATGCCTGGCTGACTGAAGAGAGAGTGATATATAAGGGTGCTCTTACAAATTAAAAATCTCTGATAGCTCATTCAGACCAGCCACTGATGTATTAAACTTTATAATGAGCATCGCTTCTCTCCTCACTAATTTGGCGTCAAGGTCGCCACCTCGGGTATCCTGTGTAACTTTTGAAATTACAGTCCATCTAACGTCTCTTTCAGTGTGATTTTTGTTAAGCCAATGGTACACCAACGGGGCATTAGGCACGTTCTTGCGTATCCTAGATTTGTGCTGTTGTATCCTTGTCTTTATCTCTTGGTTAGTTTTCCCAATATATAATTTGTTGCAAGGGCACAATATTCCGTAAACTACAAACTTTGTCTTGCAATTTGAGAAGGAATCATGTTTCCAATTCACCCCCTTGTGGGTGAAGAAATTCCCTTCGATTGTGGAATCACAACAGACACATGTCCCACATTTGTGATGTCCTTGTATTGGAGGCAGATTCAACAAACTTCTTAGATCCTGACTTTTGGTTTTTCGCAGTGCCGCTCTAACTAACTGGTTGGCTATGCTTTTATCTTTTTTAAAAGCAAATAACGGAGTCTCTTTTAGTGACACATCCAGTTCTTTGATCAGATGCCAATTTTGAGAGATGGTCTTTTTGAGCCAGTTAGACGTTGGGCCATAAGTTGATACACAAACAATCCTGTTGGTTTTGGATTTGGGCTTTCTCTCCAGAAGTGCTTCACGTGGAGTCCACCAAGCACGTTTGATTGCCTTTTTTAGGAGTTTTTTAGGATATCCTCTCTGGAGTAAGTTGTTCTTTAGATTTTCGGCATGGTAAAGGTATTCATCCTTAAAGCTACAATTCCGTCGAATTCGCAGGAATTGGCCGTACGGCAGGTTATCTTTTAAGCTGCGAGGATGATTGCTAGAGTAATGTAACGCTTTGTTCTTGTCCGTTTTTTTCTTGTAGAGTGTGGTCACTAGGCCTCCATTGCTGGGATAAATTTCCACGTCCAAAAAAGGGATCTTAAATTTGGAAACATTCAGGCTGAATTTTATGTCAGCCGTTCTGTTGTTTAACCAGTTGACAAATTCATGGAGTTGCATTTCTTCACCAGTCCATGTCAGGAACACATCATCGATATATCGGACCCAGTTCGTGATATAGATTGAAAAAGGGTTGTTGTTGTAAACAAATTGATCCTCATACTTAGACATGAACAAAATTGCCAGCTCTGGGGCAAAAGGACACCCCATCGCAACACCTTTGGTTTGCAGAAAAAAATCATCTTTAAAACAAAAGTAGTTGTTCTTGAGGGCAAATGTGGCCAATTCCATAATGAAATTCGTGGGGACCTTTTCAGGTTTCGGTCTGCTGTTGAGAAATAACTCCAAAACCGCCAAACCCTCATCTTGTAGGATCTCTGTATAGAGTGAGGTGACATCCAATGTTGCTAAAAGATGGACGTTTTCTTCAAAAATCATATCGTTAAGTTTGGCCAAAAAATCTGTGGTGTCTTGTATATATGATTTAACATCCTTCATAAAAGGCTTAAGGAAGAAATTGACAAATTTAGATATTGATTCATTTAGCGATTCGCACCCCGAGACTATCGGGCGTCCTGGGGGGTTCCTCTGATCCTTATGAACTTTTGGAAGTACATAAAAGATTGGTATCCTTGGATTTTTATTCCTTAAAAAATCGTATTCCTTTTTACCAAGAAAACCTTGGTCAAAGCCTTTTTGTAGAATGTTAAAAAGTTTGCCTTGCCTTTCAATAGTGGGGTCCTTTGTGAGTTTCCGGTAGCAATGTACATTTGAGAGTTGTCTCATAACTTCCATAGTGTACCGTTCGGTGGCCCAGATAACAATTGAGCCACCTTTATCGGCTTGTTTGATTACAATGGACTGGTCGTTTTTGAGTGAGGTCAGCGCTTCTTTTTGCGCTTTCGTTATGTTGGATTTCACGAATCTCTTCCTTTTATTTTCCGCTTCGGTGATAGCTGATAGCACAACTTTCTCAAAAAGGATAACTTCCTTAGGTGTTTTAGAGGACGGGGGGCAAAAAATAGATTTTTTCCTCAGGCCTGTTGTTTCACTATTTTGTTCGATAGGATTACCCGAAAAAAACGTGATTAAACGTATCTTGCGACAAAATTCAATGAATTCCGTCTTCAGTTGGACGAAATTTGTTGTTTTAGATGGCACAAAAGATAGACCTTTTTCCAATACTCCCAGTTCATCCTGTGTCAATGTTTTATCTGAAAGATTGAAAATTGGTGAGCTCATCTGTATTTGTGATTCCTGCCGGGGCAGAGCCACTTGTGTGTTCAGTTCTTGTAATTTTGGCGTCTCGTGGACATTTCCCATGGTTGATTGGTGTATCTTGCTCTGCCTCGTTGTTTTTGACGGCCCCGTCCTAAAAAAGACGGTTGTTGGAAATTCGATTGGTAATTCTGTTGAAAGTTGCCGCGCCTATTCGAATCGCCACTTGGATTGATGTTATCCGTATCACTCCCACTTGAGGAGGATGTGGTGTCTGAAAAAGTGATACATTTTTGCCTCGATCTCCCTTGAAAGTCCGATAGGAATCTACGTGATTCTGGTCTGGTGTAAAAATCCAGTTGGAGGTATGGGTAAACTTTTTCCAATGAGAAGGACTTCTTATCCTTCTCAAACTGGGTACTCTTTTGGTTGATTGTAAAGTCCTTAAACTCCAGAATATCCTTATCAACCTTTTCAAGCAGTGCCTTTGTGTCCGTAATTAGTTGGTTGGATTTTATTTCATTCTCAAGGATGCCAATTTCCTCCAACTGCTGTTTAGAGAGTCTTTGAGCTGTTTCCACAGTTAGCACCATTAAATCTCTGCTACATTTTGTTTCGATCTGACTGTAGCCTTTTTTATAGATAGGGTCCTCTGTAAAAATTACCGGAACGTTCCGTATTTGAAGGCCCCCTGGAATAGTTCCAGCTCGCAGGTGTTCAATTAGGAAATGCCCATGTAGGTCTGTCCTAATTTGTTTTTTCTTTAATCTGATGAGTTTATCAGATTCGTTATTGATTTTCGCTGTTGTACTTAATGCAGCTGAGGAAAAAGATGGGGGGTCATTAATCAGCTTCTGTATATGCTCCTCACTATATGCGAATGTGTCACTAGAGGACATGATAAAGTGAAAGAAAAAGAATAAAGAAAACAGGGATTCTCAGAAGTAAAAAGCAACAACTTAAACACACCTGTTTGAAACCGTCTCAGCCGAGACACACCGTGAAAGATATAACCCGCAATCGATTGCTCCTATTCATATGTGAAGCACCCTTCACAATCAGTGAGACTCAATGAGTATCCAAGAGAAAACCTCGCGGGTGTGCACCCGCCAGACAACTAGCAAGACCAACTTGGGTTTTGACTTATATAGCAGCAAGGCCAAGTCAAAGTAATCAAAAATAACAAAAGAAGGTGCCAATGCTGCACTATTCTTATTATAAGAATATTTGCCTAAAAGATATCAGATTAAAATCAACCATTTAATGGACAAAATGGAATTGTTTAAGTCAGTTCATTCGTTTAATTGTGTTTGAAAGTGCAGTGCAGCATTGGCACCTTCTTTTGTTATTTTTGATTACTTTGACTTGGCCTTGCTGCTATATAAGTCAAAACCCAAGTTGGTCTTGCTAGTTGTCTGGCGGGTGCACACCCGCGAGGTTTTCTCTTGGATACTCATTGAGTCTCACTGATTGTGAAGGGTGCTTCACATATGAATAGGAGCAATCGATTGCGGGTTATATCTTTCACGGTGTGTCTCGGCTGAGACGGTTTCAAACAGGTGTGTTTAAGTTGTTGCTTTTTACTTCTGAGAATCCCTGTTTTCTTTATTCTTTTTCTTTCACTTTATCATGTCCTCTAGTGACACATTCGCATATAGTGAGGAGCATATACAGAAGCTGATTAATGACCCCCCATCTTTTTCCTCAGCTGCATTAAGTACAACAGCGAAAATCAATAACGAATCTGATAAACTCATCAGATTAAAGAAAAAACAAATTAGGACAGACCTACATGGGCATTTCCTAATTGAACACCTGCGAGCTGGAACTATTCCAGGGGGCCTTCAAATACGGAACGTTCCGGTAATTTTTACAGAGGACCCTATCTATAAAAAAGGCTACAGTCAGATCGAAACAAAATGTAGCAGAGATTTAATGGTGCTAACTGTGGAAACAGCTCAAAGACTCTCTAAACAGCAGTTGGAGGAAATTGGCATCCTTGAGAATGAAATAAAATCCAACCAACTAATTACGGACACAAAGGCACTGCTTGAAAAGGTTGATAAGGATATTCTGGAGTTTAAGGACTTTACAATCAACCAAAAGAGTACCCAGTTTGAGAAGGATAAGAAGTCCTTCTCATTGGAAAAAGTTTACCCATACCTCCAACTGGATTTTTACACCAGACCAGAATCACGTAGATTCCTATCGGACTTTCAAGGGAGATCGAGGCAAAAATGTATCACTTTTTCAGACACCACATCCTCCTCAAGTGGGAGTGATACGGATAACATCAATCCAAGTGGCGATACGAATAGGCGCGGCAACTTTCAACAGAATTACCAATCGAATTTCCAACAACCGTCTTTTTTAGGACGGGGCCGTCAAAAACAACGAGGCAGAGCAAGATACACCAATCAACCATGGGAAATGTCCACGAGACGCCAAAATTACAAGAACTGAACACACAAGTGGCTCTGCCCCGGCAGGAATCACAAATACAGATGAGCTCACCAATTTTCAATCTTTCAGATAAAACATTGACACAGGATGAACTGGGAGTATTGGAAAAAGGTCTATCTTTTGTGCCATCTAAAACAACAAATTTCGTCCAACTGAAGACGGAATTCATTGAATTTTGTCGCAAGATACGTTTAATCACGTTTTTTTCGGGTAATCCTATCGAACAAAATAGTGAAACAACAGGCCTGAGGAAAAAATCTATTTTTTGCCCCCCGTCCTCTAAAACACCTAAGGAAGTTATCCTTTTTGAGAAAGTTGTGCTATCAGCTATCACCGAAGCGGAAAATAAAAGGAAGAGATTCGTGAAATCCAACATAACGAAAGCGCAAAAAGAAGCGCTGACCTCACTCAAAAATGACCAGTCCATAGTAATCAAACAAGCCGATAAAGGTGGCTCAATTGTTATCTGGGCCACCGAACGGTACACTATGGAAGTTATGAGACAACTCTCAAATGTACATTGCTACCGGAAACTCACAATGGACCCCACTATTGAAATGCAAGGCAAACTTTTTAACATTCTACAAAAAGGCTTTGACCAAGGTTTTCTTGGTAAAAAGGAATACGATTTTTTAAGGAATAAAAATCCAAGGATACCAATCTTTTATGTACTTCCAAAAGTTCATAAGGATCAGAGGAACCCCCCAGGACGCCCGATAGTCTCGGGGTGCGAATCGCTAAATGAATCAATATCTAAATTTGTCGATTTCTTCCTTAAGCCTTTTATGAAGGATGTTAAATCATATATACAAGACACCACAGATTTTTTGGCCAAACTTAACGATATGATTTTTGAAGAAAACGTCCATCTTTTAGCAACATTGGATGTCACCTCACTCTATACAGAGATCCCACAAGATGAGGGTTTGGCGGTTTTGGAGTTATTTCTCAACAGCAGACCGAAACCTGAAAAGGTCCCCACGAATTTCATTATGGAATTGGCCACATTTGCCCTCAAGAACAACTACTTTTGTTTTAAAGATGATTTTTTTCTGCAAACCAAAGGTGTTGCGATGGGGTGTCCTTTTGCCCCAGAGCTGGCAATTTTGTTCATGTCTAAGTATGAGGATCAATTTGTTTACAACAACAACCCTTTTTCAATCTATATCACGAACTGGGTCCGATATATCGATGATGTGTTCCTGACATGGACTGGTGAAGAAATGCAACTCCATGAATTTGTCAACTGGTTAAACAACAGAACGGCTGACATAAAATTCAGCCTGAACGTTTCCAAATTTAAGATCCCTTTTTTGGACGTGGAAATTTATCCCAGCAATGGAGGCCTAGTGACCACACTCTACAAGAAAAAAACAGACAGGAACAAAGCGTTACATTACTCTAGCAATCATCCTCGCAGCTTAAAAGATAACCTGCCGTACGGCCAATTCCTGCGAATTCGACGGAATTGTAGCTTTAAGGATGAATACCTTTACCATGCCGAAAATCTAAAGAACAACTTACTCCAGAGAGGATATCCTAAAAAACTCCTAAAAAAGGCAATCAAACGTGCTTGGTGGACTCCACGTGAAGCACTTCTGGAGAGAAAGCCCAAATCCAAAACCAACAGGATTGTTTGTGTATCAACTTATGGCCCAACGTCTAACTGGCTCAAAAAGACCATCTCTCAAAATTGGCATCTGATCAAAGAACTGGATGTGTCACTAAAAGAGACTCCGTTATTTGCTTTTAAAAAAGATAAAAGCATAGCCAACCAGTTAGTTAGAGCGGCACTGCCAAAAACCAAAAGTCAGGATCTAAGAAGTTTGTTGAATCTGCCTCCAATACAAGGACATCACAAATGTGGGACATGTGTCTGTTGTGATTCCACAATCGAAGGGAATTTCTTCACCCACAAGGGGGTGAATTGGAAACATGATTCCTTCTCAAATTGCAAGACAAAGTTTGTAGTTTACGGAATATTGTGCCCTTGCGACAAATTATATATTGGGAAAACTAACCAAGAGATAAAGACAAGGATACAACAGCACAAATCTAGGATACGCAAGAACGTGCCTAATGCCCCGTTGGTGAACCATTGGCTTAACAAAAATCACACTGAAAGAGACGTTAGATGGACTGTAATTTCAAAAGTTACACAGGATACCCGAGGTGGCGACCTTGACGCCAAATTAGTGAGGAGAGAAGCGATGCTCATTATAAAGTTTAATACATCAGTGGCTGGTCTGAATGAGCTATCAGAGATTTTTAATTTGTAAGAACACCCTTATATATCACTCTCTCTTCAGTCAGCCAGGCATGCCTATCACCGATGTGGTTTGCATCTCAAACACAATCCTTGTCCCCATGGACCGTATTCATTTACGATCAAAATAGCTATGTGTCACATTTGACGGCACCTTCGCTAACAGAGAAAATCCCTGTGTGTTGAAATAACCAATCTCTGTGCGGCATCCACGAGTGATTAGGATTAGGAAAGCGCACGATGCTAAACGGGATTATTCACTTGCCGCCCCTGGAGGTGTGGCAAGATGCTTTCAATCGCGACCAAACTACAATTCCCATAATCCCTTGAGGGACTAGCCTTTGATTGGCTTCCGTCCAAGAAGTACAAAATGGCGATGGTAGCATTACTCAAACACTGGCCCTCGTGCACGGTGCAGCTGGGACCCAAGGGCGCTTTGTAAAAAGACTGATAAGGTAATTCCGTCCTTGGAGGAGGCTGGTAAACGCGCGGTTGTCTCTCCGCTTTTCGGACTGCCGACTGAATGTGTCTTTGTTTTCTGATGCAGTGACCGGCTGAAAAACCACCGAGTCGCTGCCCTCGAATTTTCAAAACAGAAGCATTATTTTCCGCCCTGGCTGAATGAGGAGCCACGCACGTCGATCTGAGTCTTCTCTGAAAACTGCCTGTAAGTTTGTCTCATGACCTTGTTGGCACATTAGCGCTTAGACTAGATGCAAGCTGCTGCTCTGTTCTTTCTTTCTCTACTCTAAAACACTGCTTTCTCTCCACCTTGGCCGCCTATAGATGCGTTCTTTCGCAGGCTTACCACCATCCGTTTCAATTGCGGTCGTGCTACAGCAAAGTGTAGGTAAGACTCCACCTTTGAAAATTAGCAACCTTTGTTTTAAATAAACTGCCAATTTAAGGGCCAATGGTCTAATCCAGCTCTGTATATGTTTCTGTTTCCCAGATAATTCTGGTCCTGATGAGAATCCCCGGTGAAGGGATTCGAAACGCGTAGACCTCTCCTTGACTCGTCTTCGCCTTCAACTTAACAAAACACTTTATAAATAGGCTATTCAAGAAGTATAAGTGTTATTCATTGATGCTTTATCCTTTTGTATATAAATGTAAATTTCTAATTAAATGTTGTCTATTGTCTGATCGCTTGAGGTTTGAAAGTTGTATGGATATGTTTATTTGTTTATGTAAATGTAAATAATTGCAAAGGATTTTTGTATGTGGTTTCTTTGATTTTGTTTGTATAGTATTGAATCATTTAAAGTACAACCGTGCAAAATAATAAGAATATTTGCCTAAAAGATATCAGATTAAAATCAACCATTTAATGGACAAAATGGAATTGTTTAAGTCAGTTCATTCGTTTAATTGTGTTTGAAAGTGCAGTGCAGCATTGGCACCTTCTTTTGTTATTTTTGATTACTTTGACTTGGCCTTGCTGCTATATAAGTCAAAACCCAAGTTGGTCTTGCTAAATTGTTATTAGGCAGTCGTAATTGAAACCGGAGAGGCCGGTCGGAAAGCCTCTGGCCTGTGGTCGGAAGCTTTCTGACTGACAACATAATCGTCCCCTTAGAGTCCATGGTAATTCTAAGGTTTCTTATTTCCTTGAATACTTTAGGAGAGGGTCCCAGATCATCTGGCCAGGCAGAGAGTGGGTCATAACTTTTCCAATCGCCACAGGTGAGTATATCAGCTTTGGACACATTCAATTTGAGATGGCTCCATGTCACCCACTGATCAACGACTCAGAGGCAACTGAAGATTTTAGAGTTTCCAATGTCTTTGGGCTGAAATTCATTGATCATTGACAGTAATTAGTTCATGTAGATGTTGAAAAGCATGGGTGAGATGATAGGGCCATGAGGGACCCCTGCTTTTATGATGTCGGGTTTGAATGAGAAAGGGGAGAAAGAATGACATTTGTCATTGGGGTGATTTTGAAGATAGGATGTGATCCAGTCGATAGCAGTTCCCGCTATGCCGACTTCGTGGAGTCTTTGGATTAGAGTGTCATGATCAACTGTATCGAAGGCAGCTGAAGGATCCAAGAGCAGTAGTGCAGCGACCTCGTTGTGGTCTATTGTGTTTTTATGGTAATCCCAGATGGCGATTAGGAGATATTTTGTGCATCTTTCTGGATAGAAACCTGTTTGAAATTCGGAAAGTATGGAGTTATCCTCAAAAAATTGAGACATCTGGGTGAATGCTGCTTTTTCTATTCGTTTTTCAAGAAATGGTCTGTTTGCAATAGGTCTGTAGTTGTTTGGGTCTTGAGGATCCAGGATTGTTTTCTTTAATAATGAGCGATTTGAGATCTGCAGGGATACCAGAATTTAAGGAAAGCAATGCCCCAGTCTCAAAACTGACTGAAAAAAATTATAGTCACATATTCTACCAGGAACTAATGCAGATCCATTAGTCTGTTGTGCACATTGAATCCCCTTCTGCGCATCTAACCTGGTTCCAAACCAAGAACAATTTTGATACATTTCTGGGACTTCAGAATTAGGGAGAAAATTATGACTAAAGCCAAGCAGTTGAAATAATTCAGGATAGATAATAAATATATCTCAACATGTCATTTCACACTTTAGGAGTTTAAACAGCTGATTTCCGAGTTTCGATCAGAAGAGGCCCAAGCAATGTTTGTACAAAGGGCAAAAATGAAAGTTCTAGCACTAGACACATATCATATTTTTAATGATATATGCACTGCACAAGACCTTTTCAATGAGCCAAAATAGAAGGGGGAAAAAAAGGAAAAAGAAAAGATACTCCATGATAACATGAGATAGAGGGACAATGTTGGCAACAAGGAGGGAGGTCACTGGGAGGGAGGCCCAGTGAGAATCCAGGTTGGGGTAAGACAAAACATCAGTATCAAGAGGGTGGTTTCTCCATGGGCAAAGCCACATATCCCCAGGAGGATGCAAGAGGTGGACGATGGGAGGAGAATAGGCTACAGCAAGGGAAAGTTGATGGGTATTGGATGGAGGTGAGGATGGGAATGGTGAAGGGCGGTAAGGTTTCAGGTAAAGGGGGAATGTTTTTCTTGGAAACAGTAATCAAATGAGCCAAAAGAACTATACAGGATTACACACAGGTTTAGATAATCAATATATAGGGCAAGGATACATTTTAAATATTCTCTGTTAACGTTAATGTCCATAACAATTGTATTAAGGTAAAAGCTTATCCCCCTTAGCTCAGCACACTCCAGCAGACAATAGAATTGATGCAAAGTCATACATAGCTAAACACTTAGAATTTAAGTGGACCTAGAAGGGGTTTAAACAAGGCTATGATTCTTCTACCTTGACCACCCACAGGGTAGTACTTTTAATACTTCTGATTTTTTCCGTTTAATAACTAATATAACAAAAGACCTAGAGGTTCACAGGGTAGTCTTAGCAATCCAATTAAATATCCAATTTTGTTTACAGTAATTTCACATTATGAACCTGTGGAAAGCAATCTCATACCTCTTACAAACCAGACTGATACGTTAATTACATGAACTATCTTCATAGGTGGAGAATTTAATTTTCTACAGTCAATGACATTGGATACCTCAAATTCCTGTGTAACCAAGAGAAAGCCATAATGTTCTAGAATAATGAATATTTTAATGAAAGAATTGGGAATGTATGGCCTGTGGAAATAAAAACCCCATAGATTCTGTTGAATGCTTATTTCTTAAAATGCATCAGTCTGTATCTAGTATAAACTTTTTTTGATATCTTCACAAATCTCAGTTAAAGTTGGGTGTTGGAAACGATCATTTGTTGTGCGGGATTTCCCCCAGAATATTGGTTTCTTTTTCTTAACCTGTTTTTGTTGTCCATAGGACCTTGCATACTTTACTCCTGCTAACCTCTGGTAAATATGGTTATGACGTATTCCTAATGGGTACATTTAATTTAATTATCAGTCTCTAGCATATGGTTCTACATGTACCCAGGACCTGTACATTAAATGCTATTAGTGGGCTGTAGCACTCAACAGATCTCCAGGCCTGCCTCTGTACCCTAGGTATGCAGTTTTAAACATTTGAAGCTTGCCAGTCCTAAACTTTCCTTTTTAATATCTATAAGTCACTGCTAGTGTAGACCCAAAATGCCCAGAAGCAGGGTGCATGGTATTAAAAAAAGTTGGACATATATATTTAGTGTTTTACATGTCCTGGCAGTAATAATCCTCCAAAGTAGTGAATCACTGTTGCAAGGCTGGCTCTCCTTTAGGAAAACACTGGGTCACACAATAACAATGTACAGTGTTTAATTGCAGTTTGGGAGCAGCTATCAATATCGTTCAATGACTCATTTTAATTGTAATTTAAAATCCATGTCAAGTCTAATTTTATATTACTATTTTGAAAATAACACTTTTAGAAAGGTGAAATTTTCCTGCCTGAGCTAAATGTGGCTTTCAGACAGTTTTCACTGTAAACCAGGAGCTGAATGTTGCTTGATTAGGTGTGAAGTGTCTCCCAAAGCTAAGACAAAGGGATAGGGGATGACCTTTCTATGACAGAATGGCTATCTGGGCTGTGCCCAGGAACGAAATTAACTTAGAAAGATGCCTAACTTGTAACAGGTAGAATGTAGTTCACACCTGGGCCTGCCCTTCTATTGTCCTACTAGCCAGCTAGGCATAAATCTCAGTAGGAGAAGAGCTACCCCCATAACTGGTTTGGAGTGACCGCAAGAGAGGTCTTGCCCGTTATCATAGCCATACATCTATGTGGGCACCGGGAGCTCTGCACAGGTTTTAACTAGAGAATGGCACTGTGAGATTGTGTACAGTAAAACACACAGGAGATGCTGCCACAATGGGTCGGGATACCCCTGGGAACTTGTAGCCTATTGGTTAGAGAGTGGCTAGGTGCTTCCTCACCACAGTCTAGCACTGGGCATAAATGTGGCACCCCCAGTACCGTCCCCAGAACACTGCTGGACCTGTGGAAGAACAGAATAGAACTAGACCTGTTGTGTGTGACCTGAGAAGAGTCTTAAAGACTTGACCTGCTCTCCCTCATATCAGGACAAAGAAGTGGACTGCAAGGATCATAAGTCTGACCTCCTCTTTGGACTGCAGGGACACAACAAGCTCCAACAAACCTTCATACCCAGTTGACCAGTTCCAACTGGACCTGCCCAGGACACTGCTGCTGGCTTCTGCTGGAGTGAGTCCTGACCCCCTAGTGCTGTCCCCATGGTCTTGTATACTTGACTGGTGTCAAAGTGTACTCCTCCAGAAGTTTCCTAAAACCTGGTAAATGTTGTGCTAACTTTTGCTCTGAGAACAGACTGAGAACATGAACCATCCTGCCAAGCTGTCTGACAAGGGTGACCACCGCTGGGCCAAAGATTCAGGCTACTCCAGCGACGTTCTTCTCTGCAAATCTGATCCAGCAGGACTTTGCAGAGAAGGAGCGTCATGTAGCCCTCATTGACTACAGCCTGCACCCTTGCCCTGCTGGAAGAATC
The DNA here is from genome assembly GCF_964204655.1 of Triturus cristatus. Lineage (NCBI taxonomy): Eukaryota > Metazoa > Chordata > Amphibia > Caudata > Salamandridae > Triturus > Triturus cristatus. The sequence goes on from NC_140581.1 coordinate 183,666,117, forward strand.
CGAGCTCTAAAAAGGTGACAAAGTACAAAGGTAGAAATCTCCACCGGGCGAAGGTCAAAGAGCATCCGGAAGGCGAGGGGCATTCTTGGGGCGCAAAATTCAAATTTCTACCACTCAGAGGTTCCCTACCACAAGTCAATGACTTCACCAAGAACTTGTCCAGCAGCTATCTTACAATATGGATCCCTCTTTGGCCTCAGCTCATTGCGATTGGTATTAAACCTTGCAAAACCAGATGACCGTGGTTGACGCCTAACACTATTGGCGCTATTTTGAACCTTATACTTTAAAAATTCATAACGCTGGTTCTACCTATTGGATATTTGTGGTTTTGCTGTCATTTCAATTATTAAAATATTCTCTATTTTTCTAAAGTGGTTTGAGATTAGTCTTATGTTGTGTTTTACTATTTGAGTGCTGCATAAATACATTACCTCTAAGTTAAGCCTGACTGCTTAGTGCCAAGCAACCAGAGGGTTATGCACAGGTTTCTTTAGTGGCTTTAGTAGTTCACCCTGACAAGGATTGTGATCATTTTTTGAGGTGGGTACTCACCCCCTCAACTAATACTCCAGCCTCTTATATTGGGTTTATCAGATCATAGGGTCCTGAATTATAATATTGATTGTGTAATAAAAGAGAATGTCTTTCTCTGGTCAGTGGAAAAGAGCGTACTTCTCACACATAATTTGTACAAACAACAACAACAAAAAGGATTTGGTTATACTTCCTGGAAATGATGGCTCATCCGTTCCAGAAGTAGCACAGGATGTTTTTAATTCAACTCTAGGGGGCCAAATTGTAGCATATCAAAGTTGCGATCATAACAAAAGAAATCAACAATGAAATACACTGTAGAAACAGCAATGAATCTCTTGGATAAGAAAAACTTTAGATTTTCACTTTATTTATAAAGCCATGGCAATGGCACTTTGAGCTAGTTCAAAATTAAAACCTATTCTCCCAGGGTTTCAAGATTAAACCTGTAAATGAGAATATAGTTTTAATGTTGCAGGCTCAACAGTTAAATATTCAGCTTGCCTTCAATGTTATATCTGATTTCATTGACTTAGGTGGGAATAAGATAAATGCAGTAAAGAGAGGTCTACTACTGTTTAACATACAAATGGTACTTCCTCCTAACAATTGAACTATATTAAAAATAATAAGAAATATTGTTTTATTATATATTAAAAATCATAGGGAATTTCTGAGAGTTTGGATCTCAAAAAACTATTCAGATCTCTAGGCTCTGAACTGTTCGACTGTTAAAAAAAGGTGCAAGATTTGCTTTAGAGATGGAGCCAGCATTCCAATCACATTAATTGGAAGGGCAGCATTGATGAAAAAGTAATATATTACCACTTTTTGATTTCTACTTTAAAAAAAAGAATACAGAGTTTATATAGCGCAATCTTGACACGAAGGAATCAGGTATTAGTGCGCTTTACACAAGCACCAGTTGCTTTACATGAGGATACATTCATTTTTGTTCAGCACGGGGAGATTAAGGGATTTGCCCAGAATCACAGGATGTTGCGCATCCTTGCTGAGACTAGAATCCAGTTCCCCAAATTTGAGGTTGACTGTCCTAGCCGTTAGGCCATATCCTCTCCCCAAAAAATACTTGAAATATTATGTATCTTATATGAGTTGTTTTCACTAATTGGAGGGATCCATAAGCTCTTTTTTGTAGGGACAAAAACTGTGGAGGATTAGTATAAATTAATAACGTTTTTCTAAGGAAATGGGAGGTCTGGCTTTTCTGGATTTTAGTTTTTATGATAACTATTTTTTGATTCAGGTTGAAGGTAGAATAAAGCATTCAACGTGTTTACATTATTCCACACAACCCTAAACTGGTTTGAGACTGCACATCAAAAGCTGCTTCTACACATTACATAAAATTAACTGGAATATTGCACATCCCTCTTTTCCATACAGAAAATCCCCTCAAGGTAATTTGTGGAACCCTTAGCTCCACCAAAATTCATAGATGGGTAAAAGAAGGTGTGGGGAAAAATTGCCTATTTGATTAATAACAGCAACCCTTGGTCAAGGGAACAGATGAGTTCTAAGATAAAAACCCATAGGGGGTGTTTTTGATTTTCCTATATTCAAATTTAGACTATGCTAAGAAGCTCATCCATCAGCAAAACTGAAACCTCTTAGGGCCTGCTTCCGATCTCGCTAGGAAAGTCCTCAGTAGGGCTGAGATCCGGAGGGCTTTCTGAGCAAAACGTGCTCCGGGAATCCGGACAAGTGAGTACGATGCTGCCGTGGGCTTACGGACTCGGTCCGCTCTGTCTCCCATTGAACTCTATGGTAACCCGTGTACAGACGCGTACACAGGTTCCCATAGCAGAAAAGGGGTGGGTGGGGAAAAGCGTACACTCTGTGGTGGACACTCCCTGGTGCCCGCCACACTGTGCATGCCTGTATCAAGGGGACCCATGGGCACACCCCTGTGACAGATTCGGAGGGCCCCAGGTAAAGGGGGGCCTTCTATGGCCCCCTGGAGTATGCTTTTGACAGCCGTTTCATCTTGCTGAGACCAAGGCGAAGCGACTGTCCGAATCATGCATCGTACTCGCTCGGTCGGAAATCGGCAACATTACGTGGTACGATTCGCCTACGAATGAGTTGTACGGAGTGGTTCAGGTCTGGAAACTATTCGGTTGCCGCTGGCGTGATCTTCGCATCATACTTAGTCGTTCAGACCTGTGTACAATTTGGTCGGGAATAAGGGCTACGAATTTGATCTAGCTAAGCCAAATCCGATTTGAAGGCCTTCCAAATGACATCGGAATCGGGCCCTAACTCTTTAACCGAAATAGTGTTCACAGAAAAACCTTAATACCGGAGCTCTGGTCAGTAGGTGTGATTCTTCAGCAAGGTGAGTAATATACAAGGCAGAATGATCAGCAAACTAATAAATAAATGGAAAGCTTTGATTGTCCCGTGTGTGAACTTTAAAATATGCCAAGAAACCAGACCAAAGCAATATGGCTCTGCCAGGGAGAGGGGAGTATTTTTGAAATATACTACTATTTGCTCAATGGCTAGCCTATCACACTTCTGCCTATGCAAGATTTCCTCCATCCATCCCTACTGTATGCGCAGGATTATGGGTGTGGGCACTTATAATAGCATATATGTGAATACAGCAATACTGTAACTCTAAAATGGCTTATATAAGAAATCTCAGTGGAGAAATGTTAGTACTACTAGGATATTCAAAACATCTAGGAATAGCTTTTATAGGCAAATGCAGATGGTAGTTTGATGCACTGTTAGTAGCTCGTTCTCTCATTACAGGATTATGGAAAGGCAAAGGTCCACAGTAGTTCCACTCTTGGCTTTGGAAAATGAGAAAGATTGTTTGATCAAAAAATATAGTTTCAAATATTGAATATATTACATAGGTGTAAAAAACTTGGAGTTGGTATTAGCTTGAATATAATGCATCTGTGATTGATATTAATTGATTAATCAATTCTTTCTTTTACTTAATTAAGTATATGAATGTTTGAAGAAGACCAATTAAAAAAGCACCAGAAGCTTAAAGTGTCCACTTGTGTTGGCTCACATATATTGAAGGACAGTGCATGAGACATTGTAGTACAAGACCATTTCAATTTCTTTATGCTTCTTCTTGCATTTCGGGCTGTCAGCGTGAAACCTGTACAGATAATCAGACATTACTGACTTGGCAACCCACTAATGAACCCAATAAACTTGTACAACAGCTGCAGATGGTGTAGATGGAAATATACTTATAGAGTAGACTACAAAAAAATGTCTGAGTCTTGGTTTGTGTAAGACGGTGTTTGAAAACAATGTACAGTCTTAGGACCTACAAAAAATAATGCCTATACTCTACTATTTGGGAGCCGATTCCGATCCTGTATTTTTTTTCCCGTCCGACTGGTATCGGTACATTTTTCCATACAAATCGTAGAGGTCCCATACGACCCGTGAAGTACGATTCGTACGGGAAAAATACAACTTTTCCCGATCCGATTTGTACGGATCGGCCCTATCCTTACAAATCGGATCGGGAAAAGTTGTACCAGACGGACCCGGACACTTTTCCGTACAAATTGTAAAAATGCAGTCCGACCGTACTAGTAGGATCCGGACCGGCTTTCCGATTTACGATTTGTACGGAAAACGTCCCGTACACGGGGAATGCCATTACCCGCTACAAAGCGAACTTTGTACGACTCGTATCCCGGGAAAAGTTGTTCCCGGGGTGCGAGTCGTGCAGGGGTACGAGTCGTACAGGCATACACCCCCGTGTGTTGTGAATGTACGGTACGTACCCCCAACATCGCGTATGTACTGTGCGTACCCCCAACATCCCGTACCCCAACATCGCATTCCCCAACATCGCGTACCCCAACATCGCATACCCCAACATCGCGTACTCCAACATCCAATACCCCAACATCGCATACCCCAACATCGCGTATGTACGGTGCGTACATACGCGATGTTGGGGTACGCGATGTTGGGGGTACGCACAGTACAGACGCGATGTTGGGGGTATGCACCATACATACACAACGCACGGGGTGTATGCCTGTACGACTCGTACCCCTGGGGACTCTGCTTTTACAGCTGTTTTTGGCTCCCGTAAGAAAAGAGCCGTACGGAGTGCCGTAGGGACGAATCATACTTGCTGGGCTGGAAACCGTTGCTTAAATACATACAGATGTCGCGTGCAAGCTGTTCCGGAACAGAATCGTTGGTTTATTTTAGCTGTATGGTCTTTTGTACGATTTGTATGGAAAGAGGCTTTCTGTACGAATCATACTTCCTAGGTTGTAAGAAAAGTTTACCGGGTACGAGTTGTATGGGAAAAACGCTCCATACAACGATTAGGACAGCCTTTTTCCAGGATTGGAATCGGCCCCCTGGTTTGGAAAAATTAGAGAAAAGTACTTTTTGGGAAACGTGGTTTCAAAACAAATATTTAGGGCCTGATTTAGATCTTGGCAGACAGGTTACTCCGTCACAAAGGATATCCTGTCCGCCAAATTATAAATCCCAAAGTACGAATCCGAGAGCCGTATCATCTCGCTGAGACCAAGTCGATGCGGCTCTCCGAATCGTGCATCGTACTCGCTCGGTCGGAATCCGACTCCATTGCACGGCACGATTCGGCTACGAACGAGTTGTACGGACAGGATCGTGTTCGGAAACGATTCGGTCGGCGTGTATGCGATCTTTGCATCGTACTTGGTCGTTCGGACCTGTGTATGATTCGGTCGGAAACAAGGGCTACGAATCGGATCTGGGAAAGCCAAATCTGATTTGGAGGCCTTCCAAACGACATCAGAATCGGGCCCATAGTGTGTCTACCACTGCAGGCTCCAAACATTTTATCTGAGCCTGAATAGAATTACATAAAATAATTAGCTGAGTCTCAAAAAAAGTCCTCCTTAATAGTTTGCAGAATATGATATTCTTCTGTATCACTCATAATGCTTTCAGGTATCAAGTTGGCATGACTGCTCTTGGTAATGCCATAAAACTCTCAGAAGACATCGATGATGAGGTCTCTATTGTACCATATGATATTTAAAAATATTTCATGATCGTTTTCTGAGGCTCAGTAATTTGTGGGTATGGTCGAGTATGGTCAGTGACCATTATTTTGAGGAAAATTGTTAAATGGCACAATATTTTTGGATGGGTGTTATCTCTATGCAGAGGAATATTACGGGACGTTATAATTAGGGATTCTTTTGTGTTCAAAAGACATTATTGCTCTAGTATACACTGCATAATACAATTACAAATTAATCTAATAATAATAAGTCATCAATGAATATGCCGTATTAAAAACCAAGGGAAAAAACCATTAAAGTCTTTATAATTTATGAGGAAGGGAAGGAAAGGAAAAAAGGGGGGGGGGGGGGAAGGAAAAAGGGGTAAGGATACATCTTACAGTGTACCATGGGCTACCGCTGCATCAAGGATCTCCACCTGGTGGCCGCCGATCTCCGGGGATTAGGGTCTCTTTCTCCGAGGCGAAGGGAATGCGAAAACGGAGCCCGCGAGGCTCTGGCTCCGTAACTGCAGCAGGCCCCGCCCACAGTCAGGCAACGCTTGCCTAACTTCCTGGTTTGCCAATCTCGGCGGCTCCTTTCCAAACGCGGGTGGGCTCCCGCTTCTCCATGCTTACAAGTGCGGGGTGGGCTCCCGCTTCTCAATGAGCCCAGAAATGTGGGGTAGGCTCCCGCTCAGGATGAGCCCAAATGCGGGGTAGGCTCCCGCTCCTCCGCAAGGCAAACAAATGCGGTGTGGGCTCCCGCTTCATTCCCCAGCAGCACGGAGGAAATCCCCACGCCGGGATTCCCTTCAGGAGACCTCGCAGCCAAGCGCTGCAGGCCACCAGCACTCCTCCTGGAGTAGAAATATAGCACTCATGAGGCGCTAAGCCCCCAAAGGTTTCAGGGCAAAGGCTGGGCCCAGGCAGGCCAGCTCACAGGGCCCTCCAGCAGGGAGTCAAACCCTCATGGTGGTTCCTCCTGCGGCCCAGCTGCAGCAAGTCCCCAAAGTCACAAGGAGGCACACAACATGGGGTCACAGCCCCAGTACTTAAACAGCACTTCTTCTTTGTTCTGCCCTGGCATTGATCTTTGGGAACCAGTCGCAACTGGTTATGGGGGGCAGGGGAGCACTTTGTTTACCGGGCTCCTCTGCCCCTTTGTCAGATGGGGGCTCGGTCATCAGACACTCAACAGGGGGGCGGGGCCAGAATTCACCCAGGCAGGCACAGATCTATTCAGGGTCAGGGTACTACTCCTCCCACTGCTCCATATGCAGCTCTCCTATTCAGCCTAGCGCTGACTCACCCTGCCCTCCCTGGAACCACACACACCTCACCAGCCCCTGTCACTCCAGAGCCAGCCATGCAATACACATCTGGCAGGCAGACACATAGCACACAGAAATGCGAACTTCTAAAAGTGGCATTTCTAAAATAGTGATAATAAATCTGCGCATACCATTGCGCAGCATTTATTATTACTATTCCAAACATACCAAACTTGATCACGCTGCTCCTCTCATTTCAGGAATTACCACTGAAACACTTATCAGGGACTCCCCAATGCATTCCTATGAGAGGGCAGCCTCACAGCAGTGAGAACCCAAATTGGCTATTTGTCACTACCAGGACATGTCACACACTTAAGATACATGTCCTACCTTTTACCTACAATGCACCCTGCCCATATGGCTAGCTAGGGCCTACCTTAGGGGTGACTGACATGCAGTAAAAGGGAGGTTACAGACGTGTCACATACTTTAGGTGCCACGTCACAGCGGCAGTCACACTGCGTGCACAGGCCCTGCAGTGGCAGAGGCCTGAGACAGGTTTGAAAGGCTACTTTGGTGGGTGGCACAAAACAGCGCTGCAAGCCCACCAGTACCATTTAATTTACTGGCCCTAGGTATCTGAGATACCACTTTACAAGGGACTGAAAAGTAAATTAAATACACCAAACAGGTGTAGACTAATCTTACCATGCTTACCACAGAGAGCAAACGCACTTTACACTGGACAGCAGTGCTAAAGTGCCCAGTGTACTAAAATCAACAACACCATGTCAGAAAAAAGGCTAGGAGGAAGGCAAAAAGTTCAAGGATGACCCTGCAAAAAGGGCCAGGTCCAACATTTATCCTCCCAAGTACGCCATAAAAAGGCCTATTATTGATCTTAAGTAAGGATTTCTACCACATAGGCATTTTCAAAAACAAAGCCATAGTCAGAGTGAGTGGAAGAAAAGTAGATTCGATCAGCAACACCGTGTTTCATAAAAGAGGAGAGTGAAGAAAGTACGAGGTAGCAGAGAGAGATAAAACTTCTTTAAAGGTAAAAGGCAGAAGATAAGCTCACTCAATATCCATCCATAATGGAGAAAAGGACGAAAGTCCAAAGAGCCGCTTGACGTAAAACAAAAGCTCTATGATAACAATAAAAATGCAGAAAATTGACCCCTCCCGCTAACTTTGGTTTTTGTAAAGTAACTGAAGCTACCCTCTGCTTTTTTTTAGGTCTCGCCTTGCTATCGCGTAAGCGATCGCAAAGCGAGACTATAGGGGCTTTTAAAAGTGCTCCCAAAAAGCGGATTGCATGGCTAGCACGCGCACAATCACGCGCATCGTGCCGCCATGATGCAATCCGCCTTTTGGGAGCACTTCAAAGGGTCCGCTCCCCCGCCCCCAAGCACGCGCGCGCCACGCTCCGCCGGGCTTGTCTTGTTTTTTTAAACTTTAAACGTGAGGCGCACGTGCGCCCAATGCTTGTTTTGGTATGTTTTACGCCCAACATTTACCTCTCGTCTCCCTCTTGTTCTTAAATCCCCTCTCCCTAGAGGAGTTCGGTTTGTTTTCTGCCAATCACCCTTGTTGCTACCCCTCCCCCATCCACCCTGCAGGGCTACTGCTCCGTCGCAATTGCCCCACTTGAGTCTTAGTTATATTCCCACCCTCGGCTGATTGCTGCTTGGTTCAGCTCTCCCAGCCGCCCGGTCCCGCCCTCTAAACATTCCGAGGCTCGGCCACCAACCCCCCACACCCCCAGTCTGCCTGCTGTGCTGAAGTTACTCTGGCCCCTATCCCTGAGCCGAGCGCTTTGTTTAGCTTTCCATCAGGATGTCCTGGTCTCCAGCCGACAGGTCCTGCTCCGTGGCTCCCTGCTCTGGGTCCAGTGGCGCAGAGCAGACGGTCTTGTTATCTCTCTCTCCCATACACACATGCTGGATACTGTCGCGTTCATGCACTCTCGGGCGCTCCCGCGCTCGCTAATGAATATTTGTTCATCATGCGGCATTAATATGGAGTTTTGTGTACGTCTTCGACAGCAGTGAATTCTGCTGGGTGCATTTGGATTTCACATTATACTGTACGATTACCTACTACATACACGCTCCTCTGCAGTCGACACATTTTGGCGTTTGCAAATATATGAAATTACTGCAAATCACTAAACGTGTTGACCTGTGGTTAATAGGTTTATCGGAAACCGAACGTGAAACGACCACTTAAGCACGTGCGCTTAGCTGTGCATAGAGTGCACTGATTGTAAACCAGGCTCAGGTTGTCTCCGAACGTTTCTCGCTTGCATGCGAATATATGAATTTAGGAGTTAACATGGCGCTGCAAGTCATCAAGACAACGTAGGATTGCGGAGGTAGAGGTAGTAAAAACTCTTACAGCATGAGGGGTCCAAAGCATACGGTGAACCAGGCAGTCTGAAATCACTCACCATGACGGTGTTACACTGATAAACAAGCACAGTTGCTATTACTAACAAAGTCTTCTCAGGACCTGGCTTCCCTGGCGTATACGAGTTTTTTGTTTGCAGTTTTCTCTAGCGCAAACTGGACCTGAAGGTATTTCAGAGCTTTACATGAGCACCAGTCACATTACACAAGGACACATTAATTTTTGTAGTAGGCATGGTGAGATCAAGTGATTTACCGAGAACCAAGAGATGTTGCACCAACGCGTTCCCCAGGGTAAAGCTGGCAGCTCTGGCCATTACGCCACATCCTCTCTACATGTAAGGTCGCTGTAATTTATGTAGTATTCCGCCGTAATAGTGAATTTTGAGCCATTTATCATTTGTGCCGCAGACGGGCACAGAAACTCAGGCCACGCCTCTAGCGTAAATTAGAAGTCCACACAGCGTGCAAAGATGTGCTTTCTGTGGTTCTAGACTTCAGGGCCTCGTTCATCACATCCTTATCGCGTCATTACGACCTTGACATGTTGACCCGTGTACAATGTCCTGGTTACACAGGCGTTTACTGAGTAATAAATTATAATGACACACGTTACACTAGGTGGCATAGCTACATCACAAACAGGTAGGTGCTTACTCATGCGCAGTTGCATCTTTGCCAAAGACACTCATTACTACAAAGGACGCATTGACAAAAGAAAGAGGCCTGCCTTTTTTTATTGTGAAAAGCTTCTGTGTGTTGTACGCAGATTACATTGTGTAAGGTAGCTGTGTGCACGGAACAGTTTTGTAAAAGAGGCTGTGCGATAAATACCGACGGAATAGGAGATGTTGTTTGGTAAGAGTTGTAAAAAGGGACTTTTTTAGAGAGTGAAGCATGTTTAGTGGAAGAGCTAAAAAAAAACAAGCATTGGCATAGCCAATAGGTCTCGCCTTTGGGACCTTGTGTGTTTAACCATGCAATAGTTGATGTTGTTGCACCAAGGATATTGTGCTGCAGAACTAAATACTTATAAGGTCCCAAAAGCGAGACCTATTGGCTATGACAATGCTTGTTATTTTTGCAAAGAAATGTAGGAATTAGTGAGTTAATTAAAATAAAATGGTGCACAGACATAATATCGAGTTTTTAATATCGACCTACATTATTATCAAGTTTTAAATATCGATGACCAGAATATCGACCTGAAAGTAAGAAATATCATTTTCTGTAATATTGAAGTGAGTAATATCGATAGCAAAAATATTGATGTCAATAATATCGATGTTTATATTAGTGTTATGTATTTTAGTATGTATTTTATATGTATGTGTTCTATATTTTTTGTTAAGTTGTGTACTGTTTTTTTAAATATATGTATACAATTTTTAAAAGTTAGTAATTTTTTTTAAAGTAAATTATGCGTTTTAGTACCATAGCGGGTTGTGTGTTTATAGGGGAATAGGATGGGAAGTAATTTAATTGTAGTAAATTGAATAATAATTTAGGAATTATTATTTATTTTTAATTACATTTTGTGTTTTAGTTCTGTAGCGGGTTGTGGGTTTATAGGGGAATAGGGTGGGAAGTAATTTAATTGTAATTAAGTAATTATTAATTTCGATTTATTAGTATTGATAATTAATTTATTGTTAGTTAATAATTAGTTGGTAATTCATTTTTATCAATTTATAATTATATTAATTTTATTAATGTATTATTGGAGTGGGTTGTGGGTTTATAGGGAAATAAGGTGGGAAGTAATTTAATTGTAATTAAGTAATTAATAATTTTTATGTTGGGGTATTGATCATTAATGTATTGTTAAGTAATTATTAATTGGTAATTGATTTGTATTAATTATTATTTATTGGTATTGATAATTAATTTATTGGTAATTAATTATTAATTGGTAGTTCATTTTTAGTAATTTATTAATTGATAAATAATGTATTGTTAATTCATTATTAGTTGGTAATTGATTTGCATTAATTTATTAATTGATAATTAAATTAATTGTGTGAAATTTTATGCGGAGTGAGTTGCGTGTTTATTGGGGAATAGGGTGGGAAGTAATTTAATGTTATTAAAGTAAATATTACTTTTAATTTATTGGTATTTTTAATTAATTTATTGTTAATTTATTAATGAATCATTAATTACAAAAATTATTTAATTTATAAGTATGTTATTTTTAACCCCTACTCTATCCAACGCTTTCCCTACTGTTGCACTCTTTGGAGTGGGAATAGCAATTTTTACCCCTACGCTATCCAACACTTTCCCTACTGTTGCACTCACTGGAGTGGGAATAGTAATTTTTACCCCTACGCTATACGACACTTTCCCTACTGTTGCACTCACGAGTGGGAATAGTAATTTTGATCCCTATGCTATCCAAGACTTTCCTTACTGTTGCACTCACTGGAGTGGGAATAGTAATGTTTACCTCTACGCTATCCAACACTTTCCCTACTGTTACGGCTGCAAAACGAACCAACCGACATGGACCCGGACCGAATACCGACCGACACGGACCAGCGCCGTACGACCCATGCAGTACGATGCAATTCGAGTGAATTGCAACCGAAACGTACGGAATACAAGCCGTACGACCGAGCCGTAGGGAAAATAGTGATCCGGCCGGAAAACCAACACGATTTTCACCGACCGACACAAACCCGGAATGATCCCGACCGATCCGTACCCGCGATGTCCGATCCGCGCAGTACGATGCAAAGCGTGTAAACCCAGACCAACTCGCACGGAGACCAAGCCGCACGACCGACATGCACAGACAACCGGGCCCACAAGCAATAGAGACCTTCGCGACCGACGCGTATGAAACACAGAAGATAGGCAGCATGAGCGAGGCGGAGAAGCCCGCACGAGACAACAGCATCGTCCGTTTCCGTCACATGAACGTCTCCTTCATGCCTACAAAACCCAAAGGAAAAAAGACAAAAAAAGGACCAAACAAGCAATGACAAAGCCAATAAATATTTTTTAAAAACTGGGACTAAGACACACCCACAACTCCAACTATATAAAGGACTACAATCACTACCATCATCCCTTGCAAACAGGAGACACAGCCAGCAGGAAACACCAGTACACAGCAACCACAGACGCACTCACAACTCACCCATCACACAACCCACACACCATCAGCACCTCATACTAAAGCACACACACATACAGCCAGCAAAACCAACACCAACCCACCCTCACTTTCACCCTCACACATACATCCCTCACCACCACCACCCATCACCATGCCCCCAAAGAAGAATCCAAAGTTCAAAGTCAGTGAGTTAGAAGTGCTGGTAGACGAGATCATCAGAGTAGAGCCACATTTGTTTGGTACATTGGTCCAAAGGACCCCCATGTCACAGAAAACAAAGATGTGGGTGAGGATTGTGGACAAGGTGAACGCTCAAGCACCAGCAAGGTGCACAAAGGACAATATTCAGAAGAGGTGGTATGACATGCGCAGGAGGGTCAAGAAACTCATTGAAAAAGATCACGCCCTGAGTCAGTGCACCGGCGGTGGCCCTCCTGCCAAACCAGTCTACTTCAGGACCTGGGGGGAGAAGGTGCGGGACATCCTACCACCAGAGAGCATCCATGGGCTAACAGACATACCAGAGCCTGGTGAATACACAAACAACATACCCAAGATCGTGTGGCAAGGGGACAGTGAAACCATGCCCCGCAAGCAAAGCTACACTAACCAATAGATAATCAAACCAAGATGTGTATGCCAGTCAGACAAACACAATACCTACCATCTCATAGTGACTTGGAACTGTGTCATGACATGCACCAACCTACAAACAAATAGAGCAAGCCAGTGGCACAAAGCTAAATAGACACTGCCAGACAGTTTGCCACAACAAACACACTACCTCACAGTGCAGCTGACTGACAGGAAGGAATAGTGGGGATGCAGGTGAAGTGAGTGTATCCAAAAGCATGATGGGGCCTGTAGTCACAGATAATGCTCCCCCTCCTGATTGGCCCATCAAGACCTCTCTGAAACATGCCCACATCACAGGGAGTGGAAAATGACTGACAAGATGGCTGACACTTGGTCCTACTGTGGGGAGCACAAGGCCCTGCTAGGGGTTGTGTGCAAATCAGAAGCAGGACACCACTGACTGACATCTTGAAAGACAACTTGCACACCCTACAATTGAAGCACGTTTCATGATGGGAAGGAGGACTGACAGCCCTGAGCATACTTACCAGCATGTGGAGACACCCCCCTCAACACAAACTCCACACAACTCACCAGGTAGAATGCATTGACACACACCTCAGTGAAATATCAGCAAAAGATACCCCGTACTGGGTGCTGTTGTGTGAAGCACAGGGGCTCTCTTTGGACTTGTAGCCAAACAAACACCAGGATTTCACAGTCAGCCATCTTGTCATTGCTGTCACACTCCCACACAGGGAAGAAGAGTAAAGAGGAAGGAAGTATGGGCATGCTGGGAAGGGTGGTGTAGCCAATAGTATGATGGGAGTTGCAGTCACAGACAATCTACACCCACCCACATGGGCCAGCAAGTTTTAACTGAACCATACTTGCTCTACAGGGAGTGTGAAGGGACTGACAAGATGTCTGACACTGGGCTCTGTTGTGAGGAGCACAAGGCCCTGCTGGGAAATGGGCAACAACAAACACCAGAACTTCACAGTCAGCCATCTTGCCATTGCTGTCACACCCCCTCACAGAAAAGCAGAGTCAAGAGGAAGGAAGTATGGGCATGCTGGGAAGGGGGGTGTAGCCAAGAGTATGATGGAAGTTGCAGTCACAGACAATCTACACCCACCCACATGGGCCAGCAAGTTCTAACTGAACCATACTTGCCCCACAGGGAATGTGAAGGGTCTGACAAGATGTCTGACACTGGGCTCTGTTGTGGGGAGCACAAGGCCCTGCTGGGAATTCGGCAACAACAAACACCAGGACTTCACAGTCAGCCATCTTGCCATTGCTGTCACACCACCTCACAGGGAAGAAGAGTCAAGAGGAAGGATGTATGGGCATGCTGGGAAGGGGGTGTAGCCAAGAGTATGATGGGAGTTGCAGTCACAGACAATCTACACCCACCCACATGGGCCAGCAAGTTCTAACTGAACCATACTTGCCCCACAGGGAGTGTGAAGGGACTGACAAGATGTCTGACACTGGGCTCTGTTGTGGGGAGCACAAGGCCATGCTGGGAAATGGCCAACAACAATATCAAACTCTGTCATTGACAAGCTGGGAAAAAGCAGTGTACAGGCAGGCATCTGTTCGAAAAGTAGAATATGTCATGTTTGTGAACCATCGATGCATGTAGAAACATAACTCATATTGTGTGTCTCTTCCAAACACAGGTGGTGCTGGGCACCCAGCACCAAATGATGAGGATTCCCAGTCCCAGACTCTGGCGGACACTGAGCTCTCTGGTCTGACTCTGTCTCTGTCCTCTTCGGATGACGACGACCAACCTGGCCCCTCCGGTGTGAGGCATCATGCAGCATCAGCAGCATCAACATCTGCACCCCCTGTACCCACGCCTCCAGCATCTGGAAACTGATAGGGCACCCCCGCCAACACGGACAGACCAAGGCCAATGAACACCCACAGCACAGGGACACACGTAAGCTACAGCAAACACCACCAGCAACACCACCCAAGAGGTCCCAGTGTCACCTGTGCATCCAGCCGCTGGTCCTGCCCGTGTGGATAGGGGTGCTGAGAGGGGTGGGAGGCAGAGGGCGCACCTTGCAGAGGGGTCTGGACTGCATGATGACCCCCACCTGGCACGCATCATAGATGCGTACCAGGATAGCACCGGAGGATTTGGCCAGGTTGTGGGGATCCTCAAGGACATGCAACAGGAGTGGGTCGCCCACCATGCCTGCATGGAGGCCAAGTGGGATGCCCTTATTGCGGTGCATCGGGACATACTCCAATACCTCCGCCAGATCAACACAAACCTGTCCACACCTCTCTGTGAGGGAGGGAGGAGGACTCTGGCGGAGAGTCCCCTGCACTGCAGAGGCCTGCACCTGAGGATCCCCCCCCCCCGTATGAAGAGGGGTCGTCCGAAGAAGGACATGTGAGAGGCAGATGTCCCAACACATTACCCAGGGCCTCTAAACCTGTTCTGGACAATGTTCTTTGTGCGCAACCCGTTCACCTTGTCCAATCGCACACAACTCGCCCACATGACACGGAGGATTCATGTTGGGTCAATGTAGCAGAAGACTGTGGACTTTACTCTGGACATTTCATCTACCAGCACTTCCAACTCAATTGTGAACTTTGGATTCCTAAACCAATGTACAGCACCCACCATCCTGTGCACTTCCCTCACACATGTTTGAAAATAAACTCACCAGTACACCATACTTGCCTCTGTTGTGATTCCAACTTGTCATGTGTCAGGGAGATGTTGATCTGCTACACAACACAGTGCATGCCAAATACTGCAACAATGTGACCAACGTAAGGTGAGTCATGGTGATGTGACACATGTGAGGGAGACACACCACCATGGCACCACAACACATACTCACCATGGCCATGTTACTCATCCCACACAATGATGTTGACCTGAAACACATTGGCATGCACAGACACAACACCAACCCCAGTCAGTGGTAACAAGTCCACAGGTGAGGTAAGCAGATGTCAGTCAGATGTGGGAAGACAGACAACACACATAACAAAGCGTATCACAGGTTCATTACACACCAGCAACACGTTTATTCCACAATAGTTGCACGGTAATTCTACGTAACAGTGGACACACGCACACAAAGTTTTGGAGAATTGAAGTCCAGGGATGTGTGGTACATCAGTTGATGGGAATTGACAACTTCCACACTGGTGTTGGATTCTGGGTGTTGGGGGTCAGTGTTGACCAAACAACAGGCAAAGTACCCTGTGAAGGACAGACACAAGACACAGTCAAAAGCACAGCAGAACAGGAGAGAAATGCAATACACATGCACAAAACATGTCGCAAGAAACCTACACAAAAACAAGTTAGCAGTACTACCCTATTGTGGAGTACACACCACATGAATGGACACATCACTGCACGCATCCAGTCAAGTGGCACACAGACACACTCAGACAGCAACAGAGCTGCCACAACACATTCCAGGCTACCTCCATACATTGACATAACCCTTGAAACTCACATTCAGGTGAAGAAGTTGTTGATGAGCTGTGAACGGACGTCACCCTCATCCTCATCATCACTGGCATCTTGGCCCAGGCCGGGATCCTCCACAGGTGCCTGAGGTTGGTCATCGTCATCCTGGATGAGAGGCACCTCCTTCCACACTGCCATGTTGTGTAGCATGCAGCAGACAAGGATTATTTTGCACACCTTTGCAGGCTCATATGGGAGGGCCCATCCGGTCTTGTCCAGGCAGCGAAAGCGGCTTTTCAGGAGGCTGAATGTCCTCTTAATCACCCTCCTGCTCCGACCATGTGCCTCATTGTAGCGCAGCTCGGCTGGGGTCACAGGGTTCCTGAGGGGTGTCAGCAACCACGGCATGTTGGGGTATCAGGAGTCACCTACACACACAAAAATTAACAAGTAGCTAAGTTCTGTAGGAGTGCGGAATACAACATTGACAAACACACACAAAGAGAAACAGTTAGTACACACCGACAAGCCAGGCATGCTGAGCTGGTATCTGTTACATCAGCGTTGCAATGCGACTACTCCTCATAATGTAGGCATCATGCGCAGAACCAGGGAACCGTGCACACACATGTGTGATAGACATGTCAGCAAGACAGACCACCAGAGCATTGATGGAGTGGTAGTGCTTCCTGTTCCGGTATGCCTGCTCATGTGCCTGTGGTGGTATCAGGGCCACATGTGTCCCATCAATAGATCCGATAACGTTCGGCATCCTCCTCAGTGTATAAAAGGCATCCTTTATTTCAGGGAGTTCAGCTGGGCTAGGGAACTTTATGTACAGGTCTAAGAAATGCAACATCCCCTCCAAGACATCGCGTAGCACCCGACTAAACATCGTTTGCGACATACCATCAGCAGTAGCCACAGTGTACTGGAAGGTACCAGTAGCAAAGAAGTGCAGGGCTGCCATCACCTTCACCTCTGGGGTCAGTGCTGTAGGGTATGTCCGGCCAGGTAGCAGGTGTGGCGCCAACTGCTCCGCCAACTCCTCAATCAGTGGCCTGGTAAAGCGGTACCGTCTGATGCAATCATGTTCCTGCATGGTTGCAAGGTCTGGGAACAGTCTATGGACAGCTGGTGCCCTGCAGTACAGAGATGCACAAAGGAAGATTGTCAGTTCATCCACCCATGTGGCCATGACCAGGCTCAATATCACATGATAGATCATGACATTACACAATGTACTGAGGTGTGTGCTGTTGGGCATGGACACATATGTCACCTACATGACCATCACCTCACATCTCAATTCCACATGTGCACATGAGTCCCATGTGGTGCAATGGCCAATCATCTGTCTGTGTCCCCAACCTATGTACTGCTGCGACGTTCCAAACACACACCACAGTGACAAGTGAGGCCTGATGTCTCCCAGGCATCACAGATCTTTGCCATGCAGCAACCCAGGGTCCCAGTATTGCCACATCGACACTGGCATGGACATAGCGTATCACGTACACACCGCAACGCAAGCATATGTCCCACAGGTAGGGGCCACTGTTGTTCCTGCCGGCCCTACATGGACGTCTCTTAGACACACACACCATCAAGGTTGATGCATATATCACATGGATGTGGAGACTGTCACCCATTGGGTACATTTGATCAGACACATCTGAGACACAACATGCACACAGACTGTGGTTGCACATCAGTATTGTGGCTACAGGTCTCACTGTGACGTACATGCCATCACCCCCTGGACTCAGGGTGTATGTGACATGCCCAAAACATATCCAACACGAAACTGTGTCCGTGACTCATGGCCATTACTGTACAATTACACATCACAGTGGGAATGTGCACAACACACAAAGGATTCTGCCCCCATGTACACGTGCACAGCCTGGGAGTGGCTGCACAAAAGTGCCACCCAAAGAAACAGATGTGGCCCCCCCAAACACCCAGGGAATGCAGCCTTACATGCCATGGGACACTGTGTGGGCAATGCTGTAGTGTGGTAGGTGTGCACAGGTGTCCCTGGCTAGTAAATGTGTGTTGAATCCGTAGAATAGTCACACCAATGAGGTCCGACGCGGGTGAAAATGCGTACGCATTGCACGGTTCATGACCGAGCCGTGCGTACGCTCTGTCATTGACTGCAGTGGGGTCCGACCCGGGTGACAATGCGTACGCATTGCACGGTTCATCACCGAGCCGTGCGTACGCTCTGTCATTGAATGCAATGGGGTCCGACGCGGGTGACAATGCGTATGCATTGCACGGTTCATGACCGAGCCGTGCGTACGCTTTGTCATTGAATGTAATGGGGTCCGACGCGGGTGACAATGCGTACGCTTTGCACGGTTCAGGACCGAGCCATGCGTAAGCTTTGTTATTAAATTAAATGGGGTTCGATTCGGGTGACAATGCGTACGCATTGCATGGTTCATGACCGAGCCGTGCGTACGCTTTGTCATTAAATGCAATGGGGTCCGACGCGGGTGACAATGCGTACGCATTTCACGGTTCATGACCGAGCCGTGCGTACGCTATGCCATTGAATGCAATGAGGTCCGACGCGGCTGACTATCATGCGTTCGCGTCGTGCAGGCATGGTCCGAGACAGGCGTACACCTTGGCCATTGAATCGTATGGAGACGGGTGCATGTGTATTTTCAAAATACACGTTGTACAGTCAGTTGACCGAGGCGCACCCATTGGCTCCGGACTGTAATGGAGACGGATGCGAATTCAAAACTTGTACGAGTTGTGACCTGGAAATTCAGTTGGATGCCTACAACAATGTTGCAATTTCAAGTGTTTCATGAAGGTGAAGATTTGAACGATGCGGAAGGCGTGTACGAGTTGTACATTTAAATGGATTGGCCAGATTCATAGAATGCAACCGTGTTGGACCTATCACTTGGGACACATGGCACAGATTCTGCCTCTGCAGCACAGATATAAGGCTGGCTGGCCCCCAGGGAGCTCACTTGCCTGCACTACATGCTACTGGACCACATCCCTGCTACCACTGCTGCTGTGTCTTCATCCTCTGGCTCCTGCTGTGGCACGTACTCTGGAGAAGGCCCCAGCCTTCACTGAGGAGGAGAACCAGGCCCTGCTGGATGGGCTCCTTCCACAGTACAGCAAGCTCTATGGGAAACCAGGGGGGCAGGTGAGTGTGCAGTCCACTGCCTTCCTAATTATGCATGTTGTCTGACTAGCAGTACTAGCAGTGTGTACACCAGTGGCAAGCATTCTCACTGAGTACTTTCATCCCCCAAAGTGTGTAGGTACATGTAAGGAATAGGTGTCCTGCTGCTAAAGTGCATTAGTGCAAGCTTAAACTATCCAGGCATTGTTAACATGTCAGACATGCAGGTGATTTGTCCTTCCCCATGGTTGCACTACCTGTGTAACTCATTTCCCTTTGTGATGATGACATGTATATCCAACTGTGTGCAGCACAAATATGGGGCATGTGTGTTAATGTACTTTTAACTTTGTCATCCTCACAGGTTGATGCCCACCAGAAGCAGGAGATCTGGCTGACCATCGCCCGGGCAGTTCGTTCGGTGGGGGTCTACAAGCGCCGGATCCGCAACTGCCAGAAGAGGTGGCAGGACCTGCGGGCCTGGATCCGGAGGTTATCTAGAGTCCAGCTGAAGCTGTCACCTCTGCGCAGGAGGGGTGGACACCGGACCCTGACCCCCCTGGATAGGCAGCTGAAGGCCAGACAGCAGCAGGAAGGGGGTAAGTCCATGCCTAATCTGTGTACTATGTCTGACATGCTATTTGCAGTCTTTTGGCCTGGTCACACTTCCACATTACGTAGGTCTTGTAGTCCAGGACTCATGTCCCTCAATTGTGTGATGCACCCTCCTCATCTGTTCCACAGGTGTGGCCCCTGCAGTCTGTTGCTTGTGTCACTAGGGCACTGTGTCCCTGCAGTCAGCTATGCTTCAGCTACCGGACAGCATCTGTTCCCGTGACTCTGTTGTGTGTTTCATGGGTGGGTCAATTGTTTGCACAATGCGTGAGATCTGACATGTGATCTGTGTGTGCCCTTGAGATGTGTTCCAATTGCTGGTCTGACTCGCCACATGTGGCTGGGGTATTCCAAACAAACCCTTGCAGCAGGGGACTCCAATTTTGGGGCCTCAGGAGTATGTATAGCAAGTATGTCACACTTGCTTATCCACCTGATTACTGTCCAGGGCCAAACACTGTTTCATGTAGACCTGGCCAATCATGCCTCCTCAAGGGCATTTAGAAACACTCTGTTATCCCACTCCTGTGTATCAAATTACAGGTTGTGCTTAGTGACATGTGCCCTCAGGTGTCTGCCTCTGTGTCATTAGGGTGTGGCTTGTTGTTACGTACAACTGTGGTGTCCATGATTCAGAGGGTCAGCATGACATCTGAGATGTGAATGTGAGAGACAAGACCTGTGTGACATATAGGTGTGTGATCATCTGACAGCGCACAATGGTGTATGCAACTGTGTCCTTCATGCAGCTGGGTGACATGCATGGCAGACTGTGATGTGTTAATGTACAGGGAGTTATGTTTGCAGAGACTCATATGTCTGATTTGCATGATGTGGGGTCTTCTGGGTCCTGGATATGTTGTTTGCAGGGGATGGGCAAGTGCGCCGGTCATCTCCAGAGTTAGCTTTACCCCTGAGATAGGATTGTGAGTCAGTGCATATTGTTGTTGTCTGGATGCCCTGCCCCTGTGACAGGAGACAGTGTTGACTGACTTTCAGGGCATCCCAGTGCCATGGTATTTACCTTGCTATGAGTGATCCTGCATTGTGTTCAAGTGTGCACCATGCACCCCATTGTGGCATTGCCCATCAGGACATGAGAACATCATAGTGTGTGTTGCTGGCATGCATCACAAGCATGTGAAATGAGTCTCTGCTCATCCCTTCATCCGGATACCTGTACTGAGTCAGTAGCAAGATATGTGCTGTGTGTATAGTAACATACTCCTACATGTTCACTTGCATGTCCAAATGAGGTGTGGGTCGTGCATGTCGGCACATTGGGGTATTAGCATCCAACATGCAACAGACATATGTGTGCAATACAAGGAGGGATATGTGTGCCATGGTTGATGTTGAGAATGACAATTGGCTTATTCTAAACAGTGTTAGCACTTTGAGCTGTGTTCAGCTGATGATGCCAGGGCTTGCCCTGTGATGTGATGTACTCACTGTGGTGTGTGCAGCCGGTGCAGGTGACTGATGTTGTTCTCTTACTTCCTATTCCTATCCAGATACATCCACGGCCACAGGAGTGGACAGCTCCACGGACCAGGAAGAGCCACAGAGCCTGACAGGGACAGAAGGAGAGGAGTCGGGGGACCCAGTGGCACGGAGGGTGATGGAAGCCACACAGAGGAGTCGTCAGCACCATCACCCCCAGCTGAGGGCCACAGCAGCTCTGAGGATGACTCTCTTGTGGAGGCGGGTGTCAGCAGCCACGAAACCCCAGCTAGTGAGGCTGTCCCTGCCACTGCCACCACCACCACCACCACCACCACCCTCCCATCGGATCCCATCCCAGAGGTCCCTGTAGGCTCCCGTGTTCGTGAGCATGTCTCCTTTGGGCCAGGCACCGCACCCCCTGCTGCCCTGAGTGAGGAGTCTGTGGACTTACCTAGACAGATCCATGTGGGGCAGACGTCGATGCTGAAGGTCCTCCATGCACACACAAGTCTGTTGACACTACTGGTGTCGTTCATAGAGGGCATTTCCTCGGGCATGTCTGCCCTACAGAGGATCAATCAGTCCGTAGCCTCCTTCCTGATGGCAGCAGTGTCCCTCCTCCAACATTCCCGCACCCCTCCTACCCTTGCTCCACCCACGATTCCTAGCAGCCTACCTGTCCCAAGCACACAAACACCCAAACCAAGGGTTAGACGTGCACACAAGCAAGCACAAGGGACTGATACCACACTCACAGGTGCTGGTTTCCAGACACACACAGTCATCCACAACCACTCCGCAGTCCTCCGAGACCTCTCCCTCCCAGCCCCCTTCCCTTGCATCACCTACAACCCCATCTCCCCAGAAGCTCTTCCTCTGTGACCTTGGACTCTTCCCCACCGACCCAGCAGATCCTGATTACAAGGGGAAGAGGAAGTCCCCACACACAGAGGGGAGTGCCCCTCACACCCAGACACCCTCCCCCAGGCACAGTCAGACTGAGACCCCCAACCGCAGGTCCCCCTGGAGCCGGAAGAGCAAGACCCCCCCACCACCACGCAGCTCCAAGGCAAAGTCTCCTTCCTCCATCCCCCAGGTCACCACTCCAGAGGTTTTCCCGCCACTCCCTGCCCCGGTTTCCCCCACCCACAGATACACCATCCCCAAAATGCTAAGGCCCTCCCCCACTACCATTTGCTCCTACACACCTGGTCAGACGGTTAGTGCCACTGATGTGGGGCCCGTGTCCCCCCCTGTCCTGCCGACCTCACCTGCCCCCCATTCCGCTCCCATGGATGTAGGCACTGCAGTGGAGTCCACGACCACCCCGTCTGACTTGGGCACTGCAGTGGGGACCCAATCCACTCCATCTGACCTGCCCACTGGAGTTGTGCCGGCACCCACCCCATCTGACTTGTGCCCCACAGTTGTGACAGCACCCACCACTTCAGTCAGCTCCACTGCAGTTGCAAGTGTCTCGCCTGCATCCACCACCTCTTCACTGCCTCCTTCTGCTGCGCCCTGATCCTGTCCCTGCGGTGCCTGGCCTGCCCCCATGTATGCCCCTCCGAGGGGATGACCCCGGTCCTTAGCAGTGCAGGCAAGCAAGGTGTGACAGTTGTCACTCTGGTTCACTCCTTGGCATTTGGACATGGACTAGCCATTGGCCTTTTGTTTGAACTGACGTTTAACTTTTAATATGCTGAATAAAGCTTTTTTTCTTTATCCCTGTGAACTTGATTTAGCTGTACATTATGTTGATGATGTTTAACATGCCCTTGCACCTGTAATGCTTGGTTTCCAATATTGAATACTGATGTGTTGCTGTGAGGTACTCCATGTGGTCCATGAGATATGTATCCTATTATTGTGGGTATCCATGTCATCCTTTGCAGCTACCTGGGTGTGTCATGATCAACTATTTGTGGACATCTCTGTGACCATTTCTTTTGCATGGTCCCATCTCTGGCTTACACCCATGCACATATGATGTGCTTCCCATTGTCCAATTTGTCTATTCCACAGACTTTGTGCGCATCACCACTGGACCTACAGGTGTGGGCATCATTGGTATAGGAGCAACTGGGTCCTCTGTGCAACTTGCTAGACATATGTTTTGAGTATGTGCAGATGACTTAGGGGAGACACACGTACCCAGGCTGTTGTGACCAGAGCCTTCATTGTGTGGTAACTGATGACTGACTGCCCAAGTGTTCTGCAGACATGATTGAGACGTGCTGTGAATATGTTTGGCACAGCTGGGCTTCCAGAGGAGTTGGGTCCCCCCAAGTAAGTGTGTTGTTCCGTGAAATAGCCTGGGCCTATGGTGTGTGTTGTATGAGCATGTGTGTGTCTTCACATCCCTGTTCATACACAGGCAGTGTTCCCTTGATATGTTCCTGTTGTTGATGCTTGCTGAATGGTACTGGGTTCATCCCACAACTTTGCCATGGGCTACCAGATGTGTGGGTGCATGACACACTACTGTTAATTGGTGTATCATCATTGGGATTTGTCAGTTCTGAGTGGTGATGATGTTGTCAGACACAGATGGGACACAGTCAGGGTTCCCCAAGGCACTTGTGTATTTGCAAAAACATGTAGTTGTGCCTAGGTGGTACATTTCAGTGATTGAGACATTTGTATGTGTGTGTGACTGCTCCCACTTGTCGGGTTCATGGCTGCAATGTTGGCAGGTGTCAGCATGTGTGCCTTGTGGTTCTCCTTGGCTTCTGCATTGTCCTGGGACTGTAGCAGGGATTCGGAAGGTTACGTGAGCTTTGACGTCATGGCCATGTACCGCATACTGTGCAGTATGTCTGTCATTCCCCAGGGTTGTAAACTGTCCTTGTGTGATGTGTCTGTGCACCTTAGTCCCTCCCAACATTCCTGTGGTTGTCATGGGTGCATGTGCAATGTCACCTGTCCATGTGGGCTTCACAGATGCACATTGTTGCAGTTCAGGGTGTGTGGTGTTGAGGCTGGACTGGTGTAAATGTTTGCATGGATGGTCCCCTAGCTCCCGTTTGCCCATGGATGATGGGCCATGGTGAGTGATTTGTGTTTGTGTATGTGTGATGTAAGTTTGTGGAACAGGACACATGTCTGGGAATCCCAGTTTGTACGACATCTGTCTTTGTCATCACAGTGGAGGTGTCATGCATGCTTGTGTCACCCCAATGTCTGGTCCCTGGGGGAAGTGCTGTTGTGTGTCAGTCTCTTGCTATGTTTGTTGGTGTTCATTCAAGCTTGTGTCACATGTGTCTGTTGTGCTCCCTCTCATCTCACAATGCCTGATTGGCCACTAAGGGAGTCCCAAAGATGGTTTACTTTTGTATGGCACTGTGTCCACATCTGTGTCACTGTGGTTCAGCCCCCCTCATGTGTTGTGTAGTTGCCTGGGGATACTGAGACACACACACACACATGCTGTTTCAGATGTGCAGTGTGAGGTTCCCTGTTTGTGTTTGTGCATCTGCATCAGTGCATTGGTATTGCTGTTGTGGGCCTTTGTCTGGATGCTGTTTCTGTTATTTTCCCTGCTGTCCCTGTGATTCATATCGCATCATTGTGCACATTCATCCTGGTTGTTAGGTGCCATTGCTGGCATGGAATGGGAGTTTGTGAGCTGACACCGACAGTCTACACAGGTTGTTTTGATTTGTGTGTCTATTTTCGAGATGTGGGTATGCTTCGTGATGGTCACTTCTGCTCTTGTGTCATTGTACACTGTATGCATTGTCAGCCCCCATGAGTGGTGCTTGTCTGCACATGGCCGAGAGTGTGTTAGGTTTTCACAGCACTGTTAGCCTCACCACATCTCTGTGGGAATAGGACACAACCACTAGTTTGCCCCAGAAGTGTTTAATGTGTTGGGAGCAGGGATCATACATGCTGTTTGTTATTTGCAGCTTTGCCCATGATGACACTTACCTTTTGGTCATTGTGATGAGGTGGGGGTTAGACCCCATCACCACAATGCTCAACATCTGCTGCAGTTTGGAAGTCCACACTTAACTTTTGTTCTACACGGTGAGGGGGTGTTTTTTTTACATTGACACAGTGCTATAGGGATGCTTGCCTTGTGTAGGGCACGCTTGTTTGTTGGTCACACATGTGCTGTTAGTTACATTGTATGATCGAAGTCATAATCACTGTTGTGGGCATTTGTCACAGACTACACAATGTTGTCATGATGTTAGGGGAAATGTATTTTGCTGACATGCCTAATGTTGGACTATGATGGATGTGTGGCGCATCACCCATCCTATGAGTGGGGGTGGCAGGGGTGATGGGCAACAGGTCCCCTATGGCTGGGGGTGGCAGGAGTGCTGGGGAACATAAGCCCTATGGGTGGGGGTGGCAGGGGTGATGGGCAACAGGTCCCCTATGGCTGGGGTTGGCATGAGTGCTGGGGAACATAAACCCTATGGGTGGGGGTGGCAGGGGTGATGGGCAACAGGTCCCCTATGGCTGGGGGTGGCAGGAGTGCTGGGGAACATAAGCCCTATGGGTGGGGGTGGTAGTGGTGCTGGGCAACATAAGCCCTATGAGTGGGGGTGGCAGTAGTGCTGGGCAACAGGTCCCTTATGGCTGGGGGTGGCAGGAGTGCTGGGGAACATAAGCCCTATGAGTGGGGGTGGCAGTAGTGATGGGCAACAGGTCCCCTATGAGTGGGGGTGGCAGGGGTGATGGGCAACAGGTCCCCTATGGCTGGGGGTGGCAGGAGTTCTGGAGAACATAAGCCCTATGAGTGGGGGTGGCAGGGGTGATGGGCAACAGGTCCCCTATGGCTGGGGTGGCAGGAGTGCTGGGGAACATAAGCCCTATGGCTGGGGGTGGCAGGGGTAATGGGCAACAGGTCCCCTATGGCTGGTGTGGCAGGAGTGCTGGGGAACATAAGCCCTATGGGTGGGGGTGGTAGTGGTGCTGGGCAACATAAGCCCTATGAGTAGGGGTGGCAGTAGTGCTGGGCAACAGGTCCCCTATGGCTGGGGGTGGCAGGGGTGCTGGGGAACATAAGCCCTATGAGTGGGGGTGGCAGTAGTGATGGGCAACAGGTCCCCTATGGCTGGGGGTGGTAGGTGTTCTGGGGAACATAAGCCCTATGAGTGGGGGTGGCAGGGGTGATGGGCAACAGGTCCCCTATGGCTAGGGGTGGCAGGAGTGCTGAGGAACATAAGCCCTATGGGTGGGGGTGGCAGGGGTGATGGGCAACAGGTCCCCTATGGCTGGGGTGGCAGGAGTGCTGGGGAACATAAGCCCTATGGGTGGAGGTGGTAGTGATGCTGGGCAACATAAGCCCTATGAGTGGGAGTGGCAGTAGTGCTGGGCAACAGGTCCCCTATGGCCTGGGGTGGCAGGAGGGCTGGGGAACATAAGCCCTATGAGTGGGGGTGGCAGGGGTGATGGGCAACAGGTCTCCTATGGCTGGGGGTGGCAGGAGTGCTTGGGAACATACGCCCTATGGGTGGGGGTGGTAGTGGTGCTGGCCATACAACCCCTATGGTGGCCTGTTGTTTGTGGCCAGGATGTACATCCCCTGTGTGTGTGTGCCATTTTGCGGGTACGTGTCGTTTGTTTGTGTGGTAGGTGTCTGACTTACCGCCTGCGCCGTCGGCATCGGTTCCTGATCCGGTCATAGATGCAGAGTACTGGTATGACCTGCGCGATGGGATTCATGATGTGTTCGTGTCGTACACGCTGCTTGTTGCTCCGTCTCGTACCCGCTACAAGCTGGTCCATCTCGTAGCCGTGGATTGAGTTGTGGCACGAATCGTAGCTGATATGCTTGTTTTCCCGGATGCTGTGACGTGCTGTACGTGGCGACCCGTCCGAAGTACGCATCGTACTTGTCAGGCCGGAAACTGCTATGGATACTGCTTCCGGGCGACTCGGTTCAGCGTTAGGAGTTAAGGCTCGGACGGAGAATGGAGCTTGACTCACAACCTACGTGTCGGTGGGGTTTTTGGCAGTTATGCACATCGTACTTCCTCTGCAGGACGGACCGGCTACGGGTACGTGTCAGTCGCACGGTAAGGCTACGGACACCTCTCGGGAGCTGTCCGACCCGGTATCGGAATCGACCCCTATGTGTATTAGTTATTACTTTTTAGACATGTTTTATTATTTGTAATAATGTTTCTTTGAATTATATGTATTATTTAGTTTATTTTACATAATTTTTTTAACATTTAAAAAAACGATATTTTTCACAACTATATTTTTTACATCTATATTTTTTTTCTCGATATTTTTGTACTTACCATGATGTAGATAGGATGTCAATATTCTTGACGTCAATATTTTTGCGGCAATATTTTGCTACCTCGATATTCTGCCCATCGATGTTTTGTCAGTGATCCAAATAAAATATTCGGAATATGGACTGACAACATAGAAACATAGAAAGAACATATAACACTAAAGGGGAAAGCATCATTTTATTAGAATCTAAATGGCCCCACCACGATATGAATAAAGGATTCCAAGAGGAGAGAATATTATCGACTAAGTTCTGTAAAATTAATTTTAACAGTATCAGGAACAGAATTTGTGAACCAAGCACCCAAATATTTAATTTTAGCAGAAGCAGACCATTGTTAACCAGTAAGAGAATAAGAATGACTGAAAGTATATTTAGTGACCCTCCCTCTCGGCCACCGCATATATCATGTGCCTCGGCCGGAAGCGCAGCGGACGAGCGCAGCGGGAGCGCCGTCTGCTCGCCGAAGGCGCGCCTAAGGCAAGCCCGTCTGCGCCCGTCCGCGCCAGGCCAAGCCCATGACCCATGCTACACCGTCCCCACTTCCACTAAGATACACCCAGGAAACCCTGCTCGGGCTAAGGGAGCTTCCTCCCACGATCTGTCGCGGTAGCATTATCGCAGCGGATGGACACTCCCGCTGTTTAAACTGTGCATATAGGTTAACCCCACACCCCCCCTAAACCAAGTTGGCTCAGGCTGGCTCTGCTGAACTGCAGATCCCTTCCGAAGCACCAGGCAGAAATCAATATACTCCTGCAGGACTCGAAAATCGAGGCCCTCTTTCTCACAGAAACCTGGCTGACTTTAGACTCGGAGCCAGATATCATCCAATCACTCCCCTCTGGTTACCTTATAAAGCACCAAAACAGACCGTCCGGTATCGGAGGTGGAATAGCGATCATCTACGGAGATCACCTGTCCTGTCAGTTTAAAGAAAGCCCCATTCTGGATTGTGAAAACGTACATTTCTCGATCCATCAGCCCCCATCCACTACCATCTCAGGGATACTAATCTATCGCCCTCCAGGCCCACAACAACGATTCTGTGACTCCCTAATGGACATCACCTCCTCCCTTGCCTGCCTATCTCCAAACTTCACGGTATTGGGAGACTTGAACATCCACTTTGACGATCCCTCGAACAAAACAGCTGCCGATCTCAAAGCAGATCTAGCCTCCCTGAACCTCCATCTACAAAGCAACCAGCCCACCCAAAACAAGGGCCACCTGCTGGACCCCATATTCACCAACCTCACGAGATTAGTTGTCAACACCCCCCTCCCCATCCCATGGTCAGACCACTCCCTAGTCTCCTTTAAGCTACAATGCTCGGCTGCGATACCAGAGAAACCTCCCCCCCAAGCACCCTCCCGTCCGTGGAAAAATCTGGACATAAACGCCTGGACACAAGCACTCACTTCCACCTTACCAGCACTGGACCCAGACCCCTCCAGAGCAGACGCCCAACTACACGAGTGGATCACCCAATCCCTCGACGATACCTTGCCAGTCAGACCCCTCCCCAGTAAAAAGAAATCAGCCAAATCATCATGGTACACCCAAGAACTACGCAACCGCAGGAAAAACTGCAAAAAACTAGAGCGACTTTGGAGAAAGATCTGGACGACGGAAAGCAAAAAAGAGTACAGGGACACCATCAAGCACTACAAAAATTGCGTAAAAAACACCCAAGCAACGTACTTTGAGGAAAAAATAGCAGCGGCTTCCAATTCGGCGAAAGAAACCTATCGCATTGTTCGTCTACTCACCAAAATTCCAGACCCCTTACCCATACCCGATCCATCGGGCATTAGATGCAACCAGCTTGCTGAGTTCTTCTCATCAAAAATCGACAAAATTCTGACCTCACTTCCAGCCCCTAATTCCTCTCAAATTCCAGACATCCCCTCCCACTGCCTCGAAGCTCCACGCCTCCAAATTTTCCCTCAGATTACCACGGAGATATTTCTATCCACTCTACAAACCGTAAAAAGTGGTGCTCCATCAGACCCAGCCCCCATGAGCAAATTAAAGCTAGTCGCCCCAACTGTTGCCCCTCTTTTTGCCCACCTCATTAACGCCTCTCTCTCACTGGGCTCTGTTCCAGCCAACTGGAAGAAAGCCACTGTTAGGGCTCTTCTAAAGAAACCCCACCTCGATCCCACGGACCCTACCAACTTCAGACCCATCTCTCTTCTTCCGGCTATAAGCAAAGTAGCCGAACGAATCGTCAACCACCAACTTTCCAACTTCCTGGAAACCAACAATCTTCTCCGCAAATCTCAGACAGGGTTTAGACCCGGACAGGGAACTGACACCGCTCTGTTAGCCGTGGTCGAGGAGGCCAGAACCATCATAGACGCAGGAGGATCAGTGGCAGTGATCCTCCTCGACCTGAGTGCTGCCTTCGACACGGTGGATCATGCCATCCTCATCCACCGACTAAGTTCGATAGGACTCTCTGGCTCCGCCCTGTCCTGGATCAAATCCTTTTTGGAAGAAAGAACCTTTCAAGCGTCGGATGGCTCAGCAGTGTCTACAGCCCAGCCCCTTCTGTGTGGGGTCCCCCAGGGCTCCTCCCTGAGCCCCACACTTTTTAACGTCTACATGTCCCCTCTAGAAGACGTTATTGCCCCATTTGGCATAAAAACAGTCATGTATGCCGATGACACCCAGCTGGTGGTCTCGGTCAACCAGAAGAGTAAAAGCCTAGACAATCTGGCAAGATGTCTCGAGAGTATTTTCCACTGGATGTGTGAATCCCGATTAAAACTAAACGGAGAAAAATCCGAGATACTTCTCCTGGGGAACCCTCACAAACTCCCTCCATCCCTATCCTGGCCACCTTGTATGGGAAAGCCTCCTCCTCCCAAACCTGAAGTCAAAAGCCTTGGCATATGGTTGGACCAAGACCTCAACTTCAAAACTCAGGCCAGAAAAACCACGGGCAACTGTTTTGGCCTCATTCGAACGGCGCGAAAGATCCTACATCTGATCCCATTCCAATCTAGGAAATTGCTGCTGCAGGGGTTGGTGAACTCCAGACTGGATTATGGCAACGTCCTGTACCTGGGGGCACCAGCATCAGTTATTCATAAACTGCAATGCGCTCAGAACGCTGCGGCCAGACTCCTAACCGGAACCAAACCGAGATGCTCTGCAAAACCAGCACTCAAAAGCTTGCACTGGCTTCCAGTCAAAGAAAGGATTACTTTTAAATCCCTTTGCATCTCTCACAAGATATTGCATGGTAAAGGCCCCCAGATTCTGAGATCCTTCATCAAACCCCATATCTCTAGCAAACAACTCAGATCAGACTCCCTCTCCCTTGCCAGCGTTCCCAGAATAAAAAAATCCCGATCCGGGGGGCGCATGTTCTCCTACAACGCCCCTAAATTATGGAACGCCCTTCCACTTGTCATGCGGAGAGAACACAATCTTTTGGCCTTTCGTAGGCAACTAAAAACTTGGCTCTTTCCATAAACCATCACTTTCCTACTCTCCCCCTCTGGAACGGTAAGCTAGGCCAGCGCTGGGACGCCCTAGGGTAGCTACGCGCTTTACAAATCCCAATTCAATTCAATTCAATTCAATTCAAGAATTTCAGTTTTGTCCATATTAATTTTATATCCAGAGACATTTGAAAATAAAGAAGTTTCATATAAGAGAGGAGATAATGAGCTGTCAAGAGAAGAAATAAATGAAAGAATATCATCTGCATAAGCAGAACATTTTAGATGGCGATCCCCATAAGGAAAACCAGAAATAGAAGAGTTGAGACAAAGCTCGAGAGCTAGGACAAATAATAAAGGAGAGAGAGGGCAACCTTATCTGACCTCCCTATAAAGAGGAAGATATGAAGATACCATACCATTTACCAGTGCAGACACCCGAGGGGCATAATATAAAAAGGAGTTAAAGGATATAATTTTAGGACCAAATCCATGCTACCTTAGTGAATAAAACAGAAAATCCCAATTTATTCTATAAAATGTTTTCTCAGCATCAATCGTTATAGCTGCAAGAGAAGATTTCAGTGAAAGAGCATTACTAAGAACATTAAGAAATAATCTAGCATTATCTGATATAAGTCCCCCCTTGATGAACCATGATTGTTATTTTCCTATAAAATGAGGAAGAATGGATTCCAACAAAGAGCTAAGAGCTTAGCAAATATTTTATGATCAACATTCAACAAAGAGATAGGTCTATAATTTTTACATTTGTGTGGGTTTTTGCCATCCTTGTGAATAGGACAAATTATAGCTCCTTGAAAGGGACCAGAAGTGAAAGAAGATACCATAAAATGGTTTATCAAATTATACAAATAAGGAAGGAGAATATTAGAAAAGTGAAGATAGAGCGCTCTTAAGGCTGTAGCAATTTCTTCAGAAGTAGGGTTATTTATTCTCTAAAGATTCAAAGTCCAAATCGGAAGGGAAAGAATGAGGGGTATGATCTTAGCAGTCTACAATTGTGGAGGGATGAGAAGCTATAAAAGCGATTCATAAAATGTAACAAATTCCTCTAAAATAGCCAGATGATTAGTAGTGGATTTTCCCAGTGACGTTGAAATTGAGTCAATATTCTGTCTCTCCGTTCTTTCCTTAAGATAATTTGCCAATAGCTTACCAGCTTTATTTCTCCCACCATAATAACGGGCATTTTTCCAAAGAAGTATAGAGGAAGCTTCCTCAGTAGAAATAGAATTAAATTGCAATTTGGCTTTAAGCAAAGTTTTAAGGTTAGAAGGCAATCTAGAGGAGAAGTATTTATTTTCTAAAGATTTAATTGATGATAGTAAACTAATATGTTTGTTTGAACACCTCTTCTTTTGTTGGATACATAATTTAAAATGAAATCTCCTGCCGAAGCTTTGAATGTATCCCAGAGTAAGGAAGGAGAGGCATCTATATTATCATTGAACGAAAAAAGTCAGAGGCAAAAGCAATAAAAGAACTAGAAAACTGAGTATCTTGTAATAAAGAATTATTGAACTTCCATCGATGTGAAGGAGAACGAGGGGGAACCAAATTCAAGTCTGTAATAACCATAGCATTGTCAGAAAAATACAATTGGTGTAATATGAGAGGGTATGGTAGCTTGTGCAAGAGATTTAGAAAGAAATATATGGTCTAATCATGAAAGTGTGCCATGAGAAGCGGAATAAAAAGTATATTCCCGGGCAGTAGAGTTAGACAACCTCTAAGAATCTGCCAAAGCTCCTTTAGAAATAGCAGAATGAAATTGCTTATATATTTTATGTGGCACAAATTGAACTGAGGATTGTCTGTCTAAAAACGGATCCCTTATTTGATTGCAATCTCCTCCTAAAATAAGGTATGTATTATGATATTGTGTGCGTTTCTGTGCAATGGAGGGCCAAAAAGTTGTGTAGGGGCATAAACAGTTGGATGTTATGGTGAGGGAATATCACCTGTCAAATACGGCGCGTACGTTTGTGATATTACCCACGTGACCGACACCAGGTGTCTGGTTCACGGAGGTGGCTGCGTCAGGCTTACGGGGTTTTAAATAAATGAACATGGCGCGCCCTGTGAAACCAGACCGCAGTCTACACCCGCTGAATTTGCCAAGGACTCGGGTAAGGCGTTATGAGTAAAATGATACTCCTGTGAGAACAAGGGGGGTAATTGTGTAAACGTGCCGTACTGTTAGTGTGCATTGGGCCCTCTCCTGTCAGCATGTAACCGTACGATCTTCACCATTGCTTTGCGGCGCTCTGTGCACACATGCTTGTCTATTGAGACATGGCTTGGCAGTTCGGGCTGGACTGTTCCCATGAGGCACAGGGTCAAGACTGATTTGCATATGGCCATGTCTAAACTGGGGTGGTGTAGTGGGCAAAAGAACGATGGATTTAACCCAGATCTCTTGACTGGGGGAGAATGTATGCATTGTCAGCATTCCGTCCATCATTTGTTTGTTGTAACGCATGTCTATTGAGTTAAGCGTGAGGCTCTCATGGCACTTATAATATTTCAAGGAAGCGTCTGTGTTTGTGAACTGTCTTCCCTTTTTCTGGTTTCACTTTCTTTGGTAACTCATATTTTAATATGTTTTTGAGCCCTTTGCATATTGGAATCAGATTCCGCTCAGCATGTGACCGCACGATCTCGTAAGGCGGGGCCGGCATCGGCCCCGCCGCAAATATGGCGGGGCACCGACCCCCTCCTCCCCTCGCCCTGGTATCTCGATCGCGCGGCGCTGAATCACCGCGTCATCGTGACGCGGTGGGCGCGCCGTGCGTTCGATTGGTCACAACGGAGACCTATGGCCCGGAAGCGTTTAAAGCGCTTCCGGGTCATGGTGAGTTAAGGGGGGGGGCTGGGGTCAGACCAGTTAGAACTGGTTTGACCCCAGGTTCAAGCTTAAAGGGCGGCGGAGCGCGGGACTCTGTCTCTTTGTCCCGCGCTCTTACAGCACCTAGGTCGCAGCCCTCTAGGAGGCTGCTTAACTCGTTTGTTTGCTTTTTTCTTACTCCAGGTTCCAGCGCCGGTGATTTCTACGCTGTGCTTCGTGGGTCGGAGAGGAGACGCTGTGCGGCTGAGGCGCGTGCAACGCGACGTCGGACTCCTGGTCGGCGCTCGAACGGGATTCGGTGGTTCGAAGCATCGTGGCTATATTCGGTAGAATTAAAGGACGAGAAGCTCGTGAGGTTGGGGTTGGCGCACGCACGCGCCCATACGGTAACCGTCACGGGGGGGGCCCAGGGGGCTGTGCTGTGATCCGGGCAGAGATTACCTCATTATTTAGGCTGGTTGCGTTGCCGGTTGTGTGGGGAGGAGATACTGAGTGAGGCATTCGATGAGGGTAGTGTTGGGCATTGGAACTGCAGATTTGTGAATTTTTCAAGGGCTTTTCAGGCGGCACGTTAAAAATATACGGGGGCCCCATTGATTTGTACAGTTTTTGCCATTCCCGGTCTGCACCTTTGCATAGCTTCAGGGGGGCATAAGCAACAACGGGGTTGACAACCATTATTTGGGGTGCTGTTGGTGACACAGTGTTTATAAATATTCCACTATAATTGTCTGTTTGGTGCACAAATTTTCCCGAACCTGCTGGGTACTTGATTCAATGTGCATGTTGTCACGTTCACGTTTTTAGTTTGCAATACTGTGCTGATTTGTATTGCGTTACGCCTTTGTCGCTTGTGTTTCTTCCAGATAAAGACGTGGGGTTGAATTAAGGTAGAGCAGGGGTTACTGAAGGGAAAGCGTGTGGATCTAGGCATAGCATGTCTGGGAAGCGGGGAGCCAAACGTTCGCGCATGGAGCATATGCTTGAGGCAATGATGCGTAAGATGGCGACTATGGATAGGAGATGGGGTAAGGTGGAACAAATTGGCCATAGCTTGGCCGAGCTTAAGCAGAAGGTGGAGGCGCAGGGTGGGCCGTCCGGTAGGCCGAAGCGAAACATAGTACCCCCGAAACCAAGGGGGGAATTAGAGGCTCTCCCTAGGAGGGTTAGATCGAAGAAGGGTAAGGTGCAGGATCCAAAAGCAGTGGAACCTCTGGAGGCACCGGGGGGGGGGGGGTCCGTCTGGGCTCCCAGTAACGCCTGAGACTCCTGATTTAGTGCCGGCCATCCCGGGGTCAGGGGTGCCAGTACCGGCGCCAGTTCCACTTCCAGTTGACCCAGTGGTTGAGCTGGTTGTTCCTAGTAATATCCCGTTAGTGCCCTCAACAAGCCCCAAGGTTCCAGAAGTGAACCCAGTGGCCCCGACACCATCACCAGTAGGGGGAGGGCAGGTCCCGGGGGAGTTAGCTACTCAAATAGCGGCAGTGCTTTCATGGTTAGGAAAGGGGGGGGTTTTGCCGTTGGCGGTGGGAACCGATCCCCTGGCAGAGGCTCAAAGAATGGTGGC
Source organism: Triturus cristatus (assembly GCF_964204655.1). Classification (NCBI taxonomy): domain Eukaryota; kingdom Metazoa; phylum Chordata; class Amphibia; order Caudata; family Salamandridae; genus Triturus; species Triturus cristatus. The sequence goes on from NC_140581.1 coordinate 183,701,899, forward strand.
GAAGATCATGGCGGCTCCGGGCATTGAACAAAGCCTGGCCGTGGGGAAGGCACAGCAAGCGCAGCCAGGGCCTCAAGAAGGTGGCAGTGGAAAAGCAGGGACGACAGAGCCTGCGGGTAAGGAGCTGGCTTTGCCATTGTTGGGCGCCGGGGTGTTACCTTCTAGGAAGGAATATTTAGCGCGCCATGTTGCAAAGGATGTGAAAGAATTGATTTGGGCTGGGGCATATGTCAATATGTTTTCTTTGCTGGTGGATAACAGGGAAATGGAGTATGCGAAGAGACAGAAGGATTGGATGCTTCCTAGTGAGTGGCGGGCGGAAATGTCTAGATTCAGGGTTGAGGAGACATTGACAAATTGGATAAGGGCTTTTTCTGTTTATATGGCCATAGTTGCTGAACGTACACCTAATATGCAGGCGGAAATGGCATGCTATCAGAGCAGGGTGGCAATGACGCATGATAAATATGGTGGGGCGGGTTGGAAGGAGTATGACATGAACTTCAGGAAGGCAAAGGAGTTCGACTCTTCATTAACATGGGACAGGGTGGATTCCATTTCTTGGTTTGATCAGTTTGCCCCCGGGCACATGGACAGCACGACTCAGAATTGGGGAAAGGCCCACATTTCACAGCCTCAGCAGCCATTTCGGACTGGGCTTCCTGGGGCGGCGGCATCGGCCACTGAAAAAGGGGGAAGGCGAAAGGGGGTGTGCTGGGACTTCAATAGAAAGTCCTGTACTAGAGCCCAGGGCACCTGTAAATTCAGGCACGCATGTGCCATATGTAATCACCCCTCTCACCCAGAGTCAAAATGCTTTAAGAAAGGGAACAATGTCTCAGTGTCAAAAGGGGGGAAAAAGCAGGAATGAGGGGCCAATCCTTAACGACACGCACTCGCCCATTGATGTTGTGGCTTTGAATCCTTGGCTTAATCGGTATCCAGACCATACTACAGCTAGGTTGCTGCAGGAAGGGTTTTCATATGGTTTCAGGATACCAGTGGGGGATTACAAAGGGGCAGCAGAGTGCAAAAATCAATTGTCTGTCAGAGCTAATGCAAAGGTTGTGGTACAAAAAATTGAGAAAGAATTGGGCTTAGGGAGAATTGTGGGCCCATTCGACACTCCCCCGGTGCTGAATTTTGTCTGTTCTCCCCTAGGGGTGGTACCAAAAAAGGAGGAGGGGGAGTTTAGATTGATTCATAATTTATCAGCACCCAGAGGCAAGTCGTTGAATGATGCCATTAATGAAGAACTTTGCAGTGTCAAGTATGCATCCTTTGATCAGGCAGTAGAGATGTTGAGGGTGTTAGGGCCAGGGACATGGCTGGCGAAATCTGATATCGAATCGGCATTTAGACTCTTGCCGGTACATCCTTTAGATCATCATTTGCTGGGATTTTCATTCAAAGGTCAGTTTTACATGGACAGGTGCATGCCTATGGGTTGTTCAATCTCCTGTGCGTATTTTGAGAAATTTAGTTCCTTTTTGGAATGGGTTTTCAGACAGGTCACAGGACATCATTTTGTGATGCATTATCTGGATGATTTCCTCTTTCTGGGACCGGCGGGCTCTCAGGAATGTTCTATCGCCTTGGAGAAATTCTGTTCCCTCATGCATACGTTTGGGGTCCCCCTGGCTCAGGGGAAGACAGTGGGGCCAACGAACAAAATTGAGTTCCTGGGCATCGAAATTGATTCAGTACAGGGTTGTTTTAGGTTGCCAGAACAGAAGATAAGGAAATTCCGTGCTGCACTGCAGCAGTGTTTGTTAAAGGAGAAAGTGACGCTACACCAATTGCAGGAAGTGGTAGGACAGTTGAATTTTGCATTACGGGTGATACCCATCGCTCGTCCATTTTCCCGTTCCATTTCTCAGGCTATGGCAGGATTACATGAAAAGCACCATCACACGCGCTTGTCATCTGAGGTTCGCCAGGACATGCGGATTTGGATAGCATTCCTGGAGGGTTTCAATGGCAGAGTGGTCTGGCCCTGTCCTCCCATTACTTCGGCTGCTTTGGGTCTATGGACTGACGCGGCGGGTAGTGTGGGATTTGGTGCCATACTTGGGAACAAGTGGGTGGCTCAGCCGTGGCCAGGGTGGTGGTGTGAGAATGGTTTAACAGCTAACATAGGTTTTTTGGAATTGTTCCCCATCTGGGTCGCGTTAACGGTATGGCCCCAGGAGCTGCAGAACCAGTCTGTGATATTTTGGTCGGATAACATGACAGTGGTGGAGGCCATCAATCAACAGGCAGCAAGGTGTAGGATGATTCTTCGCCTGTTGAAAGAGATAGTGCTGTTATGTATGAAATTGAATGTCCAGTTTAAGGCTAAGCATGTCCCGGGAGTGCAGAATAATGCTGCTGACGCACTTTCTCGCTTCAAGATGCAGGTTTTCAGGGATCATCTGCCATCCGCGGAGGCGACAGCATCGCACTTCCCAGAAGTTCTTTGGCAGATTGGTGCCCCCAACTACAGAACCTCGTGGCTGCTAGCCTAGCTCCAGGGACCCGGAAAGGTTATGAAGGGGCGTTTGGGTCCTACAGGTCTTTTTTGGGTCACGATTGGGAGGAGAGATGGCATACGTCAGGAGCATTCCTCTCGTTTTTAGACAGCTTACACAGGGGGGGGCGAACAGTTGCGGCTGCCAGGCGACATGTAGCGGCAGTGTCCTTCTTTGCGCAGATTAGCGACACGAATGATCCGACCAGGAGCTTCATCGTGAGAAAGGCATTGAAGGGGTGGCGAAGAATTCAAGGTGGGGTTCCTGACTCCAGGCAGCCGATAGGGTTGGCGCGCCTGAGTTCACTGTTGTCAGCGCTGGGTGTGATCTGCAGTTCGGTGGTGGAGACTCTGTTATTCAGAGCTGCCTTTGCATTGGCTTTCTATGGGGCATTCAGAGTGGGCGAATTGGTGGCTCGAAACAAGCAGGATAGGCAGGGAGGCCTTTTAATTGAGCATGTAAGGATACAAGGTGATAGTCTGCTTTTGACCATACGACAATCAAAAACGGATCAGGAAGCACGGGGTGAAGGGGTGGTTCTGTATAGAGCATTAAACAACCCGTGTTGCCCAGTAATGCATTTGGAAAACTTCCTCAGGGTGAGGAGCAGCGCGTTGGGTGGTGCATTATTAGTACATGCGGATGGTACACCACTTACCAGGTACCAGTTCAAAATGGTATTGGACATGGCAATCGCCAGGGCAGGCATGGATCCAAGTGTTTTCGGAACACATTCTTTTAGGATAGGGGCTGCCACAGAGGCGACGGCAAGGGGATTGCCTCCCAGTAAGGTACAGAAGATTGGGCGATGGGTTTCCAACAGTTATAAGCGTTATGTGCGGCTGCACATGTTGTGAGGGCGCATTGAAATGGTGTGACTGATGCCTCTCTCTCTGTCGTTTGCTTCACAGTTTCTCAATCCTGTCACGCAGGGGGGGAACTGCCATCTCACCACCAACAACGTTCGACGCAAGGAGCAGCACAACCACAGGTCTCAGGGACGCGGAATGTGTGGGTTGTGGGGCATTCATATGTTAGGCGTATGAAATCTGTTTTTCTTGCAGGTGACTATAGGAAACGGGCAGAACAGAAGGGGTTCACAGTATCTTTTCATGGCAAGGGGGGCCTTTGTCTTAGTCACTTTAGGGGGTTTATGAGCGATCTGCTGAAAAAACACAATTCTTCTCCCTCTATCCTTATTTTACACCTGGGGGGCAATGACTTAGTCAGGTTGGGCAGGAGGGTTTTATTTGAGAGCATAATATCTGAGATTGGTTGGTTAGCCAAGGTGTGCCGAGGTGGCTTACATAGCTTGGTCACACATGATACCCAGATTTAAATGGAGAGGGGGGGACTCGGTGAGGGCTTTGAACCACTCCGTAAAGAGGGTCAATAATAATATAGGTAAATTGTTCCGATCTCCTAAGTTACAGTGCATCGCACATGGGTGTGTTAGGGGGGAATTGTGCTTCTTGAAAGACGGGGTACACTTGAGTAGGGTGGGGAATGACTTTATGTTAGAGAATTTCTTGGCTTGGCTAGGGGGTCTCAGGGAGGGGGCATGACCTTTCTGAGGGATGGTTGGGGGGGGCCAGATAGTCGGTCAACTATGCTGGCCTGTGGCGGTAAGGTCATGACTAGTGAGCAGTACATTTAAGGTCCTTAGGGGGCGGCCTCATTCTCGGATGGGGTCGCCCAGGGGGAGGGACAAGGGGTCTCTCCTATAACTCCAGGGGCGGTACATCCGGTTGGCTGGATGGGTGCGGGGAAGGGGGGGAGTCACGCTTTCTTTTAGGCTGGTTGGCCACCCCGCACTGGCATTGACGTCATTAAATGGCGCAGAGTGCAAGACCCCCCAAATTGGCGTGGAGTTCAGTTAACGTATGGGGGTAACCGGGAGGGGGAAGTACCCTCTCGGTAAGCGGGCCCCCTGCGCATGCGCAACCCTACTGGGGGGGCGCGGTTAAATTGATAAGGATCTGACACCAGTTAATGACCTTGCCGTAGGCCCAAATAGGATACGCAGAAAGTAATTAATGTATGATTATGATCTTTATGTTAGATTCGGATAGGAAAACTATGTATTAGTGAAATGTTAAGGTTAGCCATCTGAAATCTGTGCATATTAATTGTAATCAAATGTCGTGTTATGTTTCTGCGTATAAAAATGTAAATAATGTTTATCTTTAATTTTGATTTGTTTTCATATTTTAATAAATACGGCCGGGGGTTGCTCGACCCCCGTCTTCCAAAAGTCATTACCTCTCATGTTCCTCATTTTAAATGTGTTTAGGTTCCGGGGGGGAGGGGGAAATTCGGTAGTCCCTGCCCATATTCGCCATTGCCCTACGGCGTGCCTGTGCTTACATGCTTGATTATTTAGTTAAGCATGTGGCTCTTCTGGCCCTTATGATATTCTAAGGAAGCACCTGTGTTCTTGCATTTTTTGGTAACTGCAATTATAATATCTTTTTGAGCACTCTTAGATTATTCTTCAGCATGATTGGGCTAAGGTGAATGTATAGGGGATACTATTGTGATGTGCGCTCCGGGCAATTGGGGATTTGTTCTTTTCCTTATTGATCTGCTTAAGCTAGCGTTGTACTCAATGTCTGTACATATTCTGAAATGGATATATATGCTTGGCGACACTGTGATTATGATGCTGCCATCTATAAGAACTTGCTGACGTTGTCCGTTAATTTAGTTTGGCATCTTTTTAGTTCATGTAGACAATTGGCTATCTGGGTGATTACCCATGGATCTGTCATGACAGTAGCGATTTGGTAGAAGGAGGGGCAATCTCAATATGAGGCTGGCCCGTTATGATCTTTATATGTTTGTGACGCAAATCTTTGTTATGAGTTGGCTAAAGGTGTGTCATTTATGTAGATCTCGAGCCGGGGCTTGATATGGTCCCCATGTACCCTCCATGGACGGGATGAATTCAAACTCGTGCATCTGGTGATTGCCTCATGATGATTCAGCGATTAACACTGCAAAATGTTGTGAACACACTATAATATACATTAAGATGAGATGCTTTTACTAATTGATATAGACACTGGATATGGAGTGCTTGCTTTTATATATTAATGGTCTAACTAGCTATTTATTGTGTATAACAACTCAGTTAGTTTCCCTGTGTGTTCTTTCCTCCTTAAAATGTTGCTACTAAGCATTCTAATTAGGATTCCACTGTATAGCCTCGTGAGGTGGAATGGGAGATTTGTTTGTATTTCTCCCCTGTCTTTATGATCATAAGGTCTACATCTCAGAATGTTAGCCTCTAATGCACATTCACGTGAGGTGTGATATAATGACGTACACATTTGTATGAGGTTAACTTTCTTGTACATAGATGGGTATGTTAGAGATTATTTATTTCAAATGTTGGGATCTGTATAACACTAATAACAGCTTTTAATGTGTGCCTATGTGGGCTGTCTAGTGAAAAACTATGTATATTTTGATTTTGTTGTAGTATGTTATGTGCCTTATACCTGTACCCTGTGGTATGATCTCTATGAGATTCATCGAGATTTAAATGGGTTGTGTATGTATATATGTATGTATGTATGAAAAAAAGAGGTTGCCGCTCCGGATGGTTGCACTCGCCGAAGGTCAGGTCACAGGCAGGGCTGCTAGAACATAACATCTCCCCATTCACGCGCCGCCTACGCGTTTCGGGATATCTCCCTTCCTCTGGACGGCTTTCACGTTGAACAAAAAATGCCAGCAGTTTTCAAAGGGACACTCCCATCTTTATTTGCACATTGACGCTAATGTTGAACAGGTGAGTAATACAGCAAGGCATGATGGGAGTAGAAGTCCTTATAGTTTGAGTATCCATGTGGATGCCAGCATTGTCAATAAAATCAAAAGTTCATGGGACAAACGATGTCGATAAAGCTGCCCTGAAATACTTCGACCCCTTCAGCACCGCTCTGCTTTCGGAAATCCTTAGCTGCGGACCCACAGGGGTATCGTGGTGGTGCAAACCGTGGCCTGGACTTGGCCACAATACATGAAAAAAAGAGGTTGCCGCTCCGGATGGTTGCACTCGCCGAAGGTCAGGTCACAGGCAGGGCTGCTAGAACATAACATCTCCCCATTCACGCGCCGCCTACGCGTTTCGGGATATCTCCCTTCCTCTGGACGGCTTTCACGTTGAACAAAAAATGCCAGCAGTTTTCAAAGGGACACTCCCATCTTTATTTGCACATTGACGCTGATGTTGAACAGGTGAGTAATACAGCAAGGCATGATGGGAGTAGAAGTCCTTATAGTTTGAGTATCCATGTGGATGCCAGCATTGTCAATAAAATCAAAAGTTCATGGGACAAACGATGTCGATAAAGCTGCCCTGAAATACTTCGACCCCTTCAGCACCGCTCTGCTTTCGGAAATCCTTAGCTGCGGACCCACAGGGGTATCGTGGTGGTGCAAACCGTGGCCTGGACTTGGCCACAATACATGAAAAAAAGAGGTTGCCGCTCCGGATGGTTGCACTCGCCGAAGGTCAGGTCACAGGCAGGGCTGCTAGAACATAACATCTCCCCATTCACGCGCCGCCTACGCGTTTCGGGATATCTCCCTTCCTCTGGACGGCTTTCACGTTGAACAAAAAATGCCAGCAGTTTTCAAAGGGACACTCCCATCTTTATTTGCACATTGACGCTGATGTTGAACAGGTGAGTAATACAGCAAGGCATGATGGGAGTAGAAGTCCTTATAGTTTGAGTATCCATGTGGATGCCAGCATTGTCAATAAAATCAAAAGTTCATGGGACAAACGATGTCGATAAAGCTGCCCTGAAATACTTCGACCCCTTCAGCACCGCTCTGCTTTCGGAAATCCTTAGCTGCGGACCCACAGGGGTATCGTGGTGGTGCAAACCGTGGCCTGGACTTGGCCACAATACATGAAAAAAAGAGGTTGCCGCTCCGGATGGTTGCACTCGCCGAAGGTCAGGTCACAGGCAGGGCTGCTAGAACATAACATCTCCCCATTCACACGCCGCCTACGCGTTTCGGGATATCTGCCTTCCTCTGGACGGCTTTCACGTTGAACAAAAAATGCCAGCAGTTTTCAAAGGGACACTCCCATCTTTATTTGCACATTGACGCTGATGTTGAACAGGTGAGTAATACAGCAAGGCATGATGGGAGTAGAAGTCCTTATAGTTTGAGTATCCATGTGGATGCCAGCATTGTCAATAAAATCAAAAGTTCATGGGACAAACGATGTCGATAAAGCTGCCCTGAAATACTTCGACCCCTTCAGCACCGCTCTGCTTTCGGAAATCCTTAGCTGCGGACCCACAGGGGTATCGTGGTGGTGCAAACCGTGGCCTGGACTTGGCCACAATACATGAAAAAAAGAGGTTGCCGCTCCGGATGGTTGCACTCGCCGAAGGTCAGGTCACAGGCAGGGCTGCTAGAACATAACATCTCCCCATTCACGCGCCGCCTACGCGTTTCGGGATATCTCCCTTCCTCTGGACGGCTTTCACGTTGAACAAAAAATGCCAGCAGTTTTCAAAGGGACACTCCCATCTTTATTTGCACATTGACGCTGATGTTGAACAGTAGAGTAATACAGCAAGGCATGATGGGAGTAGAAGTCCTTATAGTTTGAGTATCCATGTGGATGCCAGCATTGTCAATAAAATCAAAAGTTCATGGGACAAACGATGTCGATAAAGCTGCCCTGAAATACTTCGACCCCTTCAGCACCGCTCTGCTTTCGGAAATCCTTAGCTGCGGACCCACAGGGGTATCGTGGTGGTGCAAACCGTGGCCTGGACTTGGCCACAATACATGAAAAAAAAAAAAGAGGTGCCGCTCCGGATGGTTGCACTCGCCGAAGGTCAGGTCACAGGCAGGGCTGCTAGAACATAACATCTCCCCATTCACGCGCCGCCTACGCGTTTCGGGATATCTCCCTTCCTCTGGACGGCTTTCACGTTGAACAAAAAATGCCAGCAGTTATCAAAGGGACACTCCCATCTTTATTTGCACATTGACGCTGATGTTGAACAGGTGAGTAATACAGCAAGGCATGATGGGAGTAGAAGTCCTTATAGTTTGAGTATCCATGTGGATGCCAGCATTGTCAATAAAATCAAAAGTTCATGGGACAAACGATGTCGATAAAGCTGCCCTGAAATACTTCGACCCCTTCAGCACCGCTCTGCTTTCGGAAATCCTTAGCTGCGGACCCACAGGGGTATCGTGGTGGTGCAAACCGTGGCCTGGACTTGGCCACAATACATGAAAAAAAGAGGTTGCCGCTCCGGATGGTTGCACTCGCCGAAGGTCAGGTCACAGGCAGGGCTGCTAGAACATAACATCTCCCCATTCACGCGCCGCCTACGCGTTTTGGGATATCTCCCTTCCTCTGGACGGCTTTCACGTTGAACAAAAAATGCCAGCAGTTATAAGGACTTCTACTCCCATCATGCCTTGCTGTATTACTCACCTGTTCAACATCAGCGTCAATGTGCAAATAAAGATGGGAGTGTCCCTTTGAAAACTGCTGGCATTTTTTGTTCAACGTGAAAGCCGTCCAGAGGAAGGGAGATATCCCGAAACGCGTAGGCGGCGCGTGAATGGGGAGATGTTATGTTCTAGCAGCCCTGCCTGTGACCTGACCTTCGGCGAGTGCAACCATCCGGAGCGGCAACCTCTTTTTTTTTTTCATGTATTGTGGCCAAGTCCAGGCCACGGTTTGCACCACCACGATACCCCTGTGGGTCCGCAGCTAAGGATTTCCGAAAGCAGAGCGGTGCTGAAGGGGTCGAAGTATTTCAGGGCAGCTTTATCGACATCGTTTGTCCCATGAACTTTTGATTTTATTGACAATGCTGGCATCCACATGGATACTCAAACTATAAGGACTTCTACTCCCATCATGCCTTGCTGTATTACTCACCTGTTCAACATCAGCGTCAATGTGCAAATAAAGATGGGAGTGTCCCTTTGAAAACTGCTGGCATTTTTTGTTCAACGTGAAAGCCGTCCAGAGGAAGGGAGATATCCCGAAACGCGTAGGCGACGCGTGAATGGGGAGATGTTATGTTCTAGCAGCCCTGCCTGTGACCTGACCTTCGGCGAGTGCAACCATCCGGAGCGGCAACCTCTTTTTTTTTTTTCATGTATTGTGGCCAAGTCCAGGCCACGGTTTGCACCACCACGATACCCCTGTGGGTCCGCAGCTAAGGATTTCCGAAAGCAGAGCGGTGCTGAAGGGGTCGAAGTATTTCAGGGCAGCTTTATCGACATCGTTTGTCCCATGAACTTTTGATTTTATTGACAATGCTGGCATCCACATGGATACTCAAACTATAAGGACTTCTACTCCCATCATGCCTTGCTGTATTACTCACCTGTTCAACATCAGCGTCAATGTGCAAATAAAGATGGGAGTGTCCCTTTGAAAACTGCTGGCATTTTTTGTTCAACGTGAAAGCCGTCCAGAGGAAGGGAGATATCCCGAAACGCGTTGGCGGCGCGTGAATGGGGAGATGTTATGTTCTAGCAGCCCTGCCTGTGACCTGACCTTCGGCGAGTGCAACCATCCGGAGCGGCACCTCTTTTTTTTTTTTCATGTATTGTGGCCAAGTCCAGGCCACGGTTTGCACCACCACGATACCCCTGTGGGTCCGCAGCTAAGGATTTCCGAAAGCAGAGCGGTGCTGAAGGGGTCGAAGTATTTCAGGGCAGCTTTATCGACATCGTTTGTCCCATGAACTTTTGATTTTATTGACAATGCTGGCATCCACATGGATACTCAAACTATAAGGACTTCTACTCCCATCATGCCTTGCTGTATTACTCACCTGTTCAACATCAGCGTCAATGTGCAAATAAAGATGGGAGTGTCCCTTTGAAAACTGCTGGCATTTTTTGTTCAACGTGAAAGCCGTCCAGAGGAAGGGAGATATCCCGAAACGCGTAGGCGGCGCGTGAATGGGTAGATGTTATGTTCTAGCAGCCCTGCCTGTGACCTGACCTTCGGCGAGTGCAACCATCCGGAGCGGCACCTCTTTTTTTTTTTTCATGTATTGTGGCCAAGTCCAGGCCACGGTTTGCACCACCACGATACCCCTGTGGGTCCGCAGCTAAGGATTTCCGAAAGCAGAGCGGTGCTGAAGGGGTCGAAGTATTTCAGGGCAGCTTTATCGACATCGTTTGTCCCATGAACTTTTGATTTTATTGACAATGCTGGCATCCACATGGATACTCAAACTATAAGGACTTCTACTCCCATCATGCCTTGCTGTATTACTCACCTGTTCAACATCAGCGTCAATGTGCAAATAAAGATGGGAGTGTCCCTTTGAAAACTGCTGGCATTTTTTGTTCAACGTGAAAGCCGTCCAGAGGAAGGGAGATATCCCGAAACGCGTAGGCGGCGCGTGAATGGGGAGATGTTATGTTCTAGCAGCCCTGCCTGTGACCTGACCTTCGGCGAGTGCAACCATCCGGAGCGGCAACCTCTTTTTTTTTTTTTCATGTATTGTGGCCAAGTCCAGGCCACGGTTTGCACCACCACGATACCCCTGTGGGTCCGCAGCTAAGGATTTCCGAAAGCAGAGCGGTGCTGAAGGGGTCGAAGTATTTCAGGGCAGCTTTATCGACATCGTTTGTCCCATGAACTTTTGATTTTATTGACAATGCTGGCATCCACATGGATACTCAAACTATAAGGACTTCTACTCCCATCATGCCTTGCTGTATTACTCACCTGTTCAACATCAGCGTCAATGTGCAAATAAAGATGGGAGTGTCCCTTTGAAAACTGCTGGCATTTTTTGTTCAACGTGAAAGCCGTCCAGAGGAAGGGAGATATCCCGAAACGCGTAGGCGGCGCGTGAATGGGGAGATGTTATGTTCTAGCAGCCCTGCCTGTGACCTGACCTTCGGCGAGTGCAACCATCCGGAGCGGCAACCTCTTTTTTTTTTTCATGTATGTATGTATGTAGTGTCATTTTATATCTTTTTTTTGTGTGGGTACTTATACTGTCTTTTATTTGATTGTTTCAGCCCTGATGAAGCTCCCAGTGTGACAGGAACGAAACGTGTTGGCTGATTTTAATTCTTTCGCAATAATTTTGAATAATAAAAGAAGATGATGGACTGAAATTTGCTACATTGAATTTATTTTCTGGTGCACCTTCCATTTGAAGGATATAGGGGCATAAGCACTTATTATAGTGATGAGAACATCGTCTATAATAAGATTTACTACAATCCATCTTCCTATAGCATCTACTTCTTGAGAAACCATAGTAATATTGAGGAATTTTTTGCACAGTATTAGAACACCATTATTTTTACTCAGCGATGGAAGAAACAAACACTTGGCCAACCCAAGCCCACTTAAATTTCAATTCTTCAGATTGTACAAGCTGAGTTTCCCGAAGGAGAACCAGATCAGGATTAGATGTTCCTAGATGAGATATCACTCTCTATCGCTTAACCGGATTAAGAGATTCTTTAATATTCCATGTTATTAGTCTGAATTAAACACAATGAAGAGAATAACTGTTGAAGAACAATGAGGCAAATAAGAAAAAGCCAACATAGAATATAGAAAAGAAGAAGTATAATGAAGGAATGAAAAAAAAGAAAGGGCAGAGACAAGGAAGGAAGGTAAGAAGAAAGGAATGAAAGAGGAAACAAGGAGGAAGAAGAGGAAACAGTACATGTCCAAACAGGGTGACTGAAAAGACATACCCGAAATAGGGAATAAAAAGAAATGGGGTGGTGACGACACAAGAACAGACGACACACCCGAAAGGAAGGAGTCTTCGCCACATCTGAAAAATATACATGCAGAAGGGATGTTGTACTGTGCAAACGAGTAAGATGATTCTGCGGAAAGAAAAAGGGGATAAAATAATATGCTATATTACAAGATATGACGATATTAGAACATGAGTAAAGAACAAGGAAAACACCGTAGAACATAGTAGAACATTTAAAGACCATATTGGAAGAATGATCAGCTTATAAATAAATCATTCACAGCTACAACAACCAGCAGACAAGATTAGTCAGACTTAGAGTTCAGCTGGACAAAATCCTGGTAGAGGAAAAGTCAATGTGATGTGGAGAAGGACCACCCACATCCATGGCTTCCGAAGATGTGTGAATTTGTACAAATGTATTGAGTTCTGCTGGATCCTCAAAAGCAGTAGTCTTGTTCTGGTAGGTCACTTTGAAAACGCAGGGAGGAAAATGACCATATCTGCCACCTAAAGCCCTTACAGGAGGTTGAAAATTAAGGAATTCCTTTCTCCTGGCTGCGGTGGTATTAGAAACATCTTGAGAGAAGAAGATCCTTTGTCCCAACCAGTACACATGTCTCTTAGCCTTCGCTGCCGCAAGAACCAGTAGCAAATCTGTAAATTGCAGATATAATATGATTACTCCTCTTGGTTTGGCAGGCAACATAGAAGAAGTAAGACAAGGACCTAACCTATGAGCCCTCTGGATGTTAAGCGAGGTGGAAGATGGCATGTCTAGCAATGTTGGAAGAAAGGAGGTAAAAAAGGAAACAGGATCATCACCTTCAAGTGCCTCCGGAAGACCATAAATCCATAGGGTATTCCGCCTGTTTCTGTTTTCCAAATCTTCCGCATGTTTTTTAAGCCGACCTACCTCCTTCTCCAACAGATCAATTTTAGCTGTTTCATCTTGCAGGTCCACTACCTGCTGCTCCATCAAGAAGACACGATTTTCCATTAATGTCCATTTATTATCCAGATTTTGGATATTCTTATTAGTCTCCTCAACAAAGGGACGCAATGCCTTAATCTCCGCCAATAATAATTCTAAAGAGATCGGAGACGAAGATTTCTCATGTCTATGGAGGGTCTTGTTTTAATCTTTTAGTAGCTGAAGAGGGAGACTGAGACTTACTCGTGGAGGAGCGCTGAAAGAAAGTGCGTGAAGCAGCAGAAGTAACCATTTCTCCAGAGGAATTCAACTTCGTCAACAATGTGGTATGTGTGGTAGAAGTACTTTCAGAAATGCTAGACAGCTGCTTTTTAGGTAAAAATACAAACTGCTGCTTTTTTAATCTGCCCATAAAGGAAAAAAACAGGACTTGATATGCTCCAGATAATTCACACAGGTGCAAGACAAAGGGCTACCAAAAACAAGCATTTGCAATGCAACAGGCCTCGCATTTATGCAACTTTGAGCTATTGGCATTGTAAATGACAATACCTTTTATTTATGTTTTGTTTTTTAAAATAAAACGCATTGTCATTTACAATGCCAGTAGCTTAAACTCGTGTAAATGCGAGACCTATTGCATTACCTAGTGTCCTCTAGTCCATCTATTCAGCCTACCACCCATTTACAAGAACTCCCCTAGCCTCCACTAAGCATCACACATCACTCCCATAAATCTAACCTACTGCAAATAAACTGAAGAAACTGTGTGGAATGAGTATACTGAGAGCACAAGACCGTTCCCAAAACCAACTAAATCAATAATCACGGAGTGATCACTAACCTTAGGTTCCAGAGTAGCGTGTTCCTCGACTCGTCGTAAAGAGCTTCAACGCCCCGGTAGGGGTAGTAAGTGCTATCAGTATATACAACATATAAAACACGTTGTTTTTTTTTACAGCGCTTTGAAATTACACAAACTGCGAGATCCAGCACTACATAAGTACATGAATTATTTACTTCTCTGCGAAAGCCAGTGGGTGGATGAACCTGGAAGGCTCTCTCTCTACCCATGCTCTTCCAGCTGGGCTTTCCACAAATATATTTTCACATCCACTCACTAGTGACTAACTGGCGTGATTTACAGCAGTGCTGAGCGCCGACTTCGAATTCGGCACACAAGCTGAATAACCGGGACAGGAAGGCAGATGGGTATGTAGGGTCGACAGACAGTATTCCCCTGTGCACCCCCTTGGCTGCAAACCCTTGCCCCAACCCTCTCATTTAGCGCCATGTAAGTGGGCAGGCAATCGCTCCAGTCAGAAGGAGCAGTCAGTGTTCCAGCACTCCCCTGCAGGCTGACACCGCCGTGCCAATGCAGCACCTGCCTGGCACTGACTGCTGGCGTGATTTCATCTGGAAGTCCAGGGCCCGCATGCTGGGAGCAGACAATATTCTGAGGGCACAAGTTTTACCTGCTGCCTACAGGAGAGGACATGAGGGGGCACCAGAGGGGAGAGAGAAAAGAGAGACACATAAATAGAAGGGCTAGGTAAAAGAGGGAGAGAGAAAGGCACACGCACGCAGACACACGAGTCAGGGGCACAGGTCCTCCTCCCTCGCAGAAAGGAGGTTGTAGTCCACCTAGAGACCAGGTCTTTTACACGAGGAGGCACCCCTATGATGAAGCATAACACCTTTGGTGTGTGAGAGGAACCGTCCTTAAAGAGATCCCCCTCCAGGACATGTTTGATGAAATCCTGCAGCACCCCATAACTCTACATTGCACCCGTGGCCCTTTTTTGTGTTAATCATTAAATGTTATTGGCCCAACATAGTTCTATATCCTATACTTCATTTTCACATAAATGATTTCTGAAGACCTGTTATAACAGTATTCTCCTCCTGACGTCCTGTGGCCCATTAGGTTTTCAATAACATCAGGAACCGTCAAAGGGATTTAAGTAAGCTGACGCTACTAGCCAGCACCCACTCTCAGAAAATGTTTCCGGCACCAGTGACAGGCTGGATTACAGATCACCACACTCAAAAATCCAAGAGTTGCAAATGTCATTATCCCAGGGGAGGAGAATAAGACAGTTTAGGACAGGGTTCTCCAAAGTCGGTCCTTGAGGGCCAGATCCATGCCAGATTTTAAGATAACTACAATTATCTAAATAGGGATATGCAAAAAATCTGGCATGGATCCGGCCCTACAGGACCAACGTTGGAGAACCAAGGTTTAGGGGATGGAGAGGCCTGGAATTGCCACTAATGGTCTATCAACAGATCTTTTTGGAGAGGAATCATAATGTCCAGCTCAAGAGAGTGACTGTCAAAATCACCTCATTCTTCCCGAATTGATCCTTATCAACACTATGGGATAAGAAAAGTAGAGAATGCACACAACAGGTGCGAAACTGGACAAGTAAAGCATCGGCATTCTTTCCAAACATGTCTGCTGAGTCACTTGTTGAACTGACAAATATTGTGAGCTAGAGAGAGTATCTCTGAGGCCAAGGGTAAGCCCTCACACACCCACTGGCTGCAGAATTGTCCAATCCGCTTATGTGGATTGAAGGCAAGAACAGATGTTTTAAATCTGCTCAAGGCCAGGTTATGATTGTCACCCTTTTTTGTTTATGTATGACATTGATAGTATTTTATTATATGTGTGGAACACCACAACCTAGTTGTGAATTGAAAGTGCAGAGATGTTGGAAGGTCATAGAATTATTGACAATTCCTTCCAATTTGATAACTGCACTGACACTTATAGCAACCACTGGCCCTCACTTATGACAACCACTGACCCTGGGAGAAGCAGTTCCCCCAGAGTGACCCCGTATCCAAATCCAAATATTGAATCATCATCTGCCATAATAACTACTGGAGCTGAAAGCAGATGGGCAATATCCCTTATCAGGAGTTCTACCACTATCTAACACTGTAAAATCTATAGCGTCAGCGTGGATAGTGAGATACTGGTGTCAGATCCTTGCCAAGATGCAGGCAACTCGAATGAGGAATAGCTCTAGGTGATACAGCATCCCACTCCAGGTTAGTTACCATCCAAACTCCAGCCATCTTTGAATCTGTAAACTTGAGAAGTATTAAATCAGGCCATGGAAGTTGCACCTAGGGTCTAAAGCAGTGGTTCTTAACCTGTGGTCCGCGATGCCTACTTGGGGGCCCATGACTAATTAGAAAATTAAATATTATTAGCAGAAAAATACAGTATATTCAAAATAAAGAAGCGAACTGTAAAATGTAACATTTTCAAATGTTCTGTAATTGGAGGCTAAAAATTCAATTGGTATCCTCAGATTAATGTATTGGAGCAGTGCAAGTGCATGAAACTAATGTATAGTGAGGACAAGGAGTGGCCTCAATTGAATTTAGGAAGGCTCCACCCTTCCCGTTAAAATTACATTTTCAGTTTTTAAATATTTTTTTGCGAATAAAATAAAATATTTAATAATTTCAGATGTCATAAATTATGTCATAGAATATGTCTTGAGTGATGCAATATGTGGGGTCATAAGCAAGTTATAATCAGCTTTGCAAACTATAACTGGTGAATTTCTGTGTGGTTTTCTTGTTCAAAATGTTACGTTAGCACTGACATTTTCACCTAACCGTGACATGCCTGTGGGTATTTCAGTGAATTTCTAAGGTTTTTCAAAAAACAAATTAGATGTTATTATTACTCATGATTATAACGTCACTTTAACCTTTGTTTTCAAGGGTTTTCTCCATATAAATTAAGATATTATTACAATTCTATATTATAACGTCACTTTAACCATTGTTTTTTTCAGATAATTTTTAGTGTTTTTTTTTTAATGTACAGTAATATTATATTACCATGTGCAAAGCCAGCCCCATGCCACGTCTTTCGACCATGTGCCGGACGGGGGATGGCCACAGGGGCTGTTGCAGCAAACCCCTCACAGGCAGCCAGATCCCTGCTGGGAAAGAGGGTCATGCAGCCCCTCTCCCCAAACCACTATTGGCCCCAGTGACCCCATCCCCTGGGGCCAAAAAATGTACACTCGGAGATGGGGCACACTGCCCCTAATCCTGAGCTCAAATGGGTCTCGGTATGCCACAAGCCGTCAGCCAGAGCTTTCTCAGACTGCCGGTTTGCAACAACAGAAATGCTAAAGGAGAAGGAGCTAGAGAAAGAAGGCATCTCCCTTCTGTCAACAATGTCACTATTAGACAGTACTAAGATGAGCGAGGCCACGCTAGAGCAATCAAGATCAGTTCTGCTTTCTCCGTCTTCAAATGGATCAAAAATTTCTGAAGGAGAGTGAATGGGGGAAATGCATAGAGAAGTCCTTTGGGCCATTGGGACACACTATGTACACCCCTTATGCCCCCTCCTCTATCCCTCTTGAACAATAGATCGCAACTTGTGCATTGTGATGTGCGGCAAACAGATCCATCACCGGTGATCCCCATCTCTGGCACAAGAGTTGAAACAGGTGATGACTGAGACAGAACTCTAAAGAAGGTGGAAGCTCTCAGCTTAGCTTGTTTGCTCAGAAATTTACCATCCCCCAGATATATTGTAATAATGAAGGATGTCTCGTAGACAGGTGGCTTAGAACAGGTTGTAGGTTTATTCATCAAGTTACAAAGTTCATATATAAGCCCATTAGATCTCTTGTAGAGCTTCTGTTAAGTCCCTATGAGAGCCCCACCAGGAGCGGCCTCCCTGCTGCTCAGCCCCATCTCTTCCAACTGCCAACTCCACCAGTCCTCCACTCCCAACATTCTAAGTGACATCACTCATGGCTGAGCAGCAAGGGACAGAATAGTAATAAGAAAGATGCACACAACACAACAGGTTATAACACATCTCCCTTCCTTACGAAACTAAGTATAAAGATACAAATGCATAAAATCAAGACATCACCAAAAACTCCATCGCTTATATAAACAGAAATTCATTATGCAAGTGAACATACATCAAATCAGAAAATATCTACAAGAAAAACACTAAAGCAAAAGAATAATGAACCCATCCCCCTCCCTAAGGAAACTAAATAGATGGGTACACACCACCAACATAAGGGAAAACACCACCTCCCTTAAACTCAGAAATAGGGGAACAACGTCACCCTATAGGGGAAAAACACCTCCCGTAAACTCAGAAATAGGGAAAATAAACCTCCCTATGATACAAATCACAGAAATAGGGGAACAACGTCACCCTATAGGGGAAAAACACCTCCCTTAAACTCAGAAATAGGGGAACAACCCCCTATGATCCAGAACTGGGCAATTAGCCCCCAAAACACCTCAAAACTGGACATTCAGCTACAAAACTTCTCAAACACCATCCAAAAACCAACACCGTAACAGGGTACATACATCCCTATGAAACAAAAATTGGGGTACACACCACCCCACAACCTCAACATAAAGGACACACCCCACAATGAACAATTCTTGCTAACTACCACTCTTCTTTCATTCTTGTTGCTTTTTGATATTTACTCATTCCTTACTTCTATCTCATTGCATTTTCATATTTATTCTTCTTATTTATTTTGTGCGATGTTACATGCATACTTATTCTTATTTTTGCTGCAATGTCGCAATTATTGTTGTTTATTGTTCCCAAGGGAAGGGGATATGTTGTACCTTAATTCCCTTAAGTGCATTCCCCTCTTAGCTGCTCAGCCAGAATGAATGTGATGGATGCATGGAATGTTGGAGTGCCTGATGAGAGAGAGAGTGGAATGTTGGTGTGCCTGCTTGCGTGGAGAGAGTGACAGTTGGAGAGAGTGGGCTGAGCAGCAACCATGCTGCTCCTGGTGGGGCCATCATCTAGACTAACAGGTTATAACATATATGTTTCCCACAAAGATTTCACTGTTCTTTGTGCCCACTGAAGGATCTGATCCTTTATGAGAGACAGAGGGTGAGACCTTGTCGCCCCTTGTTTGCTGACCTAACTCTTTGCAGTCATGCTGTCCGTACGAATCAGGACATCCTTGTTCTTCAGATGGGAAGCAAAGGCTTCCAACGCCAGATGAACTGCTTGCATTTCCTTCCAATTGGATGATTTGAGTTCTTGTTATTTGCTCCACCTGCCCTGTACTTGGTGGACATCAGACAAAGCTCCCCAACCTAATGCGCTGGCATCTGTTGTGATCACAGTCTGTGTGTTGCCCGATATGGGAATTCCTCTCAGAATATTGGCTGGGCTCAACCATCAAGCCAATTCCTTTCATATCCCAGAAGTAATTGGAATTGTGAGCAATAGATTCTAAGTCACAGGCGCCCAATGTGCAGAATGTGCCTGAACAGCACATTGAGTTGATACCTCGCCCAAGGCACCAAACACCAAAAGAAAATTGTTGCTACCACTTCTTCCTTGACCTGTAATCATTCCACCACTGTGGCGCTGTTCTGAGCCAGCAACGCATGAAGATGAATCTGAACCTTGAGAAAACTCTAAAGGTCTTTGTCCTTGCGATGTGGAGACAGGAAGACAAAACATTCCATACATTCGACACTGCTCTGTATTTAGCCAGCCTGCCAACGTTATATAGAAAACTAAGGAATCAAATATTAAAGTTGGGAGTCACTTGCTAGCCACAACTTGGAGAACAGGACCGAGTGCTGGTCCGGAATGTGTGTTGAGCAAGCGGGTTATGGCACTTTTTAAGGCTAAAGCTTTGACTTTCAAAGAGTCTCTAGCTAGTTGAGTAAACTTCCACGCTCATTGAGCCATATCCCCAGATATCTGTAATGTCTAACTCTTTCTAGTCCCTTTTGTAACTAACAGCCAGATTCCCTTTTTTATAACATTTCCACCAGAGATAACGATTTTGTTTTTTTCTTTAATAATACTCTGCCTATTATCATAACAGTATGTTTATAGACCCTTCACCCTCTTTGTAGGACTTTAGGCATTTTATCTAGGAGAGCTGTTCCGCTGGCATACTGAAGTATTCAATATTTTTCTGTCTAAATTTTGGGGGCTACCTGTCTACAGATATTATTGCATTACTCACATCAGATTAATATAAATTGAAACGTAGAGGAGCGAGCACACAGCCCTGTTTGAGACCATAGCAGGTGAACCTTTTTTCCTACAATGCTTACTCTGGAGATGAACATACTTTTACCCACGTTGGTGTATAAAGAGAAAGGATGATCATGCGCAGGTGCGACAGGATTCCCAATTTGACAACTTTTTCTCTTCACCTGCATCTATGAATCGTGTCAAAGGTTGAAGCCAAACCAACAAGGGCAATGTAAAGTAGACACTTTTTTTAATCATCATGGCTACAGCAAATTTTTATCTATGGCACTCCCTTTCCAGAAACCTGTTTGCTGATTTGGAATAAGGCCTTAACTACTTGCCCAATTTTCCAGTCCATTGAGGAGTCATTTTGCACAAAACTTCTCCTCTAAATCCAGTAAAGCAATCAATCAATCAATAGTTTGACAGGAAAGAATAAGGGTATTTTTCATGGTTGGGAGCTAATTATGATTCCCATCAACTATGGGCAGTTTTTTTATAAAGGTGTAAGATTTTCTGCCCATAGGGTTGGGTTTGGCTTGAATATTGATGTTGGGAAACCCTTCGGCCCCAGAGATCAATTACCTCTGAGGGCAACCAACAATTTTTTTAAATCTGCTTGCTCAAAAGAATTAACTTCGATCATAGTTATGACTACATAAGTGGGGATCAGCAAATTTCTTGAATCACTTAGTAGAAAGTTTGTATGAACAAATGCAATCCATGTATTCTCACCTTCTTTCCTGCAGCTAGTAATTGATTAACAAATCTCCAAAACTTGTGCATAACACCTGATTTTCAAATTTCATATTGATTTATCCAACTATGTTCAGACTTTTTTTCGGTTAAATGCCTTTCCTATATACTGTAAATGTAGTTCTTATTTCCTGTCTTATTGAGAAAGGGGTGTAGTGATTTTTGCTCATTTCTTATCTATTTAGTTACCTTTTTAGAGTTTTTATCTCTTTGGCATTAAGTCTCTCATCCCTTTTATTGTAAACCCTTTTCATTTCAGGATGAGCATTGAATAAATTCCAGAGGGATAGTACGACTATTTCATTTTTACCATACTCACCTCATTTACTTATCTCCTCAATTGTTTCTCTTAAGGAAAAATCTAAACAGAGGTTTTTATTCATATCCCATATTAAACATTTAATATGCTTTTTGTTGGCAGGAACACCAATCATTTGTGTGGATTTATTTCTCGTCTGCCCAATTGTGATGGCAATGTGCTGCAGAAGGTGGTCACTATCTAACTGGGGCTGCTATTTTGAAATCTTCCCTTATTTTGAAGCATTTCACGGTTGTCCAGGTGTAATCCAGCAACACCTGTCTCTGCACAGAGAAATAGGTATAGCTTGTGGGTTGGTCATCCAGAAGACGGCTGTTTAGAGTTCAGAAGTCCCTCTTTATCTTTTCTCTGCCTTGCACATAGGCTTGCAGCACTATTTCAAAAGCTGTTTAATTCCTCTTTTCTCTAGAGGTTAAAGGGCATATCAGCAAGGGCCGGCGATAATTATCGATAAGCGCACTGAGCGCTCGGATAATTATCGCTGGCTATCGTGGAATTTTATCGTTGAGATAGCGTGCTATTAGCAACACTTATCTCAAAAGCAATGAAATTCCTCGCGCTAACAGCCAAAAGTGAGATTATCGCTGAAAATCCAGCGATAATCTCACACATTTTGGCGTTAGCTTGCTGATAAGGCAGGGCATACTTAGCCATTATATCCACCTTACATTGGATATAATGGCTAAATCAGGGTGAAAGCAGGCTTAAGGAAAGTAGCGTTAACTGTGGTTAGCGCTACTTTTCTTATCGCTATGCCTGTTAGCGATTCCCTTGATAATTGGAGAAATGTCGCTTAGCGACATTTCTCCAGTTATTTTGGGACGGAACACCCACTTTGCATCTCATTAGAGATGCAAAGGTGGGCGTTATGGGAAAGGGAGCTAAAGCAAGGAATCACGCGTTAGCATGACGATGATTAAGCGATAAAATTATCGCCGCTTTTCGTCCGAAAACAGACGCTAAAGTGGCGATAATTTTTAATCGGCAGCTTGCTGATATGCCCCATAGGGGCATATCAACAAGCAGGCGATAAAAAATTATCGCCGCTTTTGCGGCCGTTTTTGGCCGAAAAGCGGCGATAATTTTATCGCTTAATCAGCAAGGTCACGCTAACGCGTGAAACCTTGCTTTAGCGTCAGGATTCCTAACGCCCAGCTTTGCATCTCTAATGAGATGCAAAGTGGGCGTTCCTGACCTGGCATGACAGGAGAAATGTCGCTAAGCGACATTTCTCCTATCAGCAAGCCTAACGCTATGAAGCATAGCGTCAGGAAAAGTAGCGATAACCCTTGTTATCGCTACTTTCCTTACGCCTGCTTCAGGACTGACTTAGCCATGATATCCTATGGAAGGTGGATATCATGGCTAAGTTTGTGAGTCCCTATCAACTAGCTAACGTGAGATTATCGCTGGGCTTCCAGTGATAATCTCACGTTAGCCAGTTAGCGCTAGGATTTTTATCGCTGATGAGATAAGTGTTGCTAATAGCACGCTATCTCAGCGATAAAAAACAGCGCTAGCCGGCGATAATTATCCGAGCGCTAAGTGCACTCAGCGATAATTATCGCCGGTTGTTGTTGATATGCCCCTTAGTTCTTTCCTAAACAAGTTTGCTTTGAAATTGGCTGGTAGAATCCACGTGATGTCTGTGTGATCGGATTTCACTGCACAAAGCATACCGGGGAGAGAATTAAAAAGTTATATTTTTATTAGAGTTTGGATTTAAATATATATTACAAAGGATCAGACATGTAAACCTTTGGCAGATGTCTTCAGGAAGATCTAATATGAGTATGAAACATGGAACGAGATCTCTGCACAACCTCAGCACGTTTCCTAAAATCTCATTGCATATGAAGGGTGGTAACTCTCCTGCTGCATGTCCTCTTCTGCTGGCTTTGACTGAGATTTGAAGACGTCGCTGTAGCCCATTAAAAGAGAGTCCGTCGTACCCCAGGCAGTGCTTAATTTGTAAAATATTAAGTGCCGGGGCTCTGACCAGGAGGCCACTGCAGCATGCACCACCCATCGCCCTTGTAATTGCTGCAAAAACAACTACTAACCATCACTCGCATGTGTAAATGCGACAGCTCAGATTATTCCAGGTCCCCAAAGCTAAAGGAATGGCTGGGGAGGTAGGTCTAAGCAATTTTAAATGTATATTGTATTCCTAAACAACAGTCGTTCTGCTCATCTCTAAATTAGATGAGCAGCGCCACCTTGTGGTAGGCTGTTCTAAATATCGTGTTGACAATTAGGTGCCGATGCCGAGTATCGGAAACCATTTAAGTGCCGGTGCTGAGCACCAGAAAGCACTGGCTCAAATTAAGCACTGACCCCAGGTCTTTTGAAGGCAAATGATGTCACAGTGGGATATGCGATTCAATGCTTTTGGAGATGTGGCAATGGTACTTGCCTCTCGATTGTTTCATGAGAAATTTGTTGTAGCCGCGTTATCTTGGTGCCCATTCTTTTCAGGTCTTTTGTTTTTGAGTCACTGGGAGCCAACTCTAGTCCTTGCCGGGGTTAACTACACTCCTTTCTTGCCTTTCCTTCTTGAACCTGGAATAGCGTAATTTAGACTCCTCGCTCTGCTTAGTCTCTTTTCACATGTTATGGCATATAATCCATATATTCAATGTGTGCTTTAACTCATTTTTCTCGTGTGTTTTTCAAATTTGGGCGTTATCACATGATCTCTGATCAGCGCACTGCCGACTCCTACACTAAGTTCAGGAAACTACTTAAGACCTGGCTATTCACCCAGGCGTACAACTGAAAACCCACTCACTATTATGCAACTGCTGCCGTCCTCCCTCAGCGCCAAGAAACCGCCTGGTGAACGTGCGCTCTACAAATCACCTTTAACATAACATAAAACATATAAAGTTGTTGTGCACGTTTGGAATCATAATTTTTTTTATTGTTTGTTCAAAAGCGCAAGCAATTGCCCAAAGGCATCAAGGCGCTGATAGTGGTTAGTCTTAGTAAGGAAGAGTGGCAGAAAAAGATATAAGGCCCCAAGCACATACGTAAAAGGGTAAAAAGCCATGGGCCTTATTTATGAGTTTTTTGCCGTAAGGCAGCGCAGCAGGCCTTGCTGCTGCGCTGCCCTGCAGCAAAAGAAAAGAGCAGGAATGCACTGTATCTATGATATACGGTGCATTTCTGTCCTTTTCCCCTGCGCCGGCACACAATGAGCTGTTGTGCGCCAATGCAGGCACCTTTGCACCATGATGCAAGGATGCCTGCGTTGTGGGGATGAATATTTTTGTGCAGGAAGGGAAATCTTCCTGCACAAAAACAATCACAAGAGTCTTTTTCCTCTTTCTATGTGTGCTGCATTCTGCAGCACACATAGAAAGAGAAAAATGAGGAAAAATAGAGGTATTTCTCCTCGTTCTGCCCCCCTTATGCCTCCCCTGGGAGGCTTAAGTTTTTGGCGTTGCCTCAGACTTACGATTTCTCATGAATCTGGGGCAGTGTCAAAAAGCCATGTATCTTGCTGGGAATGCCCCCAGCAACACCTATGGAACACCCCTTTCACGCAGTTTTCTGTGTGAAGGGGGCACATATTTATAGGGCCATAAAAAGCCACGTTTTGTGGCTTTACGTGGGGCCCGATTCACAGAACAAACTTAAGACAAAATACTAAACTTACTACCATTTTGGTGTTCACAGAAGGCATTTACTCATTTTGGTATTCACAGAAGGCACTTAATCATTTCGGTATTCACAGAAGTTAGGAGTCCTAACTTTAGGACTCCTAAATGCCTTCTGTGAATACCGAAAGTCTTAAAATAAGGATTTTTCTCAATTTAGTAGTAGTAAAGTTAGGACTCCTAACTTTAGGACTCCTAAAGGCCTTTTGTGACCACCAAAAGCCTTAAAATTAGGATTTTTCTCATTTTAGTAGTAGTAAAGTTAGGAGTCCTAACTTTAGGACTCCTAAACTGAGAAAAATCCTAATTTTAAGACTTTCGGTATTCACAGAAGGCATTCAGGTGTCCTAAAGTTAGGACTTCTAACTTCTGTGAATACCGAAGTGAGTAAGTGTCTTCTGTGAATACCAAAATGAGTAAGTGCCTTCTGTGAATACGAAAATGGTAGTAAGTTGAGGATTTTGTCTTAAGTTAGTTCTGTGAATCGGGCCCGTGGTCTTCTAAATATGACAGTGGCACATTGCGCCACCGGAATGTCAAAAAGTGATGTTCCGGTGGCGAGATAGTGCCGGTAGGGCCACATAAATGATGCCTCAAGTTTTTAAGGCCTTACGAAATGGAATCTGAGCTTAAAGACTGGACATGGAATAAGGGAGAGAATTCCAAAGGTTGGATGTGGCCACCAAAAAAGCTCTGCCTCCCCATCTCAATTTTCGATACTTAGGAACAGTTAGAAGATATCTGCCTGAGGATCACAGCTGTCTGGAGGGAGTATATGAATGGGACATGTTTTTAAGCCCTCCAGGCCCAATGTTATGGAGAGCTTTGTGAATGATACAAAAAGACATCCAGCAGTTGATGTTGTTCCAGATAGGTCATCGGCTGGGCATTCATGTGTTTCTCCAGAATTTTAGTAGGTGTTGGCAACAGGGAAATAGGCCAATAGTTTTTTTAATCCGCGGTGTCCAGATTAGGCTTTTTGAGAAGAGGCTTGACTACGGAATTTTTCCAGAGTTGAGGGAAATGCCCAGAAGGAATGGCTTTATTCAAAGTTCCAGTGAGATGGCGAACAATGATATTAGCTCCCCGTTGCAAGACATTAGGTGAACAGGGTTCCAGTGGGGACCCGGATTTAACACTGAGTAGATCGAGCTCCGTCATTCTTGTGTAAGAGGAGCGAAGCGAGATAGGAGGGCAGTAGGGCGTTCTCTAGTGGTCGCAGTCTATAGTGGACCTGGCTCAGCCTGAAAATCCAATTGAGAGGGGATAGGAGACTCATAATTGAGGCAGTCAAGTTCTTTATAGATATTGAGAATTTTGGTGTAATAGAAATTGGCCATCTGTAGCATCTGGCAGCATCTCATGGAACCATGAGATGTTGCTAGGTGATTAGAATCCTTGGCTCTTGGTAGAAGCAGTTGAGACCAGAGCCTGAATGCTGTACAAGCTGTTTGTGGATGGGGTCTTTTATCCTGGATTAAACTTACTTTCAACCAAACTCTTTCCATCGTATTTTGGATCTTACATTTGGCGACAGAGGATGGGATATTCAAGCTCATTTTAAAGAAAGAAGTCAAAAGGAAAAAAGGACCTCAACACTACTTGAATGGTGAGGAAATCATTGTTCCTCATTTTGTTTTACCGGAAATGAGACTTTAATTCTGTGTGTTGGGGAACAAACTTTCATTTTTTTGGCCCTTATGCGCAACTTTTATGTCTGCTGTTTAGTTGTGCTGATGCGTTATGGGCTTCTAACGAACGGAGGTTGGGTTACCGATTTTGGGAAGTTTGCCCATCAAAGGTTGGATTCTTGCCAAGGATACGTGTAATTTTGCTGTTTTGCCGTCATTTCCTTGGGGAGGCTGTACTCCGTTGTTAGCGTTTAAAATTTTTGAGTAATAACAACGAACGGAGAGTCTCCTTACCGCTTTGAGTCTCTCGAGCCATTTCCATGGTTACTGCTAAACACCCGGAACTTCCAGCGTTTGTCGGAGGCTTTGTGATCCATCTGCGCATGGTTGCGCTGTCACTGAGCGTCAGCGTCTCCTAGATACCAGGCAGCGTCATTTGTGAACCATCTGCGCATGCTTGCGCTGTCACCCAGCGTCAGCGTCTCCTAGATACCGGGCAGTGTCATCCCGCGTCACCGCATTGTAAAGGAAGCCGTCTTCGTGTCACGTGCAGGTGCCGTCTCCTAGATACCAGGCAGCGTCATCGCGCATCAGCGCATTGCAGAAGAAGCCGTCTTCGAGCTGTCTGGAACGCAAGCATGAAACGCACTGTCTTCGTGCGAGCACCGGCTTGCCTGTTACTCAGTCGGTTTTAAGCCTCAAGGGCTGCAAGGTGAAGCGGCATACGGCGCTACAACAGTAAGATTTTATCAGTGGCCCGCACACTAGTTTAAAGTGCGAGTCAGATATGCTTTCATCCACAGGTGGTCTATAGCGGTTTGCAGCGCTAGGACTGTAAGTTATCAACAGTGACCCGCACACTTGTTTATAGTGCGAGTCAAAGATACATTCATCCACAGCTTGTTTGGAGCAGATCACTACGTCTTCTTCCAGTGATTCGCACACTTGCAGATAATGTCGATGATGTCTCTACTTGGCTAAAGTTGGAATAATAGTATGTGCTGTGGAACACTTCCTCTCTATGGTGATTGCCCTACACTCTGACTCTTTAACACTGTGGGCTATTTTTAAGTAAATAGAAGCAACCTTAAATGAGGAGGATCAAACAAAGACCACAACACATACTACACAGTTTTGCTTGCGTTTCACTTCAGTGATTCGCACATTGTGAAGAGTAGAGGTGTGTCAGCTCAGTTATTCACACGGTAAAGCTTAAATTACACTGTTCAGAAAGAACTTTAGAACTGTGAGAGTATAACTACCTGTGCTTAATTTTTATATGTTTGTTTTGTTGGCACAATAATAATTTTTTCTAAGTTCAACTGGTAGCAGAGGCGCTAAACGTAATAATTTGCGTTTAGCACTTTGGAGGATTGTTTTTCTAACATGCAGAATGTAACTGCACCCCCTTTCTTTCTGTCCACTCCGGGGGATCCCCCTATTAAATGGCAGAAATGGCGGAAAGTATTTGAGAGATATGCCAGGGTTTGCGGAGCATCCTTGAGTGCCGAAAGAAAAACTGCATTATTGCTTCACTGTTTGGGGTCGGAAGGCCAAGAGGTATTTGACCACCTTCCGGATTTAGTGGATAGAAGTTTAAATGAGTATGAAATATGCATAGCTATGCTTGATAAACATTACCTACCCAAGGTGAGTACGATACTTGAAAGGTATCACTTCGGTAGGAGGTCACAAATGGAAGATGAAACCATAGAGAATTACATAACTGCCCTAAGAAAGTTAGCTTCTTCGTGCAAGTTTGGTCCTACACTAGATGAGCGTATTAGGGATCAGTTTATGTTAGGCTGTAACATCGAACGTGTTAGAGAGGAACTGTGGCAGAAGGATGAACCAAACTTAGAAGATGTTTTGATCATAGCGAAAAGGATTGAACATTCTTTAAAGTGTGTAGAGGTAATAAAGAAGGATGGAGAAAAGAAAGAAAAAAATTCAGTACAAATGATAAAAGAAAGTACTAACATTAACAATGCGAGAAGGGATCAGTTTAAGAAAGGTACTTCTAGTGGAACTGGTGTAAGGTTTGATGCGTCTAAAATGACTTGTTTTCGTTGTGGCAAACTAGGCCATTTAGCGAATGATAAAAAATGCCCGGGTTGGAAAGCTACATGCAGTAAATGTAAAAGAAAAGGGCATTTCACAGCGGCGTGTAAAGAGAAAAATTTCAAGGGAAAGGTTTCTGAAATATATTATGATATGGAGGATACTTGTGATTCTCTTAGTGAAGTTGACTGTGGACAGATTCAAATACAAGCAGTTCAAACTGAAGAAAAGAAAAGTTGCCCGATTGATGAAATAAGTGTCGAGGGCAAAGTTACAAGAGCACTTTTTGACTCTGGTGCTAAAATCACCATAGTTTCAAATGAATTTTATGCAAAGGAAATCAAAAATAATGTCAAAGTACACTCCCCAGACATTAGATCTTTTGCCTATGGTGGTGAACCTATCAAGTTGTGTGGCTATTTTTGGGGACTGATTGAATATAAGAATAGACTTACTAGTGGGAAAATTTATGTATCACAAAAAGGTGACAGCATTTTAAGCTGGTTTCACCAGAGGGACCTTGGTGTTATGTTAGACCCAAATTCTTCTCCACCTATTTTGTTGAAGGAAAATTTTAATTCTGCATTTGTGAACAGGGTGGATATGAGTAGTGAGAACCAGTTTACGGGTATGTTGACAGAACGCTTCCCTAAGGTTTTCAGTAGTAGTCTAGGGTGTCTGAAAGGTTACACTCATCATATTCGTCTTGTAGAAGGGGCCAATCCAGTGTCTTGCAAGGTAAGGAGTGTTCCGGTAGCTGTCAAGGAAATGGTTCAAACTGAGTTAGAGAAATTGAGAAAAGAGGGGATTATTGAAGAGGTTGAAGCAACGCAATGGCTTGCTCCGGTCGTAGCTGCGAAGAAGGCCGATGGCTCTCTTCGCTTATGTGTGGACCTTAGAGAGCTAAACAAGTGCGTGGTGATAGACAGATACCCATTACCAAAAATCGCAGACATGTTAATGCTGTTGAAAGGCGCGAAAGTCTTTAGTACAATAGATCTCAGGTCTGCGTATCACCAAATTAAACTGGATGAGCGTTCAAAAGACTTGACGGCGTTTATCACGCCCTTTGGGACTTTTCGGTTTTCGAGGCTACCATTTGGGTTAGTCTCGGCGGCTTCAGTATTCCAGAGGGCACTGGAATCCGTTTTGAAGGGACAATCTGGAGTCAGGGTATATCAAGATGATATTCTGGTTTTTGGTACAGATGATAATGAACACGATGAGAGGGTTTTACAAGTACTGAGGAGATTGGATGTGTCTGGATTGACAGTTAAAATGGAGAAGTGCAAATTCAAGAGGAGATCGATAGATTATTTAGGTCACACAATTGGAGATGGGGGTGTATTACCTAAAGAAAGTCTAGTAACTGCCATTCGGAATATGCCCTCTCCAAACAATAAAGAGGAGCTGTTAAGTTTTTTAGGCATGGCCGAATTTTATGGAAAATTTGTAAAAAATTTTGCTTCCCTCTGTGTCTCAATGAGGACGTTACTACATAAAGGATGTGAGTTTGTTTGGAATGATGAGTGTGAAAAAGAATTTTGTTTAATCAAAAAGAACTTAGAGCTAGCGCCCAAACTCAGCAGTTTTGACCCGGACAAAAAATCGGTGTTAGTGACGGATGCAAGTGTAAAAGGTTTGGGTGCGGTGTTGATGCAAAGGAATAATGGAGATGATAATGTGATTTTATTCTTGTCTAGGAGTTTGAGAGGTGCTGAGGTACGGTATTCTGTCATAGAGAGGGAAGCTCTGGCAGTCCACTGGTCTATAAAGAAACTACGAAATTTGCTTTGGGGTGGTACATTTGAGGTCAGGACAGATCACAAACCCTTATGTGAGGTATTTAAAAATAAGGGTATAGATGCGATCTCCAGTAGGATTACAAAGTGGGTAGTCGCTTTACAAGAATATGATTTTGACGTCAGGTACATTCCAGGCGTACAGAACAAGGTAGCTGATGCATTGTCAAGGTTGGTTGTGTGTGACAATTCAGTTCTAGAAGAAGAGGATGAAGAGGATGGAGAAATGGTTTGCTTCATTGAAGGGGGAGTTATAGAGAAAGAAAGGTGGTTGAGTGCAGTTAGTGAAGACGATGTTTTAGCAAAAGTCAAAGTTTGTGTAAAAGAAGGTTGGAATGAGAAAAGTAAGAATGAGGAGGTGGATAAGTTTTGGCACGTTAAAGATCAACTTGCGGATCAGGATGGTTTTCTTGTCAGAGGGGCAAGATTGGTTCCCCCTACCTCTCTTAGGGATGAGTTAATTTCTTTGGCTCATGAGGGGCATCTCGGTATGTCTAAAACTAAAGAATACTTACGATCTTCCTACTGGTGGCCAGGTATGGATTTGTTAATTGAACGGAAAATAAGAGACTGCATGCAATGTGCGCTTAGTGACAGAGTGAACAAACCAAGAACACAACCCATGATAATAAGGGACCGACCTGATGCTCCTTGGAAGGAGGTTGGACTGGATATTTTAGGCCCGATCTCTGTTTCTGGTGTTGAGTGGTACGTTCTGGTTTTAGTTGATTTCTTTTCTCGTTGGCCAGAAATAGCTATTACGAGTGGGATTGATTCTAAACATGTTAAGGATTTTTTAAGAAAAGTTTTTGATAGAGAGGGCATTCCTAATGCAATACTCACAGATAATGGAGTACAATTTGTCTCTAGGGAGATGGAAGAATTTTTGTGTTCTTATGGTGTCAAACACAAGAAGTCTTCTCTATATCACCCAGAGACAAATGGGCTTGTTGAACGGTTCAATCGGGTTCTCAAGGAAACAATTGAGATGGCAAGATCAGCGGGTCTAGATTGGCGAGCAGAAGTGTTTAAAAAAGTTAAGGTATATAGGCTTTCACCTCATGCAGTCACTAAAAGAACACCTTTTGAGTTGTTTAGGGGAAGGTGTGCCAACTCGTTAGTTACACCTTCCTGGGTAAATGATCTTCAGCCTAATCGTTTTAGGGAAAACGAGAAAGATGACTGGAGGTTGGTAGAAAAAAAAAAAATTGAAGGAAGGAAGATTTTGCATGATGTAAAGAACTCTGTAAAAAAAACGATGGTGAAAGTGGGGGATTGGGTATTAATCAAGAATCCTCGTAAGGGAAAAGGTAAAGGGGCCTTCTTGAAACCTATTCAGGTCATTAAGTTGTTTAACAATGCGGTTAAAACAGCGGATCACCGGGTGTGGAACTTGAATAGGGTGGTTGTGGTGAGGAATGACTTGGTTACGAGACTTAAAGAAGTTCCGAGTAATTCAGTTTTTCCATCGCAAGGGAAGATCCTACAGGATGAGTCTTTGTCACATGCACGGAGATCTTCTAGGCCTATCTCTACACCGAAGCATCTTAAAGACTATGTATGCTAATGTTTTTATGTGTTTTTTTTTATTCTAAATGTGGGGTAAAATACTGCTGTAAATATGGGGTAAATATTGCTGGTGTTGTAAGCTTTGTTATTGTCTGTAAAGAAGGGAGATGTGTAGCATCTGGCAGCATCTCATGGAACCATGAGATGTTGCTAGGTGATTAGAATCCTTGGCTCTTGGTAGAAGCAGTTGAGACCAGAGCCTGAATGCTGTACAAGCTGTTTGTGGATGGGGTCTTTTATCCTGGATTAAACTTACTTTCAACCAAACTCTTTCCATCGTATTTTGGATCTTACACCATCGTATCACAAAAATCCTGAGAATCCTCTGTACTGGAAAGCACTGAAGGAGCGGATAGAAGATTGAACAGACTGAAGAGATCTCTTAGTGATTTAGTTGAGGCAAGCTCATTAGTGCAATAAAGAGATATTAGAACATTGGAATGTTGGAAGCTCCATTGAACACAATGGAGTGCTCCGGGCTTATAATGGCTGGTATAAGCCCGGAGCTCCAGCATTCCATTGATTGTCTTTGTTCACAGCTGTGGCTGTGAACCAAGGCTTCAGGAAGCCTGAGGAGATTTGAATCCCCTCGCGCTCCCTGAAGGCGTTGTTTTATTTGTTAGAACATTGTGCCCTTTAGTGGCAGAATGTTCTAATAGCCTTATAGCCTGCCGTAGCAGGGCTATACCGGCTATTAAAGTCCCGCTGATTTGTTAAAGTCCCTCACATTTGGCTCGGGCCTTTAATGCTGCAGCGGGCCTTTAATAGCCGGTATAGCTTGCTACGGCGGGCTATAAGGCTATAATGTAGTGTACTGGACTTAAAGATTAATGTATGCATTTACATGTATTAAATATTCACGTTTTAAAGATAACAGTTTGTTTCCTTATGGCTAACAATGTTATAATCTTCCATTTTGATTCTTGAGTTAACTTCGCCTGACTTTACACCTTAGACAATCATTACACATCTTGAAATTGCCAGTATGTTACCTGTTCTTTCCTTTGCAGGTGCGTTAGCAAGACTTTTGTTAGTTAGAGAAAGGCCCATTATTTTGTAAGGCTTGAAAATGAGAAATTGGCAGCAAGGACAGAGAAAATACGATAAAAGGAGATTCCTGCAGCTGGTGTTCTGGGAGGATGTGGCACTCAAGGACGAGCAGCTATTTGACTCATTGTGTTGCAACGGGAATTTAGGGGATTGTCGGCTCTTGGTGAATGCTGCCACAGGATTAGTTCTGAACTGAGGGCGGGAGATATGGATGTTCTAAGACCTTCAAGTGTGTTTTATTAATAAAGCCTTATAGCCCGCCGTAGCGGGCTATACCGGCTATTAAAGGCCCGCTGCATCGTTAAAGGCCCGAGCCAAAGGTGAGGGCCCTTAACGAAGCAGCGGGACTTTAATAGCTGGTATAGCCCTGCTACGAAGGGCTATAAGGCTATTAGAACATTCTGCCACTAGAGGGCAGAATGTTCTAACAAATTAAACAAAGCTTTGAGGGAGCGCGAGGGGATTGAAATCCTCTCAGGCTCCCTGAAGCCTTTGTTCACAGCCAGAGCTGTGAACAAAGAAACATTGGAATGTTGGAGCTCGGGGCTTATACCAGCCATTATAAGCCCGGAGCACTCCTTTTTTTTCAATGGAGCTTCCAACGTTCCAATGTTCTAATGTTCCATAGTAGCTAGACAAAAGACCCTTTCCTGACTTTGCGGAGGGCAGACCTCTCTATCATTTCACCCGTGTGTAAGGCTTCATACTAAGCACTCTGCCTGTTTTCCTAAACTTCTACTGAGGTTCTTATGATGACAACACATTCCTCATTTCCCTTTTAAAAATCTCCTTTGCGCTTTAATTTCTTAGTCTAGCTAGAATTAGTTTCTTTATGGAACACTAAATTCGGATAATTTGCATTCTTTTCATACTGATTATTTGCATTATGTACTTTAGAATATCTCGATATAGATTGCAAGAACATTGTTATCACTTCCTCATATTAATAATGTTGACTAACCTGTGAATGGATGAATGATTGTAACAAACTAATAATCTGACAAATAAACCCTTACCATTGTATACCATCCTCTTTGTTATTATTATAGAATTGAATTGATTTATTGAAATTCACATGTCTTCTGAAAGCTAGTATTCCCAAGACACTACAAGTAGACTATCAAAGGTCCATACGACCAGTGGGGGATTCTGACTATTCCTTGGGATTGAGCTTTAGAGACCCCCGCTCCATCAAACCGAATGTAGATTCTCCAAGCTGGGTGTAGAGAGAATCTGGATTTCATTAAGGACACGGAGGCTAGCATTATGCATTACTTTTTATTGCCCAGCTCCCTGCAGCACTTCAAAGTATTACAACACAGAAACTTCCGAAAGTTCCAGAACATACAATATTCAAAACACATATAAACTCTAACACAGCAGCCATCTTCCTCTTTTCTGCTGCACTTGACTCCAAACTTGTTAACTTCTTCTCTTTTCATATCGAACAAAACAACTTCAAACCCAACTTCTACTGGTTATCTGAAACAACAAAGAAACCAAAACAATCATGTTTTCTTATTCCAACACTTTAAAATGCTGAATCTCAACACAATTAAAATAAAACATCTTTTTTCTTTTTTTTTTCCCCCCTCCCCATAACCCTACCTGGGAGGGAGGGAGGGATAATGCTAGCCTCCGTGTCCTTAATGAAATCCAGATTCTCTCTACACCTAGCTTGGAGAATCTACATTTCCTGACAGGACCGGAGGCTATCATTATGCATGTTCAAAGCTGTGCAAGAACCACAGACGAAACATGATCTAAAGGCTTCAAATAAAACCTCGCAAAAACATCCGCATTAGACCAATCTGCAGCCTTCAGAATGTCCTCCAAACGACCACCAATTATGAAAACTTTGCTTGCCATTGCACCCCTTACCGAACGTGCCCCAAATTCGCTCATATCCACACCAGCCTCAATCATACAGCCTCTCACCCATCTTGCAATTGTAGCTGAAGTAACAGGCCTAAAAGGTCTCACATATGAAATTAAAAGTTGATCATCACCATGTCTCCTGAATTCACTCATTCTGTTCTCATATTCCTTCAAACATCTAACAACACACAATTTTGGATGATCCTCAAACCTGGGATAAAAAATTGAAGAAGACATACACTTAGTTCTTCTTGTAATCTTAAACAAAACTCCATCTGGACTGTAACATCTATTGTTAACATCCAAAGCTCGCACATCTGAAACCCTCCTAAATGAAATTAGGCATAACAAGGTCGCCAACTTACCTGACAATTGTTTCAAACTCATATATCTATTCATAGGCCAACTTTCAAATAAACGAAGCAATTTATTCACGTCCCATAAACAATTATATCTTGGCTTCGGAGGTCTTCTCAATTTAATTCCTTTCATGACCCTACAAACTAAATGGTCTCTTCCGATTGAACAATTGTTCACCAAACTATGACCTGCAGCAACCGCTGATCTACAGCAATTTATTGCCCTGTAACTTAAACCTTTATCAAATAGAACCGACAAGTAATTTGACAGTTCTATGGCAGATGCCTCCACGGGATCCAAACCCCGTTCCATGCACCAACAAACCCACTTTTCCCAAGCTCCAACATACCTCTTTTTTGTCCCTGGAGCCCATGACTCACTGAGCAACTCCTTAGCCTGTTCCAAAAGGCCTCTGAACTTGTCTCCACCCCTGAAATCTTCCAAACAAGAAGGTTCAAAGCTCCTTGCA
Organism: Triturus cristatus; assembly: GCF_964204655.1. NCBI lineage: Eukaryota > Metazoa > Chordata > Amphibia > Caudata > Salamandridae > Triturus > Triturus cristatus. The sequence continues at coordinate 183,737,700 of NC_140581.1, forward strand.
TAACCAGGGGATGAAACACCTCTCCTTCTCCTGAAAGAACATCCTCCGTTTCCGGAATCAAAAACGGCTCTTCTATAGCCAATTCCAACATTCCTGGCATCCAAGCTTGACCTGCCCAAAAAGGTGTCACAACTACCAATTGACACCTCTGTCTCCTCAACATCAACAAAACTCTCTGTATCATAGCAAATGGTGGAAAAGCATAACCTTTCACAATTCTCCAATCCTGTTGAAACGCATCCACTTCCTCTGCCAAAGGATCTGGTCTCCAACTGTAAAACCTCTCCAACTGAAACGTCAGCCTCGACGCAAACAGATCCACCTCCAACGGACCCCATATCTGAAATATTCTCTGGAAATATTCTACCTTCGATTTCCAATCGCTGAAGTCCCTTAAATACCTTGAATTCCAATCCGCTACAACATTCTCCAATCCTGGAAAATACTCCGCCTTCAAACCTATTTTCTGTTCCAAACAATACCTCCAAATCTTTTCCGCCAGCTGCGTTAGATTCCTCAACCTGCTTCCTCCCAACTTGTTTATATATCGAACAGCAGAAACATTTTCCATCTTTAGCAACACATTGAAGTTCCTCAGTTTCTTTCCGAAACTCTTCAAAGCATACAAACCTGCTCTCATCTCTAACCCATTTATATGGTCCTTCTTTTCCTCTGTACACCATCTCCCTCCTGTCTCATCTCCCTCTAAGCATGCACCCCATCCAAACAGACTTGCGTCTGTCTCCAACACAATATCTGAACATATTCCAAAAATCGCCCTTCCATTCCATGCTTCCAAATTCTCTAACCACCATAACAACTCCTCTCGAGCTTCTGAAGTCAAAATTATCAAATCTCCATACCACAAACCATTCCTTAAATGGAAAGCCTTCAATCTCTGCAATGCTCTGTAATGAAGAGGACCCGGAAACACAGCCTGAATAGATGAAGAAAAAAGACCAATCACTCTTGCTAAACACCTTAATGACACTTTCTCCTTCCTTAACATACTCTTCACTTCTGACCTTATCTTGAAAACTTTCTTCTCTGGTAAACTCATAATCTTTTTTACTGTATCTACCATAAATCCCAAGAACTCCAGACATTGACTCGTTTGCAAAACAGACTTCTCTTTGTTCACAATAAATCCCAAATCCTCCAAAAGATTCATTGCAAACATCAATTGTTTCTTCAAATCCTCCTGACTTTGAGACATAATCAAAAAGTCGTCTAAATACATCACCATCCGCACACCTATCTCTCTCAAATACTTTGCAACAGGCCTCATAACTTTTGTAAAGCACCATGGAGCTGATGCTAGACCAAATGGGAGCGCACAAAATTGATAAAGCTCCCCCATCCATCTGAATTGCAAATACTTTTGACTCTCCTCTGCAACTGGAATAGTGAAATAGGCATCCTTCAGATCTAGCTTCACTAACCAATCGTTCTCCTGAAGAATATCCCTTAACAGATGGATCCCCTCCATCTTGAAATGCCTGTACACAACATATTGATTCAATTCCCTTAAGTTTATCACTGGTCTCCAACCTTTTTCCTTCTTTCTTACCAGGAAAACTGTGCTTACAAATCCTCGATCCTCTTCTGCAATCTTTTTTATTGCCCCTTTTCGCATCATCTCTCTTATCTCTTCCGCTACTATTACTTTCAGCTCTTCTTTGAAAAGCAGCTCTCTTGGTTCCATCTTTTGAGTAGGTTCCGATTCTAATTCTATTACAAAACCTGTTACTGTTTGAATAATCCACCTGTCTGATGTTAAAACCTCCCAATTCCTCACAAACCATTTTAACCTTCCCCCTACCTCTTTTTGGATAGAACCAATATTGATCTTCGTACCTACCTTGGGTCCCTTGAATTGATTGAGCACGCCCTCTTCCACGCGCTCTTCCACTTCTTCCTCTTTGCGGATAAAATCCGGTTGCTGCTTGAAATCCTCTAAAGGCAGCCCTTCCTTGAGATTGATATTGCGCACTGCTGAATGACCGGCCAGGGAAACGGGCTCTTGCCCCGGCCCTTTCAAAAACTCCTCTTCCGAAAACTCTTTTCAGAGAAAATTGCGCTCTGTCCAGACTAGTAAAGGTATTTACGTACTTTCCTACTCCCTTCACTAGTCCTTCACCAAACAGATATCCTTTTGTATCCTCTGTTGGTTCTTTTCTTGCAAAATCACCTAATTTCGGACTTATCCGCATTAGAATAGCTTTCCTTCTTTCAGCTGACAACGCTGAACTCGCATTGCCTAAAAAAAACATAGCGCTCTTTGTGACCATCCTCTTAAAAGCTCGTTGTCAATATGGACAGAGTTCATCCTTGCCTCCTCTGCCATATCCAATATGCGAGCCAAAGGACCCAAAACGTCTAACAAGCGGTCCTGGCACTGCTTAAGTGCCCTTTCCAACCCCTTCCTTGGGTATCTACCCATCTTAAACAGATAGCTAATCAAATCCGGATCGAGATCCGGAGTTAAACATGCCTTACCATCTACCACCGGTCGAGAACATTCAGCCTTCATTACTGCTCTTTCCTCTCTCTCAAGAGGTCTTTTAATCCAATGCTTAATGAAACTCGCTACGTGTGGTAATGGCCACCATTCACTGCTCCTAGGGTGACGAATCCTACCTGGACTAAACATCTCCTCACCTTGCGGGTCCTTAATAACTCCCTCATCATACCTTTCTTTTCCATCTTTTTCGACTTCCAAATCCCAATCATCATCCATATACTCCTCAAAAACGAACTCATCATCTTCAACATTTAAATCCTGATTTAGGTTCTCCTCATCATCTCTTTCTCCTTCTTTTGTGCCGCTTAGGACACCCTCTTTTGTGCCGCGACGGACACCTTCCACATTTGTGGCGCTTGGCTCACCTTGTCCTTTCTTCATAAACCTCACTCCAATTTCTATATTCTTTTCTTTTCTCGCCCTTTTTCCATAACTCCTCATTTCTCCTACCTCACCTTCCTCTGTAGACCAATATTCCTCCTCCGAGCACTCTGCTCCTCTTTTCTTTTTTTTAAGTACACTCTCCAAAACCTCCTTCATTGATGTCCTCATTTCCTCCTGCACGATTTTCCTTAATTCAACCTCATTTGAGGTCTGAGCACTCTCAATATTCCCCATTTCTCCTTTTTTTTTTTTTAAATCCTTATCTCAAACTAACTCAACCTTTAATTTCCCTTCTATACTCTCATTTTATTAACCTTCCTTAATGAAAGCCTTTTCCTCTTTTTTTTTATTTTATGTGCAGTACCGCTTTTCCCCACACCTTCGCTCTCTCAACAGTTCTCCTCACAGCGCACTATCAATTAATCTTTCAGCATTCCTAAAATGTCCTCCTTGCGTCCTCGCGCATACTATGCGATGACGCAAGAAGGAAGCCTTCACAGTTCAATCCTTTCCGCTGTGACTTCAAAACACCCTCGCGCTCACACGCGCCTGGGATGCTTTCTTTCGCTCCGCACAGAAAACAAACCTCACGCTCACACGCGCGTGCGATGTCTTCTTTCTACGCCGCGAGCTCCATTCAAATCGCTCGCGGCGCAACGGAAAACTTCAACTCCGGTAAAAAATTATAAATTCATTTCTTTCAAATCCGACTCGCTACCACTTATCTTTACACTGCAAAAAATGTTCCTAGCATAATTCATGACCCATAAATTGGATCTTTAACTACTTAACATCACTTTACCACTAAATGAACTTCATCATACATCCCATTACTAATAAACGATATACACATTCATAATTATTATAAAATACACTTAATTATACATTTTTTCACAATTACAAATTACGAAGTTCTATGTACTAATCTGTCAAGGAGCAGCAATAAAAAGAGGAATATGGCTGCTGTGTTAGAGTTTATATGTGTTTTGAATATTCTATGTTCTGGAACTTTCGGAAGTTTCTGTGTTGTAATTCTTTGAAGTGCTGCAGGGAGCTGGGCAATAAAAAGTAATGCATAATGATAGCCTCCGGTCCTGTTATGAAATCACTCATTTCCTACAAGGCCTTGTATTGATGTCATCTGGGCCCATTGCTCCACTCAGGAGAGAAACTTTTTTCTTGTTGCAGCTGTACCTTTGTGCCAGTAAAGAAGCTGGTTACTGTTAAAACATACTGGAATATCTATTTGGCTCCAAAGGTAAAACTTGATTCCTCAAATAAAAAGGCTCTGTTGATGTTTCCTAATAAACTCTTAGATCTCTTCTGCTACAAAAGTTACCTCAGTAGATCATTTTGTCCACTAGGAGTTGGCGATTTGAATGCTATTGATGTGATATCTTTTGATTATTAATTTTGTTATAATAATAGAGCATATATTATTCTTATGATGTTACCACGGTTAAGAATATCAGTTGTGCCCATGGACCTGTATACTAATTTGCGCAACTCAGCACAACGCTGTGCAGCTTGACCAAGGGGTGTGACGACACACCAGATACTTTCGCATTTACATACATGTGCTACTGAGGAAGAGCACATTTCAAGCCAGTACGCAAACTTTCGCCATTTAGCGTCCTTAAACAAGTTGTTTACATGGAGAACAAAGGAGTGCATGTTATCATTTTTCTGGTCACTATTAGAAAGTAGGCATTTTCTTGCTTAACCATTCTGTGTGCCTCTGCCTGTGTGTGTATTGACTGTCTGGTTTTGGAGTGACAGGGGCTGGGGATGTCCATTTACTGTAGGCAGCCACTGGAGTGGGTTGAGGTGTGCCTGGCTCTTCCTGGATGACTCAGGGCTGAGATGAATAGCCCTTGGCTGAAATTAGAGTAGTGGGAGAAGCTTTACTTGCACCTGAATAGGGCTTGTCTCCGTTGCACAATGCTGTCTCCATCCCCTGTGGTCATACTGCACCAGTGAGGACAAAACTGGTTTGGACTGGGCTCAGAGACTCTTGCACGCAGTGAATAAAGACATTTTGGGGTATTAGTATTAGACCTAGAAACCCGGAGAGTTAGATTACTTCTGGAATCAAGAGGAACCTTTGCCAAGCAGAAGAGCTGGAGAGCTGTGAGGAGGAGTACTGCCCCTTTGCTGTGTATTTTATGGGATTGGCCTGCAGTTGCTGCTTCTGCCAAGGAAAGGGCAAAGGACTGGACTTTACAGCGCATCCTGCTTGTGAAGTTTCTCCAAGGGCTTGTGTGTGCTTACCTCCTGTTAAGAAGTCTCAGGGACACAAAAGACTTCTTGCAATTCTGCTGGTGCTGTTGGGACTCTAACAGGCTGAGAGGGACATGTTCGATGTCCCAAACCAGTCGCACAGCAACTATGCACAAGTCCATGATGCTCCAAAATTTTATCCATTTCTTGAACAGTTAATCATTCTTTACTCTTTGTTCCACTCAACTCCACTCGATCCACATCGCAGAATCATGTTATTTTACCAAATTTCCAATGCTTCTGATGAGACCATCCGGACTTCTCTCAAAAACACGTGCAACACAAGATTCTTCCCAGGCATGTTCTTTTATTAAAAACCCAATGCATTTCGGACTCGGTGAGTCCTTCTTCAGGGGTAACTACAAATCAAGCATTTCGAAATTAATAATCAATTGTACATACATTGTAATGCATAAAAATTGTACTAATGTTATAATCAAACAACTATAACATACTGTGCCTTAGAAATAATTCTACGATAGTTGATGGAAAAAATCATCTTTGATTGTGTTGTTCCCCTGTACCCTCCCATTAGTGCGCTATACACCTTCTTTCCTGATTTTTTAGAAAAAAATAATAATAAACAGCCACCTCATCCCATATACTTGTGATAAATGTAACCAACTAATCGCCTTAAGCGCCCAATGGAGCCCCTGTGCTGAACGCGGTGTATTTAAACCATTGATTGTTTGACATGGCATTGATAGCATCTACCCTAAAAGCAACTATCTGCTCACACAACCCCGAATCAAATTTGCATTCTATCTGCCTCCCGTGTTTACTAAACTGACTTTAAATGCTGCGTGCTGCGTGTTCTACACGTACCTGCCCGGGAGTTCTGATTTACTCAACATCCATCTCTCGAAAAAAGGTCTTCACCCGCCCATCTCCCCGCTCGGTTTTTAAACCTCCCGCGTGAATCAGACGCCCCACCTTCTTGCGTTTCCTGTTTGAATGAATCACCTGTTCAAACCATTAGCTCACTTAACAGCGTTCTCAAAAACTACCACTCCCAGAGTGCTCTGTTGTGCTATCACCCGATTTCTATTTACAATTAAAACATGCTCTTGCCTAGTGCCATAAGGTCAAACTATCAAGAAGTGTTGAACATGGCAACTAAAATACTATGTACTATTGATGCTTCAACTGCTTGAAAAAAATGCTTGTCCCCGAATAGAAAAGAACAGGATCTCTTTGCCGTCGATGTGGATCAAATGTCTGAAGGTCATAAATCGATTTTCAACTTATTCTAAATACTGGGTGCAAACCATAGTTTAGGGCAATGAACATGGTTAATAGTACTTAAGTAATGGGATGCACACCAAATGCTTCCTATGTTTTTTTTCCCCAGCGATCCTCAAAAGAATGCGTGCGTAAACTGGATGGTGCCTTGCCCTGTTGGCACCGGTAATGTAACAGGCTGAGAGGGACATGTTCGATGTCCCAAACCAGTCGCACAGCAACTATGCACAAGTCCATGATGCTCCATCGGTGAGTCCTACCCTTGCCTGAGGTGCCTCCTTCCAGTTACAGGGCCTAGGGAGGTGGGTTTTGCAGCTATTCTCTGCAAGAACTGGTGCGGAGCATCGCAAAACTATGGATAGCCTCTCAGAACTGACGCTGGACAACGCAAAGTCTCACCGAGTCCCGCCAAACAGCTGAGAGCCTCTCTGAACCAATGCTAGGCAACGCAAAGCCTCGCCGAGTCCGGCCGAACAGCTGCCAGCCTCTAGGAACCTACACCAGGCGACACAAATCCTCGCCGGGTTCTGCCAGGCAACGCAAAGCCTCACTGCACGGTCCCCAGCACCGACACCGGACGGCGCGAAGCCTCGCAAACCAACGCATCACCTCTGGTGTGTCACGCATTGTACCTGTGTGCCAATTGTTTCTACGTATCACCCGCAGACCAGATCATCTTGGATATAGACGCCTCACTTCCCCCTACTGTCCGAATTTGATGCATCACTTCTCCTGTGTGATCAGAACTGTCGCCTCGCATTGCCTCCTCAAGGCCTCAGGGACTGACGCATCGCTGTGTTTTCCAACGCTTCCTTTCTCTGCGGCTGTTTGGCCTTGTGAACTTTGGCGCATCTACAGGTACTTTGGTGTAAATTCAAGCATCCATAGTTTTCTATGGACCAAGATGTTTGACACCTTTTTAAAGTCATATTCTTATTAAATGTATGTTAGAGTTTTGTCGTTTTGGTCTTGTTGAGTTTAGATAAAGATACTTTATTTTTCCTAAACTGGTATGGTGTCCATTTGTGGTGTTAAAACTGTAATACTGTGTGTTTTGAGTGCCAATACTTTACACATTGCCTTTGGGATGAGTCTGTCTGCTCGTGCCAAGCTACCCAGGAGTGAGCAGGGGTTATCTGAAGTGTGAATCCCACTTACCCTGACTAGATGCAAGGCTTTCTATTTGGACAAAGGTACCTACCTCTGCCCACTAGGGGCCCCCATTTCTAACAATCCCACTCCAGGTTAGAAAAATTGAGCTTAATTTAAGAGATATCCAATCAGTAGAACTAGAATTAGGAATCTTGAAAGATTAAAGTGCAAAATAGCACCTAAAAGCACGAAGCGCCAACCTTGGCTATCTGGCAGGCTGGTGCTCCGCATTGGTGGTCCGCCACAGGTGGCTGCTGCTGCTGTGCAAAGCGATTGGCTGGCAGCGGCTCGCTCTGCATTTTAATGCGAGCGGTGCAGTTTCGGTGCGAAAAGGCCCGTTTGCGGTTGTGAAGAGCCCATAAGTTTGATTTAAGAGCCTGCGAGCCATATCAATGGTCCAGGACCTGAGAGACACCACCTGGGGATCAGGAACTCGCTTCAGCTCAGTCCAGGAGGTGTTTGGGGAGCCTTTTATGCCCCAGAGGCTCAGACTATCCCTCTGGGGTCCTGGGTTCAAGATGAAGTTGCATGTCAAGTTCTTCCTCTCCAGGCAACAGGTCAGCAGGTCAGCACAGCAGGGCCACAGTTCCTTTAGAGCAGCAGTCCAGCAGAGTGGCATTCATTAGAGCAGGAAGGAACAGAGTGAACGCACTCCAAAATAATCACAGTAGTGTGTGAGTTAATAAGGTCGTAGGTGCAATTGGGTAAATCCCCCTGAGTAGGGATATGAAAATGTGTGAATGCACGTTCCTATTTCAGGAGTGTGTCTCCCTTTTGCACTCAAGAATAAATGTTCAATCTTTTTATCGCATGTCAAAATAAACAAGTTTAACATTGAATTTTCACAAGTATCTTCTTTTATTTATCTTCGCAAGAAATTATTCCAGTCATATAATTGCATTTATGGATCCCGTGTGTATACTTGAATTACACATTTATTCAAGTTGCCCAGTTGCCCAATGCATTTCGGGCTGTGGAGCCCTTCATCAGGGGCCAAACTGTAAAGAAGGAGACAAGGAATCAGCCGCGTACTTAATGTAAAGTGTATGAAATATGCACAGATGGTGACGGTAATATGACTGCCGTACTAAAGCAACTGTGATGACTGTGCTCGAATGTGGTCAAATGTGGCGTTCGCAATGTGAGGAATAAACATAAAAAAGTTGGCGAGGGACACCAATAGTGAGTGTGAAGTTTTACCGCATTAACACCGTATACAAAAAGAGACCAATACATGTGATGTGAACATTTTAGAATGGTTCACTGATAGAACCATCTGCTTAGTAATTGGAATTGTGAGTTTAAGTGACCGACAAGATGTTTTATATAAAAAATACCGAACAACTACCCAGTGTATTCGTGAGTATGTGAAAGCAAAGTACTCACGTACTGATGGCAACCTGGTGGCTGATATCTGGAAGAATTAACCAGAAACCTAATTAGCATGAATGCGTTGAAACGCGAGTGGTCTTAAGAGCGTTAAAGCCAAACGAGCAAGTCTGAAAGAACTTACTGCGGTATGAATCTTTCTGTTGGTAAACACGTCGAGTTCAGGTCTTCCTCAATGTGAACAGAAGTGAAACGGGTGAAGAACTTCCGACCGTATATACTGTGAACTGCGCGTAAGCACGGTGAAAGTTCAATGTTTAAACTACCGTGAAGAAAGACTCGTAGTTCAGAGTCAAGTGAACGCAGTCGAAAAAATAATGGTGCGCTCCAACCAGCCACAAAGCTTTTGAAACCATCATGTGTAAAGAATTGAGATAAATATCTTACCATAACAGAAGTAAAAACAACATCACTCAAAAAGAACAACAAACACTCCGACAAATAGCAGCAAAGTCAGAAATTACCATACGGCAAGCAGACAAAGGAGGAGCATTGGTTATTATGGATTCAACTTTCTACTAACAAAATGTCAATGAACATATTCAAGATTCAGACGTTAACATGCCTTTAACATTTGATCCTACCAAGGATTTTACCAACATTCTACAAACAATTGTACAAACCACAGTTGAAAATGGTACCAGAAATGAGGATGACAAGAAATACCTTATCAAAATCAATCCTTCGATACCTCACATTTATATGATACCAAAAATTTACAAACATGCCACTAAGCCACCGTTTAGACCAATTGTCTTCACCATTAATTCACTACATGAACCTATTGGAAGATATTTAGACAAGCACCTACAGCCAATACTACAGTCAATGACTACATACATTAGGGACACTGCCGATTTTTTCAATATCATAGAATCGGTTCAAGGCAAGGTAACTCTGAGCACAATCCTTTGCACTATAGACATCAAATCTCTGTACACGTCGATACCCCATGATAAAGGAATGGAGGCAATAGAATTTTTTCTCTAAACTACGGACAAACCTAATGACTTGAACATTTTCCTAATGGAACTCTTTTATTTTACGCTATATCACAGTTACTTTGAATGGTCCGGAAAATATTATATCCAATGTTCTGGCACTTCTATGGGCAATTGTGCCGCCCCCACGTATGCCAACCTGTACATGCACCGATTTGAATTGGACAACAACTTAAGTAAACAGGAATGGGTTGAGAACCTTATCCTGTACAAGAGATATATTGACGACATTTTTATCCTTTGGCAAGGTTCTATTCACACTCCAGAAACCCTAATTGAGAGACTCAATACCGTCGATCATCGCATTGAGTTCACCCACACCATAAGCAAGGACTCTATAACATTTTTGGACACCAAAATAACGAACAATAAAGGTTGTCTTATTACGCAAATATACACCAAACCAACAGACCGTAATAACTTATTACATTTCCATAGTTTTCATCAAGCTTCTCTCAAGAAACATTTACCGTATTCTCAATTACTCAGACTCAAAAGAATATCTAGTACCAACGAGCTATAAATGAGAAAGCAAAAGAACGTGCATTGAGAAATTCAAACAACGAAAATACCCAACACAAATCTCGGAGAATGCCATCTCAAAAGCAGATAAACTCTCACGTCAGAAATTCTTCAACACAAATCAATACATCAGACTGAATCTCGAAGTGTGTTTGTATCTAAATTTTTGACCCAAAGTTACCGAATTAAAAAAATCATTCTAAGATACTGGCCAGTGCTTGGCACTGAAGCTGACTTTAGAAATGTATTTGATACACCCCCAAGATTTGCTTACCAAAGATCAAGAAATCTGAAACAAATCTTAACCACTCACGCAAATCAAGAAGACACCGGTCTGAAAGGAACAAAACCATGCTACAACTGTGGGAACTGCAATTCAATAATAAAAGGGAATACCGTTCAACATCCCCATAAAGGAAACACCATCAAACTCAAAGTAACAGCCACCTGTAACAGTCAAAACGTGATCTATCTGCTCAAATGTCCTTGTAGTTTAGTTTACGTGGGTAAAACGGAGCGAAAGATTTGCACGAGACTCAATGAACACAAAAGCAATATCCGCACTCGACAGGTTAAATCTCCCATTGCCAATCATTTTCAACTCTTTCAGCACAATATCAGCCAATTACGTTTTCTAATTTTGGAACAGGTACCCATTTTGTAAAGACGTAATAATACTCAATTTATGTTACAAAGAGAAGTATACTGGATTAATAAATTGGACTCCATCAGTCCCAAAGGTTTGAATGAACGTTATGACCTTGGCTGTTTTTTGTAATTGGTCACCGTTCATGGACACGGAAAAAACCACCCTCTCGGAACTGCACTTTTTGATACCTGGCTTTAACCCATTTGCAACATGTGCAGGACTGTTGACTTTGTACTTATCATGTATGTTTTGTTATATTTGATACGGTGTACTCAATGTGCACATTAGCAATTCAGCTACATTTATTTTCATTTGTATAATTGGTATACAGTTTTTGTCACATGATGATGATGTTACATGATACATTGTTTTATCTCACTTGAAAACACGGTGTCCTCCACCTTTAACCTTCTTCACATAATTTGTTCACCGTCCCACTTTCGTTGCATTTCCCATTTTGTCTCTTCATTTTATCTGCGCATCTATATTCAAATACTATTTTTCTTTCGGTTCTCTAATACCAATTCTCGTACATTCGGTAGTTTTAAACTCAAACTAAATCATAAGCTCACCAACATTTTTTTGACTGCGTTCACTTGACTCTGAACTACGAGTCTTTCTTCACGGTAGTTTAAACATTGAACTTTCACCACGCTTACGCGCTGTTCACAGTATATACGGTCGGAAGTTCTTCACCCGTTTCACTTCGGTTCACATGGAGGAAGACCTGAACTCGACGTGTTTACCAACAGAAAGATTCATACCGCAGTAAGCTCTTTCAGACTTGCTCGTTTGGATTTAACGCTCTTAAGACGCATTCATGCTAATTAGGTTTCGGGTTAATTCTTACAGATATCAGCCACCAGGTTGCCATCAGAACGTGAGTACTTTGCTTTCACTTACTCACGAATACACTGGGTAGTTCTTCGGTATTTTTTATGTAAAACATTTTGTCGGTCAATTAAACTCACGATTCCAATTACTAAGCAGATGGTTCTATCAGTGAACCATTCTAAAATGTTCACATCACCTGCATTGGTCTCTTTTTGTATACGGTGTTAACACAGTAAAACTTCACACTCACTATTGGAGTCACTCGCCAACAATGTTATGTTTATTCCTCACATTGCGAATGCCTCATTTGACCACATTCTAGCACAATCATCACAGTTGCTTTAGTACGGCAGTCATGTTACCGTCACCATCTGTGTATATTTCATACACTTTACATTAAGTACGAGGCTGATTCCTTGTCTCCTTCTTTACAGTTTGGCCCTTGATGAAGGGCTCCACAGCCTGAAATGCATTGGGCAACTGGGCAACTTGAATAAATGTGCAATTCAAGTATACACACAGGATCCATAAATGCAATTATATGACTAGAATAATTTCTTGCGAAGATAAATAAAAGAAGATACTTGTGAAAATTCAATGATAAACTTGTTTATTTTGACATGCGATAAAAAGATTGAACATTTATTCTTGAGTGCAAAAGGAAGACGCACTCCTGAAATAGGAACGTGCATTCACCCATCCATCAGAGCAGCACAGCAATTCTTCCTGGCAGAGTTTCCAAAAGACCAGAAGTGTACTAAAGAGTTAATGTCAGTTAGTGCCGCAGGCCCACTATGAGGCCCCCTCATTCAGCTATCAGCCAGTACCCTGATGCCAAATCAAAAGTAATGAGAAATTTGGCAGCACCCAGTCAGTCAATGAGTTCATCAGCTCAGGAGATTGGGTGTGTGTCAGTCCTTGTGATGGAATTTACAAACCTATTGTCCACACACAGCCTAAGTCCTGGAGTGGTGTCCGGTGACATAGCCTTGGGTACCAACACCACAGGGCTGGACCAGGGACTGTTAGAAGGCTCAATCACCGCTAACACCAGCATCTTGGAGACCTCCTCCTTGATACTGGCCCTCACCATGACAACCTTTAAATCTTATTTTTAACAGGTGGACGGTCTCCAGTGTCTATGTCATGGATGCATGGGTGTGTGAGTCGAGAGGTGAGAGAGAACAGAGAGGCAAACTGCCCCAGTAACTGGTGACAGTCACTCTACTGTTCTGTGGTCAGGGTAGGGGAGAGGTTGACACCCTCCACTGACTCACCGTGCTCCTGGCAGACAGGAGGTCAGAGAGAGGTTTGCTCTTCTCTTCCACTCCTTCATCTGTCACAGGGAGCAAGTTCACTTTGGACCTCTTAAAGTACGGTTCAAGGCGGTTAACATTGAGCACCCTTAAGGGGTTTTTAGGGGTCTGGAGATCTACCAAGAGGCATCCTCCTTCCACTCCTTTATCTCATATGGGGCTGTCCAGCGATCCTGGAGAGCTTTGGGTTCCACGGCTCCTTAGCCCAAACTTTCTGACCATTTTGAAACTCTATCAGAGTAGCCTTCTGGTCATACCAGAGTTTCATAACTTCTTGACTGGCCTCAAGATTGCTTTTCGCCCTTTTCCAGAAGTGGTGCATCTGGATGCGGAGGGCCAGCATGCAGCTGACCTCATCCTGAGAGGGTTTCCTGGGAGCTTGCTCCCACTACTCTTTTACAAGACTAAGAGGTCCCGCAACAGGGTTGCCATAGAGGAGTTCAAAGGGACTAACCCAACTCCCTTGTGTGGCACCTCCCTGTAGGCATGGCAGGAGGACATCCCACTTGCATCTCATGGGTTCAGGTAGACCCATTATCATTCCCTTCAGGGACTTGTGAATCTCTCCACAAGACCATTGGTTTGAGGGTGATAGGAGGTGGAGAACATAGAAGTTACTCCACAATCATCACACTTGGACTTCATGTACGCTGACGTGAAGTTAGCGCCTCTGTCAGACACTATCTCTATGGGGAACCAAAAGATTGGGGAGCCATTGCAGGTTCAGTCACTGATGTCAGAGGGAGGCCACTAGGTAGTGAGTGTGGTGGTCCACCGAGACCAGGATGAACCTGTTGCCTAAAGCTGTCTTAGGGTCCAAGAGTCCAACAATGTTGACGCCTACCCTCTGAAAGGAAGTAGAAATGATAGGTAATGGGGTTAGGGAAGCCTTGAACTTTTTCCCACTGGCCTGGCAGGGCGGACAGGACCTACAGAATGCATCTGAAGCCGTCTTCATCTGGGGCCAAAAGAAGTGGGTAACAAATCTGTCCTGCCTGGGTATGTCATGAGCTAAACCCGGCACAAAGTTCCTGTAACACAGGGGGACCACGAGCACACGGGCTGCCCCAGATCCAGGAGCCTTAAGCTTGTTATATAGGAGGTCATTCTTTCAAAAGATCAGGGGTCGATTCACAGAACTAGTCTGAGCTAAAATCCTAAACTTACTACTTTTGGTATTCACAGAAGGCATTTAGTAGTAGTAAAGTTAGGACTTCTAACTTTACTACTACTAAACTGAGATAAAATCCTAAATTTACTACTTTTGGTATTCACAGAAGGCAGTTAGAAGTAGTAAAGTTAGGACTCTTAACTTTATTACTACTAAATGCCTTTTGTGACTACCGAAAGTCGTAAAGTTAGGATTTTGTCTCAGTTTAGTAGTAGTAAAGTTAGGAGTCCTAACTTTACTACTAGTAAATGCCTTCTGGGAATACCAAAAGTAGTAGATTTAGGATTTTATCTCAGATTAGTTCTGTGAAGCAGCCCCCAGGTGATCTCCAGAGACGTTGCCTGGGCCTCAGCTTGCCGCCTCAGGCCCTCTAGAGTAGAGCACCGTTTCTCTGCTTTGCAGAATTCTTCCCTTGTAGGCCCACCCTCAACTTGCCAATCAGCAAGCTCAGGCAGGTCACCAAGGGCAGCAGTGTCCTCCTTGATAGGCTCAGTGGCATCATCCTCAGGTGCCACATCAACCTCGACCATGGAAACTGCGGGGCTGGCTTCCCTTGCCCTTTGGCACCTCCACTTTGGCAGCTGTCTGGGCCATTGTTCCAGGATCCCAGACGCCCTTGACTCCCGGGTAGCCACGGACCTTGTGGTCATACAGGCCCATTCAAGCAATTCCAACTTCTCTGTGTGACCTGAGCTCTACCTCCCTAGAGATAGTGTGCTCTAGGTCATTGCCCAAGAGACAATCAGCAGGCATAGCAGGGCTCACAGTTACTTTTAGAGAACCTGAGATCCTGCTCTGTGGACACTTGCTGACACCTTATAGGAGCCATGCTGGCTCCTGTGTCCCTCATAGCCTCCACCCATTGCCCCTTGATGGTGACCCACTGCCTGCATTTAGAGGTATTAGCAGGCCTATTGGCTCTTGACACCATCTCCATATCCCCCAGGGAAACTAGGGTCCCCTCTGATGGCTCCCCAAAGCTAACTGGGACTACCTCCTGCCCGAGCGCTACACTTGCCAACCAAAGTGTCTGCCACCAGTGGGGGGATGTGCCCTCTGGGGACATTTGGAGTCACCATTGGAGTGCCCATACCTGTAGCACTCTGTGCATTGGGGTACAAACCGCCCTGTCTGCATATCAAAGAACTCCTTCTCTTTAGGCGCAGACTAAGACTGCTTACCACTGCTCTGTTGGACTGAAAATGCATCTAGCTGACTCCTTCTAGCATTTTGCAAGTTAAGTTAGTATTTGCGGAACCATTTTTTATTCAGCTGCCATTTTGTGTCATGATCGAAATGAAGCTTCTGTCTCATACTGTCTACCTCAGCAGAAAGCAGCCTCCATTGTTTCTCTTTATTATTCAAGGTTGAGCTTTGCTGCACTAATGAATAGATGATTCTGATTTAGCATTTCCTCGTAGGTAGCACTGCTCCCACTCTCAGAGAGATGGGCACGGGCTGAGTAACCTTGAAACTAAGATAGTGTGCACCCAATCTGAGGATGGTAGCTCCTCCTTCTGTACCTCCTTTGCTCATCAGTGCCCAGGCTGGAAAATTCCAGTCTGGGGGAGGTCTTAGGTGTGTTGGAAATGTATATCTGACTTTACATTGTGGACGGGGTCAGTCCCTCGGCATCTATCTAAGGAGGCTGGTCAGACCGGACTCCACTCGAGGGCATACTAATAAATAATTTTGGTTTGTGTTGTCTACTGTCTGACCGACTCTTCATTTGTATGGAAGGCTGAGAGGTGGCTGCGAGTGACCCTAAGTGGGTCTCTTCCTTCAGTTGGCAACCGAACAGGGACCCCATCTGGTGAGTAACCCATCTTTGCCCGTGGACGGCTGAGGAGGACGGGGCCACGTCGGGTCGGACGGGCGGACCTGGGATCCCTGCATGAAAGAGTCCGGTACTCGCAGCTGCCCTGTCTGTCTGACCGGGCGGTGCCTCGCCCAGTGGTCATTCCGGCGGGGGTCCTGAACGGCGAAACTCTTGGTTCTGACCGTTTGGTCCGAAGAGTCGGCAGTGGAGAATAACTTTGTTTGACCTGGGTGCACCAGTATTGAACGAGGCAGTGCCACCTGAGATTAAGGCCATCCAGGAGCCCCAGCCTGCTGACCCATCTGTGCTTGAGCCCCAGTCCATTGGTCTCTCTGAGTCTGAGCCCCTGTTTGCAGACGCCTCTGTCCCTGGAGCGGCTAGGTACAATTTGCATATCCGACGGAAGAACAGTGCACCAAAGGAGAAGTCAGACTAGTAGGGATGGACTGCGAGGAAAAAGAATAGGGTATACCTTGCCTGTGGTACCAACGGTAGTTTAGGGAGAGGGAGATTTATGCATTGTTCAGACATTGGAGAGGGTGAATTCAACGTGCTTCCCCGGAAAAAAGGGGGGCACACTACCCTGAACAACATGGGATTTCTTCAGAAAGGGCTGCGATCGTGCAGCTCCATCAAAAGTGCTCAACAGCACTACCGTAGATGAACAATAGGAGTCTACCAGCAAGACTCTGATGGATGTTGGGAACTTTGACTCTTTCTTGTTTTCTCATTGTTGGCTCCATTGCATGTCCTTTTCTCTGATTTAAAAATATATCCATTTGGTTGCCCAATTATGGAGGAAGAACAGCCCTTTGCGGCTCCACGTTTTGGGCAGGGTGGTTCTGGTTGGTCTAGTTGGTCTATTAAGAGTAAAATAGTCTTCGTAGTAATTGTCCTGATCTTTCTGATAACAGTACTTGGAATGGTGTGGTTCCTTGAGGAGAAATATCATGTACACTCCTTGATTGGTATAACGTCCGTTCCCTCTGAGCACATGCTTGTTACTTTGGCCCCTCATAAGGGTGAGCAAAGGAAAATAGATGTGGATAATGTCTTCCTGCAGATGCTCCACCAGGCACACCATACATCAAATGTTGCTAATTGTTGGATTTGCGGCCTGCTCTCTTCTGTGACACATAAAAATTATATATTACTGTCCATGCCGTTTTCGTATCTCGGGAGCTGCGAGGCATGGTTTCAACTGTTTACCATGGTGTATACTCATTTCCATGCTGATGCCATGAATATGACATATGCTGATTATGATACTGTGTTAGAATACATACGATTTAACCAAGGGTTTACTCCAGGAGAGCGAGGGGCTCCAGATACATTGTCCCCAACAGCCTGTATGAATGTATATGAGAATGAAAAAAATGTAACATGGTTTCGAAATGAAATGTTGGATTTTTAGGGATTTAACGTCACTGAATATTTTAGGTCTTTCCAGATGCGCAATATTACTCAGGATGAAGCAATGCCATTGCTGGTAGTTAACACAACAGCTAGTTTTTGTGTTCAAGGACTTAATAATGTTCAAGTGGGACGGAGTAATTGCAACTATACCTATGTGTTGAGTACAACAAGTAGCAAACCTTTGCTCCCCCCCCCCCATAATGTTTATTTTGTCTGTGGGTCCCAGGCTTATGTGTGGCTTCCTAGGGGATGGTCTGGCATATGTTACGTTTCTTTTCTCCTTCCCTGGTGTATATAGCACCATCCAACTACCATAGAGATCACCAATTGCAGTGTAGGGGTGCCCATCTATCACGTATTAGAAGAGTTATTAACATAGAAGACATAGATCAAACAGATACTACTCTCCAGCAGTTTATGGATGCTATGAAGGGTATCATCCCCTTTTGGGGCCATATGTCCAATAGTCTCAATATCCGTTGCCTCACCAGGGTAGTAGAAGGGATCATTAATACCACTGCTGGAATTCGGACAAATATTACAGCTGAACTCCAGGCTACAAGGCTCATTGCTCTTCAGAACAGGATGGTGTTAGACGTCATCCTTGCTGATCCGGGAGGAGCCTGTCACGTCATTGGCAGCAGTTGCTGTGTAGACATACCGGACTACGCTCCTAATGTATATGCTGCAATACAGACGTTGCAGAGGCTTGCATCCGTCATTCACCAAGAGAATAGTACCTGGACCATTTACGGTTGGTTCTGGGGTTTAATAGCATGCTGGGGCTGGAAGATCCTTATCTTTCTGGTAGCAATTGTTGGTGTCATTTTCACTTGTTGCCTATGCATCCATTGCCTTCCTGCCTGCTGTACCTACTGTATTGGAAAGTTAACACCTCCGCCAAAGACCCCAGGGAGTGACGCTAAGTATTCAACTATGATGATGCAAGCCGTCCACGACTTAATGTTAATCAATGAAGGCATTTTTGAGTATTGACAATGTGTAATGCTCAAGGATAAAGTAATCTTACAATGCGTGCACCTGTCACTATCCTATGCATTACACAAAATTATTAGCAAATGCTAAAAGGAGGGTCTGTTGGACTGAAAATGTGTCTTGCTGACTCCTAGCATTTTGCGAGTTAAGTTAGCATTTGCGGCACCATTTTGTATTCAGCCGCCCTATTGTATCACGATCGAAATGAAGCTTCTCTCTCATACTGTCTGCCTCAGCAGAAAGCAGCCTCAATTGTTTCTCTTTATTATTCAAGGTGGAGCTTCGCTGCACTAATGAAGAGATCATTCTGTTTTTGCATGCCTTTCCTCGTAGGTAGCCCTGCTCCCACTCTCAGAGAGACGGGCACGGGTTGCATAACCTTGAAACTAAGATAGTGTGTACCCGATCTCAGGATGGCAGCTCATCCTTCTGTACCTCCTTTGTTCATCAGTGCCCAGGTTGTAAAATTCCAGTCTGGGCAGGTCTTAGCGATGTTGGAAATGTATATCTGACTTTACTTTGTGGACGGGGGTCAGTCCCTCAGCAGGTATCTAAGGAGGCTGGTCAGACCGGACTCCGCTCGAGCGAATACTAATAAATAATTTTGGTTTGTAGTCTCTACTGTCTGACCGACTCTTCATTTGTATGGAAGGCTGAGAGGTGGTCGCAAGAGACCCGGGTGACCCTAAGTGGGTCACTTCCTTCAGCGCCCTTAAGAATTGTTTTGAGAACTCCTTATTTTTAAGTTTTCTCCCCATCTTTCTTCTGATGGGACCCCTGACCTACCCTTGTGGGAGTCCCCCCGATACCTTTTTGGACACTGTGGTACTGGCTCAGAGGTTCGCCTCCTCAGCAAGCTTCATGGGGTCAGTCGGCATGCTGTCAACTAGGTGCTGGCACAGCTTTGGAAAGCAAATACTGAGCATGTGCTCTCTCAAAATTACATTGTACAATTCACTGCAGTCACTAACTTTGCTGCCACGCACACAACCATTCAGTGCCTTGCTAGAGTAGTCCACAAACTCAATTCTTGCTGGTGATCTCAAGCACAACAGTCTGAGAAAGAATTAAGAAAAATCAAAAAAGCCAATCAAGAAGAATTGAAACTCAAATCGGTCTTAGATATGGGTTGGTAGTGTACACCACATCACTATATGGCACTACATAAACACATGTCCAATCCCACTGCTGCCATCAGTGTAAGAAATTGGGTTACTGGTGGGCTGGGGTATAAGTCCTGGTCAAGCAGCAACCACAATCCTTGTCAGGGTATGGCAAAAGCAAACCCAAAATTAACATGTGCTCAACCCCCCCTAGTAGCTTGCCACAGAACAGTCAGGCTTAACATAGAGGCAATGTGTAAAGTGAAACACTTCAAACAGTAAAACTGTGAAAACACCACACACAAAAGATCCCAAACCAGGTCAAACAAATAGAGAAACTTTTAATAGATAAAACAAGACCAAAATGACAAAACTCTAATCAGTAGAACCAGAGTAATTAATTTCTAAAGATTGAAGTGTAAAATAGTACCTAAAAGCACAAAGCATCCACTCCGGTCATCTGGTTGCGTTGGACCTGGTCAGAGTCAAAAGTTCAGGCCGACGACAATGGAGCAGTTGCTTTAGAGCAGCAGTTCAGCAGAGTGGCAGTCCTTGGATCAGCACAGCAGTCCTTCATACTGGTAGAGTATCCACAGGCCCAAAGGTGTACTGGAGAGTTGGTGTCGAGGTCCAGTATTTATATACAGTTGAGCCTTTGAAGTGGGGGAGATGCTTCTCGAGTTTTCCATTTGAAGACAACATGTATCCTGCCTGCCCTCTTCTGGCTCCAGAATAATTACTGAGGGTATGCAGCTCTTTGTGTGGAGGCAGGATACAGCCTATCAAGTGTAAGTGGGGCTGTGTCCTGCTCCTCCCTCCCATCCAGGCACACCTAAGCTGTCTATTGGGTGTGGCTGTCTAGGAGGAATACACAAAACTCAACTTTAAGCTACACCCAGTCATGTGTCCTAGGTAATTGGCTTGGGCAGGAAAATGCCAACTTTCTAAAAGTCAGAAGAACAAATGATGGACAGAATGCTGAACAATTCAAACATTCACCCCCAGTCACAGATCTGGGTTTAATCCGTTGCTTTGTTTGCTCACCATGCCACTCCAGTTTGGACCCAGCCATATGCAAGTCAGTCTTGACCCTGCTCCCCATGGGGGCAGCCCAGTCCGAACTGCCAGGCCATCAATTCTTTTTACGTTTTTTTTGCATTTCCTAAAAGTGGCATTTTCAGAATTACAATTTAAAATCCGACTTCAAAATGAGTTAGGATTTTAAACTGTGATTCCAGAGACGCCACACATGAACTGACTATCTACTCCTATTTGGAAATTACACATATAAATGTAATAAAGCAACTCTAATGTTATCGTCTGGGAGAGATAGGTCTTGCAGTAGTGAAAAACAGTTTTGCACTACCAGGACATGTAAAATTTAAAAGCACATGTCCTACTTTTTAAATACATTGCACCCTGCCCTCTGGGATGTCCAGGACTATCCAAGGGGTGACATATGTATTAAAAAGAAAGGTTTGGGCCTGACAAAAGGTTTTCTTTGTCAGGTCAAACTGCAGTGTAAAACTGCACACACAGGCTCTGCAATGGCAAGTCTGAGACGTGTTTAAGGGGTTATCTAAGTGGGTGGCATAGTCAATGCTGCAGGCCCACTAGTAGCATTTAAATTGCATGGAGTGCCACTTTAGTAGGGACTTATAAGTAAATTGTATACACCCATTGGAGATAAGCCAATAATACCATGTTTTAAGGAGTGAGCACATGCACTTAAGCACTGGTAAGGAGTGGTAAAGTGCTCAGAGTCGTAATGCCAGCAAAAATAAGGTCAGAAAAATAGAGGATGAAGGCAAAATGTTTGGGGGAAGACAACACAAAGGCTGACAGGTCTAACACAGAGCAACTCGGCGATGCAGCGAGCGCAAGGCAAATAGTTTTATTTATTTACTTATTTACTTTACTGCTGGCTGTCGTATGTCCGGTTCCACTATCCCCCCACCCTGCCCCCCCTCCCCACAGCACTCCCTCTGCGAGCCGCCACTGAACATAAGAAAACATCAATTCAGACTATATTACTTTGGCTATATGTCTAGACTTTGTTCTTTTTTGACCTAGACATAGTGATAAGCAGACACTTGACCCAGACTTATGTTGCATCAGGTGTTACATATATGTTATAAGTCGAACAACCTGCCCATTTCACAGGTCATAGAAAGAATAAGGTCAGATGACATCTGCGTCAGGTGGCAGAAAAGACAATGATTCTGAAAAAATAGAGAAAGATGGCGACCTCCATGATCTAAAATGGTGACAGGTCCTATCTAGAATAAAATCAGATGAGTGGGACCTTAGGGACTTTACATCAATGGAAAATATCCTATTCTCCTTTTGATCACAGTGGTATGGATTGGCTTGTGACCATAGGTCTTGGAATAAGATCTGCTTGAGGAGTCTGATGTCAACGCCCCTGTTAGAGGAGTTACATTCTTAACATTAGGGTGCCGATTCCTATCCTGTAAAACCCGGGTACGAATGGTCGTACGGAGCGTATTCTCCGTACGACTCGTACCCGGGAAATCCACCTTACAAACCAGCAAGTACGATTCGTACAGAAATACCATTTCCGTACGAATCGTAAAAAACACCGTACGGCTAAAAAATACCTACTATTCTGATCCTGGACAGCGCGTACGCGACGTCCGCACGGAGTCAGGCAGCGTTTTACCGACCAGCAAGTACGATTCGTGCCTACGTCACTCCGCACGGCTTATATTTTACGGCATCCAAAAACTCCCGGGAAATTGAGTACGACGCGAATAAGGAGCCCCGGTACGCGACGGACAGCCATGGACCCCATCCTATGTGTCATCCCGGCCCTCCTAGCCTACGACCTGGTGCACCGAAACCGCCGCACACGCCGCAGAAGGTCAAAACAACATCCAGGGGCAAAGGGGGGGCGAGGGGCAGGAAACATAACCCCTACCCAATTTTAAAACTACTATATTCTGTACATACATTACCTCCAGGGTCTGGTCACTTCGGGGGAGAGTGTCCAACAATCCCTGCGTCCCGCAACAACGGAAGTGGACGTGGACGCGTACCCCTACGTCACCACTAGATTATTGATACGCACCGTACCCACACATCCATAGCGTGGGTACGGTCCGTATCACTATTGTAGTGGTGACGTAGGAGTACGCATGGTACGGGCCGTACACACGCTCTCAGAGCATGTGTATGGCCCGTACCACGCGTACTCCTACATCACCACTACAATAGTGATACGCACCGTACCCACACATCCATAGCGTGGGTACGGTCCGTAGCACTATTGTAGTGGTGACGTAGGAGTACGCGTAGTACGGGCTGTGCACACGCTCTCAGAGCGTGTGTACGGCCCGTACCATGCGTACTCCTACATCACCACTACAATAGTGATACGCACCGTACCCACATATCCATAGCGTCGGTACGGTCCGTAGCACTATTGTAGTGGTGACGTAGGAGTACGCGTGGTACGGGCCGTACACCCGCTCTCAGAGCGGGAGTACGGCCCGTACCACTATTGGATTGGGGCCTTAGGGGTACGCGTGGTACGGTCCGTACACACCCTCTGAATGCGGGGGTACGGTCCGTATCACACGTACCCCTACGGCACCAGTACACTTGGGATACAAGGAGTACACACGCCACGAATGGTGTTGTATGGCCTGGTGCAGCATATCACCATTATATTGGTGTGTGTGGAGGTCAAGGAGAGCAGTGTACAGCACCAAGGGGGTGGGTGGGTGGGTGTGTGGCTGCATAGGATTCCCAGCAGTGGACAGAGACATGGGGGTGGGTGCACATCACTACCAGCAGTGGACAGAGACATGGGGGTGGGTGCATATCACTACCAGCAGTGGACAGACATGTATGGGTGGGTGTATATGACTCCCAGCAGTGGCCTGCAATATGAGGGGTGGGTGCAGAGGACTCCCAGCAGTGGACAGACATATGTGGGTGGGTGCACAGCACTACCAGCAGTGGAAAGATACATGGGGGTGGGTGCATATCACTACCAGCAGTTGACAGACATATATGGGTGGGTGTATTTGACTCCCAGCAGTGGACAGACATATATGGGTGGGTGCAGAGGACTCCCAGCAGTGGACAGACATATATGGGTGGGTGTAAATGACTTCCAGCAGTGGCCTGCAATATGAGGGGTGGGTGCAGAGGACTCCCAGCAGTGGACAGACATATGTGGGTGGGTGCTCAGCACTACCAGCAGTGGACAGAGACATAGGGGTGGGTGCATATCACTACCAGCAGTGGACAGACATATATGGGTGGGTGTATATGACTCCCAGCAGTGGACAGACATATATGGGTGGGTGCAGAGGACTCCCAGCAGTGGACAGACATATATGGGTGGGTGTATATGACTCCCAGCAGTGGCCTGCAATATGAGGGGTGGGTGCAGAGGACTCCCAGCAGTGGACAGACATATATGGGTGGGTGCAGTGGACTCCCAGCAGTGGACAGACATATATGGGTGGGTGTATATGACTCCCAGCAGTGGTCTGCAAAATGAGGGGTGAGTGCAGAGGACTTCCAGCAGTGGACAGACATACATGGGTGGGTGTATATGACTCCCAGCAGTGGCCTACAATATGAGGGGTGGGTGCAGAGGACTCCCAGCAGTGGACAGACATATATGGGTGGGTGCAGAGGACTCCCAGCAGTGGACAGACATATATGGGTGGGTGTATCTGACTCCCAGCAGTGGCCTGCAATATGAGGGGTGGGTGCAGAGGACTTCCAGCAGTGGACAGACATATATGGGTGGGTGCAGAAGACTCCCAGCAGTGGACAGACATATATGGGTGGGTATATATGACTCCCAGCAGTGGTCTGCAAAATGAGGGGTGGGTGCAGAGGACTTCCAGCAGTGGACAGACATATATGGGTGGGTGTATATGACTCCCAGCAGTGGCCTGCAATATGAGGGGTGGGTGCAGAGGACTTCCAGTAGTGGACAGACATATATGGGTGGGTGCAGAGGACTGCCAGCAGTGGACAGACATATATGGGTGGGTGTATATGACTCCCAGCAGTGGACAGACATATATGGGTGAGTGCAGAGGACTCCCAGCAGTGGACATAGACATGGGGGTGTGTACATCATTAGCATATGCCCACGACTCCATGGGTGTATGTACGCATCCCTGAGTTTTGACTATGATGATAGTGCCATAACAACACATCACTGACAGCAGTGTCCCACTCCCAGGAGGATGGCTGTCTTTCCCACACTGCATGACACACCACATGTGGGTGTGAGGACAAATGACACATGCATACCCAGCCCTGGCAGATGCAGCACAATACACACACTGAGATCATGCCACAAGACTGTATAGTCATGTCACTGCCTACTAAACTAAGAGAGCCAAAGGGAACACACATTGTCACGCACATTCCAGGAATGATAGGAATGTACAAGTGCTGAGCCAGCCACCAAGAAGTTGTCTCTCATGGAAGGAATAGGGTGGAGTTTCCACAGATACAATGCCCACAATTGTGAGTCACGTGCCCAAATACCCTGCAGAACAAGTACCAGATGTGTGCTAGGCCTGGATTACACACATGCATAGTGCTGAAAAGGATTTCCACATGAAGGCATTTCAACATACTCAATACACAAGTACAGTGACTAGCAAGGATGGCACAGACGATGCAGCCGGAGACATTGCTGAGCAGGCATGGCCATAGTTGAAGGGATCCGTCACCAACAAAGGAAAGGTAGACACAGGTCAGCACAACAATTGGGCAACTCTTTGCAGGGAAGATGTCAGGTGCCACAGAGGAAGGAACACTCCTTGGGGCAATGTCTCAAAACCATCATAACACACACTACAAATGATACTTGGCAGAGACCTTGTGATGGCACGCAGATACCATGGTCAACCTCATCACCATCAGACTCAAACATTTCTCAGAACAATAACACATTACCACAATCCCAACTCCTGGAGCCTCAGCACCAACATCAATACCTGAAATGCAATAGTGTTCAAAGGAAAAATAAAATGCTTTATTCAGCATTAAACAAAAGGAAGTAATAAGACTATATACAAAGGCCAATGGCCAGTCCATCATATAAGTCCTTGGGGGGACACTGGGGCACATGTCTCCCCTAGCTTGCCTGCACACTGGAACCCTCAGGTTCGTCGACCGGGCGGGGGCATCATGTGGGGAAGGACCAGGCACCGCAGGGACAGGAGGGGGAAGGGTAGGTGGGGTGGGTGCAGGGGTGGACGTGTCCACCACAGGGGGTGGGGCAGCGCCAAAGGTGGTGGTGAGCTCGGCGCTGCACACTTTTGCAAGGGCGGACAGAGTAAGCCCTGCCCCGGAAGAAACCCCAGGGACAATGGAGGGGGGGCGCAGGGATGGGTTTCAGCGCTCCTGGGGGAGGGGGTGGACATGGGGGTGGACTCAACTCCCCTGCCCGGGGACTTCTTTGACCGCTTGCGGGGTGGTAACACAGTGGGGGCAGAGAAGCCAAGGGGAGTGCTGGTGGAGGGACTGGGTTGTGAGGCATGCGTACTCAGACTGTGGCTGCATGTATGGCTTTGTGCCCCAGACCCAGTGGGTGTGCCTATCTCCCCCTGAGTGTGCATGTCAGGATGTGTGCGCTTGCCCTTTCTTGGTGGTGTGCTGGATGTGTCTGGTGTGGTGCGTGCATGGAAAGGTCTGTGTGTGCATGGGACAGGTGTGGGAGAGGGAATTGTGGATGGGGCTGGGGTAGGGGGGGACGAAGTGCTGCAGGAGAGACGCTGCTACCGTCAGTGAAGAGTCCATGGACTGCAGAAACCGGCGTTGCTCAGACATCGCTGATGACATGCCCTCCATGAAGGACACCATCTGTGTCAGGAGTCTGGTGTGGCCATGGAGGACATTCAGCATCGATGTCTGGCCAACCTGCAACTGCCGCTGTATGTCCACAGACTCAGCACTGAGGGCAGCAGGGGTGACAGGGGCAGTGGGTGCGGTGCCTGGACCGAAGGAGACATGGTGGTGGTCAGCACGGACAGAATGGACCTGAGCAACTGGGAGGCCGGTGATGGGAATGGAGGAGGCGGGACCAGATGTTGGGCTGCTGCAAGGTGTAGTGGCAGCCTCCGCCCCCTCGATGAGGTCAGCCTCGGACCCGTCTGCGTCGTAGTTGGTGTCGCCACCAGACAGGTCCTCTAACTGACTTCCCTCGTCCTCCGTGCCACTGGCTCCCGATGACTCGCCAGCACTGGTGCCGCTGGTGCTGAGTCCCTCCTCAAGGTCCGTGCTGGTGTCTCCCTCGGTTACCGTTGATGATGCTGTGGGCACGGTGAACATACAGAAAAACACCTGTATACATCTGACACATGAGTACCAAAACAATAGGTCACAGTGCATATCAGGCAATGCTTAATGAGTAACAGCTAGATTACTCCGCACATATGTACGCCCTGTACTCCCCAGTTGGTAGACCCACCATGCCACTTGGACAGAAGGAAAAATAGGACACACCATCCCAAAACTAGACTGAGAAATATACTGAGAAGCTAGTGATTGGGAACAGGTGAGCACAGCAATACAATGAAGTCATGCCACCTCTTGTTTACCCTGAAAGAAACACGAGTGGTGCACCCAAGGCAAACTAACACACCTCAATACTAAAGGTGTCCCCACACTCAGAGCCTTGTAAGTAATTTCAAACAGTATCCCCAAAAACTTTAGTCCCTTGGGAATAACAATACTTCACACAATCGACATGTCAATAATGTGGGAATGTTCCATTTTGTGAACAGAACACACATGTGCCTGTATAAAAGATGTCTCCAAAGGAGGTGCACACCAAACTACATTTACCCAGTCATTGAAGAAGCTGGCAGCCTTATCCACAGGACCCACTGTCCAAAAGAAATGGTGTAGCAGAAAGTACATATACATGGGCCCACAGAGGTCCTGATGACTTGACACTCGTAAGTTGGTATCATCAACAACCAAGCACTTACCCAAATTCGACAACACTCTGGGAACAAGTATATGTATAATCTGCTAAACAGTCTGATGAGAACAGTGGCTTCTTTTAAAAAGTGCCAGCGTGTTCCATGAAAGTGTAAAGGTGGTTTGTTGTGCACTTCCTTGGGAGACATCTGTCATGCATGCACATTATTGTTCTTCACACAAAAACATCAAACTAAAGCATTGAAAACTGGAAGACATGTTGACAAGTGTAGTGAGTGCCAAGGTACAAGACTCTTTTGACTAACAACTTTAATTATGCCAGTTGTCACATGGCCATCCGTTCCCTGATGACAAAGTTGGCAACACATCTGACCCACTGCCTGTCATGTGGAGTGGCACACATGTCCAAACACAGGACAATGCAAAAGCTGCGGGGCCTGCAATTGGGTCGTAAAAAGGCACACCTGCACTGAGCAGACACCCTCATGGCATGCCAGAATGTCCACACAGATGTCAGCACACAAAGACAAAACTACGTAGCATCTGGACCACACACTGGTGCAAAAAATGTATGACCAGGAATCATGTATTTAAACTATTGACACATGCTGCAATGCACAAACATTAAACAACGCACAACATGGCTGGGTCACTGCACGTTGAGTCTCTGTCAACACAATTATTGCACACAGGTCAGAGCTGGCAAGGAGACATAAGGTTTGGCCATGTAGGCCTCGCCCGCACAAACCCCCCATACCTGAGACAATGTAATTGAGACAGATCAAGAACTGACACCTCTTAATCAGTGTTTTCTAAACTTTGCTCAAATGTTCCCAAAATTTACTCAACATCACCTTGTGAGGCTGCCAACACATATATGTGACAAACAACCATCAACAGATAGTTGTGATTAGCCACACAGGCACTGCCTAGTGTGAGTATGCACAAGCCAAATGGGGTCTCCCTGTCCAGTGAACACATGTAGCACACTTCGGATAAATAATAATAAGGCCAGGGAACAATGACACAGAGGCAAACCAATGCTGAACACACAGAGAATGGGCACAGTGTTGGATGACACACCTGATTACGAGGCAAGGGTGTCTCAGGGGACTGTAGTGGGCACACTGCTCCTTGTTCCTGGAATGATCTGACTGTAACATGAGCAACCGTCCTGGCACCATGCATATCTCCCACTCATGCACATCATGTCTGAGGCCACAACATCGGTCATGCATGCTGCAAGTGTGTTCACTGGAAACCTCACACTCCTATGGTGAGACTCATCATGAGTGCAAACCAATATGAACCCCCAACTGAGTGAAGAGGACAGGGCACAGGCAAGATACCAACACATGTCACAGACCACCCTCACACATGATGCATAAAGCAATGTGCACTTGGATTAACTGGCAGCCCAGATGACCATGTGAAATAGTGATTACACACAGACCAGGGTAGAAATGTCAAGGAGGGGAAGGGATAAATAAGAGCACCGTTTGACTTTGGGGAACAGAATATGCACTGCACATATGAACCCTGGCAGTGTATCCCGGCGACAGAGCACTTCGAAAGGCTGGTGACACACAACACAACAAACACACATGTACCTACCCCCTCCTTGCCGCTGTATCTCCTGGAACCGCCTATCCAGGTCAGGGAAGACCACCGCCAGGACACACTGCATGTGGGAGGTAATGCGTCGGCGCCCGCCGTGTTTGCGTGGAGGTGATAGTTTCAGCTGAACCCGGGCGATCCGCCAGGTCCAGCACCGGATGTCCTGCCAGCGTTTCCGGACTTGGGCCAGGCGCCGCCTGCGAACCCCCGCCGTCCTCACAGCCCTGACGATTCTCTTACAGATGACCCCCTTCCCGTAGGCAGTTACCTGTGAGGATGACAAAGTGAGACAACATCACTACACATTCTCCATGTCACAGAGACACACATTTGAACATCTTTGACATGTTGGACAGGGCATCGGATTCTGCCAATGATTTTATTATTTCTCATATGTCCATTGGCCTCTGTGGAATCCCCAATGCACTACATGCCATTGAAAGTACACAGGTGGCAGGAGGGGTGCCACACCCTCCCTGATCATGGCACACACTGTGCATCACATGCAACACCAGGCTGATGGACAGCACCTCTAAGCAGTTACGTGCCCTAGGCCACTGACGCAACCTCAGCAGTGCACAGACACACACAGGCACAGAACAATCACCTGCCATTGACAACAGCGGATACATACATCACTCTGCACATGTGCCACTTGCCTGTGGGGTGTCACAGCTGTCGGGCTACCTCATCAAGTCAGACACACAGCACGGCTTACTTCTCACATCAGATGGTTAGAGCTGTTGCCTTCTCCATGCAGCTGTGGTGCAACACTTCACATACACACTCACCCACATGACAAGGAACATTCACACACATCAATGTCCATGGGACGTACACATCACTTGGACACTCTCACCACAGCTCCACTCAACTCACACACATCTGTGGGTACAGTCACCTGTCACACCGGGGGGACCACTGAATCACCTCAGGACAATAGACAAAATAGGGAACAAAGGATTTGCCAGGCTGAATGTGTCATGCACTATGCAGTCAATGTCACAGTAACCACAATGCAAGTGAGGAGTGCACACCTGAACTACATCATGCTCAGCATGAGAGACATAAGCCTTCCCCCCCCCCTGGGACCCACTGTAAACAACATTGAATGTTTGTCACACCTGCACACAATGGCAGAAGTGACAGTGTCACAATAAAGGTGCACAGTCAAAGGTAGTGGAGTCAGCACTCACCTGTTGCCCTGGTCTCCCATACAGGCTGGGGTACTGTGGGAGGAGCACATCCAGCAGGGCCTCATTCTCCTCCAGGGTGAATGGCTGTGCCCTCTCCACAGTCTTTGACATGGTGCCAGAGCAAACACACACAGCAGCAGTGGTCGACAGGAAAGTTGTGCAGGCAAGTGCCCTCTCATGGGTTCAGCCTGAATTATATCTGTCTTGCTGGGGGCTTTCATTTACAGGAGTACAGAGTGATTGGTCAGACTCATATGCATCCTACGTTTCCTCCAATCCCTTTAAACATACACCAATGACAGGATTTTGCATGGTTCGAAATTTGAGCATCATAGCAATTCAAACACCACTTTGCAACATTGTAATTTTTGGCCCAACTGACTTTTCCAGCCCACATGATGTGCACATTGCAACAGAAATCTCAGTATCCATGACAACCTGAATGCATTTTGGGCCTAATACTTCTCCACTATGCTTTTTTTGAGTCAAAAACACAAGTACGGTGCGTTTCACACATACCCGTACACGTACGGCACCACTACAATAGTGATACGGACCGTACACACGCTCTGAGAGCGTGTGTACGGTCCGTATCACTATAGGAGTGGTGCCGTAGGAGTACGCGTGTGTGTACAGAGCGTACACACATGCGTACTCGTACGGCACTACTCCTATAGTGATACGGACCGTACCCACGACGTGAGTACGGTCCGTATCACGCGTACTCCTACGGCACTACTCCTATAGTGATACGGACCGTACCCACGACGTGAGTACGGTCCGTACCACGCGTACTCCTACGGCACTACTCCTATAGTGATACGGACCGTACACACGCTCTGAGAGCGTGTATACGGTCTGTATCACTATAGGAGTGGTGCCGTAGGAGTATGCATGTGTGTACGGAGCGTACACACACGTGTACTCCTACGTCACTACTCCTATAGTGATACGGACTGTACACAAGCTCTCAGAGCGTGTGTACGGTGCGTTTCACACGCTTACACTGGTGAAAGGATGCGCACACGAAAGGAATGGAGGTATCAGACTCGCACAAGGCTGTACATCAAGTCATTGTCATTGCAGACTTTCGTGTGCATGGCCTAGGTGTGTCAAGCAGTGAAATTGCACATGTCTCCTCATGTAGTTGCACAATTGATGTGTGATGACCTGTGTACACATGTCATGGGTGATGGGGCACTATGTGGCACACTTCCCCTTCACACTTTGCACATGTGTGCCTGTACTCCACACCTGTCACGCACAGCATCACTGGCATGGCACAGTCACCACCACCCGCAACTGTCCCCTGATGCCATGGACAGGGACACTACCAACTGACATTTCACGATCAGCGTGCCCCGATGTGACTATGTCATGTGTGTGCCATGTGTTCCCATGAGCTTGCTGTTAGTGTTCCGTCAACTACATCTGCTGTTGCTGCATCAGACATGTGTCTGTGTGGAGATGGGCATGGCACTCATCTGGGCATCCCATGCCACATGTGGATTCCCACGTAAGCATGGTCTGTATGCATTGGACATGACATTTTCACATGAGGACATATCTGCGTCGTATCAATGTCTGTGGTTTCTGTTTTCACGTGTACCCCTTCATTGCAATGTGTTGGATCTGTACATTTGACATTCCATGTGACCTGTGCGTCGAGCTTGCCGTCAGCTGTCTGTATGAGATGACATCCTTTAAATGCAGCTATGTGGATGTATGTCAATCCTGTGATGTCTCTGGCTGGTCACTCAGACTGGCCCCCAGCTCGTTTCAGGGCATGTCATGTTGACTTGCCAATCAAGGGATATATCTTGGTTTTTGTAGGAGTCTCACCAAGCTGGCATACGTGTCCTGGATGTATTGCACAGACCAGACTCTGTTTTCATCTGATGTGTAGTAGCAGTCTAGCATGTGCTCTGTTCATTGACATTGATGATGTCATGCTCAAAATCTTCGGTATTCAATTAAATTTTCTGCAGGGCACCGCCTGTCCCCCGACCAATGCCAGACTTGGGTGCCATGAGGGAACGTGACTGCATCCGACGGTACAGATTCACACCACAGTTGATTGAGGACTTGACCGCCAAGCTGGAACCACACCTCCAACCGCGACACAGGTATCCCACTGCGCTGACCCCCAAGATGAAGGTGATGGCAGCCCTACATTTTTTTGCCACCGGTACGTTTCAATTCACCATAGCTGATGTTGGTGGCATGTCCCAGACAATGTTCAGCCGTGTCCTGCGTGATGTTTTGGCAGCCATGTTGGTGCACCTTGATGAATTCATCCATTTCCCTACTCCTGAGGAGTTGACAGGTGTCAAGGGTGATTTCTATGCCCTGGGAGGGATGCCCCATGTCATTGGGTCCATTGATGGGACACATGTAGCTTTGGTACCACCACAGGCACAGGAGGTTGCCTATCGCAACCGTAAACATTACCACTCTATTAAAGCCCTTGTGGTATGTCTTGCTAACATGCTGATTTCCCATGTCTGTGCACGGTTTCCAGGGTCAGCACACTTTGCCTACATCATGAGGCGTAGCAGGGTGCCACAAATGATGCTGCGGCTGCACAACGAACGAGCATGTCTTGTTGGTGGGTATACTCTGTTTGGCCTGTGTGTTGCGGTATCTTTTGCGCTTACGGCATCTCCTGACCCACTTTTTTACATGATGTTTCCATGTAGGTGACTCAGGATATCCCAACATGCCATGGCTGATGACACCTCTCTGCAACCCAAGATCAGCTGCAGATCACCGCTACAACAATGCACACGGGCAGACAAGGTGAGTGATTGAGAGAACTTTTGGCCTCCTGAAGAGCCGATTCCGGTGCCTTCACAAGACAGGCGGTCGCTCCCATATGCACAGGTGAAGGTCTGCAATATCTTCGTGTGCTGCATGCTGCACAACATGGCAGTGGAGAAGGCAGTGCCACTCATCCTGGATCCTGATGAGCAGGAACATCCACCCGTGGAGGATGAAGGGCTTGGTCACGAGGTAAGTGACGAGGAGGACGAGGAGGATATCCAGAGTCAGCTCATACGCAACTTCTTCTCATAATGGTGAGTCACTGGGTCTGAGGGTGCACGCTTATGTCCTTGAGTGGCATGTGTTGCAATGTGTGTGTCCAGCTGACTGTCTGCTAAGTGACTTAGATGTGTGTTCTGATGTGTCACTCGAGTGAGGATGTAATTCCACACATTTTCCCAGAGACACAGTCTTTTAAATTAGCATGGGGACAACATTGTTCAGGTTTAGTAAATGACCATGTATGCGTAGAAAACTCTTTGCACTGACTTCCTGTGTGTCTGTCATTCCCAGGTACTTGCGCATGTTGTCTGCTCGTGTCATCGTTGTCCTCCTGCTATTCCCCATGAGTATTGCAACGTGGGGTGAATCAGCGTTCCATGCACGGACACGGGGAAAGGTCATTTTGGGTAAGGATTGAAGCAAGGCAATTTTTGGGGTGGTACGTGTTTGGAATGTGTGGGTACTGCTCCTGTGCATGTTGTGTTCCCATGCATACATGTCGACTCACCATGGGGCACATAACATGTAGCATGACTCCCATGAATTGATAGTCACCCTTCCTGACAGTCATCTGTAAAGGGTGTAGGATTCTGGTGAAGGCATCAATGTGTGTAAAAATTCCCTCTGAAACCTATGGGATGCTACGGGTGGACATAGTGTGGGACATCCCCATGACAGGCTCAATGGGGAATTGCAGCCTCTCGGTGTGCAGCAGGAGGTGTTTGGCTCATCCCCTCAACTTGTGTGCCAGTTCATTTGGATTTACAACATCCGTGTTGTGAAGGGGGTGTCCAGCATAGGTCCCACATGTACAGTCAATTGACCTGTGAGTCTGTGCACATAGATGCATTTCCCTTAGTGTGAGTTTGAGTAATAAAGGTGTTCCTCACACTCATAAGTGCCTCATCTCTGTCAATGCAGGTCTCTTGCCACTTTGCATGCGTCATCTCTGGCATAGTTGTCAAATATTGTGCCTAGGATTTTATGTGTATTTCGTCAACATGCATGCATTTCTTCATGGATAATGATCTCTATTGTGCATGAGGTCCATGGGTGTGTATGTTTTTGTCCAGGTTGCTCACCCCAATGGGACGGACACGCCTGCTGAGGGTGTGTCTCCTGTGCGCAGATCGGCATTCTGTTGCCTGATCCTGTGTCAGTCATCTTTGGTGATTGTTCAGCCATTTTCTCTGGGTGAGCCATGACTAACCTGACACTCCTTCCTTTACGTACGCCTGTTGCAATTGTTGTCCTTTCTGACCTCTTTGTCTTTGTGTGCTACTTTCGGCCTAGTTTCCAGTACATGCCGCCTGCTGCTGCGGGCCCTGCGGCAAGGGCCCACCAAGTCCCCGGATTCTGCAACCCACACGCCTCCAAGATGCTCCTCCCTTCCTCCCTCCACCCATTCATTGGGCTGCCATCAGCTTGTCTGTGCCACTGTTGTCGCCACGCGGTGCCAAAGACAGGACCGTCAGTGCATGCAACGTTCACATTGCACAACACTCATGTCCTTGCATGACCCACATCACACAACAGGCTCATGTTGCAGCCACCCCCAAGCAATGTGCAACCAAAATTCAACCACATTCTCTCAGCCATACCCTGAGCGCACACAACCCCTTTGCATGCTCATCATCAAGGACAATTGGAGATCCTTCAGAAGGTGCAGAGGCAAACACAGCGCACAACATCAAGGAGCTCTTCTGCATTGTGAGTGCACTGACATCAGCTCTCCATCCACAAGACAGCCCACCCTTGCAAGGCTGAGCCAATCCCTTTCTACTTTCTACCACTACAAGCAAATGGACATACACGCAAGCCTTGGCACACAGAGGCAGAACGCACTATTATACACGGGACCAACCCCCCTCAGGTTTAGCACTTCCATCATCAGGAGATACAACACCCGTCTCATGTGCAACATCCACTGGGGATCTCCATCAGGCCCCTTCCCACACAACATCTCAACCACATCATTCCCCATCCTTGTAGCCCCCGTCCAGCATGTCATGTATGTATCATTGGAGTTAGCCACATTCCATGGTAGATAGATGCATGCAGTGACCCAGGCCCTTCTTAGACAACGGACGGCAGGAACGCAGGCTCTCAAGGAACATCACCGTGCTTCCCTAGCCAGCAAATGTCATCAGGAAGACAGGCAACGAGCAACTGACAAACTTCCCCCATGCAAAGAGCTCCAGGTAACCTGCACAAGGCCATCTTCCACTGTAATCACACCACTGCAAACGTCATCATTACCACCAATGACAACTTTGCCCTGCTCCACAATGGTGAGGCCACCCCCCTTGACCACTCCACAGCATTAGACATGATGTGCTCACACACTGTCAGCTCACACATCTCCAACACTGGTATCCCGGGTATGGACCCTGATGAAATCACCTAGTAGCTCACCAGCAGGGCCATGCGAGTGGGACTCAAGCCTTAAGCATGTAGTACAGTGGCCTCATCTGGAACATGGCCAAGGGCTCATCTCTCAGCGTGTCAATCTTCAATGTGTCCATGACCCCCCTCTCCACCATCACATGCGCACACAACCTCATCATCATCTCGTATGCCATTGACAGCCAGCTGCTCCTCACCCTCACGAAAGACAAAGCCATTGCCGGTTCCAACCTTCAAGTAGGCATGAGGTCCGTTGATGAATGTGTGAGCATCAGCCACATGAGGCTGGACTTGGCCAGGACTGAGGTTACAATCTGAGGATTGTCCCCTTACAGCTGGGTCAACTCCTTGTGTCCCACAGGCCAGGGCACTGCACCAGCACCCAGTGACCATGCACACAAGATGGTGTGCATCCTGTACTCGACGCTCACAATTGCCATGCTACTCACCAGCATCTGTACCTCATGCTGCAACACCCTCCGCATGATGCACATGATCCACAGATAGATCCACTCCAAGGCAAGACAGACCATCCCCAAGGTCCACGACACCAGCTGTGTCAACTACAGCCCGCACCCTACAGAGCAAGTACAGCCAAACTCCCGGCAAACTTGTCCACATCCAGGGTGCATCTGCACACCTCAGCTTCAACATCCCATGCACCAGCCACATCAACGTCCACCTGAGATAGCTGCAAGGGATCACTGTGTGCTGCAGGATGACCTTCACACTCCTCACACACACTCAGGAGGCAGTCAACAACCCCAGACCCCAAGATCAACCTTGTACGTCTGTCATCCAAGACCCTGTTGGGCCAACTCTATGCATCCAAACTTGGCCTGGCCACCATTCTTCACATCCACAAAACTCCAGCATGAAGGAGATGGTTCTCCCACCTGGCCAAACATACCTGGGACTCCCTCCCCGGGAACCTCCACATGAGCCATGACCTCTAGGCCTTCAGCATCCTTTTCTTGATTGGTCTGTCCGCACAGTATTTCAAGCCCCCTCTCAGCAGCTTTAGGCCATCACGGGTGAGTATTGGGCTCCCAGTCTGTATCGGATGATACATTGTGACCCATGTGTGTCCTGTACCGGACTCAGATCCCAGGGTATGGATGGCTGGAGTTAGTTCAACACTCAGGCATAGTTTGACATTTACCCACACGTATGTTGTGGACTCATGCAAAATGACTGCAACATCTAATTAAAGAAATTTAGTTTTATTCTCGGGGGGCGTGTTTTGTGGGGAAAAATAGGTGCTATACAGTGTGCCTAGAATCCAAAGTTCACAGGGGGAGATGGGATCCTTGGCAATTGAAGTCATCAGAGTCCAGACCACAGTGTTGGTCATCATTGGTCAGACTGTGACCAGCAAGTCCATGTGGCAGAGAATGTCAGTGAATGAGGTGCTGCTGTTGCGCATGAAGGCCAGGTGCCAGGCCAGGTGACCTGGGAGATGTGGATGGTCCGATGCCTCTCACGGTCTTTTCCGTGGATGACCCACCTTCCTCCGGGGACCCTCAGATGCAGGCCTTGACGATGCTTGGGACACTCCGTCGGACGAATCCTCCTCCTCCTCCTCCCTCCCTGTGGCTGGTGGTGGTCTTCGCCTGGTGGCACAGGGAGGGTTGCCCATGTTGTCGGCGATCCGACGGAGTGAACGGCTTATGTCCATTTGCACCGCCAGGAGCTCAGCCAGTCTTGCGTCCATCCATCCTAGGTGTTGTTGTTGATTGGCGTGTTGCTCGGCCTGCTGATTCTTAATGTCTGTGAGGGTCATCACTACCTGACTGATGGCCCTGGTGTCACTCCGGTCTGCCTCCATGATGTTGCGTACGTGTGACATACCGGTCCCTTCAGTTGTCTGGTCAGGTTATCGCCTCTGCCTGCCTCCACTCCCACCACCCCTGCCCACACGAGCCTGGCCTGCCGTTGTGGGCACATCAGGTCTACGGGACCCCTGAGGGATGGCAGTTGCGGTGTTGTCTGCCTCCTCCTGGGTGCCCGGCGAACCTTGTCCCTCCAGGTCAGACTGGCTCAGTTGTTCAGTGTGGGCAGGGCTCCTGGGTGTCTCCTGGGATGTGGCAGTAATGGGGGTGGTGGTTGGCACAGATGTACCTGAAGCAGGTGCTGCAGGGGCTTGGACACCAGAGGGGCCAGGTGGGTTGGGGTCATCCGCGGAGTGTTGTGAGGTGTCGCTGCCGGTGGGATCAGGTTGCTCCCGAGCCTGGGACTTTGGTACTTCCCCCCCATTGTTGGGGAGAGATCCATGACGTTGCCCTGTGTGTGAGAGAGAGACAATGTTAATGCTGTTTAATGCGACATCCATGTTTCATACATATTCTAGTTGCCACAGTTCCTCCAGGTAGTTGTATGTGCCTAGCATTCACATCAATGTTCACTTGTGGATGGTATGTTGCAGGAGACTGATTGAAATGTTCTCCAGAGTGTTTGACATGTCGAATTTGGGCTTGGATGCTTCTTTGGCTGTGGCTTGATCTTGTTGTGTCACATGTCCGTTGTGAGTGTGGCTAACTCCATTGGCTGCCCCGGGGGTGTGTGCTTGTGTAAGGGGTGTGTGATCATCCCTCAGCCCGACGCTGTTCAACATCCACATGGCCCCCCTCACACAAGTGGCCCGCCACCACAACCTCAACACCATCTCCTACGCCAACGACACCCAGCTCATCCTCTCCCTCACCAAGTACCCTCACACCGCCAAAACAAACATCCACGAGGGTCTGCAGGCCATCGCCGACTGGATGAGGAGCGGCCATCTGAAACTGAACTCGGACAAGACGGAGGTCCACATTCTCGGACCCACACCCTCAGCCTGGGACGACTCCTGGTGGCCGACCGCTCTGGGGACAGCACCGACACCCACCGACCACGCACGCAACCTAGGATTGATCCTTGCATCCTCCCTCTCCATGTCCAAGCAGGTCATCGCCGTCTCCTCCTCCTGCTACAACACCCTACGCACGCTCCGCCGGATCTACAGGTGGATCCCGACCGAAACAAGTAGAACAGTGACACAGGCCCTCGTCAGCAGCAGACTGGACTACGGCAACACACTCTATGCAGGACTCCCATCCAAACACCAGCGGCGGCTACAACGCTTCCAAAACGCCTCCGCACGACTGATCGTCAACGCCCCCCGCCACAGCCACATCACCCCCCTCCTGAGAGACCTGCACTGGCTCCCCATCGACAAGAGGATCACCTTCAAGCTCCTCACCCACGCACACAAGGCACTCCACAACGCCGGACCAGCCTACCTGAACATCAGA
Source organism: Triturus cristatus (assembly GCF_964204655.1). NCBI lineage: Eukaryota > Metazoa > Chordata > Amphibia > Caudata > Salamandridae > Triturus > Triturus cristatus. Next base: position 183,777,005 of record NC_140581.1, read on the forward strand.
CTCAGCTTCTACACCCCCACCCGCCAGCTCCGCTCCGGCAGCCTCGCCCTCTCAGCTGTCCCCCGCATCCAACGTACGACCGCCTGCAGCAGATCCTTCTCCTACCTCGCTGCCAAGACCTGGAACACCCTCCAAACCCACCTACGACTGACCCAAGACCTACTTGCCTTCAGAAGACTCCTCAAGACCTGGCTCTTCGAGCAGTAGTGGAACCCCCCCTCGCCCCCCCACCTCAGCACCTTGAGACCCTCACGGGTAAGTAGCGCGCCTTACAAGTACCCTGATCGATTGTTGATTGATTGACGGTGCCTGCTGGTGGGTGTAGTGTGATTTGGCAGTGGGTCTCCCAGGTGATGTATCTGTCCCCCCATGAAGCATGCTGCCATGTCAGTGAGTGTGAGTTCCTGTCCTAGATATCTGAGCTTGTTGTGTTTGTGTTTGAGTTTGCAGTGGTCACAGGAGGGCCTTGTGCTGCCTACAGCAGGGTCAAGTGTCAGCTACCTTGTCAGTACTTTGCCAGTCCCTGTACATTGAGCATGGTGCATGGGTATGTACCTGGGCCATATGGGCTGAGGGCAATGGTGTCTGTTTCTGAGTTGTACAATGTGTTTTGTGATCCCCACCCTCCCAGCATCCCGGACATCCAGTCTTGGGTTTGTGGTTTGTGTAGCCTGGGACATGGCCTTGCTTTGTGAATGGGGCATACACATGTTAGTGGCATGAGCGTTGTTTTTGAGTGTGGTTGTGTCCGGGGAGGGCTTGGGGGTAGGTGAGTGCATTTGTTGTAGTTGGGGTGTGGATGCCATTACCCCCATGTTACGTAAGTTGTTTGTGTACTCACCAGGCTCGGCAACTCCTTCGACTCCGTGTACTCCCATAGGCGGAAGCAGGGCCATCACCTTCTCCTCCCAGGGATGGTAATGTACCGGTCTGCGGGGCAGCCCACCTCCAGTGATGTTGCTCTGGGCGTAGTCCTCGTTCATTTTGCGCTTGACTGCCCTCCGCAGATCGTACCACCTGGCTTGGCATTCATTCCTGGTCCTTCTGATGGGTGCAACAGCATTCACCCGATCGACGATCCTCTGCCACATGCATGTTTTTTCGGCTATGCTGGTCTGTCTGACCAATGTTCCAAAGAGCTGTGGCTCGACTCTGATGACTTCGTTGACAAGGATGTCCAGCTCCTCCCTTGTGAACTTTGGATTCTTGTCTGTGGGCATGGTGTGGGGTGAGGGTGTGGATGGTTGTGGGTGTGTGGGTGTGAATGTGAAGGTGTGTGTGTGAATGTGTAGAGGGGGTATGTGTGAAGGAGTGTGTTTAAAGGTGAATATATAAAGGTGTATGGGTGCAGTTGTTGTGGTGTGGTCTGTATCTGCAGTGAGTCTGTTGGTAAGGCTCATGGTTTGTGTGTGAGGGCCCTTTTTATTGGTCCATTTGTGGGTGTGCCTGAGTTTGAGATTTTGGTGGGTGTGTTATAAGAGGTGGTTGTGAGTTTGGGCCTCTGTTTGCCTGTTTGGATGTGCCAGGTCAGTCATTTTGATGTATTTTCTCCTGTAGACGTGTTTTGTGGTGTTGTGCGAGTCGAATTGACCCTCCTTGTGCTGTTTTACAGTGTACTAGTTCAGTACGAGTCCTTTTAGCTTATGTACGGTGCATACAGACGCGATGCTGGTGTACGGGGCTGGGGTACGGTGCGTCCAAGTACGGGGCTGGGGTACGGCGCGTCCAAGTACGGGGCTGGGGTACGGTGCGTCCAAGTACGGGGCTGGGGTATGGCGCGTCCAAGTACGGGACTGGGGTACGGGGCTGGGGTACGGCACGTCCAAGTACGGGGCTGGGGTATGGTGCTGGGGTACGGTGCGTACAAGTACGGGGCTGGGGTACGGTGCTGGGGTATGGTGCGTACAAGTATGGGTCTGGGGTTTGGTGCGTCCAAGTACGGGGCTGGGGTACGGTGCTGGGGTACGGTGCATCCAAGTACGGGGCTGGGGTACGGTGCTGGGGTACGGTGCGTCCAAGTACGGGGCTGGGGTATGGTGCTGGGGTACGGCGTGTCCAAGTACGGGGCTGGGGTACGGCGCGTCCAAGTACGGGGCTGGGGTATGGTGCTGGGGTACGGTGCGTACAAGTACGGGGCTGGGGTACGGTGCTGGGGTACGGTGCGTACATGTGCGGGGCTGGGGTACGGTGCTGGGGTACGGTACGTACAAGTACGGTGCTGGGGTATGGTGCTGGGGTACAGTGCGTACAAGTACGGGGCTGGGGTACGGTGCTGGGGTACGGTGCGTACAAGTACGGGGCTGGGGTATGGTGCATCCAAGTACGGGGCTGGGGTACGGTGCTGGGGTATGGTGCGTACAAGTGCGAGGCTGGGGTACGGTGCTGGGGTACGGTGCGTACAAGTACGGTGCTGGGGTACAGTGCATCCAAGTACGGGGCTGGGGTATGGTGCTGGGGTACGGTGCGTCCAAGTACGGGGCCGGGGTACGGTGCTGGGGTACGGTGCGTATAAGTACGGGGCTGGGGTACGGTGCAGACATGGGGGGGTACGGTGCTGACATACGGGGGGTACAGTGCTGACATACAGGGGGATGTGCAGACATACGCGGGGGGCATATGACTCATATCCCGGGCACAAGTTTACCTGGGATACGAGTGGTACAGAGTTCGCTCCGTACGGGACGTTTTACATACGCTTGTGTATTCGGAAGGGCGGTACGGATCGTACTTGTGCACTCGGACTTCATTTTTACGAGTTGTACGTAAAACATTACGACGACGTCTCGTAGACATTTTCCCGATCCGAGTCGTATGTATTTTACACGTACGAATCGTACTTCACCGGTGGGCCGGCACTTGTACGATTCGTACGTAAAAAAATACGGATACGAGTCGTACGGGACATTTTTTTACAGGATTGGAATCGGCACCTAGATGTACCTAATTTTTGTGTTAACATCTGTAATTCTTCTCTATGTTGAAATTGAGTAAAGTATTTTTCAAATTGTTCAGTTTGCATGCTTTAATCATTTAATTTCCTTGAGCCAGTGCATTTATCTACTTGATTCACTGTTTAATTACTGAGGAGTAGTTTGGGGTTTGTGGTGTGATTGGTGCTCAAACAGGGGTGCCTGTGGTGATGGGGGCTTGATGATTCAGTTTGCTCCTTCTATGTGCCGTTTTCAGTTTGGAGCTCGTTTTGCTGAAATTTATGTCAAGCTTTTTTTGGAATATTGCTTTGCCTGCGGTTGCTTTGTCTGTATATGTGTATATCAAAAATAGATAAAGATTTTACAGTAGATAGTTGGTACCCTGCTTGCTATTGTTAGTTTCAACTTATTTTATTTTTGTGTTCAGCTTTTTCAAGCTCTTCTTGTTTTTCCTTGTTAAAGCTGTTGACTGGGATTTCTGCCTGAATAAACTCCATTTCAGAAGGAGGTGAGTTTTGTCTCTGTATGTGACTTATTTGGTTCCCTCCTTGCCCTAGGGCATTCTTTAGAGGTGTGGTCGAGGAATATGATGAATCTGTTGTTATATTCTTCTTAACTATTATTTCCTCTAACAGTAACACCTTTTCTAGGTCCACCATTCGCTTCCCCCTTGTCTGTTTACTTTTGGGCATGTTTCTGTTGTTGTTCAAAACTGCTTTTTTAGGTCCACTATCGCAATGTTCATCAGCTAGTTTATCTATTAAGGGGGCACATGTACAATTCATTTCCACTGCCCTGACAACTGCTCCCAGTGTTTTATTCATGTCTAATGACCATGGCATTAGATTATCCAACTTTGCATCAAGAATCCTCTCCCTTCAAGGATCCAATGTGGCTTTCCTTGCATGAGACAGTAGGGTGCTGTTGTTCATGTTGTTGAAGTTATTATTGAAAGAGTCTTGTGTTCTACTACTATGCACCTTACTTAATATTTGCTGGTACTTAGGTTATTGGGGTTCTGTCTTGAAATCCATGCAAGGGTCTATTTTGTCACCACAAGGTGTACTAGATATGGTGCAACTTTTGTGGCCCTCTGTCTGTGTTTCCACATTGGAGCCTCACTTGTTGATAATAATAATTGTGGGAGAGAGGGAGAACCCTTCTCTATTGCATTCATTACTCATTGCTGATGTATGTTTGCTATTTGGCATGGAATTCTTCCTTCACTGGGCTCTATTAATACAGCATTTACTTCAGGCATACCCTGAACTGCTGGCAATGAATATGTGTCCTCACTTAGAGGTTCTGTAGTTGCTTTTTGTAGCTTAAAAAGGTCACAACGGGCAATTGTTTTTTTTTTCTCTATTCCCATTGTCACATTTAACTTTAAATTCGATCAAATAGGTTTTTGTATTTGTTGGCGTGGATTTGGGCTTGCAAAAATGGTGGGCTATGTGTCCACATAACTGTTGTTCTTACTAAAGCTTTCAAGGAATATCATCCAATGTGAAGTTTAGTTAACTTCCACTATCTTGTCTTAAAGCAGAGTTAGTCTAAGTCCTTGAAAGAAATGTCCCCAAAGTTCAAATTACAGCTCCAGTGACTAGTCACCAACTTTTTTTCCATGTGCTGCTGCCTCACCTTCTCTAGATGCCTCTATAGCATGTATTGTGCTTGTTAGTCCAACACCACTCCCCCCTTTTTGTTTTTTCTCCTTTTCTTCCTTTACTTTCCTCCAGTGCTTAATTTGTAAAATATTAAGTCCAGGTGCTACAAATTTTTTTAGGAGGCCACACCCACTTCCCAGGCTCCTCCCACTTTCTCCATTGGCTCCACCCACTCACGTTATCAGCGCCACTCACATTCTCAACTGGGACTGCTAAAAGCCAGATGTAATACCACTGCACAGATAGAGTGGTTCCCAGGGCCTTGAGCCACATGTAGTGATTCAACACCAGTCTGTGTGATGGACAGTAAGTAACACTTTACTACGCTCGAAACACACTTTTACCAAGTGGAACCCTACAACATAAGGGGGACCTTTTATCCACATGAACATTTACCACATGGAAGGAACCATGCATCACACACAACATTTTTAATACACAGTACTCGGACGTTTAACACACAATCACAATGCAGGATCATCTTAACCTAGTGACTTACTTTACCACACAGACATTTTCCACACGCCGGGCACTTTACCACATAAACAGAACGTAATCCTTCCACTGGGAGCTTTACCACTCTGGCATTTGTCAGCTTTCACAACGTGTGTGTCTTACCACAAGACCTTTACCAGAGGGATTAATCACGCGGTCCTCGGCCCTGTGGGACTTTGATCATACACACCGTACAACATCTATAAAGTTTCTCTTAGATCGAAACAAGACCTTACATATTCAAAACAGGAAAGGGTCACTGAGATTATTTGCAATAATATTAGTCAGCTGCGGCTATTAAAATATTGAAAACACACCTCACTATCCCTGAATATTAGATGAAAACACATTTAGAATTTGGAGAGTAGGCCTGTGCCCTGTCAGTGACCTGGCTGAGAAGGGCATAAAAGAACTGAAACTGGATCATAACTTCAAACCTGTTCCGAACAGGAGCCCACAAAATACGTTCGGCCTGGGCCCCCAAAAATCTTAACATGTCTCTGATCTGTCCTTACTAAAACTAGAGCCTTCTCCCATCATTTGTACAAGTAGTGTGAGTGTCAATTTGAATGCAGCCAGGCGGCTCGATGTTTTGTCTGACATGTTCAGTCACTCCTGGCTTTGTACACAACATCACTTAACATCACGGGGCCTGGCCCTGTAGTTTTGTGTAATACACGTGTTTAAAAAAAAAAAAAAAAACAATATAAAAAGGCATGTTGATTGCAAAGCTGAAGCTGTAACTTGCTACCTACCCCCAAGTCTTTATAACACCTGCCACAAAACTTTAAATAAAGAGGTTATCTGACTTTTGTCATTTAGGTAACCTGGACATCAAAAAACAGCTGCTCCTTGCAACCATAGAACCGCGCTAGAATACACGTCTGTCAAACAGATTAAATTTACAACTGAAATGTTTAGAGATATAATATACACACAGAGTTTTGTCACCTTTTAATGTCACAAATGAAAACAACTTTGGCATTAAAATGCACCAGTCATAGAAAAGACAATATGTGCTGTCTTTTACATATCAGTGGTAGGTCGTAGCCACATTCAGATTAAATACAGGAAAGAATTATGACGTTCGGAGCCTTCTTCAAAAGTATGCAAATGGTAAAACTTTTCACAATGAGTATTACACGTTGTTGGAAGAAGTAACATTCCCGTCGTACCTTAATTTTTGAGATATTATCTTCCTTTTCAGGTACGCCTGGGTTGATTGATAGCAATAACTACATTCGTGTACCCATTGCCTTCAGCTGCACTGTTGCCGCCTGAAGGGCATTGGCCGCAGCAGAAACAGAAAGGAAAATCTGATGAAAGCTTGATCAGTTCTAGCATAGATTGCAGCGTTAGTGGAGAAGGGCGCTGTGCTGCAAGCGTCAGAAAGATGAGAACTCGAGGATTCACAGAGTGACTGTGACATCATCGAGCGATCCTCCCCGTCCCTCGCATTCAACCCTGCAGCAGGCATGAACAATCTTGCCAACTAAGTGTGCCGGGCCGTTACAAAGCACGGCAACACTCAGAGGAAAACAATCTCTGGCGCGGCGGCCAATCTCACCAAGTGTGGCTCGATGCACATGCAGTTTACACTGACTGTGCATGACACACTCTAGCCCAGTGGTCGAAGTGGGGTAAAAAAAAGTAGGGGAACTGTGGGTGGAGAATCAGAGGGCAGGAATAACCCGAGAACTGGATCAGTGGGCAGAGTCAGAGGTGTGGTCAGAATGCGCAAAACCTCACAATTTTTAGTATTTGTTGGACATTTCACTGACCAGTTTCAGCTTATTATGTTATTTAATTCAATGAATGGATACACATAATTATTTAAGGTTTAATATGAGTTACTGACATTAAAATACAATCACAAAGTGGGATATGTTTCCAACCACAGAATGTCCCAAATACGCTTAAAAGTGGAAGCACAAACCATTTGTTTCTGGTCCATGGAGTTTCTGTCATCAGCACTTCTCCCTTTTTCCACAAGAGCAGTTCAAACATAGATGGCAAAATATTCTAGTTTGCAAAAGTTTTCTATATAATTATGGCTCTGCATATTTGCCACATAATACAATATCTGCTACATTATCTGACAATTTTAACAAATAAATTGTTTGTAGCTCAACCGGATGAAAAGTTACTAAACAAATGTGACTTGTGTTGCTGCGAAGAGGACGTCCCTTTGCAAAGGTTGACTGATCACCTTTCTCACTGCTGCATTTGTTTGTTAAACTGGTACTAATGAGGCAAAATCTTTCCAGAGACTGTTAGCAAATGTAAAAATGTCAAAATAATAGTGTCGGAAAATATACTGCATTATGTTGCAGCCTTTTTTTGCCGCATAATCTAGTCAACAATGCGACGTAATTTTGTCTTCTTTTGCTGCATAATTCCAGTGGCCCCAAAGCAGGCAACATGTCTTAAAAGTGCTTGAGCATGAAGCAGAGAGACTGTGAAGTTTGCGAACATTGTTTAGTGTGCATGCAAATCCTGCTTTGCCAATCCCTGGTGAGTTGCAGCTTCTACTGCTGAAACAAGGCCAATGGAGGTACCAATGGGTGAGGCGGACTGGCCTCAAGGGCAGGGCCGGCTTTAGCGCTGGTGGCGCCCTGTGCAACAATGTTGTTGGTGCCCCCAATGACCACCTCCACCACAGATTCCTTCAATTCCACCATTTAACAGTGCCCCGAATGTCTCCATAACCACACTCTCTCTCAGATGCATTTAATTTGATTCACAGCGCCACTCATACCAGTGTAGGGTTTCAGAGCACTTTATATCACACACACTACACAGAGACAATCAATAATACGTGTGTAAATTACTATATAGGAAATGTTACAGAAGACAAAAGGGCCACCTAAAGTCAGCACCTGGTGGGAACACACTGGTCGCACCACCCTAGAGGTGGCACTTCTCAAGGGTCCTGTGACCTCGCTCTAGGGTGTGCTGCTTCATAAGCCTGCCCGCAACACTAGAGATGAACTTCAGTATGGATTGGAGGGGACAGGCCTCCAAGGTTAACCCACACTTGCCCCCACTAGGGTAAACCTGCTGGTGCTAAGACACCAGGGCTTCTATGGTCTTGCGGGGCCTTCTTAGGCCTAGCATGGGAATGTGCTCCCTCAGGAGAGTGGTCTGGTGGACTGGTCATGAAGGCTGAACCTGGTTCCCCAATTCCAATTAGGCAGCTCTGACCATAGTGTCACATCCTCTCCCCCACTGAACACCATACTGCTCCACTGAGAGAAACTTGCATGGCCTTCAACTGCAACCCAGTTGTACCCTGCTAGAAATACCTGGATGTGACTCAGTGCAAATTACGCACTAGACAAGAGCAATAAGCTGCCTAAAAAACGTAACAACATCCTGAAAAAAGCAAACACTCATAGGGAATGGAAGATTAAGTTAAGCATGTGAAATGTAAGCAGGAACAACATGGTTACCTTAATGCATTTACACTCACTATTCAAAAATCAGTGAGTGATTGTGCCTGAAAAGTTAAGCACATGACTACAGGGCCCGGAAGGCTCCCGCTTCAATGTCCATTGCTTATGTCCTATAAAACGCAAGCAGTATGGTAAAAAGACCACATCCATGAACACTGAGCCGCGGTACGCATTTTGTTTTCCAATCCACCCATCAATCCGGCATTGCAGTATCTCCAGGAATGGTGCACATCCTCATTCAAGGAAAACAATGCTTTTTCAAATAAAAGATAAAACAAACGTAGCGCTTGTTAGACCTGGCACCATTGGCGTGAGTCTCCCTTCCATTTTTCGCTGTGTCTCCTCTGTTTTTGCTGGTTATGGATGCTCTGGGTGCTGTGCCACTGCCATTCAGTGCCACAGCGCGAATGCTCCCTTTGTAAAGATGAAATGTGAATTGGTACATCCATGATTGGCTTATTTGGTTTACCTGTTAGTCCCTAGTAGCGTGGCCCGTGTGTGCCCAGGGCTGATAAACCGAATGCTGCTGGTGGGCCTGCAGCACTGGTTTGTGCCACCCACAGAAGCAGCTTGTAAAGTGTGTCTCAGACCTGCCACTGCAGTGTCTGCGTGCAGTCCAGAGCTGCCATCTTGGCTGTGAAGTGCACCCACTTCCCAGCCCCTAAACCTTCCCTTGGCATCCTGTAAGCCCCCCTTATGATAGGGTGCATTGTATGTGTAAGGTAGGACATGGCCTGATGTGTGTAGCATGTCCTAGTAGTGAATTACACCCAATTTCGTTTTTCACTACTGTAAGGCTACCTGTTCTCCATAGGCCAGAATGGGAGGTCTGGGCTATTACATTCTATAGTCCTAACTGACCCACAGAACATGGTAGAAAAACGAATTTAGTATGCCTGAGCTCAGAATATTAAAATACATCTTTTAGTGAAGGTTATTTTTATATTCTGTGTTCGAAACTACCACTTTTAGAGTATAGGTACTTTCTTGCCTAAGCCTTCCAGTTTGCTCTGCTATTATGTGTATTGGCTGTCTGGTTTTGGAGGGACAGGGCAGGCTGAGTCAGACCTGGGTTGAATAGAGAGATCTGCCTTGGAGTGAGGGGATGGGTAGCTCCTGCACTTGAATAGGGCTGTGCCTGGCAAGGTGAATGCTGGCTCCACCTCCCACTGTGCGTCTGAAGGTAGACCCCCTCTTTCTGAAAGGAAGGATGCAGCCTGGTAAACAAAGTGCTCCAGGGCTGGGCAGAACTGGTTCTGGCTGGGTTCAGAGACTTGTGACCCCTAAGAACAAAGACTTTGGGGGTATAAATATTTGTGCCCAAACCCCTACAATTTGTATTGCTCCTGGACAACAAGAAGAACCTCTGTCCGTATAACTACAGGAATCTGCAGGAGAAGGACTGTCCTTGTGCTTGTGTGCTGTTTCTGGGACTGGCCTGCAGTGGTTACTACTGGACTTGGAAGAAGAGGAAAAGGACTTTGAAGGAACTTTTATTTTGTGGCTACAGCAATCACCCAAGGGCTAGAAGAGAGCTAGCCTCCTGCAGGAGTCTCAGGCACATCAGACTCCACCACCAGCCTCCTGTTTCCTCCCAGCGAGGATTTCTATCTGCAGGTGAGGCTCCTGTGAGTTCCAGGGCCTCTAGTTCTACTACTGAGAAGAGAGTGCTGAAAATCGTCGCTAACCCCCGTTAGCGAGCCGCTGCAGCTGGTGAGCGTGATAAAAATCGTCGCTCTGCTGTCGCCGAGCGCTCGCTAACCCCGAAGAATATCGCATCATCCGTCAGCGGGCCTGAAAACGCCCGCTATCCCGAAGATCGTCACATCACCCGTCAGTGGGCCTGAAAACGCCCGCTATCCCGAAGTTCGTCGCAGCACCTGTCTGCGGGCCTGAAAACGCCCGCTATCCCGAAGATTGTCGCATTGCTTGTTAGCGGGCCCCAAAGCGCTCGCTAACCCCAAATCATCGCATCAAGCTCAACGCAGCGCGGACGACGAGCGTTCGCCATTTTCCCCGCATCGCATCAGGATCGTCGCTCCCTCGCGGAGCGCCATTTTCTTTCATCGCAGCAAGATCGCACACGCAACAGGCTCGGTGCATCATCCTCCCTTAGCGACAAGGATTTTATTGCATCACCGGCTTAGCGTGAAGAAGTTTGTCGCTTTCTCCTGCCTGCAACCCAGCGCATCATCCTCCCTTGCGGTAAGGATTCAACGCATCGCTGGTTCGCGTGAGGAAATTTATCGCTGCAACTCCTTAGCGACATTTTTGTTGCTTTGCTACAGGAACCAGTTACTTTGTGAGTAAAAGGGTCGCAGAGACCACTGCATTGAACTGAACATCATTTTGTGCACCTTGAACTATTTTTGCAGCATTTTTAAAGTAACCCTATTTTTCTAGTATTGTGGATTTTCACTGTTATTGGTCTTGTGATTAAGTCTATATAAATATACCTATTTTTTATAACTACTTGAGTGGTGTCCATTTGTAGTGTTCCTCATTATATTACTGTGTATGGTCATAAATGCTTCACACACTGCCTCTGAGATAAGCCTAGCTGCTCGTGCTACGTTACCACAGGGTTGAGCAGGGGTTGTCAAAGGGTGTAGGCTGCTTACTCTAACTTAGGAAGAAGGGTCCCTACTTGGACAGTGGCCAGAAATTGCCAACTAGAGACCCCCATTTCTAACATTGGTGGTCAGCGGTGAGGATCTGGACTTGCATTTATGATTGCATACAGTAATTATAGTGTACACTACTAGTGAGTGCAGACCATAACATAACCACGTACGTTTTTGAGATTTTTTATTCTATTTTTGATCGTTATTGCCAGTTATTGCTACAATGGGCAAGCCCAGATCCAATGCCTCTGAGGATCTCTCCTGGGAAGAAGAGAAATCAGAAACCTACAATGCCAAGCAGCTCAAATATTTTTGCAAACGCTTCACAGTCCCTATCACAGGTCTCACTAGAAGGGAAGAGTAATACAAGGCGCTGAAGGCCTGTTTAGAAGCCAGGGATGCCCCTAGGAATATGGAAGGGCCTGTGGAGGGGGGAGAGAATGCAGGAGAGCAGCAGGAAGAAATTGTAGATTTGGTAGGGGATAAAGCAGTTTCCAGCCCGGGCACTAGTGTGTCCTCAAGGGGCCTGACTCCAGAAGAGATGGAGGACAGGGAGAGAGATAGGCGGCATAATATGGAGATGGCTAAGCTTAAATTGGATGGTCAGAGAGACCTAGAGAATAAGAAGTTAGAATTTGAGATGATGAACGTGAAATTTGAACATGAGAGAATTTTGAGGGAGTTGGAGATTAAAGCAAAGAGTATGGAGATCTCCCCCTCTGGTGGCAGCATACCAGTAGTGCATACTGAGAGTAGAGTGTATATACCTAAAGAGGTTATTAAGGATTTTCATAAAAGTGAAGATATTGGGCAATGGTTTGCCGCTTATGAATTAGCTATGGTGTCCCACCGGGTCCCTGAGAAGGATTGGGGAGCGGGGTTGTGGGGACGCTTTGTGAGTGAGGGGAGGGATACCTTGTTGGACCTGCCCCCAGAAAGTAGGATGGTTTATGCCCACATGAAGGAAGCTTTGATTACCCGCTATGGTTTGACCCCTGAAATGTACAGGCAGAGATTTAGAACCTGCAAGAACTAAGAGGGTACCACGTGGGTTGAATATGTGTCTTTTTTTGGCAGAGTAATGGAGCGCTGGGTGAAATGCAGCAAAGTAGAAACTTTTGAGCAACTGTATGACTTGATTGCATGGGAGCATTTCTCTAGTAATTGTTTTCCTGAGCTACGCCAGCATCTGATAGATTGCAAGCTAACTAACCCTAGGAAGCTTGCTGAGGAGGCGGACCGCTGGGTGAGCACCCGGGTTCGCAAGGGTACAGTGGGAGACTTTGCCAAAGGTGGGCAGGGTCCCCAGCAGAGAGGTGGGGGGGACAGGGGTAAACCAAGGGAGTTCCACCGAGGGCCCCAAGATAATTCCCAAGGGAACCAGGCAGTGGTGTCCCAGCCTCCCCAGGATAAGTAGCCAATGCCCCCAACAGGTAGGCCTGTTCCAAGGTGGCCCCTTACTTGTTTTATACTTTGCTCCCCAGTGTCCCCAAAGGGATACTCCTGCACCACCCCATGCACCGCCCCACCAGCTTGCTACTCTAGCCCTGGGGGAGGAGGAGATGGGTGCCCAAGGTGGGTGGGACCCCGTAGAATTGACCCTTGTCTCACTAGGAGACTTTGAAATGGTTCCTAAGCCTGCACTGTCTGATAACACTAAAAAATACAGGCAGTGGGTAACCATCAATGGCCATAGAGTGGAGGCTCTGAGGGACACAGGAGCCAGTGTAACTGCTGTCAGCTCCCGGTTGATGTCCAAAGAGCAGGTTGTGCCCCATGCATTCTACCCAGTAGTGTCTGCAGACAACACAGAGAGCCAATGTGAGGTGGCTTAGGTTCCCTTTGAGTGGGGGGGGGGTCTCAGGAACTCTTCAGGTGGCTGTGAGGCCCGCCATGCCTGTGGACTGTCTGTTGGGCAATGATTTAGAGAACTCACCGTGGGCTACGGTGGAGAGGAGAGCTCACTTACAAATGTTGGGTCTGCCTGAGTGGGCATGTGCTACCACTCGGTCCATGGCGGCCAAAGAGGGTGTTGAGAAAGACCTGGAGCCTGAGAGTATGGCCCAGGTCCCTGCCTTAGAGAGAAGGGGCAGGGGGCGCGGGAAGCCTGCCCCGTTGGTTCCCACGGCCCAGGAGGGAGCAGACCCTAAGTGGGATGCCCTGGAGCCTACCGGGGAGCAGAGGACCGACCTGGGGGACCTGCCTGAGCTGACCCAGTGGCAGCAGGAAGGGGGACCCACCAGGGAGGAGTTTTGTGAGCAGCAGAGAACTTGCCCTTCTCTTGAGGGTATGCGACAAGAGGCTGCAGCCCAGGCAGCAGGTGATATGTCCGGTTCACATCTGTTTTATTGGGAGAACAGTCTCCTGTATAGCGAGCCTAAGGCTGCTGAGCCGGGGTCAGCCCGTGTGCTGGTGGTACCCGAGTGCTTCAGAGCCTTCCTACTGGGGTTGGCTCATGACATTCCATTGGCAGGACATCTGGGGCAGACCAAGACCTTTGAGAGGCTGGTCACCCACTTTTATTGGCCCCATATGCGCAAGAGTTCAGATACATTTTGTAGGACCTGTGAGACTTGCCAGGCAAGTGGGAAGAGTGGGGGGAAGATCAAAGCCCCACTCAAGACCTTTCCAGTTGTTAGTACCCCATTCGAGCGAGTGGGCATTGACATTGTGGGGCCTCTGGACCCCAAGACAGCCATGGGCAACAGGTACATCCTGGTCTTGGTGGACCATGCCACCAGGTACCCTGAAGCCATCCCGCTCAGGACAGTGACGGCCCCCGTGGTGGGACGTGCACTGATTGGGATCTTCTCCCGTGTGGGGTTCCCCAGAGAGGTGGTGAGCAACAGGGGGACCAACTTCATCTCCCAGTATATGAAGTCTCTGTGGAAGGAGTGTGGGGTAACTTACAAGTTCACCACTCCTTACCACCCCCAAGGTAACGGTCTGGTTGAGAGGTTCAATCGGACCTTGAAGGGCATGATCATGGGCCTAGAAGAGCCCCTGAGGCGTAAGTGGGACGTCCTCTTGCCATGCCTGTTGTTTGCATACCGTGAAGTGCCACAGAAGTCCTTAGGGTTCAGTCCCTTTGAACTGCTGTATGGCCATCCGGTAAGAGGGCCTCTGAGTCTGGTCAAGGAAGGCTGGGAGCAATCTCCCACGAAACCTCCCCAGGATGTATTTAGCTACATCCTGGCCTTCAGAAACCAGACTCGGCGTTTCAGAAAAATTGCTGAGGCAAATCTGGAATCCAGCCAGGAGGAGATGAAACGTTGGCACGACCAAAATGCCACTCTGGTCGAGTTTCAACCTGGTCAGAAGGTTTGGGTACTGGCCCCAGTGGAGCCTTGTGCGCTCCAAGATAAGTGGACCGGTCCATTTGAGGTGGTGGAGCGAAAAAGTCAAGTTACCTATTTGGTGGACTTTAAATCTCCCAGGAACCCCCTGCGGGTCCTGCATGTGAATCGCCTAAAGCCCCACTTTGAGAGGTCTGAAGTGGGCATGCTTCTTGCCACAGATGCAGGGATGGAGGAGGAGAGTGAGCCTCTTCCTGACCTCCTGTGTGCAGGAGAGAAGGATGGGTCAGTGGAGGGTGTGGTCCTCTCCACCACACTGACCCCAGAGCAGCAAAGAGATTGCCACTAGCTGTTGGGGCAAAAGATTGTGAACTGGACTGACACCTGTCAGAAAGCTTTTGATGCCCTCAAGACTGCCATGTGTACAGCACCCGTACTCCAGGCGCCCAACTTTGCTAAGGAATTTATTGTCCAGACAGACGCTTCAGAGCATGGAGTGGGGGCTGTTCTGTCACAGATAAATGAGGAGGACTAGACCAACCTGTTGCCTTCATCAGTAGGAGGTTACTTCCACGGGAACAGAGGTGGAGTGCAATTGAGCGTGAGGCATTTGCTGTGGTCTGGGCACTGAAGAAGCTGAGACCATACCTGTTTGGGACTCATTTTCGGGTTCAGACAGACCACAGGCCCCTCAGATGGTTGATGCAGATGAGGAGTGAGAATCCCAAGTTGTTAAGGTGGTCCATTTCCCTACAGGGTATGGACTTTACGGTGGAACATAGACCTGGTACAGAACACGCCAATGCTGATGGTCTGTCCAGATTTTTCCGCCTTAGTGATGAGAACTTCCAAGGGGATGGGTAGTTCTCCCTACATTTCAGCTGGAGGGGACGCGTGTTAGACCTGGCACCATTGGCGTGAGTCTCCCTTTCATTTTTCGCTGTGTCTACTCTGTTTTTGCTGGTTATAGATGCTCTGGGCGCTGTGCCACTGCCATTCAGTGCCACAGCGCAAATGCTCCCTTTGTAAAGATGAAATGTGAATTGGTACATCCATGATTGGCTTATTTGGTTTACCCGTTAGTCCCTAGTAGCGTGGCCCGTGTGTGCCCAGGGCTGGTAAACCGAATGCTGCTGGTGGGCCTGCAGCACAGGTTTGTGCCACCCACAGAAGCAGCTTGTAAAGTGTGTCTCAGACCTGCCACTGCAGTGTCTGCATGCAGTCCAGAACTGTCATCTTGGCTGTGAAGTGCACCCACTTCCCAGCCCCTAAACCTTCCCTTGGCATCCTGTAAGCCCCCCTTATGATAGGGTGCATTGTATGTGTAAGGTAGGACATGCCCTGATGTGTGTAGCATGTCCTAGTGGTGAATTACACCCAATTTCGTTTTTCACTACTGTAAGGCTACCTGTTCTCCATAGGCCAGAATGGGAGGTCTGGGCTATTACATTCTATAGTCCTAACTGACCCACAGAACATGGTAGAAAAACGAATTTAGTATGCCTGAGCTCAGAATATTAAAATACATCTTTTAGTGAAGGTTATTTTTATATTCTGTGTTTGAAACTACCACTTTTAGAGTATAGGTACTTTCTTGCCTGAGCCTTCCAGTTTGTTCTGCTATTATGTGTATTGGCTGTCTGGTTTTGGAGGGACAGGGCAGGCTGAGTCACACCTGGGTTGAATAGAGAGATCTGCCTTGGAGTGAGGGGAGGGGTAGCTCCTGCACTTGAATAGGGCTGTGCCTGCAAGGTGAATGCTGGCTCCACCTCCCACTGTGCGTCTGAAGGCAGACCCCCTCTTTCTGAAAGGAAGGATGCCGCCTGGTAAACAAAGTGCTCCAGGGCTGGGCAGAACTGGTTCTGGCTGGGTTGAGAGACTTGTGACCCCTAAGAACAAAGACTTTGGGGGTATAAATATTTGTGCCCAAACCCCTACAATTTGTATTGCTCCTGGACAACAAGAAGAACCTCTGTCCGTGTAACTACAGGAATCTGCAGGAGAAGGACTGTCCATGTGCTTGTGTGCTGTTTCTGGGACTGGCCTGCAGTGGTTACTACTGGACTTGGAAGAAGAGGAAAAGGACCTTGAAGGAACTTTTATTTTGTGGCTACAACAATCACCCAAGGGCTAGAAGAGAGCTAGCCTCCTGCAGGAGTCTCAGGCACATCAGACTCCACCACCAGCCTCCTGTTTCCTCCCAGCGAGGATTTCTATCTGCAGGTGAGGCTCCTGTGAGTTCCTGGGCCTCTAGTTCTACTGCTGAGAAGAGAGTGCTGAAAATCGTCGCTAACCCCCCTTAGCGAGCCGCTGCAGCTGGTGAGCATGATAAAAATTGTCGCTCTGCTGTCGCCGAGCGCTCGCTAACCCCGAAGAATATCGCATCATCCATCAGCGGGCCTGAAAACGCCCGCTATCCCGAAGATCGTCGCATCACCGTCAGCGGGCCTGAAAACGCCCGCTATCCCGAAGTTCGTCGCAGCACCTGTCTGCGGGCCTGAAAACGCCTGCTATCCCGAAGATTGTCGCATTGCTTGTTAGCGGGCCCCAAAGCGCTCGCTAACCCCAAATCATCGCATCAAGCTCATCGCAGCACGGACGCCGAGCGTTCGCCATTTTCCCCGCATCGCATCAGGATCGTCGCTCCCTCGCGGAGCGCCATTTTCTTTCATCGCTGCAAGATCACACACGCAACAGGCTCGGTGCATCATCCTCCCTTAGCGGCAAGGATTTTATCGCATCACCGGCTTAGCGTGAAGAAGTTTGTCGCTTTCTCCTGCCCACAACCCAGCGCATCATCCTCACTTGCGGTAAGGATTCAACGCATCGCTGGTTAGCGTGAGGAAATTTATCGCTACAACTCCTTAGCGACATTTTTTTTGCTTTGCTACAGTAACCAGATACTTTGTGAGTAAAAGGGTCGCAGAGACCACTGCATTGAACTGAACATCATTTTGTGCACCTTGAACTATTTTTGCAGCATTTTTAAAGTAACCCTATTTTTCTAGTATTGTGGATTTTCACTGTTATTGGTCTTGTGATTAAGTCTATATAAATATACCTATTTTTTATAACTACTTGAGTGGTGTCCATTTGTAGTGTTCCTCATTATATTACTGTGTATGGTCATAAATGCTTCACACACTGCCTCTGAGATAAGCCTAGCTGCTCGTGCTACGTTACCACAGGGTTGAGCAGGGGTTGTCAAAGGGTGTAGGCTGCTTACTCTGACTAAGGAAGAAGGGTCCCTACTTGGACAGTGGCCAGCCATTGCCAACTAGAGACCCCCATTTCTAACAGCGCTTCACTGGGAAACTCCATCTGGCCGCTTTGTGAACACTGTTATGCTTTATTTCGTTTTTTCTTTATTTTTCATATTTTGTACCATTCATTTCTCTCCGTCCCGAAGCTGTACTTTGGAATAGAATAATGTCAGAAAAATACACCACTTGCAGCAAAAGTATTTTTCTTTTTTGGATCCATTTCACAGGGGAACAAATACACGAAAGGAGGAAAGAGAGGATGAGAACCCTTTCTTGAAGTCACGGTTTTTAAGAGGAAATAAGGGAGGGGGGATCAGCTGCCAGCCACGGAGCAGAAGTGGACACTGTCCTTGTCTTCTCTGGCAAGAAAGAAAAGACAGAGTCCTTTTCCTTCTCTGCACACCGCCCGTCACCGAACAGCGGGAACGACCAGCCTTCTCTGCAGGCCTTGGCGATTTCGGCCGTCCTGCGACGCATTATTAAAACGAGAAAAGTAGGGGCACGGGATCTAATGAATTATAGCAGATGGGGCACGCCGTGCCCTGCCGATCCCGCCCACTATAAATAAATAAAACGTGCAGTGTCATCATGTGATGTTTAAATAAATTAAATAAAATACAATAAATAAATAAATGTTACAGACCTAAACTTTCAAGAACCCAGCCTGCCTCGATCCCAGGTCACGGGCCGGCACCTATCAGCCCGCCCGTGTCGCCCTCAACCATAATAAACCAATGGGAGGGACGTACTCAGGCAGGCGTGCACTACTGACATCACTAACGTGATGCAGTCATCATGCCTGGACCTGGGTGGGCCATCATTTAGACATACCAGGCAAACATGCATCCGAACCGAAGCAGTACATGTTGGTGCATTTATTTTGAATAATCACTTGGCCCATCGCACGAGTGAGAACAATGCTGTAGCCCCGGCCCTCTTAAATAAGTGCTGATGCTAAGCACCGGAAAGCACTGGCACAAATTAAGCCGTTGTTTATGATGCTGGCAGCATGAGAGCAGCGTCAGGATTGTCCTAGACGCTCTGACTTTGCTCTCCCAGTGAGACTGGGAGGCTTTGCCTACTGTCTCTAACCTGGCAACACAGCTCAGGATGGAGACAACTTCAGTGCGCATGATGGTTTGGCTGGACTGAGACGGCCGGCCAAACTGTCATGCGCACTGATCACATGTGTTCACTATCATTTTATTTTTCCTTTCCTGCCGTTTTGAGGCAGCTGGCAATTGAGGCGACGCTCCTCTGACTATAGCGGAGGAGCCGCTGCTGCTATCATGACTATGAAAGGAGTGATTGCCAACTAAAATCACGAAGTTTTAATGAGAGACTGCTGTGCCTCTTGGATACTTTCACCAATGGGATATTAAAAAGTGTCCATTCATTAAGGCCCTTGCTACGAGTTGGTTGGAGAGTAAATTCCCATGTGGAATAATACACAGTCCGATCAAGACTGGCCAGTGTTCTGGTACCCAGTTTTGCCGGGCACAGAAATACTGGACCTGATTCTACAGCCCAGAAACTGCAGCTGTTAAAATTGCTTGAGGTTGCAACAGCAGCCACACCCCGAAACCCAGCTGCTCTCAACCTTTTCCTCTAGCAAGGGGGGAGAATGCAATCCACCCGCCTGCAGAACTATTTTTCCCTTTCTATGCATAAATAGGGCAGTTCACTAAATACAGAATCGAATGGCGTTGCAATTCGACCTACTTCATGAATATTAATAAAATAGGTCGCAAAGGTCTGTGATTGCTTTTAAATAGAGCAATATTTTTTTATATTACTTAGTCAAATAGTATTTCTTCACGTTTCACAAATGGGAAAGGGTTTATTTTGTGTTTGAATGTGCTTGAGAAAGACAACTAGAGAGAGAGAGAGAGAGAAAAAGAGAGAGAGAGAAAAAGAGAGAGAGAGACCCCAAAAAAGTTTGCCATATTAGCTTGTTAAAAAAACAGTTCAAACTGAATTTACAGATAAGTAGCCGTATACGTTACTTCAGTGTGCACCAATGCATCATCATGATGATGGGGATAGTGGAAGAACACAACCATGTGTGCAGTTACGGAAAGAGCTGGAAAATCCTAGCAGCTTTCAATGGTTTTCAAACAATGTTTGTGCAGAGACTTCCCTGAATCTCATGCACCAAAAATCCGTCTCTGCCAATGCGGCTGTTCGACGGTCGTCCACAGGATGGCAGTGCTTCCCCAGAAGAAAAGCACGAATGCTTCAAGAACGCGTTTTCCTGTTATTAGACCATGGTTTAGAACAGAAACAGGCAATTTTAATGTATTTGATTTTTGATCATGAACGTTTTCCTACAGAGCTTAAGGCTAATCTATTTTTCTTGACAAATCAACTCTCTGCCTCCATTACTTTACCAAAGGATTGTATTTCAATGCGTGCACTTTCCATTACTTCATAGCTGGTATCAGCTCACTGTGAAATGACTGGCCTATTCGTAGTTCTTAAAAAAAGAAGTGCCAGGACACATGTCAGGAGTCCACTTCCACCTGCTCAGCCTATTGCCGGTGTTAGCGCTGCTAATTACAGCATCAGCGCAACTTACAATCACACAACTACAAGTGTGACAATTTTGACTGTTCCCGGCCCACAAATCTATAAGAGTAGCTTTGGCAGGAGGTATTAGTAATTTTTCATGTAAATTGAACTAATAAACAACTGTTGTTCTGCTCATCTCTAAATTAAACAAACAACGCCACCATGTGGCAGACTGTCATAAGTGCTGATGTTGCCAATTAAAAGCCGGTGCTGAGCACCAGAGACCAGCAGCTCTAATTAAGCTCTGACTAGTGGCATCACAGTGCTGCCCAGGTTCACTGATCTCTGAGTCTTTCTGGATACATGTGAATAGCATGTGACCTAAAATCGTTTTTAAGAGGCAAAATTGTGCAGGTGATTTGTTTTAGATGCTGCCCCAGTTTAGCATTAACGCAGTCGACGGTTTTGACTGTGAAAACCAGTGTTTTAAATGGGCTAGACAACTCTGTAGGTACCTAAGCAGCATGGCCTGCGAACTATCATATAGTGGGGGTATAACATTGAGGCTGTGACATAATGCATATGGCTTGTGGTCTGTGCTTGATATATTAAACAGAACTTTCCTTACAAAGAGAATTATAACAATTAGCTCCCAGCCTGGAATGCTGAGATTGTCTCAGCCAATCAGAATGATGGTACTAACTACACTTGTCTGTCTGTATTCTAAGTTCTGTGTGAGGCAGACCTAGAGCAGCCAGGGCAGTGGGCCTCTTTGCCTGCTTGTATTAGGTAAGGCTCAGGGATAGGGTAGGGCTGGTAGTCTGATTCTATACAGGCTGTCAAGCGTTAACAGCTGTTAATTGCCTGTCTCCTTTGAGGGTCAATTAACAAACAGTTAATGCACTCTAAATCATGTTATCCTCTAGTAATTGCATGAGCAATGGCCATTAAAGCGTAAGAAGCGGGCAAGAGCATAACATATTTAACAGTTCCTACACCACATGTGAATAATATCTACTTTCCGCTACTGTGGCCTCGCACTATCCTTTCTTATGGATTTTAAAACTGGAGAACATGCACACCTTCATTTCAGCCTTCCAATGTCATGCAATTGTGTAGTTCACTTTAGAGGGGAGGAAGGCAGCTGCACACAGAAACAAGCAAAATGGGCATTTTTTGTATAAAGGGATGAACAGTCTGTGCCACAGCAGGGAAAGTGTTGGACTTAAAGTCCACATCTATCCAACAACGCTTTCCTTAAGGCAAGTGATGGTAACGACGTGTGTGTTAAAGGAATGCATTGTAAAGACACATGCGTGGCTCGGACCGTGCTGTAAAGGCTCAGCGTGGTTCGAGCCGAAGTGTAAAGGCTGTTACCCGGCTTCACTACACTGTACAGTGCAGAGTGCATGGACAGCTGCGTACACACAAGCATTCAATAATCCAGGATGGATCGATTTAGATGTTGAATGCAAAGGGCCTTATGGTTTGATGACATTGTAACTCTACTTGTCACGGCGTATTCCAGTTTTTTAACTTACTCCGTATCACTTCCACAATGTCTGATATTCAGGACAGATGAGAGAAATACTGTTTAATAAAAGCAAACCATGAAGCCAATCGCTGGAATACTGCATTTGAAATCCAGTTTGTCACTGGTATTAGATCACAGTTGGATGTCAGAAAATCACTGACAAAAATATTGTCTGGCATAATTATTGTGTCCTTAATATCGTTTACAAAAATATCTTCCCAGTGAGTGTGGATTGTTTGCTAGTCACAAGGGTATTCACGAGTAGTATCTTTACGCGTGCGGAATCTCCGCACATAAAGATAGAACTTTTCATGTGCAGAGACTCTGACCGCACGTAAAGATACTACTCGTCCATCCCTTTGTGAATAGAAAACAAACATAAACTCTGACCGCGCGTAAAGATACTACTCGTCCATCCCTTTGTGAATAGAAAACAATCATAAACTCTGACCGCGCGTAAAGATACTACTCGTAAATCCCTTTGTGAATAGAAAACAATCATAAACTCTGACCGCGCGTAAAGATACTACTCGTCCATCCCTTTGTGAATAGAAAACAATCATAAACTCTGACCGCGCATAAAGATACTACTCGTCCATCCCTTTGTGAATAGGAAACAACCATAAACTCTGACCGCGCGTAAAGATACTACTCGTCCATCCCTTTGTGAATAGAAAACAATCATAAACTCTGACCGCGCGTAAAGGTACTACTCGTAAATCCCTTTGTGAATAGAAATCAATCATAAACTCTGCCCGCGCGTAAAGGTACTACTCGTAAATCCCTTTGTGAATAGAAAATGTCAGTTTACCTTTTGTGAATCAGGCCTATAATAGTTTTCTCAAATTATGGTCCACGATATTCTAGCCCCATATCTAAAATCGCAGTAATAACTCCTCGTGCCTGGTTCTCTCGCCAACTTCACACCGCCCATTGCCTCTGCTTGGGTATCTAGGGCCTGGGGTAAAGCTCCAGAGACCCACTGGGGGCAAGCACACGAGGATGGTGCTCTTACAACACCCACCGCTGTTTCTCCTGTTAGTTGCAGGTCTGCAGAGAACACATTTTTAATGTATTAAAGAAAGAAAGTGATACTGAGGAATTATTGAAAGATTATATTAACAACTTGACTAAAAATGCTAATGTGTCTCTTACATATGCTTTAAATAAAACCAGAACAGAATTCCAAGAATGCAGAAATAATAGATTTCCCATGTGGACCTTGTAAAAGGCAAAAAGCAGAGCAAATATTTTATCCAAGCAAAACAATATATAAAGGAATTATAAAATGAACTGTGATAATATCAAAGAAAACAATGGGGCTCATGATATCAGGTGGACTTAAGTCCGACCGACACCATAGTGGTCTGCAGTGGCCCGACCTTAGGTCAGCAGTTCCGACCTCACAACTTGGATGTGACCTCCCACAGGGAGGTCGGAAACATAAATTATTCTATAGCAGCTTGTGCAGCGGGCACTTGCTGCGATAGCAAAATGGCTGTTTGGAAACATCCATGCACCTAAAGTCATTTTTCAACAGCCTTTCCATGTCGGGAAGGTCACCAGAAGCTGTCGGAAAATGACATCATTATCCTGCCCGACCCCCTCCCCAGCTGATTAGGTCCTGGACGAGAGACCAACTGCTCGCACTCTCACAGCCTCACTGTGTCGCGCCTATGTGTTTTGCTCCTGACACTACATCATCTATAGGCAAAGGATATACAAGATTTCACTGTGAGTCTTGTAAGTATGAGCTAAATAGTTGTGTCAGAAGGGAGGCTATCATCCACGAAAGGGAGGCATTACGGTCTCGGGATGACCGCCCACAAAATCTGAAGCACGGCCAGCTGATCAAGGCCGGCCTGATTAATTGTAGATCCCTCCCTAAACACGCTACGGACATTTGGCTACTACTGGAGATTCACAAGTGGGACATTCTATTCTTGACAGAGACGTGGCTTAGAGAATGCTCAAACCCGGACATTTACTTAGCGGTCCCGATAGGCTATAGGTTGGTCAACGTAAATAGGGCAGACAATAGGTTAGGAGGAGGGCTTGCAATAATTCTAAGGGAAGAATGGGACATGACTCATATGAAAATTGAAGGCCTGGGACCTATTGAAGCCATGGCTTTTCATATTAAATTTTCCAACAGATCTTCGATGGCAGGTTTATTGATTTATAGACCCCCGAACACACTGGCCACTTACTGGACAGCGCTATTTGACTGCATTGCTAATCTGTCCTTACGTTATTCTAACTTCACCGTGTTGGGTGATTTTAATGTGCATATGGACAATGCAAGCTGCCCTCTAGCCAATCAATTAGAAGACTCCCTAAAGAGTCTGAATTTAGCGCAAAAAGTATTGACCCCACTCATTGTGCAGGCCATGCCTTAGACCTTCTCTTCACCAGCGATCCTCTTCTAAAGATGGAAGAATTGCTTCCCGTCACATGGTCTGACCATATGATGGTCCAGTTTAGGTTGAGTCTGAAGTGTGAGTGCAACATCAGCAGGCCTGTGACAGAGTACAGGAGAAATTGGAAGAAAGTTACGCCTCAATCTATGAGTGACGAACTACTTAATACCTCCCCCAAATTGACTGGGAATCCTAACTTCGATACCTCCCTTGTTAGTGCATGGATTACGGCAGCCTTAGATAAATCGGCTCCAATTAAATCACGTAAAGTGGTCAGGAATAAACCGTCAGCACCTTGGTTTAACACGGAGCTCCGTAGTGAAAAGAGCCGATGTAAGAGACTCGAGCGAGTCTGGAGGAAGAAATATGAACCTACTGCTAAAGTAGTATATAAGGTAGCCCTAAAAGAATTCCACGCACTAAAACGTAAGGTGATGAGAGAGTATATGGCTAAAAAAATCCTGAATGCGGACAATCCATCCAGAGAGATTTTCAGGATAGTAGAGGGCTTCCTGAAACTTCAGGCCTTAAAGAGCTCCATTTCACCCTCTCTGAATCTCTGTGAGGAATTGGCCGTTTTTTTTCAGGATAAAATTCTGACCATCTATTCCACTTTTCCCTCAACTGAAAATCAGGTGATACCTCCGTTCAGTACAGTAGATAACTGGTCAACTTTCCGCAGATTTGAGAAGGCAGCCTCTCTGACTGAACTTTTGAAAATCAAGTCTGGCTCTCCACTTGACCCGTGTCCGGCCAGAATCTTTAAACTCTTAGCACCTCTTCTGAATGATACCTTGAATGCTGTATGGAATTCCTCTTTAGAAACTGGTATTTTCCCATCTGATTGGAAAAAGGCATTGGTCCGCCCCATCCTGAAAAAAGAGGATGCAGACCCCTCGGAGCTGAAACATTTTAGGCCTATTTCCCTATTGCCAGCCCCCGCAAAAGTCCTGGAAAAGGAAGTCCAGAGACAACTCTCAGACTTCCTCGAATCGAACAATCACTTACATGACTCACAATCAGGATTTAGGGCCGGTTACAGTACGGAAACCGCCCTACTGGAAGTTTCTGAATCCATCCGTGAAACCCTTGATCAGGGAACCTGTGCTATGCTGGTACTATTGGATTTATCGGCAGCGTTTGACACGGTCTCCCACAAAATCCTCCTAAATAGACTACTTGGGATAGGAGTGGCGGGGACTGTGTTGAATTGGTTTCAATCTTTCCTGGAAAGCAGGTCTCAACAGGTGGTTTTACACCCACATGTTTCCAACTCCAGATCCTTGGCGCAGGGGGTGCCACAGGGCTCGGCACTCAGTCCGACGCTCTTTAATGTTTATCTTGCGCCCCTTGCTGCAATCATTGAGAAATGGGGTGTGCGAGTTGTCTCCTATGCAGACGACACACAGCTAATCTTCTCTTTCAAGGAACATGATGACACAGCTTTCATTAATTTTAAACATTGCCTACTAAACATCTCTACCTGGATGACCGAAAACTGTCTTAAATTAAATACTGATAAGACTGAGGTCTTATTTTTCAATCAATCTACCCCTCCACAGACGGAGTTGTGGTGGCCAGTAGAATTGAATCCACCCCCGATACCGGTACCGGTGGCAAGGAACTTAGGGGTCAGATTTGACTCGCAACTGTCTGGCAAGGCACAAATCACGCATATCTCCTCTCTGTGTTTTTGGAGATTGAAGATACTACGAAGATTTTTACGTTTCCTTCCTATGAACTGTAGGAAGGCAGTGGTACATGCCCTCATCACTTCCCAACTTGACTATGCTAACAGTTTGTAGATTGGCCTCCCAGATTTCCTGATGAGAAGGCTGCAGCGTATCCAAAACGCCGCAGCCAGACTTTTGAGGAATGTGCCTCTACGGCAGGGGTCTTCAAACTTTGGGGCGCGACCCCCAGGGGGGCCGTGGAGTGATGCAAAGGGGGTCGCGCCTTCCCAGTCACACTTCTGCCCAGGCCCAAGGGCTTCAGCCCCCCCCCCCCTTCCCCCGTCCTGTGTCTCAGCCCGGGCTGCTGCAGTGAAACTTGAGCTGCTGGGGGCTCAGCTGGGCAGTGTCTGGATTCCTATCTCCGGCACCCCCGTGTTTTTTCACAGGTCTTTAAAGACCATTTAACATGCCTTTGTAAACTGCTTACAGAGGCTTAGGTTTTTTTGCTGGTTCCAGTACCCCCTGGGTCCCCACTGTGCCTATTCCTTACATTTGGATTTTACATTCACTGCCGTAGTGTGAGAATGCATTTCATGGAAAGGAATACAAAGTTGGCTTCCTGGGGGCGCCGTGAGTGAAAGTTTATTGTGCTTTTGAAGCACCTGCTGCAGCGTTTCTTTCCCCCTGCTATTACCAGGCCTCACATAAATGTTATGATAACTTGTGTGATTAATTATCTTCCTGGAGAGAGATCAGAATGTTGTATAGTTGAGGTTTTGACTTGGGTGATGTTAGTGCAGGGGGTTAATATGCCTGCTGCAAAGAACGTGTACCAAGTAGATTACAGAGTGCGTATGATATGAAGAGATCAGCAGGTTACTGCTTTCAAAAGAGACATCCTTTTGTTACTTGCAATTTATAACTTAAAGTCCTAATAGAGAATAGTGAGCTATTAACTTTCATCCTAGAACAGCATGCACACTACAAAGAATACATTATTAGACCATTGATTAATGTTGCAAAAAGGTTTAATTTGGCTAGAAATCAATTCTTATTATTAAAGGAAACTCCCAACTATGCTGTTTCTTTTTCGACTCTGAGTTTGTGCTTCTCCACACCAAGCACTCTTGAACTATACTGCCTACCAGTATGGATGACATGTGACTCCTATACTTTTAGTCCTTTGGCTTATGTAACATTTCCTATACACTGATTTACACACTTATGATTGATTGTCTCTGTGTAATGTGTGTGTGATGCAAAGTGCTCGGACACCCTACACTGGTATGAGTGGCACTATATAACTAATTCAATGCATCTGAGAGTGTGGGGTTATGGAGACTTGGTCACTGTTAAAGGGTGCTAGTGAGAGAATCCGTGGTGGGGGTGGTCATTGTGGGGGGCACCAACAAACATGGTCGCACAGGGCACCACCAGCACTAAAGCCGGCCCTGGGAAGTATGCACAGATAAGCGCTGAAAATACTGCTTTAGGTGACTGTTTTTTTTTGTACCGACTGGGCCACCAAAATAATCTGCTGGCAACCCTAACCATAGGACTGGAAGTTTGTTGCAGGATCAGCACATTATTTATTTCCTTCACCCTCGATCCCCGATTAATGCCGCAATAGTTTAACTTAGATCTTAAAGTCTACGCCCTGTCAATAACATGCTGAGTTACTTCATGGGTCTGGGAATGCACCCTGCATTCAGACAACTCATTCCTCATTCTTGCCCTTCATTGTCACGCTCACCCTTCACTCACAGTGATCACAATGCACTCACACTGATCACCATGCACTTGCACCATTCGCCCGCTCACCTTGCACTCACAGCGATCACAATGCACTCACACTGATCACCATGCACTTGCACCATTCACCCGCTCACCCTGCACTCACAGTGATCACAATGCACTCACACTGATCACCATGCACTTGCACCATTCACGCGCTCACCCTGCACTCACAGTGATCACAATGCACTCACACTGATCACCATGCACTTGCACCATTCACCCGCTCACCTTGCACTCACAGTGATCACAATGCACTCACACTGATCACCATGCACTTGCACCATTCACCCGCTCACCTTGCACTCACAGTGATCACAATGCACTCACACTGATCACCATGCACTTGCACCATTCACCCGCTCACCCTGCACTCACAGTGATGAAGAGACGAGGTGAATGAGAAGTGCTGAGGGGCACGGGAGGTGACAGGGCCAGAGAGGCCATGAGATAAATGTGAGAGACTGTTAGAGATGAGGGCAGTGAAAGGACAGAATGGCAAGAGGTGATTAAAGGTGAAGTGAGAGGTTGAATGGGGAGAGTTCAGAAGTTGTAAAACGGGGTGAAAGAAAATGACCTGCAAAGTGAGAGAGGGATCCGGGGTTAGGAGAGGAGAGAGGGATGGAAGGGAGGGGGTGAAAGGAAAGCTGCATGGGTAAAAGGCTTAACTCTACACAAAACCGCCAGGGTTTTAAGGGACCCCTGCTTCTTCCGGTCAGGGCCAGGTGAGCTTCTAATGTGGCAGCACGTATTGCTGCAGAGTGGAAGGCCCTTCACAAAGGTTGACTTTAAATCTTTCTGATGATAATTGCTGTATTTTGGTTATAAATGGGTACTGATTGGGTGAAATCTTTCCTCAGCGTTACTGTGTGTAACAATAATCAAAATAATGAAGCAATGCTATCCCAAAATACGCGGCATCACATAACCTTATTTACATTTTCATCCCACGCAATTTAGTCAACAGGTTTAGACATTTTTGTCAAGAGGGGGTCCTTACGCCTCAAAATGTTGACAGGGGGGTCTCGGCATCCAAAAGTTTGAAGACCTCTGCTCTACGGTATCATATTTCGCCTCATTTGGAAAGCCTTCATTGGCTGCCAGTAGCGAAAAGAGTGCAGTTTAAAGCCATCGTGTTGGCTCATAAAACCTCTAGAGGGGTAGGCCCTCGGTATCTGAAACAGAGACTGCAGAAATATCTTCCACCAAGAACGCTTAGATCCAGCAAACAAAATCTTTTGATTATCCCTAGGTTCAGAAAGTCGAGGACAGGTGGACGTGCGTTTTCCGTGAAAACGGCCATGTTATGGAACAATCTACCTAATGATCTCAGACTCATTGACAAGGAACTCCCGTTTAGAAAGGCTTTGAAGACCTGGCTATTCAGACTACCTTAGAGTTTGGCTCAGGCCGCTCTCTGCTTAATCTCTTGCGCCTGTAGGACATTAGCGCCGGGACACTTCCGTTGGAAGTAGCTGTCGCGCTCTATAAATATATTAATAATAATAATCCTAACGGCGGAGACGAGGCTGGCGCCGCCTTCATTAGGGGATTATGGTGTCTTTCCAATGCTCCGACGGGCTTAAGGAGCCCGCTGGAACAGCAGCAGACAGTCCCTCCACCCAATGCGATGCGGTGGGTGGACTGCAGGAGCAGATGTTGGTGGAACCGACACCAAAGTGCCGACAGTGTCGGTCTCACCGACATCACAATTAGGCCCTATGTATTATATTCGTGTTGAGTCTGAAAAGTGATTTTTGAAAAAAGAAGTAGTCTGTGAG